>NC_140173.1:1945200-2545200 GCF_963971535.1 Notolepis coatsorum | reverse complement strand
CACCTTGACCAGACCGGGTCTGCCTGGTGTAGGCTCCTTTCCACTTGGGGTCCCTCTTGGGGCGTTTTTGGACCAGTGTCTTTGGTTTGGCTTCTGTGGCGTTACGCCTCCCACCTTGACCAGACCGGGCCTGTCTGGTGTAGGCTCAACGCCATGCGAGGTCCCTCCTGAGGCTTTCTCCGTTCTCAGGAGTGCCGACTGTGAGATCCTATGGTCGTTAGGGAGTGATGCAGGTTGCTCCTTCGCACCAGGTGAGCGGCCACTCTCGGTCAGGTCTACCGCAAGGTGCTTCTTCACTTCGACGGCCTTCGTCCCCATGGAGTGTGCGAAGTGGGTCAATGATTGGCGTGCCGTCAACTCTACCCCCTCAAAGAGGTCTGGATGCGCACCACTCACAGTCTTGCCCAGCGGGCCGTCCCACTGCACCAGATCGCCGACTCTCCCCACTCTTTGTGGGACTAAGCGACCTTCCCGGGCGCTGATGAGTAGGTCGATGGTCTCGGGCCGGGTCAGTTCTCCTGGCTGGACACATGGGAAGAACAGCTCCAGCTGCTCAGAGTCCACCACTCGGTCCACCTTGGCAATGTCCTCAAGGCCATAGCAGAGCATCTCATGGCACCTTGAGGTCCCCTTCGGGGTCCATACCTTGATTGCCACCACATACCTCTTGGTATCGACTTTGACTGCCATCTTCCCAACACCGTACACGACCAGTGTGATTGGCTCGCCGGTCAGCCCGAGTCTCTTGGCGGCTCCGTGAGTGATATAGTTGGTGTCGGAGGCGAGGTCCATCAACGCTCCAACACAGTCTCCTCCTCTTGTTGTGACATCCATGAGCATCATGAGGACTGGGTATTCTTTTATGCTGCTTTTGTCCAACAGGCTCTTGCTGGCGCACACTTTGGAGGTTGTTTTGTTCGTGAAGGCCTTTTTGAATGCTTCCATTTGGAGCGCAAACCCAGCGATGACTTCCTCCTGCTTCTCTGTCAGGCCTTGGGGTCCTCTCCTAGCTCGTGGCTCCTCGGTTGCTTCACTCCTCCCTTGCGTCTTGGGGCAGAGGAGGAAATGATGCTCGACAGGGCCGTCCTCTTCCACACACTCTTCCTCATGGCAGAAGAATCTCTCCCTGCACCCGCTGTCAACCCCGTGATAATCAAGACATTTGGCACACATCCCTGCCTTTTTCACCTGGGCTCTCTTCTCCGTCAATGAAGCCTTCTTGAAGGCCGGGCAGAAGTAAAGTCTCCCTCCATGTGCTTTGTCTCCACACATGGTGCACGGGTCCCTCTGGGACTCCCTCCTGACATCACTCACTGTTGTTCTGGTAAATGACTGTCTTTCACTACCTCTGTCGCTCAGCATCTCACGCTGGGTTGGTCTATCGCCAGCGTGGGTGGTTCTGATCTCCAGCTGTGCTAGCCTCTCGAGGATCCTTTCCTGTCCTTTCAGGAATGACAAGAGCCTGTCGAAGTAGCTTCTGGGCGTGACGCCATTTGCGGGGTCACGCTCGTAGGAGATCCACTTCTCTCTCATGCCTATATGCAGCTTCCTCTCTATGGCGGCGACAGTTAAGTGGTTCTTGATAACATCCTCCATTCAAGTTCAAGTTCAAGTTCTTTAATAGTTGTCATACAGAAGTACAGAATACTTTCATACAAAATGCTTCTTACTGTTACGCTCCAGAGACTGTGCTAGACAAGATAGTATCAAATAACATAATAACATAATATAGCATGAATTTAGAAGAAGAAAATGAGGTCACAGTGTTCGGTATAGACATATGTACAATGTTCTGAGTTACCATATAATATACAATACACAATACTATGCAGTGTACTAATGTACAGTACTATCTAGTGCAAAGCAGAAATGGGATGAGGTACAATTTTAGGTACAATTTACAGTAAGGTGTACGAGTTGTAGTGCAATCCTTCATCCATAAATATAAAGTGTGGGGAGTGGGTGCTACAATGTGTTTGTTTAAAGTGGGTGTGTGCTATAAAGTGTGTGTAGTGGGTGCTACAGTGTGTTTGTTTAAAGTGAGTGTGTGCGTGCGGATGTGTGTGCTATGTGTGTTTGGTGGTTGTTGTTGTGTAGTGTTCATTTATTGTTCGTTTAGCAGCCTGATGGCCTGGGGATAGAAGCTACTTCTGAGTCTTTCTGTGCTCGCCTTGAGACTCCTGTATCGCTTGCCTGACGGCAGCAGTTCAAAGAGGCAGTTGTTCGGGTGGCTCGAGTCCTTAATAATTCTCTTAGCCTTCCCCTTGCAACGCTTGTAGTAAATGTTCTGGAGGGTGGGGAGCCCCCCTCCAATTGTGCGTTCGGCTGAACGTGTCACTCTTTGTAGTCTGCTTTGGTCTTTTGCAGTGCTATTCCCAAACCAGGAGGTGATGTTGCCGGTCAAGATGCTCTCTATTGTACATGAGTAGAAGTTCTTAAGGATCTTCTGGCTGACTTGGAACTTCCTTAGGCGCCTGAGGAAGTAGAGGCGTTGTCGTGCCTTCTTCACCACACTGTTAATGTGTGTGGTCCATGTCAAGTCCTCGGATATGTAGGCTCCGAGGTACTTGAAGCTGTTGACTCTCTCAACCGGTGCCCCGTCGATGCTGAGGGGGCTGTAGTCCTTGACCCCCGACCTCCTGAAGTCCACAATCATCTCCTTTGTTTTGCTGACGTTCAGGGAGAGGCTGTTTTCCTGGCACCATCCCGCCAGGACCTTGACCTCTTCCAGGTAGGCCCTCTCGTCGTTGGCAGAGATCAGGCCCACCACCACTGTGTCGTCAGCAAATTTGACGATTGTATTGCTACTCTGCTGAGCCACACAGTCGTGTGTGTACAGGGAGTAGAGGAGGGGACTCAGAACACAGCCCTGGGGGGCCCCTATGTTGAGGGTGATGGATGAGGAGGTGCAGTTGCCTGCTCTCACCACCTGGGGTCTGCCAGTCAGGAAGTCCAAGACCCACTGGCAGAGGTCATAGCCCAAGCCCAGGTCCCTGAGCTTGGCTATGAGTATGGAGGGGACTATGGTATTGAATGCCGAGCTGTAGTCGATGAATAGCATTCTCACATAGTTCCCCTGCCTCTTGTCCAGGTGTGATGCTGCTGTGTGCAGCACATGGGATATGGCGTCCTCCGTGGACCTGTTGGGGCGGTATGCAAATTGCAGGGGGTCCATGTTGATGGGGAGGGAGGAGCAGATGTAGCCCTTTACTAGCTTCTCAAAGCACTTCATGGCTATGGAGGTGAGAGCTACAGGGCGGTAGTCGTTGAGGCAAGCAGGCTTGGATTTTTTGGGTACAGGGATAATAGTGGACTTCTTCAGGCAGGTGGGGATGACAGCCTGTTCTAAGGACAGGTTAAATATGTCAGTGAATACTGGGGCCAGTTGGTCGGCACAGACTTTTAGGACGCGGCCGGGGATGCCGTCCGGACCTGCTGCCTTCCTGATATTCACTTTTTTAAAGGTCCGCCTCACCTCATGCTCTGTTACCCTGAACACTGCGCCTCCATCAGCAGCCGACCCCCCCCCCCCCATTGCAGAGGCTTGTGAGCTGGTGTTGTTATTACCAGCATCAAACCTCGCATAGAAGGTATTGAGGTCGTTTGCTAAGGAGATGTCACTGTTCAGTTTGAGGGAGGCGCCTTTGTAGTCTGTCATCGTTCCAAGGTCCTTCAGGTCATACAGTGCGGTTTCCACTGCCTGGACCAGGTCTATCATCGGCCTAGGCTGGCTGCTTCGCACTGCAGGCATTTCTTCCAGGTCCTTGAGGATCAGGCTTGCGGTCACGCTCCTGTCCCCAAAGCGGTTGTCTAGGAGCCTGAAGATGTCATCCGCGGTTCTGCAGCGATCCAGCCCAAGCTTCTTCCTCAGTGGCTCTTCCACACTGTCCAGTAGGTGATACAGTTTACACACTGGTAAACCTGAGGGTTCTGCCAGCGCCTGGAGGTCCTCCCAGTTATCCCGCCAGCGCCAATAGGTCCTTCTGTCCCCACAGAATTTGGGTAGATTGATGGCGGCAAGCTTGATCCTAGGTCGGGCCCCCTGGTGGACTCTGTGGTGAGCGAGACCTTCCTGCGTTGCGCCCTCATCACCTGGTGGCGTGGCGCGGTCACCTCGTGACTGAGGCGTGTCAGTGGGGTTGGCATGAATATAGATGGTGACGGATGAACTGAAACGGGGTTCCCTGCTGGGTTGTCTTACCCGTGGGGGTGATTGCCTTCCAGCATGATGGAGAGGCCCACTTCCTGCGGTCCCTACTCCATACTGGAGATGGACGGCGTTGGAGGCCTCCTCACGGCTGCCGGGAGGCAAGGGAGGGCTTCCATAAGCGCCCTCTGCTTGACGGCTGTTACACTGGGGAGGTGAATGGGCATGCGCGACCGCCCCTTTATCGTCGGCGGACGGGGAGGGGTTAGCTTCAGTGGCATGTTGAGGAGCGTCCCTGGCGACGCCAGGTGGGCTGGTTACGTCGCCATCCCTTTCAACGTCGTGTACCTTTTCCTCCTCTTCATCCTCGTCGTCCAGCTCAACGCCACCCTTTCCTCCAGGCTCTAGGAGGGTCGACCACCTGTCCATTAGTGCTGCTCTTTCCTCGTCTAGGTGCCTGTACCGCTTCCCTAATTCAGCTATGTTGGGAGTTGGAAGAAAGTATCTCCACTCTCTCACCATCTGTTCGAAGGCGTTGAGTCTCCTCTCCAATTTGTTCCCCTCCAACGCTCTTTTGTCTTTGGGTGCCCATTGGGTGCTGAGTCTCTTTGTCTCTTCCAAGGCCTCCTTGACCTCCACTTCAAGGGGGCCTAACTCTGGCTGAACGAAGCGGGACCATACCTCCGAGAAGATCTTCTTCTTCAGTGCCGTTTTCCTCTGCTTGCTTGCGTCTTTCTTTGCTGTGGCGTCGGCTATCACGGTAGCATGTGCGGCTCCGTCGGCCTCCTCCAATGCTCCAACATAGTCTCCCGTCGTGTCAACGAGCTTAGCAAACTCTACTTGAGGAGCTTTCTTGTCGTTGACCAGCTCCGCTGGCGATGCGGTGTCAACATTGTCAGCTACCTGGTTAGCTCTCCTTGTGAAAGCTGTTTGCGCCGCAGTACGCCTCTTCTTTAGCTCTTCCACATCTACACCCTCCATCTTGTCCCAGTCAGCCGTTGCCCCAACTGGAGCTCCTTTTGCGGCTGAGTCACTGGTCGCAGGCAGTAGTAAACAATGGGGTTAACAGTCAGAAGCACAGTTGTACAGTTGGCGTGTAGCAGTGTGATTACAATGATACTGCTCCCAGCAGGGGATAATGACGGGACCGTTTGGTGGGTCAACGTAGTTTTGCTTAACTCACTTGAAACCTGGTAATGACCACAATGTGAGTGAGCAAGTAGGATAGAGTTGGTGAGCACCGTTACAGCTTTTGGTTAATTCTCTCATAGTATAGTTTACGGCGTCTGGAGCAACAACGTATTTACACCATTCAACACATCCAAGGCATAGGGGTGTCAATGATAATGTTCACAGCGTTTGGAGCAACAATGTAGTTGCTTAGTTCAACACAACCAAGGCATAGTGTAACTGAGGGGTACAATTCCCTGACTGTATTACTAGATATGATACTTACTACCACTACCTTTGTACTTAATATTCGGCCACCCAGTACTCGGCATAAATATATTATGATGAACACTGTCACGTAGATGAAACGGATCCAACACAAATGTACGAATTAGAAATAGGTCTTTATTTCTACACAGCGATGGTGTGTAGAGCAAGCACTTAATCAAATCAATCACATTTATGAATGGGAATTAGTATGCACTTTTATGGCAAGAGTATTCGTCGGTATATCAATAGAGAATGTCCAATCTCTGAAGGCGCAGGTGGTACATATACGACCTGGAATAGTTAAGGAATAAAAGCAATGATACTTTAATGATTATATACTGGACACACTAGGGGGGGTTAATCCGGTCGCTTGTAAGCCGACAGGAGTAGGAAGGGGGGGGGGGTAGAATCCGGCTGCCTCATCCGGCCAAGGGTATCCCAGGTGAACCCACTGTAGTGCCGTTCAATGCGCCGGCGATCCTTGGACCACAGATGAAAGCAGATGGACTCTTTGTGGGCCGGCGTTCTCCGGTCCACGGAGGAGAGACGTGAAGCGACCTCGTCTTGCAGAGCGTCTCCTCACCTTGCGTCCTCTCCAGGGGGGGGGGTTCCAACACACGGTAGTGTCGGGGGTCTTTATCCATGGAATAATCAACGTATACAAAGCATAATCCGTGCCTGGGAAGGCGGGCTGTCGTCGGTAGAATAATCCGGTATACAGGTCCACTCGCTCGTCGGCTCTGGGGCTCCTCGGGTGCAGCTTCACGTGGGGTCAACCACCCTGGATAAGCAGCCAGTTCTCTGCCCGAAACGATGGGGTACTGACTACGGTAGTATTCTCACCGCACGAAGCACTATATATTAACAGACTATTATTAGCTTAATAGACTACGTCCAACTCGACGATATAGTGCCAAATATGACTATTCAAATATTAATATACACGATGTCTCAATACCGATGGTAAGCCGAACTTGGCCTTACTCCCACACGTGGCGTCGCGGGGAGGCTTTACGTCTGTGACTCTATTGGAGGGTAAGAAACTGGACTGAAAAGGAAATCCTACTTTAGTAGCGCAGTATATATACGCACTATGAACAAATAGTCCCATTAGTGGTGCGGTAGCCAGATTCCTACGCGGAACTAGGACTTGTTCGTACATGTTGAGCGGTACGTTTGAACTGGGTCTGGGGGGTATGGCAGCCTGGCACCAAGGTCTCGACCAATAGTAGAATGGAGACTATTATGGGATGTTCAGTAGGCTAGAATGGATATTCAATGCATATTGTACAAGGAATATACAAGGGATATCAGGGAATATTAGAGAATATACAAATACAATTAAATATATATATATAAATAAATATATATATTCGGTTTAATCTGGCCCTTCACAACAGCCACCCCCTGATTGGTCCCAGACCTAATCAGTTAAACAGAGACAGATTAATCGCGTTGTCTATTTACACATAAGGGTTTGCTGTAGGGGTCAGTCAACTTCACAAAGTCATAGGGTTATAGGGTCATGGTCATCATCGATTGTGTCTGGGAGTCGGGGCAGTTCTATGAGCCTCGCCACGGGACGGGTGTAAGTGCGACCCTGGACAAGCACTTCAGCTGCTCGGACCTTGCCGTCGGCACCGGTGATCACTTTGCTTACGCGGCCGGCTGGCCACATAGCTCTGGGCAGTGATTGATCAATAATCATGACGACTGTTCCTTCTGTCAAATTGTCTCTCTCCTTTACCCACTTCTGGCGGGTCTGTAGAGACGGTACGTAGTGCAGTAGGAAACTGTTCCAAAACTTGTCGGCTAATACTTGACTGTACCTCCACATTCGTCGGCCGTTCGCTTCTTCAGGCCGGTACATTGTCTGGGGTAATGCAGGATCTAGCCGCCCCATCAGGAGTGTGTTGGGGTCTGCGGAGATAACAGTGCTCAATCCACAGAACACAGGCTTCTTATTCTCAGCCTCCTCCTGACTGGCTTCCCTCGGGATAGGCGTGGGCCACTCTCCTTCCGGGAGCTTTAGGAATGCTGGGCCGTCACTGTAGACATTGCGACGGGTGAGGTCATCTAGGGGCATTCCCCGGGTGATGACGTCAGCTGGATTCTGTTTTGTATCAACGTAGCGCCACTCTGTTTCTCCGGTTAACTCTTCGGTTAAGTCTTGAATCTCGGTGACTCTGACTCCCACGAAGACTTTGTACTTGCATGAGTCCGATTTGATCCAGGCGAGTACTGTCGTGGAATCTGACCACAGGATTGTTCTAGACACCGGTATGGTGAGCTCACGTTGGATGAGCGTGGCTAGGTGCGCTCCGGCTAGGGCTGCGCAGAGCTCTAGACGTGGGATAGATTGTTGCTTGCGTGGGGCTATTCTCGAGCGGGCGAGGACAAATGCTGTGTAGATCTCTCCCCCCCTTTCTTGGGCCCGCAAGTAGGCTACTGATCCGTATGCGACCTCTGAGGCGTCACTGAAGACGTGTAAGTCCATTTTACATGTCTCTGGCCTCACCGTGGGTGGGAAGTAGCTTCGGCGCATATTAACGCCTGGGAGGGAGTGGAGCTCCATCTTCCACTCTCTCCAGGTGGATGCAAGGTGTGCGGGAATGGGGTCGTCCCAGCCCTGGTCCTTGTCCCACAATGCTCGTACAATCATTTTTGCCCTGGTGGTGTACGGTAGAATACATCCTAGCGGGTCATATTGTCGGGCGAGTGTTGTGTACACACTCCGTCTGGTGGTCGGCGCCGCCGCCGGCCTTCCCTGGTCCGTAGTCAGGGGCTTGTGTCTGTAGTGAAGCGAATCTGTTTTCAATCGCCACACCAATCCCAGGGTCATCTCCTGGGCTTCTCCCGGGATTGTAGCCATCCAGGTCTCGCTGCTGGCTGCCTTGTCCTCGGAGGAGAGGCTGCGCAGTACTTGCGGATCGCTGCTGGCCCACTGCCTGAGATCAAAGCCGCCTTTGATCAATGAGGCGCGGAGTTTAATCAGGAGAGCCTCGGCTTCTTCCTGGGTTGAAAGGCTTTGTAGACAGTTGTCTACGTAGAAGCTGTTCTTTACGCTGTGTCGGACCTCTTCGTCCGCTGCTGGGTCCTCTGCTACATGTTTCTGTAGTGCAAATGTAGCACAGCAGGGGCTGCACGTCGTTCCGAAGGGGAGGACTTCCCATTGGTAGATGGCTGGGTGCTCATCTCCTGGCTTCTCTCTCCATAGGAACCGTAACAGGGGCTTGTCCTCCTCTACTAATCTCACCTGCAGGAACATTGCTTTAATGTCCCCGCTGATGGCCACCTTTTCCTGGCGGAAGCGGAGTAGAACGCCGAGTAGGGAGGGGCCGAGTGTGGGACCGGGCAGTAACTCTTTATTCAGATTTTGGGATCCGATCTGGTAGCTGCAGTTAAATACTATGCGGTCTTTACCGTTGTGATGGACCTTGTGGTGAGGCACGTACCACGATTCAGTGGTCTGGTCAGCCTCTTTAATGTCCATCTTTGTGACGTGTCCCGCTGTGATGAGCTTCTCAATCTCAGCGCGGTATACACTCTCTTGGGCGGGGTTCTTGGCTAAGCGCCGCTCCGTGTTCAGCAGGTACCGTTCTGTGGCGTCTGTCTTGGCGTGGAAAGTAGGCATTCCTTCTCGCCGCAGGAGTGGCGTGGCGTATCTCAACACGCCGTTGACCGGGACTCTCTTGGTCCCTGTCTCGAGGAGGTGAATGGCGTAAATGTCATCTTTAGAGCGAATGTCTTTCTTTCCGTTCTTAAAGGGCATTTGTTCCAAGGTCCATAACCGCTCTACGTGTTGCAGGAGTGCGGTTTCTCCCTCTGTGACTCGGGAGTGGAGACATCTAGTGGCTGTACTTCGGTTGAGAGATTTGGCGAGCGGGCCTTGGAGAGTCCATCCCAAACGGGTCTCGACTGCTGCAGGACAGCCTCGGGGTCCGGTATGAACCCGGTCTATCGGGACAATGAGGTCTGCATGGTCGGAGCCTATCAACAGGGTCGGCATAGCATTGTCTATGAGCGGGATCGGTAACTTGCGCAGATGTACATATTTCTCCATTAGCTTGGCGACGGGGTATGTGTACCGCGACAGTCCTATTTCTTGGCTGGTGAAAGCGTCTGTAATCTGGTACCGTCGCTCAGGCTGGCCGCTTGCTGCGATAGAGAATGAGACATTCTCGCCCTTTATCGTCTTCAAATCTCGTCTTATTGTCCGAATTGTCATTTGGGTTTCGCTTCCCCGCAGCCCTAGCTGGGCCGCAGCGGAGGCGAGCAGAAGGGTCTTCTCTGACCCGTCATCGAGGACGGCGTAAGTGTCCAGGACTTTATTCTGGTAGCTTAGTGTCACACGCACTATTTTTAGGAGTACTCGGGCTCCACTGCTGCTGGCGGGATCGATGTACATGACGCTCGCTTTGCTGCTGGATGGTGCGGGTGAAGGGCGCCGTCTGTTACTGTCGTGAAGTATGTCCAGATGGGCTCCATCGCACTTGGTGCACCTTTTCTTTAAGCGGCATTCGGCTGCCATGTGTGAGCGCGCACAGCGAAAACAGCGCTTGTTGGACTTTATCCATTGACTTGCTTCCTCCGCGTTCAGCTTGGGGAAGGAGTCACATTGCGCTAGCCAGTGTTCTTTCTCACAGTAGGGGCACACTATCTTCCACTTCTCCGTTCTGGAGGGGGTACTGTGGCTCCTGCTGCTCGGTACTGACTCCGATTGGTGCATCACAGTCACCGATCTTCTTCCATCATTTAGTCGTCTGGTTCCTTCTCTGGAGCCAGGGGTGCTCCGTCCGAATGTATCTAGCCGTAGGCTGCTGACTTCTCTCGCCAGGAAGTCTGCTAGATCGAGGAGGTTCGGTTCGGGGCCATTCGGGTCTCGGTGGTCTCTCTGCCGTCTAAAACGCTCCTGTCGAGCGGGCGGCAGCTTCTCCAAGATCCTTTCCACATTTGAGTTGGCGTAAAGTTCATGCCTCCCCTTCTCTCTCTGCGCTACCAACATCCCTACCAGGGACTGCACTCTGATGGACAGGTCGTCCAGTGCTCGATTGTCTATTGCTGGGGGTAAGCGGTCGATGTGTCGGATCTCCTGGATCACGTAATCCCATATGCGCCCATACCTCTGGTCCAATGCTACCAGCGCTGCTGTGTATGGGGTGGTGGAAGTCGCGTAGGCGAGCGCTATATTATGTGCGCGGGGTACCTTTAAGTGCTTCAGTAGGATGGCGTATTTGTGGCGTTCATCCAATACATCCACCAACATGGTCTCCAGACACATGCGGAGTTCTGTATACTGGGCCCGGTTCTCTTGGGTGAAGTCGGGTACCATAGGCGTGCCAATGTATGACGCTGACTGTGGATACATCGGCGAGCGTTGGGGGAGAGGCCTCCTAGGCGAGTCTCCTCCCGCTCCTTGGTATGGGCTGGTACCGGCAGTGTACCATGGCCCGCTTGTCCAGGTGCTGTTCCTCGGTGCGGGTCGTGCGTCGTGCTCACCCGTGTATAGAGTCGGGGGTCTGTAGCGCAGCTCCGCGGGAGTATAGCCTGGGCTGTACCGGACCTCCTGGTCCGGTAGATTACTGTGCTGTCGTCGGGCATGGTTCTCCTCCTCTTCCTCTTCGTCTTCAGTTAGGTCATCCAGTGCTTGTAGTCTCTGGTTTAGCCTCTCCACAGGATATGCTGCTCCTTCCCGGTTGCTAGGTCTCGCTTGGACCGGTGGGGGGAGGTGGTCTGTGGGGGGTATAGACCTCATCTGTTGGTCAAGTTCAGGGTTGTTTACTCGGCTAGGGGATGCCGCCCTGGAGGTGTGTCTAGACGAGTTCCTGGAGCCTCTGGCGGAGGGAGAGGGTGTTGTCCGTCTGATCAGCTGTTCTATTAGTTGCGCTTGCTGTCTGTCGCGCTCTGCGTCCCGTAGAGCACCAGCAGCTGCTCGCTGGCTGTCTGCTCGGTCTCGGGCCACATTCTCTTCCCTCTGAATGCGTCTTATTTCTAGACGTATATGCTCTTCTTCGCTCCGCTGCTGGATCTGCAGTCGGTCGCGTTCAGCAGCGGCGTTCAGGCTGATGAGGAAGGCCTGCTGTAGGGTCCTCTCTGCCTCGCTGGGAGAAGGCGGTTGTATAGGGGAGCCTTCCCTCGGGGTACTCCTTGCGGAGCCTTGGAGCTCTATCTCCACGGTGCTCTCCCCGTCTTCTTCCGTGCCGAGTTCTCTCTCGGTAGCGTTGTATTCCTCCCGGGACTCATCGGGGACTACTTCTTCAGTACTGGCGGGGTGTGAAGTCATGTCTGGTTCCCACTGGTCCCCACCGTGAACTTGGTCAGTTACATTAGAGCCCGTAGGGGCCTCTATGGTCGGGGTAGTCTGGGCGTTGGGGTTAGACATACTTTTACTTTCTAGTTTTACCGCGTTTACTGTTAGTAGAAGACTAGGTTGTTGACTGACAGCGTAAGCCTCTAAGTACTGAGGGAGCCGTCGTTCGCGCTGCGGGCGTTGGTTAGGAGGATCGTTTCGTGGAGTGTTCATCATAGGCCATTTCAATATTAATAACACTATATTAATATTACACTAATTACCATCCGGCTCGAAGGACCAATTGTAACTGAGGGGTACAATTCCCTGACTGTATTACTAGATATGATACTTACTACCACTACCTTTGTACTTAATATTCGGCCACCCAGTACTCGGCATAAATATATTATGATGAACACTGTCACGTAGATGAAACGGATCCAACACAAATGTACGAATTAGAAATAGGTCTTTATTTCTACACAGCGATGGTGTGTAGAGCAAGCACTTAATCAAATCAATCACATTTATGAATGGGAATTAGTATGCACTTTTATGGCAAGAGTATTCGTCTCCTCACCTTGCGTCCTCTCCAGGGGGGGGGGTTCCAACACACGGTAGTGTCGGGGGTCTTTATCCATGGAATAATCAACGTATACAAAGCATAATCCGTGCCTGGGAAGGCGTGCTGTCGTCGGTAGAATAATCCGGTATACAGGTCCACTCGCTCGTCGGCTCTGGGGCTCCTCGGGTGCAGCTTCACGTGGGGTCAACCACCCTGGATAAGCAGCCAGTTCTCTGCCCGAAACGATGGGGTACTGACTACGGTAGTATTCTCACCGCACGAAGCACTATATATTAACAGACTATTATTAGCTTAATATAGTGCCAAATATGACTATTCAAATATTAATATACACGATGTCTCAATACCGATGGTAAGCCGAACTTGGCCTTACTCCCACACGTGGCATCGCGGGGAGGCTTTACGTCTGTGACTCTATTGGAGGGTAAGAAACTGGACTGAAAAGGAAATCCTACTTTAGTAGCGCAGTATATATACGCACTATGAACAAATAGTCCCATTAGTGGTGCGGTAGCCAGATTCCTACGCGGAACTAGGACTTGTTCGTACATGTTGAGCGGTACGTTTGAACTGGGTCTGGGGGGTATGGCAGCCTGGCACCAAGGTCTCGACCAATAGTAGAATGGAGACTATTATGGGATGTTCAGTAGGCTAGAATGGATATTCAATGCATATTGTACAAGGAATATACAAGGGATATCAGGGAATATTAGAGAATATACAAATACAATTAAATATATATATATAAATAAATATATATATTCGGTTTAATCTGGCCCTTCACAACACATAGGGTGTCAATGATAATGTTCACAGCGTTTGGAGCAACAACGTAGTTGCTTGGTTCAACTCAGCCAAGGCATGGGTGTCAATGATAATGTTCACAGCGTTTGGAGCAACAAAGTAGTTGCTTGGTTCAACACAACCAAGGCATAGGGTGTCAATGATAATGTTCACAGCGTTTGGAGGAACAATGTAGTTGCTTAGTTCAACACAACCAAGGCATAGGGTGTCAATGATAATGTTCACAGCGTTTGGAGCAACAACGTAGTTGCTTGGTTCAACTCAGCCAAGGCATAGGGTGTCAATGATAATGTTCACAGCGTTTGGAGCAACAACGTAGTTGCTTGATTCAACACAGCCAAGGCATGGGTGTCAATGATAATGTTCATTAGCTAGCATTGGTGGCCAGCAGTGTTAGCATTCTTTGGTTAGTAAGGTTAGCAGTCTTTGGCTAACAGCGTTAGCATTGGTGGCTAGCAGTATTAGCATTGGTTGGCTAATGGCTAGCGTTAAGCATTGGCAGCTAGCAATGTTAGCAGTCTTTGGCTAACAGCGTTAGCATTGGTGGCTAGCAGTATTAGCATTGGTTGGCTAATAGCTAGCATTAAGCATTGGCAGCTAGCAATGTTAGCAGTCTTTGGCTAGCAATGTTAGCATTCGTGGCTAGCAATGTTAGCAGTCTTTGGCTAACAGCGTTAGCATTGGTGGCTAGCAGTATTAGCATTGGTTGGCTAATGGCTAGCGTTAAGCATTGGCAGCTAGCAGTGTTAGCATTCTTTGGCTAGTAAGGTTAGCAGTCTTTGGCTAACAGCGTTAGCATTTGTGGCTAGCAACGTTAGCAGTCTTTGGCTAACAGCGTTAGCATTGGTGGCTAGCAGTATTAGCATTGGTTGGCTAATGGCTAGCATTAAGCATTGGCAGCTAGCAATGTTAGCAGTCTTTGGCTAGCAACGTTAGCATTCGTGGCTAGCAATGTTAGCATTGGTTGGCTAATGGCTAGCGTTAAGCATTGGTAGCTAGCAGTGTTAGCAGTCTTTGGCTAACAGCGTTAGCATTGGTGGCTAGCAGTATTAGCATTGGTTGGCTAATGGCTAGCGTTAAGCAGTAACATTGGATGGAGTTCGGCGACCCCACCACTTCAAGCAACCAGCATGTGGGCGGAATACGGCGATTCCAACCCAATAAGCAGTCAACATCAACGTTTCACTTCCCTTGAGCTGACTGCGTCCTCTCCAATGTGCCCCGTCGTGTGTATCCACTCCGTCCTGGTTCCACCTTGACGTTGAGGGGTATCTCACGCGGGCACTTGCTTCTGCGTTCCGTCCGTCCCGTCTCATAGCGGGCGCGTCGGTAAATAATTGTTCAATTATCTAGCAGTCACTGTCAATATGTCAACTAGATCTCCCCATTGAAAGGGTGCAGGCGATCAACTGTTTATACCGGACCAAAGGAAACAATTCAGACTCTTGCTTGAACGTTATTTATTTAGGATATCCCATCCAAACGCTCCAATATTCCACTGTCATTGACTAATAGCCACCAGATGGTCAATTTAGACAGCTCGTAGCTGGTAGCATTAGTCCTTAGTTAGCAGCATTTAGCATTTAGCAGCTTGGTAGTAGTAGTGGCATTTAGCCAGCAGTGATGGGCAGTAGCTTGCTACAAGTAGCGAAGCTACATAGCTTAACTACAATTCTCAGTAGCGTGCTGGTAGCTTGCTACTTTTTAACCAGGGTAGCGGTCTCTGTAGCGCAGCTCGTTTTCGAATCAAGTAGTGCCGTAGCGTCAGCAAAACGCTACACGCTACATATCCGGAGAAACAGACACACAAAAAAAAGAGTGTCTTCGGTCCTGAGAGTGTCGTGTTCTTCTGTCCTGCAGCTGGATGCTATTGGAGAAAACCCACTATGATTGGTTGGTTGGTTTAGGTATGAGTATGACGACTCACGATTAGACCAAAACATTACGGGTAGGCCAATCAGAGGCAGGATAGGGCGGGACATGCCACTCCAGCTCGGCAAACCAGGAAGTAAAAAAAATCTAAACACAGACCATGAAATGAATGAACGAACCGTTAGTCCACGCGAAATAGCAGAAGGATTCGATGTTTCCAGGGCTGATGGCATTGATGAAGATGATGTCAATAACAACAACATATGTGTTTATTGTGTCCGCCAAAAACGAAGCTTCTCTCAACATCCCACACGACCAGCACTAACTTGAGAACACATATATTCAGGTAAGCTGATGAAAAGCTTTACATCCCAAACAGCACACAAGTCAGTGCACTTTTTGTCAACAGATTTAACTAACATGTTTCACTGTAGGCAGAAAATGAACTATATTATGGGGGTGAAGAAAAGAAAAAACAAACTACCATAAATAGTACATACACTAAGAGGGAAAATATCACCTAGAGCAGTGGTTCTCAACCCACATGATTTTGGGGCCATGGAATGTTTTGTGAGTTACATATTTAAATACATTTGGTCATTTAGCTGATAGTCTATTTGCCAACACAATGAACCCGGAAATTTTGGAACCACCAAACTTTTATGATAGATGGGTATGTAGTATGGGTCACCAGCACTTAGAAACTGCCGGATGCTAAGTTTAACATGTTGGGCAATTTTTTTTATTTGCATAATTAGCATACATTTGTTTAATCACATAAATGGACAAATCTCGGAAAGTACTTGATCAATTTCAACAATGTTGGAGTGGTTTTGGGGGTTATTCGGGATGCTGAATCCATTGATGATACTCAAGAGTTTTGAAATTGCAATATTTACCAAATTTCTACAAATTTTGGTGCAATATTTGTGCATTTTCAGTCAATTAGAAAGTTTTAGAGGACACTGAAATGATTACATTTGGACAGCACAGACATTATGTATTCACAATATCTCTACTGACCCCAAATAGTTCATATGGTAATGTCATATTGTCATAGTACATTAGATAGGCAGGTGTATAAAGATTGCGTTGTCAAGACAAAGACTCAGATGTGAAGGGCATCCGCTCTTTTATTTACTACCTGTAACGTTACAGCAAGGAAAAACACTAAAACTGGTCAAACTGTGTACGATAACATAGCTTAATAAAACAGAAATAACAAAAGAAAGATATTTACATTACTCAAGCATATAGGCCACAACATAACAATATGTGCTTCCTCCTACTGCATAGTAGTAGATAATTACTTCTCACTCAGAAAGTGGCTACAGTGTTCAGAACTCTGAATCCACATCATCAAACTCCTAATCATCAAACTCCTCCCCACTGTCTTCATCTTCCTCTGAATTTACTTTAATGTCATCACTTATGGTCTTCAGTTTTGGAGCTCTGTTATCATCACTGCGATCTTGCACAGCATTGTATGCTGACCAGTCCAGGGGAAGAGGGGAAGATTGGAGCTGCGAGAACCAAGCAGCATCCTTCTTCTGTGCTCTTGACACACTCTGTGTGATGGCATCTTGGATAGCATCAGTTATTGGGACTTCTTTCAGAGCTGGTGGTGTCATCTTCTTGGGGCCTGTGTAATGTTCGATCACAAAACTGCTCTTGTGAGCCAGACAGAGTTTCCCAGCGTCAAGCTTTGTCAGACGAGGTAGTTTTAGTGACATGACCCCACCACCAGGAGTGGCTCCTCCAGGGAACAGAATACTTGCAGGATTCTGCACAAACTGAGTGGCCATGGCATGAGTCGTGCGGCAACCGTTCGGTGTGAAGACCACAAGGTCAAAATTGTCACCCCAACTGTGGATGGGGCCAATCTGCCTCTCCAAGCCAACTGTGCGCAGATACTTATCTGGGTACTCTGAAGCATATTTGGCAGCTGACTTCCAGAACCGTATGACTTCATCATAGGTGGTGACAATGCCATGCTCGTTAAGATTATTGACCAGCTCTGCGCTACCATATTTATGGTAGAGTCTTACGGCAAGCCCCAGGGTTGTCTGATTCCAGCTCCCACTGATGTGCTGCTGAATGCACTGAGCGAGTGTAAGTGATGGTTTGGTCACTTTTCCTTCCTTTGATACCAGACAGGAGACAAACTTCAAAAAGGATGGACTTGTGGCTTGTATGATCTTGTCATGCTGGAAGCTGCCACGGTCATATTCACGGTGCAAGGGAATATTCTGCACCTCAGCTTGCACTCTCTTCACAAGCTTGGTGATAAATTCATCAGCAGCAGGGGTTTTATCTCGTTTTACCAGTTTGAGTGACTTACTCATGGAATGTCTAAAACCAACAATAGTCTGGCACCCTTCCACCCTCATGACAGCTACAGCATCACCATAAAAGTCACACAAGTTAGATAGCATCTGCTTACTGCAGAGGTGCCCGGAGTTGGCTACATATATATCATGTAACTCTGACACTGTCCAGGTTGATGACTTGTCTGCATTCATGTGGTCAATGACAGCAGCTAAATAGCTATCAAACGGTCTGCACTGGGAACTTGCACTTGAGGAAACTCTCTTGAAGTCATCGTAGTACTTGGTGTGATACTGGGCATCAGTTGCATGCAGGTCCAGGACGGCATTTACCCATAGAGCCACTTCCTCAGCCCATTGATCCTGGCGCTCATCACATTTAGACAAGATGATGTTTTTGAAGGATGGCATTCCTGGTCTCTCAACAGTCCGGCATTGTTTCACTGGCTTCCATCTATCAGGGTGTTTGGTGTCTTTGGGTTTGCAAATGATACCACAAAACAGACATTGTTTAGAAAAGTCAAAGGCATGAGAACGAGACATACGTTTCCCTAGCTGACCATCAGATGAGCTGAGCTTGCCTTTATTATTGGTTGCCTTTCTAGACTTAGAGGTATATGAGCTATAACATGATTTGTGACAAACTACAGAGGCTGACACACCATGGGTAGCAATGATGTTCGATAAAGTCTCAGTTGTAGCTGAATCGTCAAGCTCTTCACTCTTCTGTAATGCCTTTTGGTCCAGCTGTCTTGAAGTCATTGTCCTTGCCGTCACAGGGCTCGAATAGGCATTTCTTCCTTGACATGTCAATCTGAAATTAACAAAAGAAGAATGCACTATTTGTATCCTCCGTCTCTGCACTACCACACACTCTACATTACAGAGCAATATGGATACATTGCCAGAATGTACATTTCGGACGGGCTGTTCACTATTCCAATGAAAACATGTAATTCCCATGTTATTGGTATTCTACATGATCTTGACTGGTATTTGCATGACCTTTTGGGTCTCTTTCTCTGCCTCAGATCTTCTATCACACAATTCTACATTAAGGAGAGCAAAAGTACCATATGAATACTCTATACAATATTTAGAATCAAACTTGATGCTTCTCTGTGTGACAGGGGATAGAGCCTGGTGACACGAGGCTAGGTAATAATCACACATTCATGTCATTAGGGGTATAATGATTCATTGATGCATCGAAATGCATCCATTCTAATGTGACGATTCAACTGCATCGATTTGAAAATGTTAGAATCGATTATAATCAAAAATATATATATATATTAAAAAAAACTTTTTGTGTGTATTGTTTTTGTTGACCTATAGTCCATTCATGCTGAGTGAATCAGTTCCCCCAGCCACATTTGTGTATTCAAAATTTTTGGGGGAATTAACTGATAGAAAATTAATCGAATCGAATCATGGTCAAATGAAGAGATTTCATGATGCATTGAATCGTTGCCTGAAGAATCGTAATCGAATCTAATCGTTGTGAGGTCGAATCGTTACACCCCTACATGACATACATTGCTAACATAGCTAACTAGCTATGCATTAACATTAGTTATCGTCAGGTGGCTAACGTTAACCCTAAGAGCTAGCTTACTGTAGAGCTAGCTTACTGTAGCTTACTGTAGTAAGCTAGCTCTTAGGGTTAACGTTAGCCATCTGACAGCTTGTGATCATATTATATTCAGTGTTTGTTATTGGATAGTAAAACCACAGTTTGTGTATCTGTTTCTATTTTCTCAACTTACTTGCATTGAAACAACAATCCTTGAAAACCAGGGGTCTGTATTTGCTGCAGCTGCAGCTGCTCGTTGCCACAGTAGGAATGAGATCACGGTGCAAATCACTACTCACTTGGAAGTTTTGCGTTAACGATTAGCGCACTGACGTCTCAGTCAAGGCTAGGAACTGGGGTTCTGAGGACATTTTGATAAGGTAACAGTCACGTACAAAAATCCAATAGAATAGTTTCTAGTTGTGGCAGCAAACTGCTCCGCTGCCACGTGGACTCATGGCAGAGCTCACCTGCAGCAGTTACCCCAGTAACCAAGCATAAGCACCTAGAGTACCCCATTAGGCGCTCTACAAATTAAAGTTATTATTATTATTATTATTATTATTATTATTATTATTATTATTATTATTATTATTATTATTATTATTATTATTATCATTCTGTTTACAATTGAACATTCCATGAAAATTATCTATAAATTCTGCATCTTCTGAAACATTTATAAACAGAAAATTCATTAAAAATGGCACCAAAATGAGTAGAAATTTGGTAAATTCCAGTAAATATTGCAATTTTGAAACTTTTCTTCTCTTAAGTATCATACATGGATTCAGCATCCTGAATAACCCCCAAAACAACTCCAACATTGTTGAAATTGATCAAGTAGTTTCTGAGATTTGTCCATTTAGGCGATTATGGAAATTAATGCTAATTATGCAAATAAAAAAAGTTGCCCAACATTTACAACTTAGCATCCGGCAGTTTCTGAGTGCTGGGGATCCGTACTATCCATATCCATCATAAAACTTTGGTGGTTCCGAAATTTCCGGGTTCACAATGGGGCTCTATGGGATGGCAAATAGACTATGACGCTTTCATTCAAAGCAACTTACAAATTGTGTACAACAAGTCAGCAGGAGTGGTACATCTAGCAGCCAAGGATAAGTAGTATTGTTTGTCTAGCAGTGTCGAGCTTGAGTGTTATACTCTTGAGTACATACTGTACTGTAGTAGTATAGACATATTAGCATAGTTGGTGGTAGTATAGACATGGTAGCATAATAGTAAAATGCAGTAAGACAGTTATTATTAGTTCAAATTCAGATATTGAAGAAGTGTGTTTTTGGTTGATAAAGTGGGCTGGTTTCAGCTAGGAGAGGGTATCAGGCAGCCAGAAGATGCAGAGTTTAGGGATAAATAATACATAAAGATAGAATAGAAAAGAAAAAGACCATTACTGAATCAAAAGTAATCAACAAACTATACTATAAAAACGTATCAAACCAAATGGTCTCTTTCTTTTCTTTTGTAGAGGCTGCACCCAGCTAAACTTGCCTTCCTGGATTTTGTACATAATACAAGTTCATGTTAAAAGGATGACACAAAAAGCCAGACCGAGGGCTTGTTTCAGTTTTATAATAAACAATCAAACTGAGCATTTATTTTGCCTGTCTATTTGTTTGATGGAAACTTGATCATGAAGAAAGAAAAAAAAAAAAAGTAGTGCCGATGTAGCTAGCTATTTTTGACATGTTCTTGTAGTGTAGCTTGCTACATTTATCTGGGGATAGCTTCCATTGTAGTTGAGCTATATTTAATCGAGAGTAACTTGTAGTGTAGCTTGCTACATTTTCCAAGTAGCTTGCCCATCACTGTTAGCCAGTTAGTAGTAGCTGTCAGCATTTAGCATCGGTCAGTAGATTATATTTACCTATACAAAACAGGAAACAAAACGGCATCCATTAGCCACATGCGCTACATACATAAATGATAGTTATGAACAGAGTCAGTGCATACAAGAGATGATACAATGCAACGTACCGTTAGCCAGTTAGATCGCCCACGGGGCTTTTCTCATTACAGGCATATGGCTACGTGTGTCGCTTAAATAGTGCGTCACAGAGACGCTGAATCGGCCTCACCTGTCCAAATCTCAGTCCCCAGGCATCCTACAGTTGCAGTAAACGCCCACTAGGTGGCACCAGATGATAAATAATACTTGTATAATAAGTGCCCCTATAATAATGATAATAATAATAATATCTCTGTAGGAAAGGCGCTGGATAATTCTCCAATATATATATAGCTGCACCACGACCGCATTTCGCCCTGCCTGAGAAATAAATATGCCTACGAGCAGGGCCGCCTCAGGGGGTGTGCGAGCTGTACGGTCGCACAGGGCCTCGTGGGAAAGGGGGGCCTCGCAAAAAAAATGATTTTTTTATTATTTTTATTTATTTTTTTGCGAGGCCCCCCTTCCCGCGAGGCCCTTTTCGCTGGGAGCGAGGCTACTGTAGATGCGCTGTCAACTCTCTGCTCTGACTCGGACTGAAAGAGACGACACGCATTCCGTGAAGACCCGCCCTACTCTGCCTCTGATTCGCAGACTGTGGCTGGGGGGGAGAAACTCTGACGGGACGCTGAATGTGATTGGACCAGACCCGTACACAGACAGACAGTGGCAGTGCAGCCGGACATGCAGAGCACTGCTTGCAGAGGAGATAGCAAGGATGCGTTTGCCTTCCACTTTACTTGATATCACTCCGGAATCACGTTTCAACCAAGTCACTAACGTAACGTTGCTGTCATGAGCCTGCGCTATGATAGGCTACAAGTGATCAAATAAATAAAACTTCTAACTCGCGCAACGACTCGGCAACAAGTTGCGCGCGGGCCGCACTAACACTAAACTTTGATGTCAAGTAGGGGGCCGCAAAATATCATCCCGCGGGCCGCAATTTGCCCGCGGGCCGCGAGTTTGAGACCCCTGCCATAAACCGTCCCTTCAAAATGGCTTAAAGAAATAATTTTTTCAATGGTATTTCGGATATACAGAAGCTACAGTTAAAACTCAAACTGCATATGATCGGTATGATGGTCCACCATGAATGCATGAAAGGGGGGGGGGGGGGGGCTCGGGGGACGTCGTTTCTGATTATTGATTACCAATTACGCGTTAGCCTCAGTAGCCACATTCGCTGATCGGGTGGATGGCTATCATAACAAGCCCTGATCAGCATGTAATTTATGTGAAAAAGATCTTACGGTGGGCCGGTTGGATCCCCCAAAGGATTTCCCAGTTATCGATCGCCATCTGGTAGATCGATATGTACATTGGCTGATGATATATTCCTTTACTGCACACTGAAATCCGCATCCCAAAACATATTCCAAGCTACAGGCTATAGGCATTGCTTCATGTTAGCAGAAAACTACATTGGAGATCCAGAAAAAACAAGACAACGTCTGCCACAGGGAACACTGCATTATCAAGATAGAGGATCTGTCCGGTAATGCACTTTTTCGAATTCAAAGAGTAGGGTACTTCTTCAGTGCTGCTCGGTGACATAGAGTAGGTTATTACAATGGAATAAAAGCCAAAACAACCTTGCCACGGTTGGTCCTCAACCGTTGGATTCGAAACACGGACATCTCCGTGGTCGGGCGCCATTGTGTTAACAGACTTCTCCATCTCCATTACCCTGCTCTGACCCTTTCACATAGAAAACAAACTGACAAGACGGAAACCGGAGTTTCCTGATGGTGGTCATGTCTTGTGTGAAGTGTGTGGTTTTAGTTAGCGTTGAGATGTGTAGAACAGCTAAACAAGCTCACTCATTCAATTACCCATTGTACAATAGTACATTACAACAAACTCCCTGAAGGACAGGGGTAATGTGTTGGAGTCAGACCCTTATACGTATAAAAATATAAACATGGAGAGCGATGTACTCAAGGAGTGGGTGCAAATGGGCTGATTATGCCATGATATGCGCAATTACAAATTACAAATACAAACAATGAGAATGTGCAGATATTTGTAGGTGTCAATACAATACAAAACTATATTATGTACAGTATGTGCAATTGCTGTTTATTTTCAGAATATACAGGTTCCTTGTGCAAATAACACTGATAATGTACAGTTAGAATAACTATGCATAGAATGACAGTAGAATTACAGTCTATACACAGTAGCCAGCAGTACTCATTCTGTGGGCAGAGTATGTAACACCTTACGCTGCTCATCTACAGGTGAGATGATAGTGTCAATTCAAGTGTTAATTCAGATACTGTACCAGCCTCCATTGTACCATTCCCGGGCCTTCTACAACCTCAACCCTGAGCACCCTAGTGGAACATCAGGGACCGTTCCTTGATGAGGAGGTCCTGTGAGGATTGCAGGTGTTGCTTCCTCTGTTGGCAGACAGAGGACAACATATCATCCCTGTCTTGTTTCTTCTGATTTGGTTCACCTGTGTTAATTGTCATTGCCTTCACGTGTGCCTTGTTAAGTTTGTGTATTTAAGCCCTGCATTTGGTGTCGTATGTTACTTGTCTTGGAATTTGCTCATGTATGTTTACTTGCCAGCATTGCCTTCCCCTTGGGTGTTTTTGGAACTTGTGTGTGGGTTTCTGACATGTGCTACTATATGCCTATAAGATTACAGTAAAGCCTTTTTGAGTTTTGCTGCATCGACCCCTGACTCCTGGGTTCTCACTGGGTCTACTCTGCTCTACTTGTTCCACAAAACAGAGATATAAAACAAAGGCAATGGGGCTTGCAGTAAGATCAGCAGCTAACTTTAGAAGGTAGGGGCCTAAACTTTGCTTTATGGGTTGACTCGAGGCTAAAACAATTTAAAGGAGGTTCTGTAACAGGGTTCAACACAACAGAATCTCCCAAGCGTGTATGGGACCATAGGCGGCGGGTAATGAAGGCTAGGGTAGGCTAAGCCTACCCACATTTTATGCTGGGAATTTTGAAAATTATATATAATATATGTGCGCAGCATTATATAGGCTACTATATTGTGTGTGTGTGTGTGTGTTGTCGCTGCAGCTCCCTGGTGACAATCTGGTGATTATGGGTAGGCTCAGGTTAAATAATGTAGCCAATCACATCCTGATCCCGCAGCAAAGCATAGTTTATTTTTTGTAAACATCTGCATTCCGAATTTCCGACCGCCAATCGCTTTGTAGCGAACACCAGCACGCTATTTTGAGTCAAATTTCAAAAAGCTAAATGGATATACGGTCTTTTCCCAAGGCAACATAAAAACAAAGTCATTTAGAAGCTGCCAGCGCCAGCACCCGCTACCACACGGCACACCTGCAGGCAGCCACAGCGAGCCCTAGCTGCCTGGGCTGTCCTGGGCATAACAGATCACTTGAGGCTATTGTATGTTGCTTTATCTTGGCATACAAGGGCCTGCTCTACGAGGGCATGATGAGAGTCAGAGTTCATGAAATCGTGGAAACTTTTTAGAGCTACTGTATGTGCATTGTTTTCAAAGCATGATAAGATCCAAATGACGAAAAACGTTTCCTTCATTGCTGTCGGCACTGCAACTTGTGAATGGTCTTTCTCAACAATGAGGCGCATCCGAAACTGGCTAAGAACAACAATGTGCCAGGAGAGACAGTCAACTCTGAGTGTGCTTCACATTGAAAGTGATCTCACAGACAAACTCAAAGCAGAAAAGATCATTGATGCCAAGACGAAACGTCGCATTTAGCTGCATTAAGGTAAGACAATGGTTAATCATATTGGATGCCTTCATTTGAACACTTAATTTGCACTATATATTAAATGAGTGGGGCTCACTGTAGTAGCCTAGTGGGTGTGTGTATTGTATGAATTAAGAACCATGGACAGCACCGTTTGCAGGTGCACAAGCAAAAAAGGAAAAGTTCTGCATGTGACTCGCAACTATAGCCTCCCCTAATGATCAGCTCACCCGCCACCTATGTATGGGACCCAACATTAGATGAAATATAAATACATAAATAAATAAATAAATAAATAAATAAATAAATAAATAAATAAATAAATAAATAAATAAATAAATAAATAAATAAATAAATAAATAAATAAATAAATAAATAAATAAATGAATGAATGAATGAATGAATGAATGAATAAATAAATAAATAAATAAATAAATAAATAAATAAATAAATAAATAAATAAATAAACGAACGAACGAACGAACGAACGAACGAACGAATGAATGAATGAATGAATGAATGAATGAATGAATGAATGAATAAATGAATAAATAAATAAATAAATAAATAAATATGGCTCAGTTCATGTTTATAGAACATTTATATTTGCTGGAAAATTAAATCAGTAGAAGTGTTCTTCAGGCTGTTTTTTTTATTGTTACTTAAAGCAAAGATCCAATCTAAACTCACATACTATAATGATATTCTGATGATAGACCAGAGATGTCTTTTCGATCTACCAGCTGGAAAACCCAGACAAAGACATCTATCATTTTGTCAAGTCATCCAGTCACACACAGGCTTGTTGGTTTAAACTTGAGTGTCAGCGAATGCCTGTCCTCCTGGCCTGTAGCTGTTCCGCAACCGTTCCTACTTCCAGGGTAGGCCTGATTGGCCCCGACAGGCACGTGACCCGCCGCGGCCACGCCCCGCGGCAGCCCCAGGAGCAAGCGCGCTACTGCTGGAGTTCGCTTCGCCTTTCACATCGCTGCCGTTGGCGAAAGCAGACAAATGAATGACTAATTCGGTCAGAAATAACGTAACTAATAACGTTAGTAAGCACTGCTTATATGCTTATTATGTCTGCGGGGTACAGTAAACGTTTCTCCCGGTACATTCTGAAGAGCACACCGCTGTATGTTGGAGAACCAGCGGTACATTCTGAAGAGCACACCGCTGTATGTTGGAGAACCAGCGGTCTTCCTCACTCGAGTGAGACTAAAGCCGTGCACAGCTCAGCCCTGTGAGACGCTTATGTCTGCAGGGTACAGTAAACGTTTCTCCCGGTACATTCTGAAGAGCACACCGCTGTATGTTGGAGAACCAGCGGGCTGTATGTTGGAGAACCAGCGGTCTTCCTCACTCGAGTGAGACTAAAGCCGTGCACAGCTCAGCCCTGTGAGACGCTTATGTCTGCGGGGTACAGTAAACGTTTCTCCCGGTACATTCTGAAGAGCACACCGCTGTATGTTGGAGAACCAGCGGTCTTCCTCACTCGAGTGAGACTAAAGCCGTGCACTGCACAGTCTCTAACAGTGTAACAGTAAGAAGCATTTTGGATAAAAGTATTCTGTACTTCTGTATGACAACAATGTATGCCTTTCAAATGTTAAATGATTAAATGATACACAGCTAAATCTACGCTCTCGCCTCTCATCCTGCTCTCATCCTGCTTTCGCCAACGGCAGCGATGTGAAAGGCGAAGCGAACTCCAGCAGTAGCGCGCTTGCTCCTGGGGCTGCCGCAGGGCGTGGCCGCGGCGGGTCACGTGCCTGTCGGGGCCAATCAGGCCTACCCCGGAAGTAGGAACGGTTGCGGAACAGCTACAGGCGTCCTCCTGTGCGTGATTTTTTTCCGTAGCCTATGTTTGCAAAGACGCTCTCTGATTGGCTAGCCACGTACAGCGAAGACCCTCTCTGATTGGTTTAGCGCCAAAGGGTCTCTTCCGCCTAACTAACCCTAACCCTAACCTTAACCGTAACCCTAACCCTAACTCTAAGCATAACCCACTTCGAAAGAGGGCCAAAGCATAACCACTTTGAAGCAGAGCCAGAGAATATGTACAATGTGGAAGAGACCCTTCGGCGCTAAACCAATCAGAGAGGGTCTTTGCTGTACGCGGCTAGCCAATCAGAGAGCGTCTTCGCAAACAGGCTATGGAAAAAAATCACGCCTCCTGTGTGGCTCTTTGGCCCGCCTTCTTTTTTTGTGGGCTTTTCCCTGGGACCCCTGTTTAGCATTTGCTTAATATTGTGACATGAATACCTGGGACTCATGACCAACACAGAATGGGAAGAGGATTTTTTCCTCTGTAATTTTTAAATGTAACCTTTATTTAAATCCCTTGAGATTAAAATCACTTTTTCAAGATAGCAAAGTTAAAAAAATATATATAAAATAATAAAATAGAGCATGTTAAAAACAATAATATAATAATAGACAATAATAGAAAAAATATATAATAATAATAATAATAATAATAATAATAATAATAATAATAATAATAATAATAATAATAATAATAATAATAATAATAATAATAATAATAATAATAATAATAATACTACTAATAATAATAATAATAATAATAGAGCATGTTAAAAACAGACATGGGACAACAGATACATAATACAAAATCCAGTTCACGAATAAATCATAAATTCTGATTTGGATATCCTAGTCCGGATTGTGCATTTATTTCTCAGAGTCCTAAAGGCAGTCCAGTCAGCAGGGGAGTTAGTGGACAGCCTTTGCCCAGGAGGCATTCCTTTCCTTGATCCGGTTATATAGTTCCTCTGTGAACCAAGGGTTGTCCCTCCCAGAAATCCAGCATTTCTTTATGGGGGCATGCTTATTACAAATCAACATGAAAGAGGTATGAAAATATTCCCCATCCACTTACCTTTAGCTGCCAGAGGTTGTAAGTCGCTTTGGACTTTGGAAGCGTCAACTAAATGTAAATGTTAACATCATGGATTGAACTGACTGCCAATGTCACTATTGTACACATCATGCAGAAATGCTTGCTCTTCAATTGAATATACCTTTTAAAAACATAACAAGGTTTAAACTTGGGCAATTTTGACACTCTTACAGCACAATGATCACTGACATCCTGCAGTCGAGGCATACAAAGATATGCAACATGAAGGAGGTGATGGACGTTCCATTCGGGCACACAGTACAGAGGAGGCTGTCCATGGATTCGGAGGAGAGGGAAGGTTGACAGGTTGTCCTATATAATAAGCAAAATGTTGCTTCCTTAATGTAAACACTGAGCGGCATTTGTTCTGTATTACTTCAGTGAGAATAACTAAAAAATGTAGCTGCATACACAGAACTGAGCGGCATTTGTTCTGTATTACTTCAGTGAGAATAACTCTAAAATTAGGCTGCATACACAGACATCTTGATGGGGGGGGGGGGGTATTTGGCTGAATCATTGCATTTCGCCCTGTCTCTGAAGCATTGTTGCTGCCTTATGCAGGAATCATAAGTGGTTTAATCATGAATTGTTACTAGAGAGCAAATGGTTGCAAGTTGCAACAGTTAGAGGCATTTCTGTCGTTCTCTCCCTCTGTGTCTGGCGTCTCTGCTGTGTGTGTCTCTTGTTGGCTGTTATGCTAGTAGCACTCGTCCTCCCATCAGGCATCACCCGGATCTGACATGTCATGAGACTTATCTGTCAAATGTTTTATAGTGTTTGGAAGGTGTGTATGTCAGGTGTGCTCTGGTTGTGCTATTATTTTGACATTACTACTCAGACGTACACTGGCTGAGCGGAGGGACATTTTTTGATCGATTAAAATGCTTGGACTCATTTTTGCTTCTGAAATAAGAGAATACGTTTCAATATATTGTGTTGTACAGTGCATGAAATGTCAAACATCCTGATCACTGAGAATTTGTATTGTTTCCATAATCTTGAATTTAAAAACTAAGTAGTTGCAATTCGATTTATTTTTGCAATGGGCTAATACACAGGGCCCTAATAAGGAAACTGGAGCAAATCACCAGGTCCCATAATACATTTTTATTGTTTCATAATATCAATGTGCATACGCATGTCTCCCCAGATAGTAAGAATTTACACATTACTATTAATATTTAAATGTGGACACTCTGTTCCATGTTTGAATTATTATAATTAGCTATATGATGAGACTTAAAAGTAGTGGTGATTTTCACTTTGTGTGCTGGCAGTGGCGGACCCAGGCTGTTTGAAGGGCAGGGGCGAAAAGAAAAAAAGGGCACCTACTGCACAACATGGGACCCCATCAGTGAGCAAAAAGATATGATGCGTCATGTATGGTGAGCAGTGTTGGGACTAACGCGTTACAAAGTAACGCGTTACAGAAACGAAGTTACTTTTTGCCGCAACTAGTACTCTAACGCATTACTTTTGAAATTCAGTAACGCTACTTACGTTACTGAATGGTTTGTTAGTTCGTTACTGCGTTCTTTTTATGTAGATTCATAGCGAGCGTCCTTATTTCGCCTGCGTTTGTTTTGTTTACTGTAGACTGAAAGGCGCTATATAAAACGAAGTATTATTATTATTATTATTTCTTTCCGTAGCCTCATTCTGGTTTCGCACTTCTGATTGGCCACTGACGTTCTGAAAGAAATAGGCGCTCTCTACAGTAAACAACAAGAGGACGCTCGCTATGAATCTACATAATAAGAACGCAGTAATAATAACGAACTAACAAACCATTTAGCAACTACTTGGAGAGATAATTAATATACAACATGGAAACGAGATAAAGAACATGTTTGAAGGGCTGCTGGAGTCAACTGGACTAACGTTACATCTCGACCACCGCAGACTGGTGACGGTGAGTGCAATGTGTTCACTGAAACTCAAGATCAACGGATTTTGACTGTACGAAATCTGCCAGGGAATCTCATAATACTAATCAAACAATATAAATATAGTCCTTTCATGCACAATTGATATCCTAACTATTCTAACGTTGCAATGCTTTGATAACAACGCTGCAAGATGGTTATGAATGAATTAATGAATGGATGAATGAATGAATGAATGAAAACTTTATTTAACAGATTGCAGAATGGGTACAATACAGTACGGCTCAATACATACAATTGTTAAGGGGATGCAGACCTGAGAAAGACGTTTGTCTTGTTTCCATCAGGGTCCCCCATTTTCAATTCATATAGACATTTATGACATACACAACATACATGACATTTATGGCATAGGGACATATAGGTATTTAGTACTGATACATTTGTGACATAAGCGGTATTCAAATATACAGTACTGTTACCCCTAGATCCTGACAGAGTATATACATATGATGGGGAGGGGACTGTACATTAGGAGGGGGTGGGTGGGTGGGAGAGAAATATACATACAGCGGGGAGGGAATATATAATGAAACGCTCTAGACCACATTGCTTAGCAGAGTTCGGTGATGTGAATGGAAACTGTCAAGTTGATCAACCGATTTTGAGTATATGGGGCATGGGACTTGAGCAATTTTTTTTTTTTTTTTAAATAACTAAATAGTTACTTTTCACAGTAACTCATTACTTTTGGGTGTAAGTAACTAGTACAGTAACGAAGTTACTTTGAAATGAAGTAACTAGTAAAGTAACTGAGTTACTATTTTTCAGTAACTAGCACAACACTGATGGTGAGAGTCTTCATCCTTGATTAAGATTAACATTAGAATAACATACACAATCCAGATTAATAGTATAACGCACCTCTATGATAAAAACACACAGGGAACAATACACCTTTCAAATGTTTATTTCACCTCATTGTCATGGTGTTTGAAAAGTAGATTTATCATGGTGTTTGAAAAGTAAATTATGGTGTTTGAAAAGTGGATTTATCATAGTGTTTGAAACTTAGATTTATCATGGTATTTGAAAAGTAGATTATGGTGTTTGAAGGCCTAAACCATTGCTGCAGTGGTACATTTCTCAATGCTAAAGATATCAGTGAGGAATATAAATATTTAGGAAACAGCATTTTAATATGGTCTGGGTTGAAAAATAGTGAACCTATTCTTTAAAAGCTATTTACAACATATATTTTACAGGATATAAAACAGTTTAACAGTTAAAGTTAATTTGAGTGTCGTTGAGATTCTTCCTTTCTCTCTCCTAACTCACCTTCTCTCCTCATGTCCTCTCCTTCTCTCCTCCTATACTCCCCTTCCCTCCTCCTGTACTCCCCTTCTCTCCTCCTGTACTCCCCTTATCTCCTCTCCTCATGTCCTCTCATCCTGTCCTCTCATTCTCTCTTCTATCTCTCCCTCCCCCCTCTCTATCTTCCGCATTCTCTCCATTAAAGTTAATATATTGTACCTGGATACTGGCTGGATCAGTGGGATATTTTAATGGCAACAGGAGAGCATTCAAGTTATTTGTTGTTGTGTCGTTTGAATAATTTCTCTCCCTATCATAATTTTCATCCTCGCTTTCTTTAGCATCTCCATGACCGTCTTCAATCATCATCATTTCTCTCCATAGCATCATCTGCATTCTCTTTCCTCAACTTCTTCATCATTTCTCTCCATAGAATCATCTGCATTTCTATTTCTTCCACTTCTTCATAATTTCTCTCCGTAGAATCATCTGCATTTTCTCTTTCCTCCACTTCTTCACCATCTCTCTTCCTGATATCATTATTTCCCTCTTGAATATCTCCCTCTTCATTGTCTGTACTGTCTTTATCTAAGGTGGAGCAAATAATATTTGTTTTATAATAGTAATATAATTGTACTGTATATAATATTCGTACTGTAGCCTACAATGTTATAATTGTAATATAAAATAATATGTCATATAGCACTACCACCACTAGCCCTCTTGCCTTGATTGGAATAAAAAGGGTCTATGGTTGGTCAATTTAAATGTTTAAGACACATTCTCTGTCCAAAATAAGCATTATTGACGATGTTAGCACCAGATTCTCAGTTATAATCCAAACTATGGCTCTGTGAGACTAGCTTGTACATGTATCTAGTAGTGAGGACTTAGAAATACATACCTGTATCCTTATCTCCTCCCTTACTATTGTTGCTTTGGACCCAATTTTTCATTTTTCAGCTGCTTTTTAATATTCTTCCGATTTCTTTCTCTCCTTGGCATTCTGTAATCATAGAATATAGGCCAATGCTAAACCCACTCTTATCAGGTGGGGGCCCACATGTGGGCCCTCTTGAGGACGATTTGCCCATCTGCACTTTGGCAACCTCTAGTGGCTTGGTTATTTTTTAATACAATATATATATATCGAATTAAAGCCCCTTTAGTTGCCTGTCGATAGCCCTTTCAGGTGACAAAATCCATTCAGCGGCTTGTGCGAAGTACACGGTATTGCGCAAATACTACTCCCGACTCTTGGGGCTCTAATTCCGTCAATCATTTGGCGATCTCGAAAATGATTAGACAGGGTGGTATCCAATGAGTGTGGCTTTCCAATGATACCCCACCTGGGGATGTACGAATCAGGGATCTAGGTGAAAAGTCACGAGCGAAAACAGGAAGAGAAAAACCGCAGAATTAGTTGACGTCTATGAGAAAACTGAGCTTTTCTTTAGTACACAGTTTCCCAAAATCACTCCTAATCACACATTTCTTTTTTTGGATCCACTTTTTCTCCTCTTTTAAAATTTTTCTCCCATCCCAATTCCACTGTGCCAATTCTCCCCTCCCCTGTCTTGAACGTTGCTCGCATATGCCTCCCACTGGCCGGTTGTAGGGAGGATAGAAGCCTTGCATCACGTGTCCCCTCCGATACACAAGGAGGCAGCCTGTCACATCTTTTCACCTGCCAGCACGGACTCTCATTGGCGAGGTGTAACGTGTGGGAGGCTCACACTACCCCCGCCATTTCCTGTCTCTGCTGTGCAGGCATCCCCAACCGACCTGTAGGAGTCGCTGTCCACAACGTCCAGATTACCACCCATCGACTTCCACCCGCTAACTCTGCCAATTGAGTTAGTATGACGGCTGGCCCAAGCCGGAGGCAACGCCGACAGCCGGAGTCGAACCCGGTGTCTCTTGCGTTGGTGACGAGCACAATGTCCGCTGCGCCACCCAGCCGCACTAATCACTCATTTCTGAACGGATCTTTATGATCTACATAAGTCTTTAGGCTATGGATCTCGGGTGTTTTTTAAGCCTCCAGCCATTCTGGGGAAATACTACTTCTGGACTACTACAGAAAAACGTGAGTAACAAGTTTATCTACAACTCAAGTTCAGACCTATGTTACTCTATTCCATTAGCACTAAAGGTGAGTTTTCCTTATTGTATCAGAAACTGCAGAATGTCATCTTTCAAAAGAGACCAGGCTCATGCATGTGGTATAAGTATAAAGTATAGTATTTTGGTTTGCAAAAAAAGTATGCAGTCCTCAAAAACGAAAACTAAAATGGCCAATTTTGGGGTTTACTACCACTCTTAAATTAGCTTTAAAAAGCAATTCACACTGAACTTTAAAGTGCTATGGGTATATTTTGTGCAAATAATCCTAAAATAATTTCTACACTTTATTTCTAAATTGAGAACACAGGTTAGCATAGAATCAGCTAAGCAAGCTACCTGTTTAGTTAGCTAGCTACAGTAGTAATACAGCTAGCCTAGGCTAAAACATACTGCCATCAATAAAAGCACTTGCAGTGTACAAAGATTGAGTTTGTTTGACCAATTATGCATTACTAAACTAATAGTGTATTTAGTCATGCATAATTGGTAAAAACAAACTCAATCTTTGCTACTTCAAAGAAAGCTTGATGTATTACCTACCTCACACACAGCAGTAGCCAATAGGATGCAGGGTTACAGCTCAGACTGCATTAAGCCCTCTGGCATCTGAACATTCAAGAGGGGATGTGTCTAAAACTTAAATGGATGGAATATTGTAGTGACGGGGCTGCTCAGAGTTGTAGCTAACACTTTTGCGTGACATTATTTAACCGTCTGGGTCAAGTTTAGACCATTGGAAGGGCACCAATGGGCACGTCCTCTCATTTTCGCCACTCAAAATGCCATTTTAGCGCAATATTTTCAACTGGGGGCACATGGTCAAGTTTAACCATTGGAGGGGCACCAATAGGGCACGTCCTCTTGCTTTTGCCACTCAAAAGGGCACTTTAGCGCGATGTTTTTTCAACTGTGGGGGCCCATGGTCAAGTTTAGACTACTGGAAGAGCACCAATAGGGCACACCCTCAAATTTTTCGCCACTCAAAAGGGCACTTTAGCGCGCGTTTTTCAACCATGAGGGCACCAGGTTCCTGCGGTCCCTACTGGTCGGTTGGGACGCCTGTTCAGCAGGGAGGGGATAATAATAGTTAGACTAGAAGTCTTTATTTGTCATGCAGTTTTAACACACACGCGCGAGATGGGCGACCCACAGGAACACAGACACACATGCACTGAGTCGCTGATGAAATGTCTCTCTGCACTTTTCCCATCCCGTTGTCCTTCCCCCCATGGGCAGCCGGGAGCAGATATGGTGTCAACGTGAGCCGCGCCCCGGGGACCAATCCAAGTCCACCTGTCCGTCTTCGTCAAGGACGCCACAGCGTTAGCGATCTGTTGTGCATGTTCTTCCATTGGGTTTATCTTATCGGGGGGGAAACCCTTGCGAGCACGGGGAGAACATGCAAACTCCACACAGAAAGGCCTGGGAGATACCCCACCTGAGTACCTGGCATCATGGAAACCTGGTCCCCAAGCGGGAATCGAACCCTGGACCTTCTTGCTGTGAGGTGACAGTGTTAACCACTACACCACCGTGCCGGATTGGGGGGAAATAGCGTGAACCTCCGCATGCGTTACATTCCCCCAGTGAGAGTCCTCACTGTCAGGTGAAAAGAAGCCCCTGGCTCACTCCACATGTATCGGAGGAGGCATGTGGTCGTTTTACACCCTCCCTAGGCCGACAGTGGGGCAATGCGCGCAACGACCAGGAAGGGAATTGGCATAACGACTCAATTGGGATGGGAGCGAAAATACAGAAAAAGTGAGAACTTTTTTTTATTTTATTTTTTATTAATACAAGTCATAGGAACACCCAGGATATAGTGTTCTTCCCCCTTCCTACTGTATAAGAAATAATTTAAAACGCATTGCAAGTAGGCCGGGAGCCAGGTCCACCCCTCTGTTATGTCCTGCTGTTCCATGGGTTAGATGGCTAACATCATTTGAGGACTATTTATTGGCGTTGGGACAGGCGGATCTGGCAGAAGCTAGAAAGTGCGCACTTCTGCGACATTGCCTTGGACAGGAGGGGCAACGGATTTTTGCTACGCTTACATTAGCCGACGATAAGTATTCTACTTCTACAGAGGCTCTGATGTTGCATTTTAGCTCGGGAAGAAGCCGTCGGATGTACCGTTTTGAGTTCCGCCAGAGAGCACCGAAACTGGCCACCGTAAATGCCCAAAACCCCCACCACCTCCTAATAGACAGTCTCCTCCCCACCGCATGTATATATTCCCTCCCCGCCGTATGTATATTTCCCTCCCACCCACCCACCCCCTCCTAATGTACAGTCCCCTCCCCATCATATGTAAATACTCTGTCAGGATCTAGGGGTAACAGTACTGTATATTTGAATACCGCCTATGTCACAAATGTATCAGTACTAAATACCTATATGTCCCTATGCCATAAATGTCATGTATGTTGTGTATGTCATAAATGTCTATATGAATTGAAAATGGGGGACCCTGATGGAAACAAGACAAACGTCTTTCTCAGGTCTGCATCCCCTTAACAATTGTATGTATTGAGCCGTACTGTATTGTACCCATTCTGCAATCTGTTAAATAAAGTTTTCATTCATTCATTCATTCATTCATTCATTCATTCATTCATTCATTCATTCATTCATTCATTCATTCACAGAGGTCTGGTGAGACTGTTTTGCAATATGTGAGCTAGCCAAGCATTGTGATTTTGGGGGCTTGGAGGATGGACTCATAGTCGACCAGCTGATTGAAAGAACATTGTGTGCTCAACTGAGGGAGAGACTGTTATTAGAGCCGGACTCCATGACACTAGCTGATGCAGTAGTGATTGGAAAACAGTTGGAGACAGCTATCTCTGAGGCGTGCAAGTTCTCCTGTGCGGTGCATGAGCCTGTGACGTCACCTCCACCCGGAATTCAGAACATGGCCCAGGAGACAGCTGGCACAGACGGTGACAGCTTCGATGTGCAGAGAGTGGCAGACAGGGCGCCGAGGGAGAATGGACAAAAGCGTTGTGGTAACTGTGGCTCCCCTAAGCATGCAACCAGGGACCTGTCCTGCCCTGCTCTAGGCAAGCGCTGCCGTAACTGCAACAGGGTTAACCATTTTGCGCGCTGGTGTCGCTCTCCTCCTGATCACGCACAGTCTGGGGTTGTTCCCAGGCATGCGTTCTTCATGGGACGGGGTTGCCCCAGATAAGTACTCGCTATTTGCATATCAATAGCGCCGGTCGTCAGGTGTGTTAAATACGTTCTCAGATACATTCACACCTAACTTGTTGTGAATGACATGTGTTACATTCCATTCGTAGAGGCAATTAGGCACTGTCTTTAGTCTGTGCTCAAGCGAGGGGACATTAAATGACACAGGGGCTAAAGTGTCGCTCCTGAATAGGTCCACTTATGACCGGCTCTTCAGTCACGTGCCGTTGACTACAGCAGCAAACGCCCTGTCGGGGTATGGCCACGCCCCGATCACCACTTTAGGGGTAGCCTGCCTACCTGTGGAGTACAAAAAGAGACGCATCCCTGACACCGAGTTCTACATCACACAGAGAGGGGCTAACATCATGGGGCTAGACCTGTTTCATCCTCTGGACTTCACATTGACCGACGCTGGGGGTCTACGCGTCCTGCAGGTCACCGCGTCCTGGCCTGACCATCACCCGACACTGTTCGAAGGCCTGGGCTGTATGACTGGATTTGTGCACCAGCCCTCTGTGGACACGTCTGTCCTACCCGTCATTCAGCCGCTGCAGCGCATTCCCTTGGCCCTCTGTGATGCGGTGGAGGAGGAGATTCATCGTCTGGTGAAGGAGGACGTCATAGAACCGATCAACGACTCGCCCTGGGTGTCCAACCTGGTGATAGCCAAGAAACGGGGGGCGGACTGCGTCTCTGCGTCGATCTGACAGACGTAAACAAAGCTATCATCCCTGACAAGTATCCCCTCTCCACAGCGGAGGAGCTGACTAGCCATTTCCATGGCTCCACGATTTTCTTTTTTAGATTAATTTTTCTTTTTGCGTTTATCGCTTTTCCTGGTCAGACATGACTGACAGATGCAGTGAGGGTGAAACGGGAGAGAGAGCAGGGGAAGACATTCGGCAAATAACGGCGGGTCCGGGAATCGAACTCGGGTCGGCCGATCCGGGACGCAGCGCGGTACATGGTGTGCTACTGGAGCGCCCTGCTCCACGATTTTCAGTAAAATGGATTTACGTCACGGCTACCTGCAGGTTCCCCTGGCACCGGGCAGTATGGACCTCACAGCTTTTGTCACACATGTGGGGGTTTTCAGGTACAAGCGCATGGCTTTTGGCCTGTAATCAGCCCCAAGCTGTTTTCAGAAAATAATGTCGCTCATTTTGGCTGGCATCCAGGGGGTCAGCATCTACTTGGATGATGTGGTGGTGCACGCGCCCACCGCTGCACTCCACGACGCTCGCCTGGAGCAGGTCTTCCAGCGCTTCAAGCAACACAGGGTCACACTAAACGCGGAGAAGTGTACGTTTGGAGCTACTGCTACTAAGGTCGAGTTCCTGGGGTTCAGGCTCTCCAGGGAGGGTATCACCCCGATCATGTCCCACACCGAAGCAATCCTGTCCCTGCCAGACCCGCAGTCGCCGTCCAAGCTGTCTTCTTTTCTGGGCATGGCTGCCTACTACCTCCGGTTCATGTCACACTATTCTGACTTGACGGCCCCTCTGCACCAGCTGGTATGCAAGGATGCTGTATGGGACTGGACCCCGGCCTGCCGGGAGGCTGTGTGTGTCATCAAACAGCAGCTCACGTCCCCGCCAACACTGGCGCATTTCAGCCTGACCGCGCCCACCTTGGTCACCTGTGACGCCTCTGGGGTGGCGCTCGGCGCCGTGCTATCCCAGGTTCATGGAGGGGTAGAGCGTCCAGTAGCATTTGCCTCTCGGGCCCTCACACCAGCCGAGCAGAAATCCTCGGTGGTGGAAAGGGAGGCCCTTGCCTGTCTGTGGGCCTGCGAACGCTGGCATGTCTACCTGTATGGCAGGGCGTTCACTATTCGCACAGATCATCAGTCTCTGACAGCGCTGCTGGCGACCTGAGGGGCGGGGCACAAGCCTATGAGGCTACTGAGGTGGGCTGATCAGTACAACTTCGGACTTGAGTTTATGCCGGGGCGTTCTAACACGGTAGCTGATCTTCTTTCGAGAGCCATCTCTACGACAAAAGAGGCGGGTGAGGCGAGTCCTGAACGGGAGGATGACGTGGACTGGGTCCACATGCTGCATGGACCGATCAGCGCAGTAGTCACGCTGGCTGAGCTGCAGCAGGCTGCGGCTGAAGATGAGACATTTGCAAATCTCCGTGCCTATATCCAGGACGGCTGGCCAGCCACCGTGGAGGACAGACTGCTCCCCTACCGCTGAGTCCGCGACGAGCTCTCCTGCTGGGGGGAGGTGTGCCTCGTCCGCGGTCACTGCGCTATTATACCAGAGGCGCTGAGGGCCAGGGTATTTCACATGGCGCACAACGGCCACCTGGGGGTGGTTAAGTTGAAACAACGCTGCAGAGACAGTGTGGTGGCCTCACATAGACGGCGACGTAGAGGAGCTGGTGCGCAACTGTACCTGCTGCCTGCTGAGTGGGAAAACGGGCCAACCGGCTACAGCACCCCTCACCCCGACCCTGTGGCCGTCCACGCCGTGGGAGCACATTCAGGTTGACCTATGTGGAGAGCTTCATGGGGCCCCGGCACATGCCCGCTACCTGATGGTCGTGCACGACCTACACTCAAAGTGGCCAGAAGCCCCAACCGGCTACAGCACCCCTCACCCCGACCCCGTGGCCGTCTGCGCCGTGGGAGCACATTCAGGTTGACCTATGCGGAGAGCTTCATGGGGCCCCGGCACATGCCCGCTACCTGAATGTCGTGCACGATCTACACTCAAAGTGGCCAGAAGCCATCGAACTCAGCTCCATCACCACACAGAGCATCATCGACAACCTCGTCAAGCTGTTTGGGCGCTGGGGCGTGCCCAGTGTCATCACCACAGAAAATGGGCCTCAATTCATTTCGGCAGAGTTCTCGGAGTTCCTGTCACTGAGGTCCATCAGGCACATCAGGACGTCGGTCTACCATCCTGACAGTAACGGCGGCGTTGAACGCCAAAAACAAATCTCTGAAGAATGGAATCCGAGCCTGCTTGGAGGAGGGGAAAACCTTCAGCGCTGCACTCACCCAAACTCTCCTGACCATCCGGGCATCCAAGCACTCCACCACAGGGGTCTCTCCGGCTCTGCTCATGATTGGGCAAGAAATGAAACAACCACTAGACTGCTTGAGAGCTGAACCGGCCCCTGCATGCGAGAGCCCTGGGCTCGAGAAGGCCAGAGATCAGGTCCAAAGCTCACAGGCTCAGATGAAACGGAGGTATGATGCCTCTCACAGAATACAGACCCCCACTATGTCGGCAGGGGATTGGGTCAGGATTAAACACGCCCACCGCAAGAACAAGCTGAGCTCATACTGGTCAGCACCCCTCTGAGTGACCCGTCAACTGGGTCCGGCCACATACAGACTAGATGATGGTTCTCGCTGGCACTCCAACCGCCTGCATAAGGTTGGTGCCCCAACACTGCCCGCATCATCCCTGGGACAAGCTGCAACCTGCAGTTGGCAGCCCCGCTTGAAAGCAACCAGGGTGGGAGGTAACCCACCACAACCACCAGACCCTGCTCCCCAGCCTGCTCGCCCTCAGAGGGTGAGGGCTCCACCCGCCTGGCATGGGGACTATGTTACTTGGTAAATGTTCATGGACTGGAATGTTCTATTGCTGTTGCAAAAGGGAAGGGGGGAGGGAAATGTTATGTCCTGTTATGCTACGTGTAGGTTGTGACACACTAGCAGTTACACTGTAGGCTACTGTGCCTTTAACAGAGGCGTGGGTAGCGCTCCAGGAAGGGTTGAGTGATGTAATGTAAACGTCAGTCGAATAAAGTTATGAAACTACACGGTTGTGTGTTCATTGTCTCAACATAACACCCTCAGGGTGTTTTTTGCTACCTTTTTTTCATTATTATTTCCTGTTATCCCATACCTTGGGCCATCACGAGTTGATATGTGAATACATTGTTTCTTAATTTGACTGAGCATAGACCATTTAGTTTTGAAAATTACATTGATCCTGAGGCAAATCTTTATAATGATTACAGATCAAATTCTATACATTATTCTGAGAATCTGTTCAATAATCTTAATTTGGAGGATTTTTCAATCATACACTTCAATAGCAGAAGCCTACTGTATATACAAACTTTGTCCAAATTAAAGACTACTTAAACTCATTAAACCATACATTTCAAGTCATCATTGCAATAAGTGAGACATGGCTAAGAAATGAAAAGGATGCTGATTTTATGTTAGAAGGTTATGATCATTTCTGTGTAAACCATGATATCATGGAGAGTTTGACAATTGAAATTCACTCTGCTAAAGTTAAGAGTATATTTTTGAGTGTCATATATAGAACCCCTGGTTCTTGCATTGATCAATTTATGAATACCATAGGTGATCTTTTTGAGAAGGTATGTGATAAAAAAAAATTTGTTTGTGGTGACTTTTATATTGATCTCTTAAAATGTAATGAACATAAACTAACAACAGACTTCTGTAATGCAATGTTTAGTTTTGGTCTCTGGCCCCTTATAAACAAACCCAGTAGGATAACTAAAGATAGTGCCACACTTATTGATAACATCTTTACGAATGTTCATGGCCAAGCAACAAGTGGTTTGTTTTTAAGTGATCAGGCGGCTGGGTGGCGCAGCGGACTAAGCGCTCGTCACCACCAAGCTCAATTGGCAGAGTCAGCGGGAGGGAAGCCGGTGGGGTGGTATTCTGGTTGTTGTAAACAGCGACTCCTACAGGTCGGTCAGGGCGCCTGCACAGCGAGGGAGGGAGATGGTGAGGGTAGTGTGACCTCCCACACGTTACACCTCACCAATGAGAGTCCACGCTGGCAGGTGAAAAGATGCTGCTGGCTGTCTCCTATGTCTTGGAGGAAGCATCTGATAGACTTCAGGGCTCCCTAGACCGACCAGTGGGGGGCACATGTGAGCAACGACCAGGAAGGGGAGGGGGGAATTGGCATAACAACTAAATTGGGATGGGAGAAAAACACCGAAAAACAGGAGGAGAAAAAGTGGATAAAAAAAAGTGATCAGTGATCATCTTCCTATTTTTGTGATATTACATAATTTAAAGGTAAAATGTTCAGTTGATGTAAGTGAACCTTGTAAATGTGTAAGAATTAGGACACCAGAAAGAATGGAGGCCTTAAAGATGGACCTTACAAACTGCAACTGGGATGAGGTGTATGTTGACGATCCAAATCAGGCATATGTGTAACGTTCTGGGTTTCTGTCCTCTTCCAGGACTGGGAACCCTACCGCCATTCTGATGTACGTCACCCTGTTCTCTGTAATTAGCACTGATTGACTCACCTGTGATTTGCTGTCACTCATTGCTGCGTGTGGTATGCTGGGAATGTGGCCATATAGTAATCTCATGTTCTTTGTCTCTTTGTCGGATCTTCAAACAGAACCTGTGTGCAGCCGGCCACAGGACAAGTGCTGGAACCTCTTAGGAAAAAATTAGGATATCGTCTAAGTACACAAAGACTGACACCCCAATTAAATCCTGCAGCACGTTGTTAACCAGGGCTTGGAAAACTGCCGGAGCATTATCTAAACCAAAGGGCATAACTAAATACTCATAATGCCCATTGGGCGTGTTAAATGCAGTCTTGCACTCGTCTCCCTCTCTAATCCTGACCAGGTTGTATGCATTACGTAAGTCAAGTTTAGAGAAGACCTGCACCCCCTGTAAGCACTCAAAGGCAGTGTCCATGAGAGGCAGGGGGTAACGGTTCTTGATGGAAACGTCGTTCAATCCCCTATAATCAATGCATGGCCGCTGGCTACCATCCTTCTTTGCTACAAAAAAGAATCCAGCGCCTGCAGGGGATGTGGACGGACGAATATGCCCCACGGACAGTGCCTCTTGAATATAGGTGTTCATGGACAGTCTCAGGGCGAGAGAGAGAAAACATACGCCCACGGGTTGGAGAGGTACCAGGAAGAAGAATGGGGCAGTTGTAAGATCTATGAGGTGGTAGTGCTTTAGCACGCGTTTTACTAAAAACGTCCGCCAGGTCCCAATAAATGTCAGGCATGCCTGCTAAATCGGGATTAGAAGGTATGAGTCTGCAACGCTCACCACCATCCTGGAGAGAGACAAGGGAGACAAAAGAGAGGGGGGGGGGGGCGGGTGAACTGACGCCGCTCCCCATAGAGAGTTCACCCGTAGCCCAATTAATACAGGGATTATGCTCTGCTAGCCAGCGGTGACCCAGACGCTTATTCCACCGCTGATACGCCACAGCGGCTGTACCGTTAGCCGCAGCTAACGCTGAATCTGCTGTTCCCTGGGAAGCGATGGACAGGTCTCCCAGACGACCCAGCTCGACGCTTACTTCCAGCTGGCGTTCTATGACGACCCTCAGTTGGTTCCTTTGAGCCTCCAGTCCTTCTGTGGAACTCATGGTTGCTCGGATCTTCTGTTACGGCTCAAGGTAGGAATTGAGTTCTAATTGTAGAAGGAGACGGAGATGTGGTTGATCTTCTCGAAATGTGTGTTATTTTTATTATAAGAATCACCAGAGCAAGGATACTGTAATGATAACAAAACAGATGCCAGGCGTCAACTGAGAATATACTTAAGGAAGAGAACTGAATCATAACAACAGCGACGAGAGTTTCCAGCACTTGTCCTGTGGCCGACTGCACGCAGGTACTGATTGAAGATCCGAGAAAGAGACAGAGAACAGGAGATTACTATATAGCCACATTCCTAACATACCACATGCAGCAATTAGTGACAGCAAACCAGAGGTGACAGTCAATCAGTGCAATAACATAGAGTAGGGTGAAGTATTCCAGAAAGGTGGTAGGATTTCCAGTCCTAGAAGAGGACAGAAACCCAGAACGTTACACTGATTAATGGTAATATCAGTTCTATGTTCCTTTGTGGGGTAAATTAAATTGATATACTTGAAATTGTAAGTAAATTCAAAAACAAAACATCAACTGAAACCTTTGACCTATATATGCAATCTGTCTTTTCAAAGAGGTGTTTTTCCTAATAATATGAAATCAGCAGGTAATACCAATATTTAAAAATGGACAATTATAGACCAGTGTCTCTACTTCCTCAATTTTCTAAAATATTAGAGAAATTCTGTGTGAAACAACTGGATATTTGCATTGGCAAATACTAAATATTGAGTGAACACCAGTATGGGTTTAGGGAAAATAGAACTAATACATATGCAGTGATGGAGATGGTAGAAGAAATAACTAAAGCAGTTGAAAATTATGAGTGTTCTATTGGTATTTATATTGACCTACAGACGGCTTTTGATACAATAGATCACAGCATATTAGTGAGAAAACTGGAGAAGTATGGGATACGACAGCAATGTGTGCAAATGAATGACACTGTGTCAGGATTTAGGAAGGTCACCTGTGGAGTACCCCAGGGATCTGTGATAGGTCCAAAAAGTTTTATACTTTATATTAAAGATATGGCTAGCCATACCACTGAAGAAGGACATAGTCCGAAACATGTCTGCTGTTTATTCAGGCTGCCATTAAAAAACATTGAACCTGTGAGTGCTGGTCCGGCTACCCTGCTTTGATATACTGAACTTTATGGGATTACAGCACCCAGTGTGAGAACTTGTGAGCGCGGTCTAACTTGACTATATTAAAGATATGTGCAATGTTGCTGAACTGAAAGTTTGTTATTTTTGCAGATGATACAAATTTATATTGCTCAGGAAGTAATTTAAAGGAACTTTTGTTTGATAATGAAAGAGAGCTTGAAATTCTCTAAACTTGGTTTGATGTTAATAAATTGTCTCTCAATATTAAGAAAACTAAATTTATGGTTTTTGGTAATCGAAAAGAAATCGAGTAAAAAAATATGTGATGTAAAAATAGAAATAGTTTCTGAGATAAAATGTCTAGGGGTAGTTATTGACCAGAAATTAACATGGAAACAACATGTTAACTATATTCAAGGAAAAATATCTAAGTCAGTAGCAATATTGTATAAATGTAAGGATATATTAAACTACAAAGCCTTGCACATAATTTACTGCTCACTTATACTTCCTTACATATCTTACTGTGTGGAAGTATGGGGGTCGACATTTAAAAAGACAGTAAATCCAATTGCAAAAGCGGGCCATTCGGAACCTTTTCAAGGCTGGTTACTATGAACACACAAATCCATTGTTTATAAAGTCTCATATTATGAAATGTAATGATTTGGTTTATTATAAAACTATGCAAATAATGTACAGAGCTAAAGCAAAGTTACTTCCAGATGGGGTGCAACGGTTTTTTTCAATACATGAAAGAAAATATGATTTGAGAATGGTTTGTAAAGCTATTTTTGAAAACTACAAAGGTGAATAATACAGTTGTTTGCTATTTTCTTTTAGAATACTGTTTTGGAGTCTTAATTTTGTTAAGAATATAGGACAGGCACATATAAGCATTATGCTTCAGGCCATGGTTAGACTAGGTGTTTTTGTTTTTGTTTTGAATACGTTTTGAATACGTTTGCTGTCCCTGTTACATAGAAATGCCGCTTTGGCAGGAAAACGCGTTGCCCTAGCGCAGTGTTTCTCAAAGTGGGGGGTGCGCCCCCCAGGGGGGGCGCAGAGGCATGACAGGGGGGGCCTTGAGATTTATAAAAAAAAAAAAAGGGTTTTTTTGGATTACAGAAAATTATCACTAAAGTGCTATCTGTTGCAGCTGCACTGTTCTCCATGAAAATACCATTTCTCAAAATCTGAAAATCATTATTTAATAAAACACAGAAAAGGATCACCAAGTTACTCTGGATAAAAAAAAACTTTACAGACAACATTGAGACAAAGCTTCCGGACACATCTCCATCCAAACTCTTGGAAGAACTCTTTGAAATCTCATCTGATACCACCTAGAGAGCTAGTTTCAGAGTGTGGTGCTGAGGTACCAAGTATCTCATCTCATGGCCCACCAAGTATCTCATGATGCAGCAGTTAAGGTGTTGATACCATTCAGCACCACATACAGCAGGGGTGTCAAACTCATTTTCACAGAGGGCCACATCAGCATTATGGTTGCCCTCAAAGGGCCAAATACCGTATAAATGTTAATGTAATGTAAAATAAATGTAGCTACTCATTTACATATTGTTAAACATGTTGTTTCTGTATTTATTACTTATTCAAGTTATACATTTTGGATAGATGTAAAAATATATGTTAGCTTATGTTATTTTAACAAATAATTTTAGTTTATCAGAACCCCATATTACTCCATCAGTCAATGATCAAACCATTCAACTAAATAACAAAGAAGAATATCATCAAATACAAGCTATGACATTAAGTTTGTTCAAAACCTTTTTGTCACAGTCAAGAGGGGCAGAACTAACAACTGTGAGCTGCAAAGAACACGCAGGACAGATGTAGCAGATGTTACAAAAACAAATGGCTGCACACAACCTTGCAGAAGCCATACATCCAACTAATGGAAGATAGTTTAATTAACTTTAATTAACAGATTGCAGAATGGGTACAGTACAGTACAGCTCAATACACACAATTGTTAGGGGATGCAGACCAGAGAAAGACTTTCGACTTGTTTACATCAGGGTCCCCCATTTTCAATTCGTAATGAAAATGCTATTATGTGTCTGTATGAACACACAACTGTAACTGTACTCAAAAATAACAAAATAAGGGTTGTCTCACTTCACAACTATATTGGTCAAGTTTTGGGTGGGACTTGTTTGCGTCCCTACAGCTTCTTATTCAATTGAGCGAGATGCTTGGTTATGTCACACAGCCAGTTTGCATCTGACAGTTCAGACAATATTTCTTCAACCCTTTGTTACCTATTCCGCCTGGATCTTTTTAGTATTTTGGGCTGTAAAATTGTCAAAGAATGTCTGAGGAGCAAGTGCTTTTGGCTTTTTTCCTTTGTTACTTCATCAATACCTCAGATGTTCAACATACATGTATGTGTAAGAATGTGTAATAACTAAGGCTGTCAAAGTTAAAGCTTTATTAACGCATTAACCCACCATTCTTTTAACGCCGCTATTTTTTAACCTAAGATTAATGTTAAAAAAAAAGAAAAAAAATTTACCAGAGCTCTTGGGGGCCACATCAAATGACGTGGCGGGCCACATTTGGCCCGCGGGCCATGAGTTTGACACCTATGACATACAGTATCTGTGTGAAGCTGGCTTTTCATCCATGACAGCTCTGAAAACAAAATATAGGGCCAATTTGAAAGGTCACGATATTGGTGTTATTTCAATAAATTTAAACATGGCCCATTTCATGACTATTTTGTTGGGGCGAGGGGGGGGGGTGGACCCAAAATATTTTGGTCCGCCAAAGGAGGGCCTGACAGAAAAAGTTTGAGAAGGGCCTAGCGGGAACGCTGAAAAGGTGTTTTCGTTTTGGATACTCGCCAAAACTCGCCGAGAACATGTCGTGTAATCTGCGCAGAGCCGTTTTTGCTCAACGCCCATGCGCAGTAGATACCGACATCTGCGTGCCCTCACCAACGTCCGGTGACAACAGAGCTATAGCTGCAGCTACCATGTGTTGTGAAGTTATTGTTATAAGGATCCCAGTCCAAGCTACAACAGTCTGCATTCCCTTAACAATTGTTTGTATTGAGCCGTATTGTATTGTACCCATTCTGCAATATGTTAAATAAAGTTTACATCCATTCATTCTGCTAGCATTAACGATTGCATGAGCAGCTGGCTAACGTGAGCTAACGTTAGCTACCTACCGTAGCTACCAGACCCTGTTAGCTCAGAGCCCCTCTTTCAACATAACAAGCATTAAACAAAATGGCCCAGTCATCTATTCACTTTTGTTTAATACATGAGGCGTTGTCTCTAATGTTATCTAGCTACTGATAGCTCCCGATATCAGTTTGGTGCTGGCTGGCTAATAACGTGAGCTAACGTTAGCTGCTAGCCACAATGCTATACTGTTATACTGGCATATTCCATTCACGTTAGCATGTAAGCTAACAAAATCCGCGCCGATGAGACTAAACTCCGCTTTTGGTGTTCAATTGTGTTGATGTTAGTTTTGTTTCATCAACAAATGAGAGGCAGAACACACAGTGAATGTATCCGTTTTGTTTATTGCACGTTCTTTGCTGAAAAATAAGTGCTACAGTGGCTAAATAGCTCAAGCAGGAATTTAAAGATGGCGGCTTGTGTATTTTTTTTGCAGGAAGTGTATTGGCACATTCAAGTTCTGATTGGTTGAAAATTGCCTTCATGTTCGCCACCTACTGCCACCTACTGCTTTGGCATTGTACTACATCACTGTGCTCAGGTGACAAAACGAAAGTGCTCAGGTTGCAAAACGAATGTCTGACTCGCCTACCGCTACGTTGCGACCTGGAAAAGCGAAACTCATCTTCAAAATGAAACGAAAACATCAGTCAGTCTAACCGCAGCCTCAGTCTGTACCTTAAATTTAAATTAAATATTGTTAAATGATTGTGTATATTGTATTGTGTGAGATGATGACTGAATAAACTACTACTACTACATAATGACCACCCCCAAATCAGCCCCGTTTGGCCTCAGGGGCCAAAAAAATACTCTTTTTGGGAAAAGCTTCTGGCGAAATTATGTAATTGCAAATATGAGGGTACTGCAACTGCACAGAATCATACTCTGGGGCTTACTACCTTTCTATTGTCAAATATCACCCTCAGAATACCCCAAAAGACAAAAGAAATTCTGTCAGACTGACAAATTGTCATCAAAAGTGATAATTTTCAAGTCTTTTATTGTATGTTGCTGCCTCACATGGATATGAAAAACGTCCCACATTTATAAGCTTCAATTTAAGTCCAATTTGACCTTTCTATCTAGAATATTACACCTGCTATGACCAAAGTTCTCCATTGTAACTCAAATCAAGAAAATAGAACCTTACCCTTATTTCTTCTTTTTTTTTCTTCTTTTTTATATCTTAAAAAATATATTAAACAAGAGTTGAGACTTAAGTAATGCTATACTATCTGAAGTTAATTACATGAAAAGTGAACAATGTTACGCCCCCTGGTGGACCGGGGTATCACAGTGCAACATAAAACAGATTGCGCAAAGGAGGGTTCAGTCACAGAAAACCTGTTAACCAAATATGAAATTTATTGAAGAACAAAGTCCAGGCAACACAATGAACAAAATTACTCTAGTGTGCAGTCTGTTATCAAGAAGTAAATAGAATCAACATTACTAAACTGTAGATAAATATTCTATACAGCCAAATGGAGAAAATAAAATACAGCTCAAACAAAAAATTTAATACATTTCTTTGGTTCTTAGGTCGCTTTCACACAGGGGCTGTTTGGTCCGGACTATCGGACCAGAATTCGATAGTCCGGTTTTTCGGGTTTGTGTGAATGCGCATCGAACTCGGTCCGTGGACCAAACACACTCTGGTCCGACCAAAAACTCGGTTCGCTTCATCGGACCAAACGCGAACCAAATATAGGAAGTGCTTATTATTACCACTGCTTGCAGCATTCACTGCAAAACAAGCACACTGCATCTATCTATCTATCTATCTATCTATCTATCTATATATATATATATATATATATATATATATATATATATATATATATATATATATATATATATATATCTAACTGTGCATCTTGGGAAGAAGGAAGAAAAAACGCGGCTTATTATATTATTACCGAGGCGCACGGCATTGGATCAATGGATCAATTGCCACGTCAAAACTCGCCTCCGCTGATCTGGAGGGCTTGCAGTCCACACACACACAGACACACACACACGCGCGCGCGCGCGCGCGCGCACACGGGCTCGCAGCCACACACACATTTCCACTGTACAATAGACGAGCGCCCTTTTCGACCACGTGACATTGTTCAGAAAGTTCGGTGCGCCTGACAGATTGCTATGTGAACGCAGGCGAACCAAATGAAGAATGCAACAATGTTGCAACTTCACCACCAGAACCGCACCGAGTCCACCAAAACTATATGTGAAAGCGACCTTAGACCCTTTTAGCTGCTTACTCTATTTGCTGTGATCCATTAGCTGAGTATAAAACTATGATGATAGAACAGAATTGTAATACTCCTGCTCCTCCTCATAATCATCATCCATATTTGTATGGATTTCATCTGCTAAGTCATCTTCATCTGTTTCTTCTTCTGACAAGACATCGACGAGGGGTTTGGGGATGACGTCACCCTCAAACCACAGTGGTTCTAGCTTGCCAGTCTCCGTGTTAATGTGAAATCCATGGTCAAGAGGGGATGGTATCTCCGGGTAGTGCGCATGAGCCCTCTTCTAGACACATGCCTGGAAGTTGACTCTTCTCATGTGCTGTAAGAGGACCCTCTTCTTCATTAGCACGTCGACTCGATACTATACTTGTTCTTAAAACACTTATGGCGCGTTGCGCTATATCGATATACTAGGTCACGTTATTAGCCCGGGGGCTCATTGTTCAGGCAGAGCCATTTCGCACACGTCTTCTCCCATCGTTGTCTTAGCAGGAAGGCTGTGCACCTGTCTTCTTCGTGTGATCTGCAGCACACCTGTCGCTGTTCTCCTGACCACCAGCCTGACTGTCCCGCAGCTCCCCCTAGTGTTCGTCCTCCTAAAGTAAAATATCTGAGTCTTATCAGACATACTCAAGTGTCTACAATAGCATAGGGACATAGAAGTAAAACTGTATATTGTATAGGAGTGTACAAAGGACCCAGTGCCTTGAAGTGATTTATTAACATGTCTATTTTATCATGTATATTCTACTTATTTGTATTACTATTTACTATTATTACTATTGTATTATTGCACAATTGTAGCGGGCATGGCCAACCACATTTCACTGTATGCCCTGGTATGTATGTGATAAATAAACTCTTGAATCTTGAATCTACTGGCCATGAGACTCCGGTAGCACTTGCCTGACCGCAGCAGTGCAAAGAGGCAGTTGTTTGGATGACTAGTGTCTTTGGCTATTCTCTTAGCCTTGGCCCTGCAACGCTTGGTGTAAATGTCGTGGAGAGTGGGAAGCCGACCTCCAACTGTGCGTTTGGCAGATCGGGCCACTCTCTGCAGTCTGCTGCAGTCGTGTGCAGTGTTATTCCCAAACCAGGAGGTGATGTTACCAGTCAGGATGCTCTCTATTGTGCATGAGTAGAAGTTCTTCAGGATATTCAGACTCACTTTGAACATCCATAGGCGCCTAAGGAAGTAGAGGCCCTCTCGTTGTTTGCAGAGATCAGGCCCACCACAGCTGTGTCGTCAGCAAATGTGATGATTGTGTTGCTGTTGTGCTTTGCCACACAGTAGTGTGTGTAAAGTGAGTAAAGGAGGGGGCTCAGAACACAGCCCTGGGCGGCACCTGTGTTGAGATTGATGGATAAGGAGGTGCACCTGCTCTCACCACTTGGGGTCTTCTTGTCAGGAAGTCCAAGACCCACTGGCAAAGGTCGTAGTACAAGCCCAGGTCTCTGAGGTTGACGACGAACTTGGAGGGGACTATGGTATTGAATGCTGAGCTGTAGTCAATAAATATCATTCTCACATAGTTCCCCTCCCTCTTGTGTGATGCTGCCGTGTGCAGCACATGGGCTATGGCATCCTCCGTGGAACTGTTGGGGCGATATGCAAATAGCTGGGGGTCTGTGACGTACATGGGTACGTGGGTTGGTCATTACCATTATTACTGTATTTATGACACCATCTGAACATCAGGTTAGTATATTTAATGTGTTGTGTTTTGTATGTGATGTGTGTGTGTCTGTGCATGATGGCTAATGCTGTCTCTTCTTCTCTTCCTGCCAGGTGCCGCCCGTCCCTACACTGAAGAGTGCTGATTGCCTAATGAGTGACAGCTGATGGCAATCACCTCGAGAGGGGCGGGTGGACAAATACCTGACAGCACACACACATCGGGGTGCCTCATTCTGTCAATTGCCAGTGACCAGAGTGGAGTGAGGTTGCCATTGTTTTCCACTGTTGTGTGGGATATATATATTGTTGGCCACTTTGGATTCATCCTACACTGTGAGCTGCATGGTTAGAGTGGTGTTTCTTTGTTTATCCAGGTGAGCTTGTACCTTTAAGTATATATATATATATGTAGATATTGTTGGCCTCTGCACCACTTCTCAACTATTGAGTATTCTCTTGTTTGCTTTAGGCCTAGTTCCACTGAGTGTGGACTTGTACCTTTGATACCTTTTGCTGGGGGTTTTCCCAGTACCAACCTGGTTGGTTAGTGCCTGTGGGCGCTTATTTAGTTTACTTGTATTATTATTACCTTGTTTGTTCTCCCCTTACCCTTCTCCCTGTTTGTTAATTGTTTGTGGGTTGTTTTTTTCCCTTTGTTGCCTATTTAAATATCAGTGGAGGTTTCAATCCCTACCCTGCATAATAAATATAATTTACTATTTTTGGAACAACGTCTGTGTGTATTATTACCTACCTGCCCGGGACTATTTTGAAAGCATTTACTGAGAGAGGCTGTTTTTGCTCATGTGCAGCCGGCTCCAGTTATTATTCTGTGTGGTCCTTAGACCTTTGTACATGACATGGGGGCTCGTTAGTTTGCACAATTGTATAGTTACTTGTTGTTATGTGACATGTGGACTTGTCGATTGGAGCGTGTCAGGTAGGTTGCGTTTTTTTCATTTGGTAAGTTATATTATTATATATCCATTTTCCGTGCTGCACACTTGACTGTTGTAAACCATTGTTGTAAGTTATGCTCTTAACCATTCTATTTTTTTCCACATAGGTAAAGGGTGGATCACCTGCTTGGTTAGGGGGAGGGGGGCACGCGTCGTCTATTCCGGTGGAGTGCGCAATGAAATCGGTAAGCGACTGAAGATATGTGTAGTCCTCATTCCGCTAGGGAAGTAGTTTAGACGGGGTAGTTAGTGTTACCCAGTGTGATCCTAGTTAGGTGGTTAGAACCGGCATTTATTGTTTTCATGAATGTTAGAGGTGGATATTAAATCGAATTGGTCAGGTTGTCATACTGCATAATGTGGCTGTTGAGTGTTGCACAGGGACATTATTGAGTACTATAGGTGAGTGGCTATTTTGTAGGGCTTATTGAAGTCTGATTTGTTGTAGTATTGTGGGTAGTATTGTGTGTTGCTACGGCAGTATACTTTCTTTCATAACTGTATTCAGGGTACAGAGTGCAGAGTGCAGAGTATAGATTTTTCATGAGTGAAGCTATGGAGGTTTGTGATCAGGATGTTGGTGTGTCGGATCCTGAGAGTTTTGACTCTGCATTAGGTTCAGACCATGGTTCTACTACTTCTGCTGGTGAGTTGAGCGCACTGACTGCTGAGCTGCGTTTAGCCTGTCTAGAGGAGAGGGCGGCTTTGTGCAGGGAGGATAGAGAAGAGAGAAAGGAGGAGAGAGACTGGGCAGAGAGGGAAAGAGACAGAGAAGAGAGGAAGGAGGTGAGAGACAAGGAGGAGAGAGACAGAGAGAGAGACAGCCTGGAGAGAAAGGAGGAGAGAGACAGGCTGGAGAGAAAGGAGGACAGAGAGAGACAGGCTGGAGAGAAAGGAGGTGGCTGATAGGGAATTTCAATTGGCGATGAGGAAACTGGAGTTGGACTGTTCAGTCTGTGACACTGAATAGAATATTAAAATCGAAAAAAAGGAAAACGGACCAAATGACGTATATATACGTGATTGGCGCTCAACGGTTGGCGAGCAAACACAAAAAAAAAAGTGTGAGCACAGCATAGCTAATGCAAACCGTTTCATGTAAGTGAATGGAAAATGCTAGCGCATATTTTTACTCAAATACTGTACTTAAGTACAATTATTATCTGATCCCATTAGTTACTAGTTACTTTGAAGAAAAAGATTTTGTATAGAAAACATGGCAAAGATTTATGGAGATTATATACTTTCACATTTGAAGCTTGCCAACATCAAGAGTTGTACAAACACCTGTTTGTTTTGTTTTCACTTTGAAATAACAATGTTTGTTGATCATGATTATGTACCAGTCAATGGTGGTGTAAACAAGGCCTTAGAATCCCTTCTCAGTCTCAAACCAACTTGTCGCTCGAGGTCTTTGTTTGTTTAGTTGTCTGTTTGCTTCTGCTACAGCAGTGTGTTAGGATACTGGATTTGGAATATTAAATATAAAGCCATAATAAATATTTGTTATGAGTTTCTCACACCACAACAAATGCGTTATTAACCACTCAGCCAGTTCTGAATGATAAAAAAAAAAAGGAATGCAGAGACCATCTATTACCATTAATTATCGGTTTCTAAACACAGTCCACTGTCTGCGGGGGGGGGGGGGGGGGGGGGGACTGTTTTATTATTATAATTATTACTACACTAAACACCATTACATTAATACACCCTAATTTGCACTACTACACTAGCACACTAATTACACTATATAACTATTATGCAATAGTGGCTCAGGAGGTAGAGCAGTCGTCTGGTGGTAACCCCCTAACCCCTGACTGCTCCCGATGAGCAGGTTGGCATTAGGCCTGTCACAATAACACATTTTGCTGGGCGATTAATTGTCCCAGAAATTATTGCGATAAGTGATATTATTGCGGTTTTCAGAGAAATAATTTTTTTGAGAAATGTATTTCCCAAAAGTTGTCTATATACTTTTTATTTGTTTTACTAATATAATGATAATAGCATAATAATGCAAGGAAACCGTTTCAAAGTGCAATAAACCTTTATTTAACATTGGAAGACATTTTAAATATCCTAAATTACTACCTAACCCAGTGGTTCCCAAACTGTGGTGCGCGCACCCCTTGTGGTGCGCGAGCGCCCTCTAGGTGGTGTGTGACATAAAAAGGCTAATGGTGGTCAATAATTATTATATATATATATTTTTTTACAATACAATTTCATAAAAATCTTAGTCAAAGCTTTAGTATTATGGATATTAAACATGCTGGCAGAGTACATGCATCCATGTTGTCGTGAACATTTTAATTAAATAAAGAAATTCCCTATCCATAGTCGCCATGGGAAGAGATCAAATGAAAAAATAAAATCTGTGCACGGAGACCAGCAACAATTTTTTTTTAAACCCATTGGGGGGTGCGTCAGGAAAATATAGGATATTTTTTGGGGACCCCACACTTAACTCATTGGGCCTCATTCATGAAGCGATATAAGAACAGATTTCGTTCTTAACTAGCATTTCCTCTTATTTTGTTCTTACTGTACCTGGGATTCAGCAATGTTTTCTTATTGTTGCTTTTCTCTCAGGCAAGACCAAATTCTAAGAGTGGTCGAGAGCACTCTTACCCAGATAAGAAACATTTAAAAAAGCCTACCATTCATAATAATAATTAAACATCATTTATATAGCGCTTTTCCTAATGCTCAAAGATATTTTACAAAACAAACAATATAATACAATACATTTTTAGTAGATCAAATACAAATATATAAAAAGGTGAGAGAGGAAGGAGTTCATGGGTTAAAAGCAATTGGGGTCAATTGCCCCAAAGACGACTTTATAAACCCAGAACTTTTCAATAATAATTATTATTATAACTTATTGTGTCGCATGCGTTCTGCTTCTGAAATGGATTATATATTGCTCTTAGAACAGTTAGATGCTGGCTGCCCAGGCTGTACGCATAGAATGCATATTTACAACCTCTCCTCTCCTCTCTTCTCTGCTCCACACCTACAAGTTCTGAGCGCACTCTGGGTTTTAGCCGCATGGACCTTTCAGAGAGAGATAACAGGTGACAGATCCGGTATTTCCGAACCTATACTGCGCGATTGGTTCTTGACAAGCGTGCAGTCGTTCAGTATTGACAAAGCCTACTTTGCTGGAACGATTTATTTTGCACTATACAGTACTTATACATATAAGTACAAGTATAAATATTTATTTGTCATCAGATTAACACACACGATGAGCGACCCACAGGAACACACACACATGCACTGAGTCGCGAGTCGTGAGACGTGTGTGTGTGTGTGTCATTTTGAGATCAGTCGCAAATCGTTTCCTGTTTAATGGATCAGACAGGGATCAGATGCCGAACCACGGCTGTTTTATAAGGAGATGGCGGGCGTGTCTGTATGCAAATTAATTGAGCGCGAACGCGCATTTGAGTTTAAGAATGAGTGGGATTCATCATGAAAGACACCTGGGTAAACACAGATTTGGACGTTAACACTTTCGCGGCCACTAGGATGAGTCTAATTAATCTCAAGAGGGATATGAAAACAGACGTGGGGCTGTTTGTAGAGCTAAATCTATACTTTATAGTATTGCTATCTGTCCATTCTCATTGTGAATTGAGACCATAAACCGTCCATTCAAAATGGCTTAAAGAAGAAAAAAAATCATCAATACGTTCTCATTTTATAGCGCCATGAATATAAGCATTATACCGGATTTGGTCTAGTATAATTCCTGGAAGCCGAGATAATGGGCTAATAGCTAATAACGTTAAATCCAATGGCATTTCGGTTATAGATACGCTCCAGTTAAAACTGCATATGATCGGCACGATCCTCACGCATGTATGCATGAAAGGGGGGAGGGGGGTGGGCGGGGGACGTCGTTTCTGATTATTGATTAACAATAACCGCGTTAGCCTCATAGGCCAAACGCCGGGATGGCTATCAAAACAAGGCCAGATCGGGATGTACTTTACGTGAAAAAGATCTCCCCGTTATCGATCGCCATCTGGTAGATCGATATGTCCATTGGCTGATGATAAATCCCCTTATTGCATGGTGAAATCTGCGATGCAAAACGTAATCCAAGCTACAGGCTGCAGATCCAGAATCGAGCTAACATAAAACTCCATTGAAAGTAAAAAAAGAATAGTCCACCGTTCGGCCACAGGGAACACTGCATTATCGCGATAGCGCCCCTAAGAGGATCTGGCCGGTATTGCACCTTCTCGAATTCAAAGAGTAGGGTATATCTGCAGTGCCGCTCAGCAACCTTGAATAGGTTATTAAAATGGGTACAGTACAGTACAGCTCAATACATACAATTGTTAAGGGGATGCAGACCAGAGAAGGACTTTCGTCTTGTTTACATCAGGGTCCCCCATTTTCAATTCATCGTAACATATATGACATACAGATAGACAGTACTGCTACATCTATACATTTATGACATACCAGATTTGCAAATACAGTACTGTTTGTGATACGAAAAGAGTCCAGAGAAAAAGTATATACATTTGACGTAGAAACTGTACATTGAAGGAGGTTGGGTAGGTGGGGTGGGTACTGTACATTGGAGGTGGTTGGGTGGGTGGGGGGGGGGAGGTTGGGTAGGAGTGGGCGGGGGGAGGGGTGGGTGGGGGACACTGTACAACTGTACAAGCAAAATTGTACATTGGAATATTGACAAGACCATACTTGGTAATTTTTACTGTACATTGGAGGGGGTTGTGTTAGGACATTTACAGGGGCCAGTTTAGAATTGCAGTCTCCCATAGATGTTTTTTTAGAGTGTTTTTGAAAGTGGGTAGTGATTCACATTCCTTTACAGCTTTGGGTAGGACGTTCCACATTGATGTGGCATAATTGCAAAACGTGTTTAGTCCTTTGTTTGAATCTGGGTTTAACATGATTTGTGGAGCTCCCTCTGGTGTTGTGATCGTGGTATTCACTGACCTTTGGGAAGTATTTTGACATGGTCGTGTAGTGTATCTTGTAGACCAGGCCCATTGCAAGTTGCTGTACTCTGTCGTCTACTCTAAGCCATCCTACGTTGTCAAAGTGGGCAGGGGTGAGGTGGGTTCTAGGAGTAAGGTCAAGCAGTAGTCTGACCAGTTTGTTTTGAGATGTTTGTAATTTTGTTTTTAGCGCCATTGAGGTGCTTTGGTACCATGAGGTGCAAGCATAGTCGTAGTACCCTTGAATGAGTGCTCCTGCCAGAGTCTTCAGGGTATTCTTGTTTACCAGTGAGGAGATCCGGTACAAGAATCGAGTTTGTTGGTTGACTTTTTTTATTACATTGGATGCCATTTTGTCACAGGAAATATTTGCCTCTAGGATGGAACCCAGGTAGGTAATATCTTCTTTCCTTGTGACAATATTGTCACCCACTGTAACTGAGAAGCCGTCGGTCTTGCTGAGTTTGTTATTTGAACCGAAGACAATGGACTCTGTTTTGCCCATGTGTAATGATAGTTTGTTATCAGCGAGCCATATGCACATTTTGCCTAGTTCTGAGCTGAGGGTTTTTTCAACCTGTAACTTGTTCTTGTCAGAGACCAGCAGGGCTGAGTCGTCCGCAAACAGGAACAAGTTGCAGTCACAAGCTGACGACATGTCATTTGCATAAATTAGGAACAGTAGCGGACCTAGTATGCTTCCTTGTGGAACACCACAGCTTACTGTGAGGGGGGGGGGGGATAGGGTACCGTTTACCTCCACCATCTGCTCTCTCCCCTCCAGGATAGGATTGCATCCAGCTCACTGACTATCAAAACCAATTGCTTTTAGCTTGTCTATCAGAATGGTGTGATTGACAGTGTCGAAGGCCTTTTGTAGGTCCAGCATGACCATGCCGCAGTATTTGCCCGCGTCCACCTCTTGTTTGATGTGGTCGTTTAAATAGAGAAGGCATGTGTCAGTGGAGTGGGATGTTCTGAAGCCAGATTGGAATTCGTAGATTAGAATTTTTTCCGCAAGGTATTTTTTCGACCTGTTCGTATAGAATTTTTTCCATGACTTTCGAGATGGAGGTAAGGATAGAAACAGGGCGGTAGTTGCCTGGGTCTAATTTACTGCCTGTTACTCTCGCAATTTTGAAGTCCTTGGGGACGTGTCCCTGTTTTATGGAGAGGTTTATTATGTGTGTGATGACTGGGGTGATGGCGGCTGCTGAGTCTCTGAGGAATTTGGAGGGGATGTTGTCATGGCCAGTGGCCTTGTTAGGTTGGAGGGCGCTCAGTTTTTTGAGTACCTCATCTGTTGTTACCATTTCCAGTTTGAAGTCGTCTTTGTGGACCCCTAGGTTCTTGTAGTATGCTACTATGTGTTCTACCCCATAATGCCCTGAGTGGGAGGGTAGTTTGTTTACCAGTGTTGTGGCTATGTTTGTGAAGAAACTATTTAAGTAATTGGCTACATTCAGCTTGTCTGTGATGAGCGTGTTGTCCGTCTTTATGTTTATGTTTGAGAATCTGGTTTTAAGTTTTTTACTGCAGCCTAGTTGATTATTGAGTAATTTCCAAAGTTCACATGGTTTGTTTTTGTTTTCCTCGGTTTTGTCATTGATGAAATATTTTTTTGCTGTTTTGATCATGGAGTTTACGTAATTTCTTAGTCTGTTTCTTTCCAGTGTAACAAAGGTAGCAGACAGGGGTAGGTGGAAGGTGCAATATGGTTGTACAAATAATCAAACACACAGTCGAACAGCTTTAGCTCCCCGCTGGACAATGGCCAGGGGCATTTATTTAAACAAAACAGAAAATTAAGAAACAAACAAAAATCATACTGGCTCCCAGTGAAGCACCGAATTGTCTTTGCTATAGTCCAGTCTTTAACTAGGCCAGGCCGCTGTCCGGCTTACCGGCTGTTTAACTCACAGTTTGGTTGTCTCCCCACAGCTCTCCCACTCTCCATTCCAAGACACCCTCTGATGTTCTTGGTCTGTCCTCTTTGAGAGGCATGTTGATTGCTAATTGAAAGACAGCTGTGTGTGTGTGTCTGCATGTGTGCAGCTGTCAGTCTTCTTCTCTCCATTGGGGGGAGCCAACAGGCAGGAACATAGCATCCATTGATCACCATTCCCCTCAGCCCCTTACATACCCCCCCCTTCAGTCCCTGCTTGGGAGAGGCAAATAAGGTCCAGAGGGCATCCCTCCGGGACAGGGCGTCTGCGTTCCCGTGTTTGGCTCCCGACCTGTGGATCACAGAGAAATCAAACTCTTGCAAGGAAAGAAACCATCTACCGACTCGAGCATTAGTCTCCTTCTTTTTGGACATCCAGACTAGGGGTGCATGGTCAGTTACGAGAGAGAAATGTCGGCCCACCAGATAATATCTGAGACGCTCCAGTGCCCAGTCCTTCCTTCTCTACCGTAGCATATCCTTGCTCCCTTTGGTTCAGCTTCCTACTGATGTAGAGTACTGGATGTTCCTCACCTCGTATCTCTTGAGAGAGTACGGCTCCTACTCCCACCTCTGACGCATCCGTTTGCACGATCATCTCCTGCGTGAAATCCGGGGGTGACCAGCACGGGCCGTGCACAAAGTGCCTCTCTGAGACCCTGGAACGCCTTCTCTGCCTCTGCTGTCCATTCCACCATGAGGGGCTTGGTGGCTTTGGTTAGGTCTGTGAGGGGAGCAGCTATAGAGGAGTAGTTAGGGATGAAACGAGAGTAATAGGAGGTAAGTCCCAGGAATGTCTTTACCTGTCTCTTAGTTGCTGGTCGGGGCCACTCCTCAATCGACTGAACCTTACGCTCCTGTGGTTTCACATTTCCTCGTCCGATGGTGAAACCCAGGTATTCAGCCTCCTCCAAACCAAGCTTGCACTTCTTTGGATTGGCTGTTAAACCTGCTTTGTGGAGAGCCTCCAATACCGTGGCAAGCCTGTCCAAGTGGCTTTCCCAATCCTCACTGTGGATTACCACATCATCCAGATATGCAGCTGCATACTCACGGTGAGGTCTCAACACTTTGTCCATTAGCCTTTGGAAGGTGGCTGGGGCTCCATGCAGGCCAAAGGGCAACACTGTGTATTGGTACAGCCCTGTGGGGGTAGCAAACGCAGTCTTCTCCCTAGAGTCAGCTGCTAGAGGCACCTGCCAATACCCCTTGGTTAGATCCAGGGTGCTGATGTACCGGGCCTCCCCCAGCCGGTCAATCAGCTCGTCAACCCTAGGCATGGGATAGGCATCAAATTTAGGTATTTCATTAAGCTTCCGAAAATCATTACAGAACCTTTTTGTGTTGTCTGGCTTAGGGACCAGGAGGATCGGGCTAGCCCATTCACTATAGGACTCCTCTATGACGCCCAGTGTCAGCATCTTCTTGACCTCTTCTTTAATGATGACCCTCGTGGCTTCTGGGGTTCTGTAAGGCCGCATTTTCACCTTCCGACCCGGCTCTGTCTGGATGTGGTGTTCCACCAGGGTGGTCTGGCCTGGTACACTGGAGAACACACCTGAGGCTCTCTGCACCAATTCCTTCATCTGCTGCAGCTGCATTTTTGAGAGCCCTGGCCCATACGTCACCTCGACACCTTCATCCCTTGGTGAGGAGTAAGGGAAGACACAAGGAGAAAAACAAGACACCAGCACATCTTTGGCATACCACATCTTAAGCAGGTTGACATGATAGATTTGAATAGGCTTTCGGCGACCTGGCTGGCGCACTTTGTAGTTAACTGGGCCTACCCTTTCGGCCACCTCATATGGTCCGTGCCAGGAGGCCAGAAACTTGTGGTCAGTGGTGGGTACCAGTACCAACACTTTGTCCCCAGGTTGGAACTCACGTGGCTGTGCACCCCTATTATAGACTCGTCTTTGGGCTTCCTGGGCTTGTGACATATGTTCCCTTACCATTGGCCACAGTACCTTCATGCGGTCCCGCATCACCTCCACATGTTCCACCAGGCTGCGATGTGGGCTGGGCTGCTCCTCCCAGGCCTCTCTAGCCACATCAAGCAGGCCCCTTGGTTGCCTTCCATACAGGAGTTCAAATGGTGAGAATCATGTAGATGCCTGTGGTACTTCTCTAATGGAAAACATGAGGTAAGGCAGCAACTGATCCCAGTCCCTGCCATCCTTATCAACCACTTTCCGGAGCATGGACTTCAGGGTCTTGTTAAATCTTTCGACCAAACCATCCGTTTGTGGGTGGTATACTGAAGTTCTAATTTGTTTTACCTTGAGGAGCCGACACATGTCCTTCATGATCCTAGACATAAAGGGGGTAGTCTCTTGGTCCGTAAGTATCTCTCCGGGTATCCCAACTCAGCTGAACATCTGGAGCAGCTCCCGTGCAATGCCCTTCGTTGTCATGTTCCGGAGGGGAATGGCCTCAGGATACCTGGTGGCATAGTCATGGACAACAAGGATATATTGGTGTCCCCTTGCAGATTTCACTAGCGGTCCCACTAGGTCCATGGCAATCCTATCAAAGGGCACCTCAATAATCTGCAATGGTATCAGTGGATTTTTGAAGTGGGGTTTTGGTGCCATCTTTTGACATTCTGGGCATGTGCGACAGTAGTCTGTTACCGCTCTTACCACTCCTGGCCAATAGAACCGTCCCCTGATACGGTCTCTGGTCTTCTCGACCCCCAGATGGGCCCCGAGGACATGGCTGTGGGCCAGGTGTAAAACTGTGGACACATACTGTTTGGGCACCACTAGCAAACATCTTTTTTGACGGTCCACCATCTGAGCATAGTATAGAAGTTGATTTTTTATCAAAAAATTGGGATATGAGAGTTTACTCACCCCGGGAGCCAGTTTCCCTTCTATCTCTTGCACATTGCTCCGAGCATGCAGGAGATTGGGATCCCCCAACTGGGCCATACCAAACTGTCCTCTCAACCGGGGTAAGGGCTGGGCTCCCTGCTCGGCTTCCCCCGAGCTCACTTCATCTGGAAAGGAAGCAAATGGGTTCTCCAACTCCTCTTCTGAGCTGGGCCCTGTGGAGCTCTGGTCATCGTTCTTCGGAGCAACACACACCAGCTTGGATGCCTCTCCTCCTGGGGAATACACCTTTGGGGAAGTTAGTACACGTTTGCGTCCTTTTGAGGTTACATTACATCGAGTATATTGAGTTCTCTCGCTCACCTTTTTCCTCGGGTATAGTTTCTCATAGATGGGGCAGTCTCAGCCAACCAGCACCGGGACGGGAAGACAGGGAACCACTCCCACCTTCAGTTCACAGGTACCCTGAGGTGTGGTGAGCTGAACCTTACCCACAGGATATTCCCTGGTATCCCCATGAACACAGGACACAGGTATCGACTCACCAGGTTCCAGCTGGTCAAGGAGATGGGGTTGGACCAGTGAGACTGAACTACCTGAATCCACCAGTGCTCCTGCATCCTTTCCATTTATTTTTACCGGCACCATGTGGGGAGGGGAGCATTCGGTGGCCCAACAGGTGTCCAGTAGGTGGCAAGGCCTCCCTGAGCCTCCACCAGCCGATGCCGCAGTAGGCATGGATTCATCCCTTGTGGGGCAGTCCCAGGCGAGGTGTCCCACCTCTCCACACTCAAAGCACCTCCTCCTATCCCCAAGCACTGGGAACCGTCTGTGTCTCAGCACCTGGTCTTCTCACTCTGGTTATTTTTCCTACACTCTGGCCTTCTCTGGGACTTTCCTGTTTTTCCCAGCCTCTGGTCGCTCAGTCCTTCCTGACTTTAGCAGTTCAATTGTGACCTGGTGGCTTTCAACAAGATTGACCAGATCATCAATCCCGGTTGGGTTACCATGGCTCACCATTTTCTTGGCATCAAATTTGTCCATAACCACTCTCTCCAACACACTCACCCCCTCTGGGTCATTAGTCAGCCAGGATTTGCCCAAACGAGCTAGGTCATACAGCTGGGCTCTGGCAGACATCTCCGGAGTGTATTTCCACTCATGAAATCTTTGAGCTCGAGCATGCAGGCTGTAACCATACCTAGCCAAAGTCTCTTTTTTTAGATGGGTATATACTTTAGCTTGTTCAGGGGAGAGGTCAAGATAGGCATGCTGCGCAGGCCCGGTGAGAAAAGGTCCAATGAGATCTGCCCAGGTATCCTCAGCCCACTTCTCCCTGGTGGCTGTTCGTTCAAATGCCAGAAAATAGGCTTCCACATCATCGTTCTCAGTCATCTTGGGGATAAATCTGCTCGGGTTGGGTTGACCCCCCGCTCCACTGTGCTGGGTAGGGCCTGGCGCCGTACCTTTCTTCATCTCTGCATATATGAGAGCATTCTGCTGCCTTTGTTCTGCCAGGAGCTCCCGGTGCATAGCCTTCTGCTCCTCATTGTCCTTTAAAGGATAACTCCACTATTTTGGGAAATTACCTCATTTAACATCTTCCCTGGAGTTAGACAAGAAGATGCATACCTTTTTTGTCTCTGTGCGTGCATTTTAGCTTTGGGAATAGATGCTCCGTTAGCATAGCTTAGCTTCATCACTGGAAGTGAGGCAGGACAGTAGCCTTACAGTGCCTTACAGTGTATTGCAAGGTCTGACATTGACCAAACTTGATATGCATGACCTTGGTGGGCTCTAGGTCAACTCCTGAAAAGGGGGTCAATGTCAGACTTTGCAATCAAAAGTTAGGGGGCTAATAACCCTTGCCATAATTTCAGTGCGCCCCTAACTTTTGATTGCAAGGTCTGACATTGACCCCCTTTTCAGGAGTTGACCTAGAGCCCACCAAGGTCATGCATATCAAGTTTGGTCAATGTCAGACCTTGCAATACACTGTAAGGCACTGTAAGGCTACTGTCCTGCCTCACTTCCAGTGATGAAGCTAAGCTATGCTAACGGAGCATCTATTCCCAAAGCTAAAATGCACGCACAGAGACAAAAAAGGTATGCATCTTCTTGTCTAACTCCAGGGAAGATGTTAAATAAGCTAATTTCCCAAAATAGTGGAGTTATCCTTTAACAGCTGCATCACCAGGTTCTCCATGCTTTTTTTTTATTTATTTTTTTTTAAGTTCAAGTTTGTTTACTATTTGTCCATGCAGCTTTTAACAGTGTTTGATTATTGTACAAACAAATTGCAATGCCCGCATTCTCCATCAATGTAACAAAGGTAGCAGACAGGGGTAGGTGGAAGGTGCAATATGGTTGTACAAATAATCAAACACACAGTCGAACAGCTTTAGCTCCCCGCTGGACAATGGCCAGGGGCATTTATTTAAACAAAACAGAAAATTAAGAAACAAACTAAAATCATACTGGCTCCCAGTGAAGCACCGAATTGTCTTTGCTATAGTCCAGTCTTTAACTAGGCCGGGCCGCTGTCCGGCTTACCGGCTGTTTAACTCACAGTTTGGTTGTCTCCCCACAGCTCTCCCACTCTCCATTCCAAGACACCCTCTGATGTTCTTGGTCTGTCCTCTTTGAGAGGCATGCTAATTGCTAATTGAAAGACAGCTGTGTGTGTGTGTCTGCATGTGTGCAGCTGTCAGTCTTCTTCTCTCCATTGGGGGGAGCCAACAGGCAGGAACATAGCATCCATTGATCACCATTCCCCTCAGCCCCTTACACCAGTTTGAGTTCAGTCACGTGGGCTTGGAGTTCACTGCTCGTGCTTATGGTAAGCTTTGACTGACTTTTACGAAACTCAGAGCATTTTTTGTCTCTGGTTTTCATAGCGGTCAGTATTTCAGTGGGCATCCACGGCTCCGCGCGATTTTTTACCCTGGTGGTTCTTAGGGGGGCCATGTTGTTTAGTATCGTTGAAAATTTGGTTTTGAAGCCAAGCCATGTTTCTTCAACCAGTGTACCATTGAGCTCATCTGACCAGTCCAGACTCTCCAGTTCAAGGTTAAAGGCCTCGCTAGAGTAGGTTTTGAGGTCTCTAGATGTGACTGTTTTGTGACAGCCAGCCTTTTGTTTTAGCTTTTTGCGGGTACAGAATATCATATTATGATCACTTAACCCGCATGCTATAACCCCTTTATTGGCGATCTTGGACTTGTCAGAGGTCAGGATGAGGTCAATGGTAGTCTGAGGGCAGCAAAGACTTTTTCCTAGACGTTCACACTTCACAGGTAAAAGTTAAGAAACAATACATGTTGTATTTTATGGCAATAACATTGAGGTTTGTTTGACCCATGGGATATAAACACTAAAATCCCATCAATATTTAGAAGAGAAAAAGGGTTGGACCTCCGTTGTTGGTGACTGGTGTGAGCTGGGTAGTGTAGTTTTATTAAATGTAGACCTCCATCAAAAGCCCTGGGTCTCCTCTTTCTTAGGACAACAACGATTGCATGAGTGCTTCTTCTTCTCGTGTCTAAATCGAGATTTTTATTATCTCATATTTTGCTAATAACACTTGAAATCATTGGTAAACTAATTTAGTGCTTAACACATTGCCCGCCATGCAGGGGTGTAGCTTCAGATTCTGGGCCCCATGAAAGAATGTATTTGTAGGCCCCCAGTGAATGCGAGCGCGCGTAAGCGCGTGAGCGGAATTTTTTTTGGCAATTTTTTTATTGATGAAGACGCATAATATGGTTTTCACCTATACATTCGGATCAGCAGTTCAGCACCTGCACTGTTGGTGGGTGAGCCTAGTAAAGGATGTCGCATTGCGTTCATCTTCAATGAATGGATCAATGCAATAGTCTACCAAAGCCCCCCCTCTCTCTCTATATATCTCACACACACACACACACACACACTTCAGAAAGAAACATAGTATTAATGAGAGAATCAATAATACACCTGAGTGATGTCTAGTAAAAAAAAAAAAAAAAAAAAAGTTTTTGGGCCCCCCCCAGTGCTGGGCCCTTGGAATCATCCTAAGCTACCCCCCCCCCCCCCCAGCTACGCCCCTGCCGCCATGCGTTGTCTGCCAAGATCGCTGTACAGCGTTTGTTGTGAAGGGCCAGATTAAAACTGAGAATCTACCTTTATTGTTTGATATACTTTGTATATTATTTATATATACACGGAATATCCCGTTACCTGCGTTCAAACCAGAGTAATATTCGCTCTCCTTATTGGACAGCGCCCCTAGGCGACAGCTCGCAGGCCCCCAACGTCAGGTTCAAAGACAAGTTCAGGCATGTCAGAACATGCCCGGAGACAGCGTATTGATACCAGACAAAGACTGCGGTTTGGGACTAGATAGTCACTTAAGTATATATACAGCGCAAGGCGCGCGCAGCAGTACCTTACCCCACCTTACCCCGAGCACCTGCTTGTCCATCTAAACAAGCCAACGTAGTTCATCGTGGTGAAGTGAGCAACTCGTGCGTTTAGAACATGTGCGAATAGAATAGTAAAGTGTCAGAGTTTAATGTAGTGACGTCAAGTTCGACCTAATCTAATGTGAAGTAAATAGTCGTTCATTTATTGTATATCGTGCGGCCACAGTTCGTTCGTGTGTAGCATTACCCAGTGGTTCGTCGTATTTTAGCTAGTGTACCTTAGCCAGGGTGTGTGGCCTAAATACGTCGCCCACACCCGAGGAGGCCTAGTCGGAGAACCGTTGGACATGTGCACAGGAGAGCCAGCGTCGGCGATTGCAGAACCATTACTGGTTGGATTATATTGATTTGGAACGTGTTACCCGGAGAAGAGCATCGTTGATTTCCACTATCGTTTGGGATTCAACCTCGTGAGGATTACAACTCGGGCTGGCCTCGTGGACGGAGGCTGGCTAGCTGTCATCAGTGCTATCGAGCATTTGGATTACAATTATTGCTTTGCTGCTGATCAAGGGATTTACAAGGACCGACTCCTGTACCTGGGCCCTCATTCATCAACGTGTTCTACGCACAGATCTGTGCTTACCCTGTGCGTACGATCATTTCTAAGCAAAGAGTGGGATTCATCAATTTCAACTTGAACTTGACTTCGTGCTTACATCTACGCACAGTTCAGACCTGGCGTACCTAGCGCCCAGTGGTAGAATATATTATTACAACAAGGAAATGAGCTTCTGTGCATAATAACACTGGCACGTTCTGTACGAACCGTAGTTCATTATAGTTCATTGTAAAATAGCAACAGTAGTGTAATTATGGTCAAAACCCTATAAATAGCATTTGGAATAATAGATCTTTCTCTCAGAATGAATGCAGCATGGTTTATATAGCGTTATCGGAATATACGGGGTGTAGGCTACTGACTGACTGCGCTCCGCGTAGCTTGATTGATTGATTGATTGAAACGTTTATTAACAGATTGCAGAATGGGTACAGTACAGTACAGCTCAGTACATACAATTGTTAATTGGGGATGCAGACCAACTTTCGTCTTGTTTACATCAGGGTCCCCCATTTTCAATTCATCATAAATCATGAAGCTCAACTCGTTATTATTCTGCGCAGACCGCAGAAACACGGGAACGTTTTGATTATATTTAAAAGGCTTTACGTTAAACGAAACAAGTGGAACTTCGAAGCTGTAAGCAGAATACAAGTCATATGAATATAGTGTTCTTCCCCCTTTTTACTGTATAAGAAAGAATAGAAAACGCATTGCAATGACACTATAGTGGACAGACTATGTATATGATGGGATTCAAGTTCGCGTTTTTGTTGCTCATAGGCATGCTGTCAGAGTATGATATCTTAATCAAACATTCTAGAACATTTGTCGTCACAGATCATGTCCTAATAGAACATAGGCTATGGCATGGATCGTGATATTGTGTGGACTGTTATTATTACTGTACACCGGTACCACCCATTGTGACAACAGCCTTGTGAGTCCCGCACACAAACATGATGGAATTCAAGTTCATGTATTGAAAGGCAGGCTATCATACATGCAGTGAGATTCATTGTTCTTGTATATGCTCTCGTATTATATTGTTTATATAAGCTACCCAATACTGACATCAAAATAGATTGTAGTATGCCTCTAGAAATCATATGCAGCAGGTAGAAAATTTACGGGAGATCCATCGCGATTTGTAATAAAATTGAGGAGAACTTTAATCCCTGGGGTATTAATCAAACAACACGGGAAAAGGCAGTCATATTACAGCACGGTTATAATGACACACAACCAACGCCAAACAGTGGTCAACGAACGGTCTTTATTAGTATTTTGAGCTGTCCAGGCAGAATTGCAGCAATGGTCTTAGGGAGCCGTTGATATCTGACATCACCGTTTACGAGGCCGCCTTTTATTTATCCCACAATACGCGATAGTGTCTTCTTGGTTCGACAGCAGTGAACAATCTTCGTGGAGTTTCTCAGGGTTCCGCTCGGGTCCGTCCATTATTTCACATCCCATGGGGGGTGTTTCCTCATTTTCATGACCATATATGGATAATCATGCACGAGCATTGACGGTAGAACAAAGTGGTATTCATCAACACGGAGGACCATAGAGCCTGCGTACGCACGTGTGATGAATGCCGACTTCCCTGTGCGTACGCTAGTTCTACATTCCGTGCTTACGTGTGGAAGTAGGTCAAGTTCTACGTCCACGTTGATGAATGAGGGCCCTGGAGTCTCTTTATTCTTCATTGAATCAGACTGAGTATCCGAACATTCCTCTACCCTCCAGGCCTTACACCCCGGAGGGAACCCATTGTCTCCAGGCGGTACCAGCGTTGCCTTATATAGTTGCTATTATACGACAGGTGGTGTCAACCTAGACCCATCGTAGGATTCCTGCTATTCTTAGTGACTCATGCTATTGACTGACTTTACGCATATTCTTCGCCATACAAGCGCGACCCTAATTCTCATTCTGTAACCTAATGTTGCATAATAATAAAATACCCTCAAATACTATTTCTTTGTCAATGCCGTGTTCTTGTGGGTGTTCACCATCTATATTTGATGTACTGTCTGGCCAGTAATTAAAGTACATAACTAGCAGTGGTTTAATCTATCACAATCTTTAATACAGTCAGGGTTTTGTAACCCCTCAGTTACAGCGTTTTTTTAGATCAATATGAAATTTTCGCCATGGCATTCATAATTCATCCACCCAACCCCCGATGCTCTAGCTGGACCCTAGATGTCACTGCAACGGCTCAATACCGCCGCCTGGTGGATGGTCGGGCGAGTTACACTCGCAAAAACAGGAAGTGCCATCGGTGCATCGAGGAAAGTCCTCCGGCAGTCACATCTCGTTACGGGACTCACGACAGACACTATAGTACATATCGCTTTCTTTTTTTTTTGATCCACTTTTTTCTCCCATTTTCTATATATTTTCTCCCATCCCAATTTCGTATCATCCAATTCAACCCTCCCCTGCCACAAACGCTGTTTCTTGCCTCCCACAAGCCGGCTGCAATGTGGACTAAGTCATACATAGCACAAGTCCCCTCCGGTACTTGAGGTAACAGCAGTCGCATCTTTTCACCTGCACAGCTCGATCTCTCAGTGGCGAGGAGTAACGCGTGGGAGGCTCACGCTGCCCCCGACACTTCCTGATTCTACTGCGCAGGCGCACCAACCGACCTGTAGGAGTCGCTGTCCACAACGCCCGATCCCCACCCATCAGTTTTCCACCCCCTAATACGGCCAATGTGTATTAGTACGGACGACCAGCTAAACTGAAAGCAATGTGGAGCGCTGGGCTCGAACAGGCGAGCCCAGCGTCTCCGCATTCATGGCGAGCGCCTTGCCCACTACGCCACGTAGCCGCCCCGATCGCTTTCTAAACTTAATAATCGATATGATTTCGGCGTTTATTGCGCCATACAAACCGGAAAGGGACCTAGGCGATCGGCGTCGTATAATTGGGATCTTTCACCGCCAGTCTCATTGGCCCATGGTAAGGGGAATATAACGTTAGGTTATGACTATAACCAAGTTCTGTTAATTAGTGGTGACGCTCGGCATCACTCATGCACTCCCTCGTGTACGTGCACGCGCACTGAATAAATTCCACAAATGTACCTTTAATACCAGTATTCGTCTGACCACACCCCTCGTTAGCGTACCTTCATAAGCAGGTGTGTGGTCACCTGTTCTCCTCCTTCCCAAGCTTTCACCACAAGGTGAGGTCAAGGGCTGCAGCGGCGTCAGATGCCGAGCATCACCACTAATTAACAGAACTTGGTTATAGTCATAACCTAACGTTATGTATCATTAGTGGATCCGCTCGGCATCACTCATGCACATAGGGAGGCCGAGCGGAGCCACCGGCCGACAAATACACCCCGCTGAAGGCCCCCCACAACCATCAGAACAGGGAGGGCCGAGCCCCCCCGACCCCCCCTAATGGAGGGCACCCCCCCTATTAGAGGTTTCCCGGGAGGGCGACGGACCCGACCGTGCGAAGAGGCACTCAAGCAACTCAACGCACAGGGTGAGCAGACCGTGGCTTGACCCCACGACTACACACACGCACAAAGGGACTGGAACCCCTGGAACGGGGGCCCGGAGAAGTCCATGATGCCAGCATCAAGACCCCACCAGGTGGGCACTTAGTGACCCCGCCCCCCACATCGCCAGCGTATTCGGACAAAGGCCCCTCAGCCGAGCGGGCCCTGTCCCCCCAATAGTACACCGCCTGGCACACTGACCCTGCAGAGCAGGCAGTCAGCATGGCCGTAAGCACACAAAAAAGGATAACCAACGGAAGCAGGCAGCGCACCGGGGAAAAGACCAGGCAACAGGCTGTTAACCCGAGCCTGTAGACTGCGGACGAGACAGGCGCCAGAGGGGACAGCTGAACACAGCCGCCCCGGCGGAAGGGGCGCATGCTGGCGTTGTTGCATGACCAAGCCTCCATTTAAAAAAAACCACCCAGAGGGGTGGAGGCAGAGAAGGCTGACACGATTGGCAGACGTCATGAACGTGCAGGGGCACCCTCAACCGGTTAACCCGGGAGTTGACACTGCCCCAACACACCAGAGAACCAACCACCCAGTCGTTACCCTATGCGGTGGTTGCTCCCATAACCCCCCAGGAAAAAACTCCAAAACACACCTGCGGCACTGCCGCAGTAACCGTGTTCCAGTTTCCAACAGGGTTATCCCGGGCCTACGGGTCAACGAAAACATTAGTTTGGACCGGGCCCGGTGATACGGGGAGCACAGGGTCCCCCGAGGAGGTCAAAGACCACTCCAACAGGCCCCTCTTCACCACGCGTAAGAGAAGAGCGCAAGAATGGAAAACCAGCCCCAACACCCCGTACTTGGTATTCCCAGGAAGTCACCCAACCAAGTACTAACCAAGACCAACCTGCGTGGCGGCCGAGAGCCGACGAGATCGGGCGTGTACAGGTTGGTACGGCCGTAAGCCATTACGACAGTGTAGAATACAATGTACCCAACAAGGGTTCCATAGCGCTTAACCCTGCGACACCCGGACCGACCTAGCATTTTTTCCCCTGAAAAAAGCCCAAGTCCCTCAGGGTACCAGAACAGCAGATCTGCATCCCCGGCGGACAACGGGTTTAACTGATCCGGACCAGCGTGACCAGAACCAGTCCCGTGCCCTAACCACGCCGACCTGCCAACTCCAGGAGAAGGGGCAGATATGCGTGTTGATCTTAAACATAAAAAGAAGGCGCCACTCAGACGTTTCGGTGCTAACCGCGCCCGGCGGCCCACCCCCAGGGCGTGAGACCCTTCCACACATGTTTCAAGTTTCAAGTTTCAAGTTTCTTTAATAGTTGTCATACAGAAGTACAGAATACTTTCATACAAAATGCTTCATACTGTTACGCTCCAGAGACTGTGCTAGACAAGATAGTATCAAATAACATAGTATAGCATGTAATTAAGAAGAAGAAAATGAGGTCACAGTGTTCGGTATAGACATATGTACAATGTTCTGAGTTACCATATAATATACAATACTATGCAGTGTTCAGATCCATTCCGTTATCATCCCCTGATATGAACGAGAACCCGTCGACAACCACACAGGTCGTCGGAAGAGGAAAACCCCCATCCCAATTTCTTTATAAAAACGCTGTTTTAACCCCAAGCAACCAAGGCGCGCCAGTCAGTTACCTAATGTCCAACAGAACATCCTGAGCTAGCACTATGTGTGCGTTGGGCATATCCACATCAATAATAGGCTATTTAGACCATCTTATGGAATCCCCAAGACGCCCAGGGGAACGACAAGAGGGGCGGGATGCAACCAACTCCATGAATGAATGAATGAAAACTTTAACCAACAGATTGCAGAAAGGGTACAACACAGTACGGCTCAATACACACAATTGTTAAGGGGAGGCAAACCTGAGAAAGACGTTAGTCTTGTTTCCATCAGGGACCCCCATTTCCAATTCATATAGACACATCCAACTCTTTATAATAATAAAGAAGAAGCATCACCCGTATGAACCCAACTGTACAGCTGGGAGTAAAAAACTGTTTACATGTTTTTACATCCAGTCACTCCTTTTGTCAAAGAGTAAAGACCGGACCTTCCCAGAAACCTTCCCACATGAGTCGTAGTCATGAAAAAGACATGCCAACTGTGAGTCACGTGACCAACTGACTCAAGTTTACACATAAATCGAGCGTAGCAGACCCATAAGCCCTACGCTCTAACTCGACACCTAAACACTCTGTAACTCATGGAAGGCTTCGCCATAGCAACATCGCTATGACGGGGGAAACCCTGCACACGGCTCCTGTTTGTAATAGGAGTCGGCAGGATAACCCTCCCCCCCCCCCTGCCAAGACGTCCTAACGGCTCGGCCCTGACTGGCTCAGCAGAATGAGATAAAATCTCTTAAACCAATCAAGTGGGAAGGAGGGGTTTATTCGACACCCCCTCACAAAAAACCCTTCTTTCCCTACACACAAAAACAACTGTAGCATTTTGAAACCTCCGGTAGAAATGCTAATGTATAGCGTAAGCTAATACAATGGCCGCTACCCACAAAATGTGAACAGGATTTACAACAAAACAAGTCGCATGCGTGTGAATCCTACACCCGTTGACTATGTCGTACATAGCAAAAACGCTGACCGAGAGTAACGGCTAGGCCGTGGAACGTGTGTGTACGAGTATTACTGCAACTAACACAACAGCATTGTGGGACACATATACTTTGTTTAAGCAACAGAATAACACCAGTTTCTACCTGCATGTGGAGCATCAGGCTAATAGAACCTCCTACGACTGAGTGTATGTTGCAGACCTTGCTTAATCTCGTAACACAACACGACTCATCTCACAACGTAAAAGTGCAGATTCATATTTACGCAACCCCACCATATGATTTGTTGAAGAAACACACAGTTTGTTTGGCCAAAAACATAGTCCCCCTTATATTGCGGAACTTTTTATTGTATAATTTGGCACAAAAACACAATCATAAAGGGGCCGGGGAGGGTGTAAAGGAGAGGGGACACAGAGGGAGAAAGTCACTCTCAGCGGCGTCTGTCACCTCGCGCCGCTCGAGTCTTGCCACCCCGAGGAGCCCCGGAGGGACGGTAGGTAACTGTCTGCTGGTCTCGACGTTCCCTACCGTCTCCTCCGGTCGTGGATGGGCCGGCGGTAGCAGAAGCGCCGTCTCTTCTCCTGGCCTTCTTGGAGGGGCCAGCAGCGGCGGTAGAGACAGTGGTAGGGACGACGGAGGCAGCTCGACGTCGTGGAAGCCTTCTGACTCCACCGGCAAGGACGGGAGGCGGAAAATGGGGTTGAAGAATGGATCTCTCCTCTGCCATCTCTCTGCACGTTGAGGTCATCAACCGCAGGGCCTTCCCGAACAGACCAGCATCAGAGAGGGTGGCCGTCAGAAGAGGGGCTCTCTTCTTCTCTGGCAACGGGCCTGCTCCAGCCAAAGATGGCGCTGGCTCAGGGTGGCCAGGGCGCGCACTTTCCCCATGGCTATGGCCAGCACCTGGGTAAGGTGCAGGACAGCTCCTGCCGCCTGGGTGATCTGATCGCATTTTACCTCGGTCAGATCCATGCCGGCCGTCATAATCCCTGATACAAATCTTGCTAGGTGGGTGATGTTAGACGCCGCAGCCAGCGATTGTGTACCAGCGATAAATGACTGGTCACCCCAATATGCCAATCGCCTAGCCGATCTTCCATGGAGGACCGGCTTGCATAATGGCTCCCACACCACATCCGGACAGAGGAGAGCGGCCATCGGACTATCAAGCCGAGGCACGCCCTCCCTCATACCTTTGACTAACCCCGACACCCGCGTAACTGGTACGTAGGTGGGGGTAAGTCCCATGATGTGAGACACCGCCTGACCCTGACGAACATAGGTCCCCATTGAGGGGAAAAATGGGTAGACAACATCAGCCCCTCTCACCGGGTGACGCTGCCAGAGATGACCTATGAGATAGTCAGGGACAGGAGCAGGCAATGGCAGCGGCAGCGGCACGCCGTTTGCGGCGGCGGCTACCGCCATGAGCTCGGTAAACAAAGCCTGCAGTTCCCCCTGCAGACCTTCCTCCACCGAACCCGCATCCCTCACATGCAGCAGGCTGCGACTGGTCAAGGAGCCACAGTCTGATGTGGCCGATAGTAGGGCATCCTGCTGATGAGGCCAAGGTGGTTCCTCGACATCTTCGAACAAGGCATCCCACGGAGCCATTTCTCCCCCCTCCGGTGTTTCCTGGACAGGAGGGATACTCTCCTCCACAGGACCTTCAAACAAGAATCCGTCCGACTCTTCCATGAAGTCCTCAGTTTCCATTGGAAATCCAGAGCCGGACGCATCCTCGCTGGTCTCCAGCAAGTCCCCAAACCCAGGCCGTTCGCGCCTGCATGCCACCATCTTGCGACGTGAACGGGCAGACGCGAAAAGTTTGCGTCGCAAATCCTCCGGCTCCAAAACAACCGCCCGTTCACCAACGGACGATTCCCTGGAACCAGAGTCGAGATCAGGCCATCGCCGGAGCGACGGCACCGACTCCTCTGCTCTTCGGAGAGGCAAACTATCCACCGGCTGTCTCCTGGGCTGGGTCGGCAACCACGAAAGTGGCAACAGCCCAGCACCAGAACGCACGACGGATGGAGAACCGCTGGTGAAGAGTAGGTCTAGCAGGTCTACTCTCCGAAGAATACATTATGACTTAGCTTTTTCTATCGAATATTTATGAGAGAAGAAAAAAACTAAGCACAATGTAAACTCGTCACAACTCTTTTCAACTTTAACAACACGTCAAGTGGGGTACTACCGAGGCAACTTCCTTGTGGTGAAAGCGAGAAGGAGGAGAGCAGGTGACCACACACCTGCTTATGAAGGTAAGCTAACGAGGGGTGTGGTCAGACGAATACTGGTATTAAAGGTACATTTGTGGAATTTATTCAGTGCGCGTGCACGTACGCGAGGGAGTGCATGAGTGATGCCGAGCGGATCCACTAATGATACAGAACGTTATTTTCAGCCCGATTGTGCGTTTCCTTGTTTGTAATCAGTCTGATCAATATATCCACTCAACCTACATAAAGCCGTTAATGATGATCAAGGAATTATAAACGACCCCCCCCCCTCTTTCCTTCACACATGATGAAGCATAATGTATACCGATCATATACATTTACATTTTTTAATATAGCGTGTATGGGAAAGATACGGCAATCGATAATCTATCATATGAGTTTGGGCCTATAACTAGCGTTTTTGGAATTACAGCAGAAAAGATGAAAAACATCTTATATTCTAGAAGGTATTAACACAACAATGTATGAATGAAAAAGTATAACGTTCCCACATCCTGAACAATAGATAATCGATGTTGAATGGGCCATAGTAATGTCAATATAGCAATACAATTTAAAAAGTTATAGCCCTGCAAAGAAGGTAAACATCTCCATAGGCTTTCAACGGTGGCAGACTGGGTACTTTGATCGGTACAATGGCTGGCAATCAATGTGTTAATTACCTCAATGGACGCCACACAGTTGAGCATACTTACCACGTCAAGCTCTAAGAGATAGGAATAAGTGGCGTTGTTTGCAGGGCTATAACTTATTCTATATTATAGCTATGGATACAATACTATGGCCCATTTTACATTGACTATCTATCATTCAATTTGTGTTAACCTGTTCCCCCTGTGCGGTCCATCGGCGGACCGCAAATGACATCTGATCATAAATCAATATTTTTTTGACTGTTATATAAAATGTGCGATTTTTATTTCAAACGTATTCAAGTATTAACATCACTAACATGTCACAACAGCATGTAGAATGTATATTATCATCAATACGTTAGTTTAGCAATAGGTTAAAAGCAGTGATGCACTCCTTTAAAAAGTTATCTAGTTACTTTACTGATTACTTGATTATCAGAGTAATGTTGGGGAAAATGTGGATACGGGGGTGGAGGTAGGAAAGGGGTTAGTCTTGACTAGTTTAATATAGGTCAACTAGCAGGGCTCAAAGACACTAGGGCGACAGTCTGGCTGATGTTCTTAAAACAGCCTCAAGATAGGCAGATGGACATTTTAGTACATCATATCGTGTGCTCTAATCTTGTGTCTTTTCTCTCTTACACACATACACAGCACACACACACAGACACAGCACACACACACAGACACACAGACACACACAGTCACACAGACACACAGACACACACATACACAGCGCACACACACACAGACACAGCACACACACACAGACACACAGACACACACAGTCACACAGACACACACACACACACACACAGCACAGACATACACACCGACACACACACACACACACACATTCCCTGTGACACAATACACACACGTCTGTACACAGACGCACACACACAGACACACACACACATACACACACACACACACACACACACACACACACACACACATCTCACTCTCTCTTCAATGTTCTTAATGTTTTACATCATATCGTGTGTGTACATCATATCTTGTTTATCTCTCTTCGATGTTCTTAATGTTTTTATCTAAATCTATGTTCTTCTTAAAGTCTTTATCTCTCTTCATGTTCTTAATGTTTTTATCTCTCTCCGATGTTAAATCTACGTATCATCTTAATGTACGTCATGTCAGATCTGACATGATATGATACGTCATCATATCTGTCATGGGGGGGCAGGACTGAGAGGGGATTTAGGGGACAAGCAGAGGGATTGGGAGTTAGAGTGTTTTTTGTTCAAGCTGTGGTGATCCTCTGCTCGATCCATAGCTTTTGCTGTTAAGAACTTCTTTTCCTAAATAAATTACCTACTTGTTACAATTGGAAATATCGTCTCCTGCTGTGTTAAACAACCATCAGCCACAACATTAACTTAGTTACTTTGAAAGTAACTAGGTTACGAAGTCGTTATACTTCAAGAAAATGTTCTTTATGTTTGAATACCTATCCAGTATCTGAAGCTCATGCTCTTAAAAAACAGTCTATTAAACAGTACTGCTCCTCCTATGCTATTATTATTATTTATTATTGTGTGCTACTGACAACCTACATACTGCAGTATGGTGTTCCATGTTCATGAATAGTGCAATGCAAAATATGTTTAACTCAAAGGTGGAACATACCTGCACTATGGCATCTGGAAGGCCTGCAGTCGTCTTGGAGAGGGTGTCCTTCAGAGCGAGGGTCTTCTGCATCAGCACTTCAAGTGTGGGTAGTAAAGTTCCATAAGGACAGTCACCTTGTAAAATATCCAGTGCTACAGTCAGAGGTTTCATGGTGGTGCAGTACTCATGCAGGAACTGGTATTCTGTATCTTTGAAGCAAGTGACTCCCACCAACAGTGGGTCTCATTCCCGAAAATGTTTCAAAGATATATTCTGGAAGACTTCCCAGGTGGCCAAAAAGTTCCGGCCCATTAATAGCCTGTATCCGGCAGGCCGGAAGAAATTAGTCGGCCCAAGTCCGGCTGCCAGAGTCGGCCAAGTAGGCGGCAATGACTGACTGGCCGATTCCGGCCCGAGTACACTGGGCCAGGTCCGGGTTTGCCGGAAGCGGTGAACGTCCGGATCGGCCGAGTAGGCGGCAATGACTGACTGGCCGATTCCGGCCCGAGTACATTGGGCCATGTCCGGGGTTGCCGGAAGCGGTGAACGTCGGGTTGCCTAAAGCAGCCCAGATGAGACCCACACACACTGGGCCAGGTTTGGTTGCCCGAAGCCTAGCCGACACTGCCAATGCAATGGTACTACACAGTAAATTCCGCAGAGTACATTTGACTCAAACTGAGTACATTTGATTCAAACTTGAGTAAAGAAATTTTACTCAGTTTGAGTGAAATGTACTCAGTTTGAGTCAAATTTACTTTGCGGAATTTACTGTGTACCCAGTATTCTGCCAGAGCTACTCCACTATCTGCCTATGACCATACATTACCGGAAATACAGTAAGAAATGGTTGATTAGTAATACAATGCCACATATTTAAGGACCCTTCCCTTTACCAATGGAGTATTGGCATGTTCCGCATTGAACAATTCAGAAGTTTACATGCTGTCTCCTACCTCACTGAAATATATTCTCAGTGTATGTGCACATTGTACACAATATACACCATTCTGCAGTGAAGCTCAAATATCAAGTAAAGTAACAATTCCCCCCATACATGCTACTTTTTCCAGTTAAAAATGACAACTTGAATAGATATTTAAACATTTATTAACAAAAAAATATCACATCCTCCTCTCTGAACCCAACGACAAAGCCTCCAATGAAATTAACCCATTGTTCCCCTGCAACAGCTTCTCCCACAGGGGATCTTTGATTAAACACCTGCTATCAGAAGAATATAGACAGTCAGAAAAAAAGTTCAGTTTACTACTTAAGTACATTTAAAAGTAGAAACTTTGACTTTTACTCAAGTGTGTACTTTCACTTAAACGTTCATGTTAGTCTAGCTTAGCACATTTTTTTAGGAGAATTAATACAAAAACGAGTGATATGGCCGTTCAGTTGTAAATGAAAGCCTGCATTTAGTAAGACGTTGTTTATAAATGTCTTTTGGTTTAGTTATGAATGAATGACAGCATCTCTATAGCACAGCTCTATTACTAGGACATAAAGTGCTTTGGAATGACTGTATACATCATTCACAACGGGTGGCCCCAGCAGGAATCAAACTCCTAACCGTGACAGTGTTAGTGCCATGCTCGGAGTGCCAAGCACAAGACCCCAATGTTATGCGGGGCTCTGCTCATAGGCGGGCGGCTCGTGGCGTGGCTCGTAGTCCTGGTTGTAGAAGCAACCGTCGCCCTCCATGGAGACCCCCCTCCTCCCGCGTCACCCCAGCGAGGTGGCGGGTGGCGACCCTGACGAGGTGAGCCATGGTGGGGTGGCGGGGGGCCGGCAGGGGGAGGCCCCTGGGGGGGGCTCCGGAGAAAAGCGCCAGGGGGCCGGGCGGCGCCCCTGGGGCACCCCGGGAGGCGTGGGCATAGCCTTACGGACCACGGGGGAATAGGTGACGTGGGGGCGTAGCGTGGCGGGGGTCTGGGGGAGCTGTCGCCGGCCCCGGCGAGGCGTGCTGGTCCCCGACGTGGAGGGGACGGGACTTCCACTCACTGCCCTACACGAAAAGTGAAAAAGGCAAATAAAAAGAACGAACCACAAATTCAACGACAGAAGAGAAGAGGATGAGATAGAGAGAGAGAAGAGAGAGAGAGAAGAGAGAGAGAAGAGAGAAGGAAAGCAAGATAACAAAATACAACAAGAGCCAGTATGGAAGCAAATGAGTGACAGAAGTATTTGAATTTGATCAGACACCGAATTTATAGCATTGAAAATAATTACTTTGAAAACATGTATCTGAATTGAATTTATAGCATTGAAAATAATTACTTTGAAAACATGTATCTGAATTTTTTCAGACACCAAATTTAAAGCATTGAAAATAATTACTTTGAAAACATGTATCTGATTTTTGAATTTTATCAGACACCGAATTTATAGCATTGAAAATAATTACTTTGAAAACATGTATCTGAATTTTTTCAGACACCGAATTTATAGCATTGAAAATAATTACTTTGAAAACATGTATCTGAATTTTTTCAGACACCGAATTTATAGCATTGAAAATAATTACTTTGAAAAATGTATCTGAATTTTTTCAGACACCGAATTTATAGCATTGAAAATAATTACTTTGAAAATCATGTATCTGAATTTTTTTGCTCCGAATTTACCTATGTGAAATAAAAATTCAATGTAAAAAATTCGAATGTATAATAAAATTCAATGTAAAAAATTCGATGCATAATTGCGGTGTATAAAATTCAATGTAAAAAACCATCATCCGGGCTACCCAGACAGGATAAGCAATCGCGCCTGGATGCAATCGAATTGACTTCTGGCCTATCACTGCACGGCTTTGTCAGTCATGTGATCACACCAACCCGGGAGAAAGATGGCGGTATATATACATACGTTGGGGGGAGAATATACATACGGTGGGGAGGAGACTGTACATTAGGAGGGGGTGGGTGGGAGAGAAATATACATACGGTGGGGAGAGAATATATACATACGGTGGGGAGGAGACTGTACATTAGGAGGGGGTGGGAGAAAATATATACATACGGTGGGGAGGAGACTGTACATTAGGAGGGGGTGGGTGGGAGAGAATATATACATACGGTGGGGAGGAGACTGTATATTAGGAGGGGGTGGGAGAGAAATATACATATGGTGGGGAGAGAATATATACATATACGGTGGGGAGGAGACTGTACATTAGGAGGGGGTGGGAGAAAATATATACATACGGTGGGGAGGAGACTGTACATTAGGAGGGGGTGGGTGGGAGAGAAATATACATACGGTGGGGAGAGAATATATACATACGGTGGGGAGGAGACTGTATATTAGGAGGGGGTGGGAGAGAAATATACATACGGTGGGGAGAGAATATATACATACGGTGGGGAGGAGACTGTATATTAGGAGGGGGTGGGAGAGAAATATACATATGGTGGGGAGAGAATATATACATACGGTGGGGAGGAGACTGTACATTAGGAGGGGGTGGGAGAGAATATATACATACGGTAGGGAGGAGACTGTACATTACGAGGGGGTGGGAGAGAAATATACATATGGTGGGGAGAGAATATATACATATGGTGGGGAGAGAATATATACATACGGTGGGGAGGAGACTGTACATTAGGAGGGGGTGGGTGGGTGAGAGAGAAAATACATATGGTGGGGAGAGAATATATACATACGGTGGGGAGAAGACTGTACATTAGGAGGGGGTGGGAGAGAAATATACATATGGTGGGGAGAGAATATATACATATGGTGGGGAGAGAATATATACATACGGTGGGGAGGAGACTGTACATTAGGAGGGGGTGGGTGGGTGGGAGAGAAATATACATATGGTGGGGAGAGAATATATACATACGGTGGGGAGGAGACTGTCTATTATATGTATATTTCTCTCCCAACCACCCCCTCCTAATGTACAGTCTCCTCCCCACTGTATGTATATATTCTCTCCCCATCATATGTATATATTCTCTCCCCACCGTTCTCTTGGTGTAAAAAGTTTAAGACCAGGGTGAGGCCAGGCTATGGATGGCTTTGAAGGTGAGGAGTAGTGTTTTGAAGTTAATGCGTTCCTTGATCGGGAGCCAGTGGAGGGAGTGGAGGACAGGAGTGATGTGTTCGCGGGACCGGGTGTTAGTGAGGAGGCGGGCAACTGAGTTTTGGACCATCTGCAGTTTATGGAGGGAGCGGGAGGTGATGCCAGTGAGGAGGGAGTTACAGTAGTCCAGGAGGGAAAAGATGAAGGCGTGTATGAGGGATTCAGCAGCAGGGGGTAGAGGCAGTGATGGATTTTGGCAATGTTGCGGAGGTGAAAATATGAAGTTTTGACAATGGAGCGGACATGGGGTCAAATGAGAGGGTGGGGTCGAGGATGACACAGAGGTTGCGGACTAGGGGGGAGGGGGTGATGGTGGAGTCATTGATGGTGAGTGTGATGTAATACAATAATTTATACTGTAGCATTACAAACCATTTGACAGCCAGGTCCTGCACCTCCGTTCTTGTCCTCTAGGAGCCATCGCAGCATGGCCAAGACCTTCCTCATCCAGCATACTGTCCGGGTGTAACTTATTGCCAGCGGAAGAGTGCAAGAATGCTTCCGCATTCGTCACCGCACGCCAGTACGGTAATGCGCCTTTCCTTTCGCCCCGCTAGACAAATGCATGTAGTACATTGCAACACAACGCAGCATTTCCGCGGCTGTCTTTAACTAGCAGGACGCTAGTGGGCTAGTCGCTAAAATATATAATTGTACCAACACAGATATTAGGCAGTACACACATTGTCCTGCAATACATGTACAGTGAATGCACAGCTACATTCGCAATATATTTCTATCGCTGCTGCGGTCTATAGTGAAATGCAATATTATTATTATTATTGTAAAGATTATCATTACAATCGCAGCCTGGAGGCAATGTTACAAGTGTACGAGGGTTGTGTGCAAAGAGCACAGCCTCTCAATTTGCACAACGTGCACAAAATAATAATTGTAATGATCTTTACAATAATAATAATATTGCATTTCACTGTAGACCGCAGCAGCGATAGAAATATATGGCGAATGTAGCTGTGCATTCACTGTACATGTATTGCAGGACAATGTGTGTACTGCCTAATATCTGTGTTGGTACAATTATATATAAAACGATATATATATTTGAGCGACTAGCCCACTAGCGAGGCAACCTCCTGCACCATCGCAGCAGCGCCGAGCGTGGTGATACAAGCGGGCTGCTCTGAGGAAAGGAGCCCCTTCACGCTAGTGGGCTAGTCGCTCAAATATATATCGTTTTATATATAATTGTACCAACACAGATATTAGGCAGTACACACATTGTCCTGCAATACATGTACAGTGAATGCACAGCTACATTCGCCATATATTTCTATCGCTGCTGCGGTCTACAGTGAAATGCAATATTATTATTATTGTAAAGATCATTACAATTATTATTTTGTGCACGTTGTGCAAATTGAGGCTGTGCTCTTTGCACACAACCCTCGTACACTTGTAACATTGCCTCTCCAGGCTGCGATTGTAATGATAATCTTTACAATAATAATAATAATAATAATATTGCATTTCACTGTAGACCGCAGCAGCGATAGAAATATATGGCGAATGTAGCTGTGCATTCACTGTATGTATTGCAGGACAATGTGTGTACTGCCTAATATCTGTGTTGGTACAATTATATATAAAACGATATATATTTTAGCGACTAGCCCACTAGCGTCCTGCTAGTTAAAGACAGCCGAGGTTGAGTAGTTTCTTCTGATATCACTTTCAAACTCCAAGTGATTCATTGCAATGTACGCGGAAATGCTGCGTTGTGTTGCAATGTACTACATGCATTTGTCTGAGCGGGGCGAAAGGAAAGGCGCATTACCGTACTGGCGTGTGGTGACGAATGCGGAAGCATTCTTGCACTCTTCCACTGGCAATAAGCTACACGCATACTGTCCTTCTGAAGCTCTGAAGTCATTAGTGGCCATGAACCTAAAGAGAGAGAGCGAGAATACGTTAGTAGATAGTCTAAGGCCAGTGATTCTCAATATTATTTTGCATATCTAGGACCTCTAATTTAGTCCATGTCATGCACATCTACATAAAATATACTGTAGCATTACAAACCATTTGACAGCCAGGTCCAGCACCTCTCCGTTCTTGTCTTCTAGGAGCCATCGCAGCATGGCCAAGACCTTCCTCATCCAGCATACTGTCCTTCTGAAGGTCTGAAGTCATTAGTGGCCATGAACCTAGAGAGAGCGAGAATACGTTAGTAGATAGTCTAAGGCCAGTGATTCTCAATATAATTTTGCATATCTAGGACCTCTAATTTAATCCATGTCATGCACATCTACATAAAATATACTGTAGCATTACAAACCATTTGACAGCCAGGTCCAGCACCTCTCCGTTCTTGTCTTCTAGGAGCCATCGCAGCATGGCCAAGACCTTCCTCATCCAGCATACTGTCCTTCTGAAGGTCTGAAGTCATTAGTGGCCATGAACCTAGAGAGAGCGAGAATACGTTAGTAGATAGTCTAAGGCCAGTGATTCTCAATATTATTTTGCATATCTAGGACCTCTAATTTAGTCCATGTCATGCACATCTACATAAAATATACTCTAGCATTACAAACCATTTGACAACCAGGTCCAGCACCTCTCCGTTCTTGTCTTCTAGGAGCCATCGCAGCATGGCCAAGACCTTCCTCATCCAGCATACTGTCCTTCTGAAGGTCTGAAGTCATTAGTGGCCATGAACCTAGAGAGAGCGAGAATACGTTAGTAGATAGTCTAAGGCCAGTGATTCTCAATATTATTTTGCATATCTAGGACCTCTAATTTAGTCCATGTCATGCACATCTACATACTGTAGCATCCATCAACACAGGATGACCCTTTCCAGCTGTTGAAATGAAAGTCCCAGATTGAAAAGTATATATATACACAGTCACACACACAATAAAACATTGTATACATCACTTACAAGCATGACCACTTGAAGATCTTGAAGACTTGGTAGATCTTGACCGTCTTGGGAGAGAGAGAGAGAAGGCATTACAGGATGACTCTTTGAAAATGATGTCCCAGATTAAAAAGTATATATTATATATACACAGTCACACACACAATAAAAACCACAACCACTTGAAGTATACGGGTAGTTGTTATTGAGCTGTCTTCTGCTTTCATGTCGTTGTTGAGAGACAGCACTGTAACAGTATTTGCTACATTAACAATGAAATTATATATTTTATAATTAAATTAAACCATGAAAGATCTGCGTGATATGCATTGGTTAGCTAACGTCAGTATTCTACAGTCTAGGCCTGCTAGCAGTAGTGCTTGTATTACAGATCCCGCCAGTTTCATAATATCGAGCAAATAACGTTACAGTAGACTAGTCACTGAAACACAGACTAAACAGCATTTATATCAGCAGCACGCATTACTTATAAATAATAAAATATATGTGTTGCACAATTACCCGAGATGAGAACAGTTGGTGACAACGTGAGGCTCTGCCTGTAGCAGTGTATGTAGCCTATATATGTGTTGCACAATTACCTGAGATGAGAACAGTTGGTGACAACGTGAGGCTCTGCCTGTAGCAGTGTATGTAGCCTATATAGCTAACGTGAGCTCGCGCTACACTCAGTGTATGTAGCATAGATATCTATAGATATCTGTGTTCTATAGATATCTATGGTATGTAGCCTATATAGCTAACGTGAGCTCGCGGCCTCGCGCTACACTCAGTGTATGTAGAGCTAGTAGCTAACGTGAGCTCGCGCTACACTCAGTGTATGTAGCCTATATAGCTAACGTGAGCTCGCGGCCTCGCGCTACACTCAGTGTATGTAGAGCTAGTAGCTAACGTGAGCTCGCGCTACACTCACTGAAACACAGACTAAACAGCACTCATTTATATTAGCGGTATTACTTATAAATAATCAAAAATATCTGCATAAATTACCTGAGATGAGAAGAAATGCAACCGTGTCATACTGGTCTGGTCTGACTGTGCCGCGCGCGACGCGCGTCAATTCAAAATTTCAAAAACCACAATGCATTGTGGGGATCCCCCCCCCCACAATGCAACGCAGCTGTTAGTCAGTGTTGCCAAATGACAATTATTATTTATATTATTTTATATAACAGTTACTCAATCAACTTGCTTTATGCCTACAATCTCTCTGACAAATCTCAATGGCACAAGAATAACTTAAAATAATACTAATAATAATAATAATAATAATAATAATAATAATAATAATAATAATAATAATAATAATAATAATAATAATAATAATAATAATAATAATAGCTCTCTTTTCAAGTAAAATAATATGAAATAATGTTCGAATTAATACATCTTTAACAAATTATAGGCAGTATAGTATTTGTTTCAAGTTTAAAGTTCAATAACTTCGTTTTTATATACTTTACAGTGAAAATGTTGGTTTTGATTGATTGATTGATTGATTGATTGATTGATTGATTGATTGATTGATTGATTGATTGATTGATTGATTGAAAACTGTATTAACAGATTGCAGAATGGGTACAATACAGTACAGCTCAATACATACAATTGTTAAGGGCATGCAGACCAGAGAAAGACGTTCGTCTTGTTTACATCAGGGACCCCCATTTTCAATTCATCATAACATGACATGTGACATACAGATAGACACTTCTATACATTTATGACATACCAGATTTGCAAATACAGTAGGCCTACTGTTTGTGATACAAAAAGAGTCTAGAAAAGAGAGTATATATTTGACGTAGAACCGTACATTATAGGTGGGGGGGGGGTAGGAGGGGTGGGGGGGGGGGGCACTGTACAACTGCACAAGCACAACTGTACATTGGAATATTGACAAAACCATGTTTGGTACTTTACTGTACATTGGAGGGGGTTGGGTTAGGACATTTACAGGGGCCAGTTTCGAATTGCAGTCTCCCATAGGTGTTCTTTGAGAGTGTTTTGAAAGTGGGTAGTGATTCACATTCCTTTACATCTTTGGGTAGGGCGTTCCACATTGATGTGGCATAATTGCGAAATGTGTTTAGTCCCTGTTTGAGCCGAATCTGGGTTTAACATGATTTGTGGAGCTCCCATGGTGTTGTGGTCGTGGTATTCACTGACCTTTGGGAAGTATTTTGACATGTACACATATACCTTGGTCGTGTATGTATCTTGTAGACAGGCCCATTGCAAGTTGCTGTACTCTGTCGTCTACTCTAAGCCATCCTAGGTTGTCACGTGGGCAGGGGCGAGGTGGGTTCTAGAAGTAAGGTCAAGCAGTAGTCTGACCAGTTTGTTTTGAGATGTTTGTGTAGCAGGGTGGATTATCCCTACTTTATGAGATGTACACTGTCACCAGGTAGGGGGGAACGCAGCAGATCTGAGTCCAACTGAATCCCCGACTTTAGTGCAGGAGTGGAGCTTTAGCAGAGGGTCACAGCCTCTTCACCCTGCTCCCCTCTGGGAGAAGGCTGAGGATCCCAAAGGCTGTGAAAGCTCGACACAGACTGAGCTTCTTCCCCTCAGCCGCCAGGCTGATCAATGCCTCAGGTCCCCCCCCCCCCCCCCCCTCGGTGCCCCCCCCCCCCCCCCCCCCCCCTCCCCCCTCTGCCCCCAAGTGACACTGGCACAATGACACTGACTGCACTGCACTAGTCCGTACTGGATCCCTGCACTCTTCACTTTATATATATATATGTATTTATTGATTAATCCCCCACTGCACTGTTTCGTTTCTTGTCTGTGTTGGTGTTGTTTTCTGTGAAAAAAGAAAGGAAATGCATACACTGTATTGCTGCAACAATTACCAATGTGTTTTACACAAATGGCTAAATAAAGGAATCTGAATCTGGGGCCTATAGGATTTACTAACCAAGTGTGCTGGTCCAGCTTTAACAAATTATCTCTGTATCTTTTCAATGTAAATAATAAATCAGTAACCAGTATTGTTATGTTAGCGTACTGAGCTGCGGTTAAAGGCCTTAACCACAGGTTAAAGGCCTTAACCACAGTTGTTATGTTAGCTATGAGTGCAGCTATAATATTAGCTTTATGAGGCTACATCAACATGCAGGCTCCTATGAGTGCAGCTATTTAAAGGCCTTAACCACAGTTGTTATGTTAGCTACTGAGCTGCTGGTTAAAGGCCTTAACTAAAGTGTTGTTATGTTAGCTACTGAGCTGCTGGTTAAAGGCCTTAACTACAGTGTTGTTATGTTAGCTACTGAGCTGCTGCAGGCCTTAACCACAGTATTATGTTAGCTATGAGCTGCTAACTATAGAGGCCATAACCACAGTATTACATATACTCTTGTTAGCTTTATGAGGCTACATCAACACGCTCCTATGAGTGCAGCATATGCAGCTTTATGAGGCTACATCAACATCCTATGAGTGCAGCTATAATATTAGCTTTATGAGGCTACATCAACATGCAGGCTCCTATGAGTGCAGCTATTTAAAGGCCTTAACCACAGTTGTTATGTTAGCTACTGAGCTGCTGGTTAAAGGCCTTAACTACAGTGTTGTTATGTTAGCTACTGAGCTGCTGCAGGCCTTAACCACAGTATTATGTTAGCTATGAGCTGCTAACTATAGAGGCCATAACCACAGTATTACATATACTCTTGTTAGCTTTATGAGGCTACATCAACACGCTCCTATGAGTGCAGCATATGCAGCTTTATGAGGCTACATCAACATCCTATGAGTGCAGCTATAATATTAGCTTTATGAGGCTACATCAACATGCAGGCTCCTATGAGTGCAGCTATTTAAAGGCCTTAACCACAGTTGTTATGTTAGCTACTGAGCTGCTGGTTAAAGGCCTTAACTAAAGTGTTGTTATGTTAGCTACTGAGCTGCTGGTTAAAGGCCTTAACTACAGTGTTGTTATGTTAGCTACTGAGCTGCTGCAGGCCTTAACCACAGTATTATGTTAGCTATGAGCTGCTAACTATAGAGGCCATAACCACAGTATTACATATACTTTTGTTAGCTTTATGAGGCTACATCAACACGCTCCTATGAGTGCAGCATATGCAGCTTTATGAGGCTACATCAACATCCTATGAGTGCAGCTATAATGTTAGCTTTATGAGGCTACATCAACATGCAGGCTCCTATGAGTGCAGCTATTTAAAGGCCTTAACCACAGTTGTTATGTTAGCTACTGAGCTGCTGGTTAAAGGCCTTAACTACAGTGTTGTTATGTTAGCTAATGAGCTGCTGCAGGCCTTAACCACAGTATTATGTTAGCTATGAGCTGCTAACTATAGAGGCCATAACCACAGTATTACATATACTCTTGTTAGCTTTATGAGGCTACATCAACACGCTCCTATGAGTGCAGCATATGCAGCTTTATGAGGCTACATCAACATCCTATGAGTGCAGCTATAATGTTAGCTTTATGAGGCTACATCAACATGCAGGCTCCTATGAGTGCAGCTATTTAAAGGCCTTAACCACAGTTGTTATGTTAGCTACTGAGCTGCTGGTTAAAGGCCTTAACTACAGTGTTGTTATGTTAGCTACTGAGCTGCTGCAGGCCTTAACCACAGTATTATGTTAGCTATGAGCTGCTAACTATAGAGGCCATAACCACAGTATTACATATACTCTTGTTAGCTTTATGAGGCTACATCAACACGCTCCTATGAGTGCAGCATATGCAGCTTTATGAGGCTACATCAACATCCTATGAGTGCAGCTATAATATTAGCTTTATGAGGCTACATCAACATGCAGGCTCCTATGAGTGCAGCTATTTAAAGGCCTTAACCACAGTTGTTATGTTAGCTACTGAGCTGCTGGTTAAAGGCCTTAACTAAAGTGTTGTTATGTTAGCTACTGAGCTGCTGGTTAAAGGCCTTAACTACAGTGTTGTTATGTTAGCTACTGAGCTGCTGCAGGCCTTAACCACAGTATTATGTTAGCTATGAGCTGCTAACTATAGAGGCCATAACCACAGTATTACATATACTCTTGTTAGCTTTATGAGGCTACATCAACACGCTCCTATGAGTGCAGCATATGCAGCTTTATGAGGCTACATCAACATCCTATGAGTGCAGCTATAATGTTAGCTTTATGAGGCTACATCAACATGCAGGCTCCTATGAGTGCAGCTATTTAAAGGCCTTAACCACAGTTGTTATGTTAGCTACTGAGCTGCTGGTTAAAGGCCTTAACTACAGTGTTGTTATGTTAGCTAATGAGCTGCTGCAGGCCTTAACCACAGTTTTATGTTAGCTATGAGCTGCTAACTATAGAGGCCATAACCACAGTATTACATATACTCTTGTTAGCTTTATGAGGCTACATCAACACGCTCCTATGAGTGCAGCATATGCAGCTTTATGAGGCTACATCAACATCCTATGAGTGCAGCTATAATGTTAGCTTTATGAGGCTACATCAACATGCAGGCTCCTATGAGTGCAGCTATTTAAAGGCCTTAACCACAGTTGTTATGTTAGCTACTGAGCTGCTGGTTAAAGGCCTTAACTACAGTGTTGTTATGTTAGCTACTGAGCTGCTGCAGGCCTTAACCACAGTATTATGTTAGCTATGAGCTGCTAACTATAGAGGCCATAACCACAGTATTACATATACTCTTGTTAGCTTTATGAGGCTACATCAACACGCTCCTATGAGTGCAGCATATGCAGCTTTATGAGGCTACATCAACATCCTATGAGTGCAGCTATAATGTTAGCTTTATGAGGCTACATCAACATGCAGGCTCCTATGAGTGCAGCTATTTAAAGGCCTTAACCACAGTTGTTATGTTAGCTACTGAGCTGCTGGTTAAAGGCCTTAACTACAGTGTTGTTATGTTAGCTACTGAGCTGCTGCAGGCCTTAACCACAGTATTATGTTAGCTATGAGCTGCTAACTATAGAGGCCATAACCACAGTATTACATATACTCTTGTTAGCTTTATGAGGCTACATCAACACGCTCCTATGAGTGCAGCATATGCAGCTTTATGAGGCTACATCAACATCCTATGAGTGCAGCTATAATATTAGCTTTATGAGGGTACATCAACATGCAGGCTCCTATGAGTGCAGCTATTTAAAGGCCTTAACCACAGTTGTTATGTTAGCTACTGAGCTGCTGGTTAAAGGCCTTAACTACAGTGTTGTTATGTTAGCTACTGAGCTGCTGCAGGCCTTAACCACAGTATTATGTTAGCTATGAGCTGCTAACTATAGAGGCCATAACCACAGTATTACATATACTCTTGTTAGCTTTATGAGGCTACATCAACACGCTCCTATGAGTGCAGCATATGCAGCTTTATGAGGCTACATCAACATCCTATGAGTGCAGCTATAATATTAGCTTTATGAGGCTACATCAACATGCAGGCTCCTATGAGTGCAGCTATTTAAAGGCCTTAACCACAGTTGTTATGTTAGCTACTGAGCTGCTGGTTAAAGGCCTTAACTAAAGTGTTGTTATGTTAGCTACTGAGCTGCTGGTTAAAGGCCTTAACTACAGTGTTGTTATGTTAGCTACTGAGCTGCTGCAGGCCTTAACCACAGTATTATGTTAGCTATGAGCTGCTAACTATAGAGGCCATAACCACAGTATTACATATACTCTTGTTAGCTTTATGAGGCTACATCAACACGCTCCTATGAGTGCAGCATATGCAGCTTTATGAGGCTACATCAACATCCTATGAGTGCAGCTATAATGTTAGCTTTATGAGGCTACATCAACATGCAGGCTCCTATGAGTGCAGCTAATGTTAGCTTTATGAGGCTCTGCCCCCCCCCCCTCCACTCCTATAACACCCACCTCGCTCTGCCCCCCCCCCTCCACTCCTCTAACATTTTATTTATTAATTTTATTATTATTATTTTATTTGTTGCCATTAAAATAATAGGCAAGCATAGGGCTAAAACATTTTCATAAACAATAATATAATCTTTTGTTATTTGGTTATAATAAGGGCTTTTCTATGCATTTGTCTGATTGATTGATTGATTGATTGATTGATTGAAAGCTTTATTGACAGACTGCAGAGTGGGTACAGTACAGCTGTATTCACTTGTTGCGGTGGTCTCAACGGAACAATTTTGATTGACAGTCGATTCTGCCAATCACACCGCTGTTGTGTGTGGGGGCGGCGTCGCTTGACTGAAACTTCGGCTCTGCCCCGGCAACCATTGCCGGGCCAGAGCCGGTTTATCTTTGGCGAGCCCGAGTCGGCTCTGCCCCGGCAACCATTGCCGTGCCAGAGCCGGTTTATCTTTGGCGAGCCCGAGTCGGCTCTGGCACGGCAAGCCGAGCCGGGCCAGAGCCGGTTTATCTTTGGCGAACCCGAGTCGGCTCTGCCCCGGCAAGCAGAGCCGGGCCAGAGCCGGTTTATCTTTGGCGAGCCCGAGTCGGCTCTGCCCCGGCAACCATTGCCGGGCCAGAGCCGGTTTATCTTTGGCGAGCCCGAGTCGGCTCGGGCACGGCAACCATTGCCGGGCAAGAGCCGGTTTAGCTTTGGCGAGCCCGAGTCGGCTCTGCCCCGGCAACCAGAGCCGGGCCAGAGCCGGTTTATCTTTGGCGAGCCCGAGTCGGCTCTGCCCCGGCAACCATTACCGAGCCAGATCCGGCTCATCGTTGGCGTGCCGTGCCGGACATATGCCGAGTGTGCCGACCGGTAGCCGGAATTGGGCCGAGTATGCTGGCCACCTGGGTTATCTTGGAACCACTGAGACATAATCAATGACAAGTTCACTCTGAGTCCTGAACGTGCTGGTAATATATCTTAAGTGGCTGAAAAGGTCACACAAATTATATGATCTGATATCTGCTTGGAGAATGGCATTCTGTCTTAAACTCGAAATTGCGTTCCCGTTCAGGTCATTTGCATACAAAGCAACGCCTCCACAGCTCCTTATAAGGCAACTAGTGACGCAGTTGTGTGCAAATGGAATGGCGGAAGTGCTTTGCGAGTCTTGTGAGCCGCGTGATTACGAAACCTAGCATCAGTCAGTGCCAATCAGAGAGCGTCTCCGAGAAATGCGGCTAGGTTTCGTAATCACGCTTGCGCGGCATCAAAGCTAGATTAGATTAATGTATTGGCATCATATACAGCTTGCGGTACACCTGCCGCAGCGCCCGCGCACCCACACACACACGCACGCACGCGCAGTACTGTATATGAATGAATGAATGAAATATAATATATATAGCCTACGGCGGCGTAATGAATGAACGCAGTATGGCTTATTATTCCATAATTAAGCCTATAGGCTACTGTTCATTCGTAGGCGCACACAAGACTTGTTATGGATTAATGCAGTCTATTTCCACGATTAGCTTTAGTTCTTATTTATTTCATTTCAGTGTTGGTGTATAGGCTATATAGTGTATTTCAATATAAGTTTAATTGATTAATGATATATTCGAAAGAAATGCAGGTTTATAGCTATATCAACCCCCTCCAATGTACAGTAAATGACCAAGTATGGTTTTGTCAATATTCCAATGTACAGTTTTGCTTGTACAGTGTAAGTCTATCCCCCACCCACCCCTCCTAACCAACCTCCTCCAACAGTTTCTACGTCAAATGTACTCTCTTTTCTGGACTCTTTTTGTATCACAAACAGTACTGTATTTGCAAATCTGGTATGTCATAAATGTATAGATGTAGCAGTACTGTCTATCTGTGTCGTTTGTGTCATATATGTTATGATGAATTGAAAATGGGGGACCCTGATGTAAACAAGACGAAATTCTTTCTCTGGTCTGCATCCCCCCTGTAATTGAGCTGTACTGTCCTTTACCCATTCTGCAATCTGTTAATAAAGTTTTCAATCAATCAATCAATCAATCAATCAATCAATCAATCAATCAATCAATCAATCAAACAAAGGTCTGTCCCATTGTATACCAATCAATGGGATACATTTCATGTTGACCTGCATTCTTTCAAATGTATATAATTAATCATTAAAACAGATAAGAAATAACAAATAAGAAATACAAATTCCACAGAAGGCATTAAATAATTATTATTTTCAATCATTTCACAATAATTGCATAATTGTGTTTGAATATCTGAGTAATTAAAGTAATTATACATTTGTCCAAAATAGCTGGTTCAGATATGGTTAAGCAGCTGCCCTGTGATCAGATGAATCCATATTATTTATTTTTCCGACATCAAATGCGTAATTTCTTATCGTACAAATATTGTCATATTTATTTTAATTATGATTAAGTAATTAATTCCAAGGAGGCCTGTAGCGTTGACGTGAAGGAATCACTATGAGAACACAGTCTGTCAAGTTATAATGACATTTTAAATGAGTCAATCAATCATGAGATTTGATCATGAGATCGATCAAATCTGATCTCAGGAACATTTGGGGACTCCCACTCCCAGCCATAATATGTCTTAAATGGGCCGAAATCTGGCTAAGACGAAATTTTTTTTCGTAACTTCGTTCGGGAATGAGACCCAGTGTTCAGAGGTAACATTTCTTCTACAACATATCTCCCGACCATTCTCTTCAGCTCTCGCTCACTTACGGGTGTTTTTTTTATTGAAATCCAGCTTTTGCTGTTTGGCTGGTGGACTTCCGAGTCCTGTAGAAGTCGAAGCTTCGGCTTCGGGTTTTTTTCTATTAGTTTGGTTGTGCTGTGTTGTGATTCCAGATGCTTTCAATGCAATTGGATGTGCTGTTTTTAGCGGTAGACAGTATTTTGTTTCCTCCGCATAGTGAATGTTTTTTTCACCCGGCTTAGCTGACACAAACGTGAAGTAGTGACTGAACTTCCAGTGCAAGAAAGCGTTACCAGCATGAGCATCTCCCTGCGCCATTGTAGTGGTAGGCTAGCTCGCTATGTTTTGGTAAGCCTGATAATAACAGCCACCGCCCACCAGCATGGTACAACGTGAGGTTGCGTTCTCAGACACGCTTTGAAAATGTGACATGTGACGTCACTCCCAATCAGGGCTTGACATTAACTTTTTGGCTCACTAGCCACTGTGGCTAGTGGTTTTCCAAAGTCACTAGCCACTCAGCATGTTCACCAGCCAAAAATCCCGACATACGCCGATCATAACCCATCAATAATGTGATTATTAAAATGATCATGTGAAAATGGGCTCCAGACTAACTTTTTTCACCACCGTGATGAGAGAGAGAGCGTGCGGTTGAATGAATTGATGAACAATGTCGCTGTTGGAACGTTTCATTATAAGCGTCTTGCAAGTTGCAACGCTGGTTAAGATATGAAAATACTTGCCAGTAGTGTAAGGATGCATTAGCCATTAGCTAGCTTACTTACAGAGACTTGTGGTGAAGTGGAGGTTGTAGGCAGCTGTGTTCAACGAGCCCGCCAGCTTGGTCCATAAACAAACGTTTTAATCCACACCAGTATGTAAACAAAGGTTTTAACCATCCACAACAGAATACTGCAGTCCAAATGTATTTCCGATGCTTGATTCTTCTCTCAGACCGACGCAATGTCTTGAAACTATTATGTTTATTGGTGACGACGCGACTCAGTATGAAAATAACTTTGAAGAGAGGTTTCAGGTTTCACCACCTGGCTTTTTTGTTTATTCCGTCATTCAGCATCAGGGTGATGATCGGAGCCAATCAGAGGCAGACCAGTGCTGGTCTTTGCATAATCAACGTGTTATAGCCAATCAAAGGCAGAGATTTTTTTTTTTTTTTTAGAACGCACATGGCCAGGGAGAAAAATACGCTAAACACACACACACATACACACAGACAGACCTTTAAGCCACTAGCCACTGGGGCGGGTAGAATGACGGAGTTACACGCCACAGGGGAATTCTACCCGCATCTGGCGGGTGGGCGGGTGCTAACGTCAAGCCCTGCTCCCAATGCAAAACGAAAGAAAATACTGCATTCTGCCTGCATTATGAGATAGTAACGAAAGAGTAACGCACAGCCACTTGGACAAGTAACTGCAATCAGATTACTGGCTTGTAAAGATTAACGCGTTAGATTACTATTTTCGGGAAAAATTTATCAGATTACAGTTACTGGCATCACTAGTTACAAGTGTCATTAGATAGATTTAACTTTTCGATTTGGACAAGTCTAGTCGCGAGGGCGACCATTTTGGATATTTTTGAACCATGGGAATTGTAGTCTTTTTGCGGCCATCACTAGCTGTCGATCAGCGTTGGAATTTTTCAGAACTACACTTCCTGGAAGATTCTATAGGGGTTCAAGGTTCAGAGTTTTGTAGGAATTATATCAATAACTGTTATTATTTGGGATAATAAGCCACAAAAGGTAAAGTTTTTGATTTTTTTTTAAACGCAGTTAGTTTCTCTTCCCTATTGTTAGCATTCAGCAACAATTAGATTTGAAAATAGTTTCAAAATGGTGCCACCCTGATAAAAATAAAAAAGCTACTGTACATTACAGTAGATTTCATTATCTGTTCTCATGCACGCCTGGTGATACTAAATCCAAATTGAACTCGGGCATTTTAAAGATAATATATGTATATATATATAAATGTGCGAATTGGCTATAATAAGGTGTTTTATAAGCCTCCTATTCTATATTCTATAATAATATTTCAAATTGCATTGGTCCGGATGGGAGAATTCAGTACTGTATCTACAGAACCTTCTGTTTAATCATCTTCCCTTTATTAATTTCCTTAGATTCTTTGTACACATGATCTCAAGAAGGTACTGAACGAGATAAGTGGCAGTTTTTTATGTTTGGTCATTATTAGCATGGTGTTATTCACTGTCAAAGATGCAAAGAAAAATCATAATTCATATTCTCCTTTGTTTCATCACAATTTAAGCAAGCCTAGTAATAGACACAATATTTCTGACACTGAATACATTCCCTGAGGTCCGTAGATGTCCCTAGATACCAAGAATATGCAAGTGGAGCAATATTCCATTTACCTAGGTATATATTTTAGGCAGATTTTCAGAAAATAGGCTCCGGGTGGAAGAGGTTAAAGAAAAAAAAATGTCATCCATACATTCCCCTTTTATACCATGGCGAATATGAGTATAGTTTTAGAGTAATCCTGTCTAATCCCAGAAAATGACGCTATGCAGCAATACGTGCATTTAACTAAAAACGTTGCCGTTTCTCGCCTGTACACGCTACTATTTCGAAATCAAATCTATATTATCGGTATTATGTTTCATCATGAATGCATGAAAGGAGGGCGGCCGGGTAGCGCAGCGGACTAAGCGTCTGTCTACCACCACAGAGACAGTGGGATCGAATCCAGCTGTGGTGCTTCCGGGTTGGCCGACCGTGTTAGCGGGTGGGAAACCCGGCGAGGGTGGGTCCTGGTCGTTGTAAAACAGCGACTCCTATAGTTCGGTCGGGGCGCCTGCACAGCAAGGGAAAGATCTAGGAGAGGTAGTGTGACCTTCCACACGTTACACTCTCCCAGTGAGAGTCCGCGCTGCCAGGTAAAATGAAGCGGTGGGCTGGCTACACATGTGTCGGAGGAAGCATGTGATACTAGATAGTCTCCGCCCTCCCAGACTGACGGTAGGGGGTAGAGTGTGCAACGACCAGGAAGGCCAAGGCCACAGGCCAAGATATAATGTTTCAAATGGTGCTCGATACTGCCACCTGGGTGGATGCAGCCGGTATTGCACTTTGGCATTCTCACGATGATTCCCCATGTTAACCCGGAGTCCGTGTGCCTGTAATGAATGGAAATATCGAATAAAAGAAATAACGATGAAAACCTGACTATACTCGGGTCTGGCACTGAACGGTTGGCTGGTTAACCCGACTTTACTCTGTCTGGCGCTGATTGAGATAAGATATACACTTTGACGGCTGTTTTGATAGGGTTAGGGTCTTTACTCTTAGCTACATTTGAAAAAGAAACAAAACATCACTTAACACTTTGGCTGCCGGAAAACGCCTAAACACGTCATTCCCGGCCATGCTCAAGTTGCCGAAGACGCTTTACAGCGTCTTTAATATCAATATTTCAAAAATCTGGGATCGGATACATATTTCCCCTCCGCTGGCCTGAGATCCACCAGGAGGACCCACTGAGCTCTCTGGCGGTTCAGGAGCGCCATCTGGTGGCCGATCGGCGCAATCGCTTAACAGGAAGTGCTATGGAGATTGTGCTGGTCGGCCGTATTACTTCCGGGCACTAGCTATAGGTTCCGGGACTCGATCTCGACACACTACATAGCGATCGATTGCCAATAACTCGATAAACAACATGATTTGGACGTATATACCATTATACAAGCTGGAGATGGACCGGGTAAATCGACATCCCATAATGGTAAAATAAAATTTCTACTCTACGATGATCGCCCAATGGCGCGCGGAGACTGGGGTGAGTTTTAGCGTGTAAAGTTACCGTCTTCGATACTAACTGCTATTATCAACATTTGACCCACATTAGATGATTGGTATAACGCTGCCCACGGAATTATAAACGCCCCCTAGCCCATCCGGTCAACATCAGATGACGTGTAGTAACTTCTAGAAGTACGTCTAGTTGGAATTTTTTATATCGCGCTGATTGCCATAAAACTGTATTGCATCATCAATATAATGTATTTGGGGCTATATATCACGTTCTGGAGAAAGCTGCAGAAAGAGATGAAAACATACTTATACATTAGACCATACTTTACTATGAATATGTGAATGAAAAAGTTTAACGTTGCTACACAATGAACAATACATATAGGACTTTGAATGGGCCCTAATAATGGCAATGTAGCAATATAATTTAAAAAGTTATAGCCCTGCAAAGAAGGGGACTTTCTCTATAGATAAATAGAGCCGGCAACCTACGGTTGATAATGAATTTAACCCATGGCAGCCAAAGTGTACGGACTGTATTGATCTATGTGATGTGAAATAAATCCGGGCCGATCGGGCTTAAGAGGTTCACTTTCCATTCATCAAGTATGGCTTCTACGTTCACGGTGGAGGCATGAGAGGGAAAATAAATCTTCATGAATTCAAGGCATCATGGAGTGAGTAAGTGATATGCAAATTATCATTTTTGGGTGAAGTGCTCCTTTAACAACTCCACAATTCAGTACAACATAGTTCACAGTCTTTTCACATGTTTTCAGCAATAATTTTTTCTAACAGGTCAAATGTGTTTAGAAACAAATCTCTGAATTAGCTTTACCCCCACTTTAACTGATATCGTTGGCACTATTCCGCTCATTAATAATTCAGAGGCCAACCCTGACCTCCAGACTGACAACGCTGTGGACAGATCATGTGGAGATGTAACGTTTGCTAATTAGGGTGCTCACTTCCTCCTCTCTCTCTCCCCTCTGAGAAAGTGCACAGTGTGTAAGGCTTGATGAAACTACATCAAGGAGACATGAAATATTGATTGCGTAATTTAACCCGGATTTCTGTTTATGTTTGCCCAAATCGATATACTTAACCCAGAGGATAATTGCCCACAGACTAGAAAATGTGTTTTTCCCACGGCGCGCAGGCATTGCCGCCGTCGTCGTGGGCCAGGCACTGCAAATTGTGGTCACTTACTCAAGTCATGGACGATCTTGCGTAGGACATTTTCCACGTTTGGTAAAACACATGCGGAGAGTGGCGACTTTCTCCTGCTCTGGCACAGCACTGACTTTAGTGTGGAGAGAGGTCAGATGCCTCTGCATCTCCCTAAATCAGGGGTCTCAAACTCGCGGCCTGCGGGCCAATTACGGCCCGCTGGATGATATTCTGCGGCCCCCCAGATGATTTCCACACAACTCCACACAAAACTGAAAGATTTTTTCTTTCTTTTTTGCAGTCATGTCATCACAAACACTGGCATTTAAAGGGTACAAATAAAACAATTCCTGCACCAGAATGCAGGAAATGAAGTCTTTGTAACACAACATATCCTGGTGGGGGACTCCCCGCTTAAAAAGTGGCCTGACTGGGGCTATATTTCGCACTGTATTTCCTGGCCTGAATGATTTCCCCAGTCTGGCCCTGGTTAAAAGCCTCCAATGCTTATTAGTGTGTGTGCGTTTGAACGTTTGCATGTTTCAACCATACATTTCCATAAAAAATTTAAAAAATACTTGAAACCCTTTTTGTGTGGAATATTTGATGCGGCCCAGCCTCACCCAGACTCTACCTCCAGCGGCCCCCAGGTAAATTGAGTTTGAGACCCCTACCCTAAATCATCTTACAACACAATTGCAGGATATTAAACACAAACTTCCCCCAGCTGCTAAAAAGCACTGGTGCAGCAGGTCGGTATGTATATGTATTGCCAGAGGTGGCTTCACTCTACAAATTTTCTATTGCTATTTCTGTGCATCACTGATTAAGGTGAGAATCTACTCGTGTTTCTTCAATTGTAGAGCAAGTTTATTTCCTGGTAACATGCATACAGATGCAGCCATTAATTGTCTGTTGACCGACGTTTGGGCACCGTATTGACGGTAACGGTGACCAGTAGGGGCGCTTGAATACAGCTGGTGACAACGGATCGACACGCCGGCTGTCTGTTCATTCATCGGAGGAGCACCGCGGTCCACAAAGCTTTTTGTGGGGGAGAGACAGGCAGAGAGAGAATGGACCAAATGCACTGCAATGTTGTGTTCTGACCACGTGTTTTGGCTAAAATACATGTAAAGACATGTAAAATATACAGTGTTGTGCTAGTTACTGAAAAATAGTAACTCAGTTACTTTACTAGTTACTTCATTTCAAAGTAACTTCGTTACTGTACTAGTTACTTACACCCAAAAGTAATGAGTTACTGTGAAAAGTAACTATTTAGTTATTTTATTTTATTATGAAACAGGAAACACCTCCACCAATGTCTTCAACTCAGCTCACTATACGACCACAACGCTGTTACTGTAATCCTTTTTGGTAACTAAGTTTGTTTAAACAAGCAAACATTTCCACTGTGTTTATTTTTACTTCTTTATTTCGCACCATTTCAGCAAAACAGTAAAAACATTGACCATGACAGAAAGTGTATAAAGGTGCTGAGTAGAGGCAGTGCCGTCTGGGAGAAATGCGAGGCCCTGTGCAAGATTTAAACGCGAGCCCCCCCCCCCCCCCTCCTAAAGGTAAAAAAATATATATATATATTTTTCTTTTTTATTAATAATTTTTTTTTGAATGTTTTGCATACAGTCAACATATTCTTAAATAATAGCACTCCCTGAGGCTGGGCATACAGTCAACATATTCTTAAATAATAGTGCTGCCCGAGGCTGGGCATATGATACAGTCAACGTATTCTTAAATAATAGCGCTGCCCGAGGCTTAGTGGCAATGCACCTGTACAATCGTACACCTGGCAGTAACAGGGAAAATGCATAAAACACCCCTGGAACCTGATAAACAAGCTTAAAGCCAGGTAAATATTTCAAGCACGACATGCAGATTTTCAGTTTTGCCTTATTTGAATCGAATTCTATAAGCTTAGTACACACGTCACAAACTGCACGAGCACAGTGTGAGCAGACCCTTGCATGATGCAACACACCGAGTGAGAGAGAGAGAGACAGAGAGAGAGCGCAAGAGAGAGAGAGAGAGATCCACGGCGGGAACAGAATAGATTGCATTAAAAACTCACCCTAACGCAGAATAAGGTCCAATAGGAAGGAGACGACTGTGGAGATGACAAAGTTCACCAGTCCCATGATATTGTCCCCCCCCGTTGGGATGAACTTGGGAGTCTGTTCCTAGTTTATCTGCCACACGTTAGCACTCTATAACGCTAGTTAGCTGTCCCTGCCTTTAGCTAAGCTACTAGCCGACATGGCTAGCCTGACTGAACGTTCTAACACGCAACAACTTTCATCTTCAGTCCATCTGCCGAACGTCCTCTTCGTCTTGGCATAACCTAATCACTATACTTGGTATTGATAAGCTTACGGCATGCAGCGTTATTTCTTCTGCTCCGATGTTGCACGTTTTCAAAAGTAGGATACTCTTTCTTGGCCAAGACATCCACTCGCTCCCGTGGATAGCGCCGAATAGACCCCGTACCTGTACCCCCTCCCCTCGTGGATAATACTTCTTCTTCACATCTCTCTACCGACTACCAGACCGATGCCAACCAGCTCCCCCTTGTGTTAGTCCTCCCACGATGCTTTGTAAAAAAGTAAACGGGTCATTGAATGAAACCAATAGTATATCTGCAGAGGCACAGAGCCCGGAACACTATTCTACAAACGTGTCTAATGTGAAATATATAAGCATGTAAGCAAAACTAGATTTCAGGTCTGTGATGGAAAATGATTGTTAACACTTTAATCGCCATGGGTTAAATTCATAATTTACCATCCCTCGCCAGCTCTATTTGTCTATGGAGAAGTTCCCCTTCTTTGCAGGGCTATAACTTTTTAAGTTCTATTGCTAAATTGCCATTATTATGGCCCATTCAATGTCCTATATGTATTGTTCAGGGTGTAGCAACGTTAAACTTTTTCATTCACATATTCATACTAAAATATGGTCTAAAGTATAAGTATGTTTTTATCGTTTTCTGCAGCTTTCTTCAGAACGTGATTTATAGCCCTAAATGCATTATATTGATGATCAAATACAGTTTGGTAGGAATCTGTGCGAGATAAAAAGTTTCAACTGGACGTGGTTCTAGAAGTTTCTACGCATCATCTGATGATGACCGGATGGGCGGGGGATCGTTTATAATTCCGTGGGCAGCGTTAGATGATTCATCCAGAGTGGGTCATATGTTCATCAGATCAGTTAGTATAGAAGACGTTAGAAAATAATGCTGAATCTTACCGTGGCTTCCTCGCGCCGCTGGCAGATGAGCGTGGAACAGATTTTTTTCTATTATGGGATGTAGAAATGCCCGATCCATTTCCAGGTTGTATAATAGTATATACGTCCAAATAGTCAAGTCAAGTCAAGTCAAGAGTTTTAATTGTCACGGCATACAGGTATACAATGAAATGCGGGTGGTCTTGCCCGCAACGATGTGCAATACAGTGGTACATATAATAGAATCAAAAGAAGGAAACAACATTGTGCAGTAACAGGTAGCAGGTAACATGGAGTGACATCTCGGTATCTGTACATAGTTATTTACAGAGCATGTGGGACATGCTAGTTAGCTTTGGTAGTGCAATACACTGTTCCTGTTATTCTAATTTAAAGTGTCCTTTCCTTTGGCCATAAGTGTGCGTGTGTGCGACATGAGTGTGTGCCCGCTCATGTTAAAGTGTTAAGTGGCTGCTCGTGTGTGAGCGTGCACAGTGTGCGTGTCGTGTGTGTGTTCATGTGTGCTTGTGTGTGGACAGTTCAATGTTCTGAGCACTCAATGTTCATTGTTCATGGCTCTGATGGCCTGGGGGAAGAAGCTGAGCCTAAGCCGCTCTGTCCTAGTAGCTGGGGTTCGCAGGCGTCTGCCTGACCTCAGCAGCTGAAACAGGCTGTTATTGGGGTGGTGAGGGTCTTTCATTATCCTGCAGGCTCTGGATTTGCACCTCTTGTTGTATAGAACCTGCAGGGGGGGTAGTGCAATACCCGCGGTACGCTCGGCTGAGCGCACCACTCTCTGTAGGGCCTTCTTGTCCTGTGCCGTGCTGTTTCCATACCAGGCAGTGATGCTCTCTACAGCTCCTGAGTAGAAGGACTGGAGTATCTTCCCCGATACTCTGAACTTCCTTAACTGTCTCAGGTGGTAGAGACGCTGTTTCGCCTTCTTTACTACTGTGTCTATGTGTGTTGACCATGTCAGGTCCTCTGAGATGTGGACCCCCAGGTACTTGAAGCTGCTCACCCTGTCCACGGTAGCCCCGTTAATCATCAGTGGTGTGTGCGTCTCCTGCTGTCCTCTCCTATAATCCACGATCAGCTCCTTGGTTTTACCAATGTTCAGGAGCAGGCTGTTGTCCTGGCACCAGCGTTCCAGTACCTCAACCTCCTCCCGGTAGGCCTTCTCGTCGTTGTCCGAGATCAGCCCCACCACCACCGTGTCATCTGCGAACTTCACTATGGAGTTGGAGCTGAATTTGGCCACACAGTCGTGTGTGTAGAGTGAGTACAGCAGGGGGCTCAGAACACAGCCCTGGGGGGACCCGATGCTCAGGGTGATGGTGTTGGAGGTCTGACCCCCCACCCTGACCGCCTGGGGTCTTTCGCTCAGAAAGTCCAGTACCCAGGCGCTCAGGGCGGAGCTCAGACCTAGCTCGATCAGCTTGTCCACCAGTCTGGTGGGGACTATGGTGTTGAACGCTGAGCTGTAGTCAATGAACAACAGTCTCACATAGCCCCCCTTCTGACGGTCAAGGTGCGAGAGGGTGCTGTGCAGTACCTGGGAGACCGCGTCGTCGGTGGACCTGTTTGTCCTGTATGCAAATTGCATAGGGTCCATATCACTGGGGAGGGAGGCACAAATGTGGTCCTTGACCAGCCTCTCGAAACATTTCATGACCACAGAGGTGAGTGCCACCGGTCTGTAGTCATTTGGACATGCTGGGGAGGGTTTCTTCGGCACAGGGATGATGGTAGACATCTTGAAGCAGGCAGGGACCACTGACTCCGCCAGTGATTGATTAAATATGGCGGTGAACACAGGGGCCAGCTGGTTGGCACAGGTCTTGAGTATACGTCCTGTTATGCCATCTGGGCCAGCAGCCTTCCTGGTGTTCACCTGCATAAATGCTCTTCTCACACTGTGTTCCGACAACGAGAGAGCGTCCCCCCCCCCTCGCGGTTGCCCCCCCCCCCTCCACAACAGCCGGCGTGCCAGTGACGTCACTAGCCGGAGAGCCAGCAGCGCCACTGTCTACACCAAACCGAGCGTAGAAGATGTTGAGCTTGTCCGCGAGGGAGGCGTCGTCGCTCCCCATTGAGGGGGCGCTGACTTTATAGTCAGTTATTGTCTTCAGTCCCTGCCATAATCCTCTTGTGTCGTTTTGTGCCATTTGTGTCTCCAGTTTATCAGCATATGTCCTCTTAGCAAGTTTGACAGCCTTGCGTAGAGTATAGACTGAAGCCTTATACTCCTCCATGTTTCCTGACTCTCTACCCAGGTTGTAGGCGGTGGTACGAGAGTTCAGAGCTGCTCTAATAGTGCTATCCACCCACGGTTTCTGGTTTGGGAAAATCCGCACCGTTTTCCTGGGGACAATACCATTGGCTATTGTTGTGATGTAGCACACCACTGTGTCTGCTAGCTCACTGACGTCACTGGCGCTTCCTTTGAACATATCCCAATCCGTGTCTGCAAGCACGTCCTGGAGCGTGGCCTCTGATTCGTCGGTCCACTTCTTTGTCTCACGTGACACGACGGCGTCACGTGATCTCTGTTGATATGCCGGAAATAGCAAGATGGAGTCATGATCGCTCGAGCTTGTGGACCCCGTTAATGGCGGAGCGGCTACTGCCTTGTAACCGGCTTTGAACGGGGAATAACAGTGGTCGAGTGTGTTTTTCCCTCTGGTGGAGCAAGCGATGTGCTGAAAAAAGGACGGCATCACTTTCTTCAGGTTGGCCTGGTTGAAATCGCCGGCCACTACCATCGCTGCGTCTGGGTGTTTGATCTGGTGTCTGTTGAGATGATCGTGTAGTTCGCCCAGCGCTTTGCCCGTATTCGCGTGTGGGGGAATATACACGGCAGTCATGACGACCGCGGTGAACTCCCTCGGGAGGTGAAACGGACGACATAGGATAGAAAGATGTTCCAAGTCCGGCGAACACGAGTTTGAGAGAACCTGCACCCCCTCGGGATTAACCCAGGAATTGTTCGTGATGAGGCAGACTCCGCCGCCGATGGTCTTTCCTGAGCCAGCGTTACGATCTGCATGTAAGACTGTGAAGGCATCCGAGGGAGATACGCTTTTGTCCGGAGTCGTCGACGTGAGCCATGTCTCTGTGAGACATATAATGTTGATGTCTCTCATCTCCCGTTGGAACCGGACCCTCGCTCTCAGGTCATCCATCCTACCCTCCAACGAACGGGCATTCGCCAGAAAGATGGATGGAATTGCTGGACGGTAAGCAGCTCTTTTTAGTCTCAATCTGATACCTCCACGTCTCCCTCTGTGTCTCCTCCTGCCGTCGCCTTTGTCCTTTTCCTTGCCGCCATTCTCCCGTCTGATTTCTGCTGGCCATTCTAGGTCAAAAGTGTCTCCAAACTCCTCTTTGAGCCCGGGGTTCAGGTCCATAAGTGTCTGACGGTCGTATGACGTACCCGCCAGTGTTGCTTTAAATAAAAAAGTAGAAATAACAAACATAATAGCTAAAAGTGAGTACATCGTTGCGGAGCTAAAACCTGAGGCGTCTGACCAGGGTCGCGTCCTCTAGGACTCAAATAACGTTGTTTATTGAGTTAGGGCGAGCGATCTATTATCCAGTGTTTCAAGATGGAGTTGCGGGAGCTATAGCCAGTGGCCGGACCACATATGGATGAGCACTACCGGTTCAAAGGTTAATATCCGGTTGGCGATCTGCCGATCGGCCACCAGATGGCGCTCTTGAACCGCTAGAGAGTTGAGAGGAGATCAGCAGTGTGTCTCAGGGCTCTGGAAAGGAAATATGATTTCGATGACAGATTTTTGAAATATTGACATCAAAGACGAGTTACGGCGTCTTCGGCAGAATGAGCATGGCTCGGAATGACGTGAAAACTCGTCCGCGGCGATCATAGTGTTAACGTTTTTTTTTTTTTTTTTTTTTTTCAACGTTTTTTTTTTTTTTTTTTTTGCGGTGCCCCCTTCTCGCGAGGCCCTGTGCGACCGCACTGCTTGCACGCCCCTAGCGGCTGCCCTGAGTAGAGGCAAGAGACCCAGATGGGCTTATACAGGGCCTCAATTTATTAAATCATTGGATTAAAAATTTTTTTTTAAGAGTTACTATAATGATATTTCTCAAGCATACACACAGCATTTATAACATGCTGGCTGTGTGTTAGTCACCATTGTGGGCATTCATTATAATTATATTAATTCATCTTCCTTCTGGGTATTACTTTGAAAAATTGCCACTTCCGCGATGTGTGTTCATGCATGGAATGTCATTTCTTGATGAATTTAAAATGGAGCACCCTTATGTAAACAAAACGAAGGTCTTTTTCTGGTCTTCATCCTCTTAGCAGTTGTTAGTATTGAGCTGTACTGTATTGTACCCATTCTGCAATCTGTTAATAAAGTTGTCAATCAATCAATCAATCAATACATTCTTATGGACCCGACCTATATACAACAGAGACAAGAGCTGTATTGAGCTCAGCTGAAATCCGACCCTAAATTGGAAGATTATGCAGGCCAAGGTCAAGGTGTCACTTTTGGAATGCATACAACCCCCCTCCCATTTAAATGCAAATACTGTAGGATAAACACACCTCTATGATAAAAACACAGGGAACAGCTTCAGTTTAGAGAATGATCGCTCTACTGAAGCAGTTGTCACTGGTATTGTAGCATATGTTTTGAGGAGCATGGTTACTGTATATATTGGGAAAAACTGATTCCACATCATTGTCTTTAACACTTTCACTGCCCAAGGTTAATTCCTTATTAGTCCGTTGAATGCCCAAATCCGCTCCAATGTTAACTTAATATCGCCTAATCTATGTTTTAAATTATGGCTATGTGTCTAATCTGCCCGTCGCTTATCAAAGACTCATTTTCCATTCAACATTGTCAAGGCAGATTAAAAAAACATCGCTTCATTTCCGTTTGATAGCATTTTGAAAATCATTCCATTCTATGATAATCGCCTTTTACTGGAATATTCCAGAACATTGTCATTTGTCGGCCTATTTATGAATCGTTTTCAAATAAATGCTAGATGATCGATAGTACAGTATATGTGTACGCACGCACGCTCGTGGCGCGAGCTGATAATTGCTGCTCTCATTTCCTGATGGCTTTTACAGTGAAACAGCAATATCACATATAGTGGAAACGCTTATATCTCCGTGAAAACTAGTCTGATTATCCTAAGACTGATAACATAGATTCCTTTCCTGACATCAGATGGTATCCAAATGGTATATTCCAATTCCTGATCACCATTCAAAAAAATCCATAAGTGTATTGATCCAACGTGTATACAGTATAACATATGTTCTCTGACAAGAACAAGTTGCAGGTTGAAAAAACCCTCAGCTCGGAACTAGGCAAAATCTGCATATGGCTCGCTGATAACAAACTATCATTACACATGGGCAAAACAGAGTCCATTCTCTTCGGTTCAAATAACAAACTCAGCAAGACCGACGGCTTCTCAGTTGCAGTGGGTGACAATATTATCACAAGGAAAGACAAAATTACCTACCTGGGTTCCATCCTAGAGGCAAATCTTTCCTGTGACAAAATGGCATCCAATGTAATAAAAAAAGTCAACCAACGAACTAGATTCTTGTACCGGATCTCCTCTCTGGTAAACAAGAATACCCTGAAGACTCTGGCAGGAGCACTCATTCAAGGGTACTACGACTATGAGTGCACCTCATGGTACCAAAGCACCTCAAAGGCGCTTAAAACAAAATTACAAACATCACAAAACAAACTGGTCAGACTGCTACTTGACCTTACCCCCAGAACCCACCTCACCCCTGCCCACTTTGACAACCTAGGATGGCTTAGAGTAGACGACAGAGTACAGCAACTTGCAATGGGCCTGGTCTACAAGATACACTATACGACTAAGGTACCCATGTACATGTCAAAATACTTCCCAAAGGTCAGTGAATACCACAACCACTACACCAGAGGAAGCTCAACAAATCACGTTAAACCCAGATTCGGCTCAAACAAGGGACTAAATACGTTTCGCAATTATGCCACATCAATGTGGAACGCCCTACCCAAAGCTGTAAAGGAATGCGAATCCCTACCCACATTCAAAACCGCTCTTAAAGAGCACCTACGGGAGGCTGCAATTCGAAACTGGCCACCGTAAATGCCCAAAACCCCCACCATCTCCTAATAGACAGTCTCCTCCCCACCGCATGTATATATTCCCTCCCCGCCGTATGTATATCTCTCTCCCACCCACCCACCCCCTCCTAATGTACAGTCCCCTCCCCATCATATGTATATACTCTGTCAGGATCTAGGGGTAACAGTACTGTATATTTGAATACCGTTTATGTCACAAATGTATCAGTACTAAATACCTATATGTCCCTATGCCATACATGTCATGTATGTTGTGTATGTCATAAATGTCTATATGAATTGAAAATGGGGGACCCTGATGGAAACAAGACAAACGTCTTTCTCAGGTCTGCATCCCCTTAACAATTGTGTGTATTGAGCCGTACTGTATTGTACCCATTCTGCAATCTGTTAAATAAAGTTTTCATTCATTCATTCATTCACCCCACTTGCAGGTAACACGAGCAGAGAGAGAAGAGCTGAGATGACGTACTGAAGTGACAGGCTTTTACTGAGCAGATTCGACAAGGATACACGTTACAAACGGTAGCAAAACAAAAGCGAACTGCAAAACCCGGAAACACACTATACACAGCAAAGGTAGCAAAAAGGTTGAGTTAAAGAGGAACGGACTCACGGGGAATATAAGTGACAAGAGGTGAGCACGTGACCGAAACCAACTATGTGAAACAATACACAGAAACAAGGCAATGGTGCGACAAGGAATGTGAGAAACGGGCAGCTCTATATACACTGCCCTGTGATTACTAACAAGTGCCAGCTGGTGTAAGGCCAAGCAGGTGAACACAGAATTAGTAAAAGAAAACTCACAACATTGTTAAAAGCATGTGTACAGGAATATCTAAAAGGAAACATATGTAAACAAACCACCCTTAACCCATTTAATCCTAATGGTCACATTTGTGATACTTTTCTTTTTTTACTTCTAGAAGCTCTAGAAGCATGGTAGTTTGCTCTGGATAAAAAAATAAACTTTCACAAGAAACAACATGTTGTCTACTTTCAAATTGTATAAAGGTCATGTGACTAGCTTGAATCATCACATGACCAGGCCAGTCTACTTATTGTTTGTCCATGCAGCACAAAATGGCTGCCAGACACCCCACAAAAAGAAGTAAGTACAACATCTTACTTTACAGATTAAACTATAGTATGTTGTATATATACTAATTAAAGGGTCTTCTACTGATATGTAATGACAATGATATGCTTGCATGCATATTTTAACCTCAAGAGGTGGAAATGTAACCATGGTCACAAAAGTGACCATTGGGATAAAACATAGTCAGAAATGGGCGATTTTGATGATTTCTCTTATTCATCCATGTTTTTTGATGACCACCCAGACTACACATGATAACCACCCAGACTACATGATGACCACCCAGACTACACATAATGACCACCCAGACTACACATAATGACATAATGACCACCCAGACTACATAATGACCACCCAGACTACATAATGACCACCCAGACTACACATAATGACCACCCAGACTACACATGATGACCACCCAGACTACATAATGACCACCCAGACTACATAATGACCACCCAGACTACACATAATGACCACCCAGACTACACATGATGACCACCCAGACTACGCAAAATGACCACCCAGACTACATAATGACCACCCAGACTACACATAATGACCACCCAGACTACACATAATGACCACCCAGACTACATAATGACCACCCAGACTACACATAATGACCACCCAGACTACATAATGACCACCCAGACTACATAATGACCACCCATACTACACATAATGACCACCCAGACTACACATAATGACCACCCAGACTACATAATGACCACCCAGACTACACATAATGACCACCCAGACTACATAATGACCACCCAGACTACACATAATGACCACCCAGACTACATAATGACCACCCAGACTACACATAATGACCACCCAGACTACACATAATGACCACCCAGACTACACATAATGACCACCCAGACTACATAATGACCACCCAGACTACATAATGACCACCCAGACTACACATAATGACCACCCAGACTACATGATGACCACACAGACTACATGATGACCACCCAGACTACATAATGACCACCCAGACTACACATAATGAGCACCCAGACTACATGATGACCACCCAGACTACATAATGACCACCCAGACTACATAATGACCACCCTCACAACATTTCTTCACTCTGCTGCCCTCCGGGAGGAGAATGAGGAGCCTCCGAGCTGCAGGACCAGCAGACTAAGAGACAGCTTCATACACCAGGCTGTCAGGAAGCTGAACTCTCTCCCAGCCCCCCCCCCCCCCCCCACACACACACACCCAGCTCCCCCCCTCTCTTACCTGCCTCCACAGAACCTGGACTAACCCCCCCCCCCCCCCCACTGACACACACACCCAGCTCCCCCCCTCTCTTACCTGCCACCACAGAACCTGGACTAACACCCCCCCCCCCCCACACACACACACCCAGCTCCCCCCCCCTCTCTTACCTGCCTCCACAGAACCTGGACTAAACCCCCCCCCCCCCACTGACACACACACCCAGCTCCCCCCCTCTCTTACCTGCCTCCACAGAACCTGGACTAAACCCCCCCCCCCCCACTGACACACACACCCAGCTCCCCCCCTCTCTTACCTGCCACCACAGAACCTGGACTAACACCCCCCCCCCCCCCACACACACACACCCAGCTCCCCCCCCCTCTCTTACCTGCCTCCACAGAACCTGGACTAACACCCCCCCCCCCCCCCCCACTGACACACACACTCAGCTCCCCCCCTCTCTTACCTGCCACCACAGAACCTGGACTAACCCCCCCCCCCCCCCCCACTGACACACACACCCAGCTCCCCCCCCCTCTCTTACCCTGCCTCCACATAACCTGGACTAACCCCCCCCCCACACACACACACACCCAGCTCCCCCCCCCCTCTCTTACCTGCCTCCACAGAATCTGGACTCCTCTCTTACTCTGCCCCCCCCCCACATACTCTTGACTACCCCCCCCCACTGACACACACACTGCCACTTTACTTTACTGCCATTATTTAGTTTATTTATAAAAATGTTGACTATGTTAGATCCCAATGGTCACTATTGTGACCAAGCATAAAACTAAAATGTTCACCAACTTAACCATCATAAAATTAAAAAATAAATACAGATCATCTGTTAGGGAGGTCTAAGGAACTAAATGCAAGCACTTACATTGCAAGAAAAAATTTGGGATTAAATGGGTTAAAGGAACATACATGTGTAAAGATGTTAAACACTTAAAAACATGTGTAAAGGGAATGAGCCTTAGAGGAAACACAAGTAAAGTATTAACACTTATAAAAACATATGCAAAAGAGAGGAACCTTTAAAGGAAACATATGAAAAGATAAAGAATATTGCCATTCTCTAAGACAAACTCTAACCTTAACCAGCTCCTTAACAGCGCCTAAACTTAACCCTTCTAACCTTAACCAACTCCGAAACAATGCCTAACCTTAACCTTAACCTTAACCATGCCTAACCTTAACCGGCGAAAGAATACACGTTTAAAAAAAAAATAAAAATAAAATCGATGGGATTCAAACTTGTCACCAACGGACCGCAGGACTGCAGCGCTGCCAGGTGAGCTAAGCTTCGAATGAAAATCATCGCGGATTACGGCTACATAATGCCGCAAGCTCTGCCGCAAGCTCTGCCGCTCTGCTCTGCCGCTCCGCTCTGCGGCTGCCGCGCCTGCCGCGGGGCTAGTCGCAGCCAATCAGGGAAAACGCGGAAGCACTCGGCAGCACTCCTCCGCTGTTAATAAACAATAAGCGGCTGGGACCATGACAATTCCACTGTGAGATGGCCCTATACATAGCAGTTATTTTCATTGCATTTGATCTCGGTAGAGGAATTGAAACATGGACCCTGGTAACTTGTCTTGTCCTGTGCTCATGTCTGTCTTGGGAAAAGGTTATTTTTTATATCATATTTAATATCACGTTAATGTTAGCCATCTAATGGGTAATGGCTAGCAAGCTCACCTGTGACGTCGGTATGGCTTAATACAGTGCGAGTACAATCTTACAGTATTCCATTGTTCGGACCATCAGCACAGGGGTGTAGTGGAGGGTAAAATCAACTAAACTCCAATGGTAACACCTAACCTGATATACACTTTGATGATTGAAATTCATGGTTGCTGCAAGTCATATCAGAGTAAGGGTGCTTTCACACCAGAGCTGTTTGGTCCGGACTATCGGACCAGAGTTCGTTTTCTCGGATAGTCTGCTTTTTTTTGGGTGGTGTGAATGCTCAGTCGAACTCTGGTGCGGACCAAACACGCAAACTCTGGTCCGCCTGAAAACGTAGGTCTCGGTTCGCTTCATCGGACCAAACGCGGACCAAATATAGGAAGTGAGTCACCTCTCACGAGCAGAGCGCTAAATTACCACCTAACCAATCAGATCTGCGATATGAGGTAGTGTCACGAGCAGAGCAATGTGTGTGGACAAGAGGCGGGCTGCTACGTTTACTGTAGGGAGGGGCTTTTAGACCCATATTATTTTTTTGCTTCGAAAAGAGGGACATCCTCTCAATATGCGGGACGCGGGGGCTCACACACACACACGCACGCGTGCACACACACGTTAGGGCTCGCAAACACACACACACACATTTCCACTCGCTATTGTGTCTAATAGACAAGCGCCCTTTTCGACCGTGTGACATTGTTCAGAAAGTTTGGTGCGCTTGACAAATTGCAATGTGAATGCAGACAAACCAAATGCAACAATCTTTTTTGTCATCTCAAACATCTAAATAGCTTATATGTTGGCTACCTTTCACTATGGAGAAGGCCAAGGTACATTCCACAGACCTTGTAGTACTGTATAGGACTTGGGAAGCCGCCATATGTACAGACTGGTGTGTTAACAGGAGGAATTTCTGGGTTAAAAGATGTTTTTTTTAAATCTTGTCAAATCTTTTTCTCTATCCTTTCATTTTGCAGCTTTAGCGATTTCTCAATGCAAACATAGCAATGTAGCAAGTTCCCACCCACTTTCTGAACCCTATTGGCATCAATGTCTCCCTCTTTCTCATCTTCCTCCTCCTTCCCGGGGCTTTGAAGGACCATTTATCGTGGTAAACAGAGTATATAAGGAGGCAAAGAGAAAGGGGAGAGTGATTGAATGCAGTGGGCGGAGCTGATTGTCACCTAATCTTCTCCTTCCTGTTGGGTGTGGGAACCCCGTTTCCCAGAAGCCCATGAGCAACTTCAGCTGCAGTTATACAACAGCTATAGTTTCCCACACGCTACGCCACAGTCTGACACTCCATACACAACCCCCCTGGAGGCATGCATGCACACACATGCATACACAAATGCACACACACACGTATGTACATTTAATTTGAATGCATCGCAGCGGCATCTCATCACTATGATATTATGCTCAGATAAGAGGCGACAAGGAAGGACCACATTATACAGTATGACTACATGTAAAACATGGTATTTACCAGGTGTAATTTATGTATCGGATTTGCATTATCTGCAAAAAGAGGCACTTCAATTCCGCAGAACCTTTTGCAATAAAATTACATTCACTGCATGCATCACTGTATTGCTGCTGGGGAGCCTTACAATGGTACTTTTATCTGGTGCCATTTTCAGTGAAAACCTTGTGCTCAAAATCACATGCCAAAAGCAGCACAGACCCTGCCTGTCAGCAGTGTGAATCTGCTGTGAATAAAGACAATTAGCAGGAAGAAATGTCTTGTGTTTCCTGTGGTTCTTCTGAGACATGCAACGCTATTACCACCGTTTCACATTTCTCTTGAATCTTGTTTATTTGAACATTTGAGAAACAAGTTGCAAAATACAACATAATGCACTTGGTTGATACAGTTGACGATAAAATGCACAAAAAACATATTTTCAGGCTTGAGAATATTCAGTTGACCTTGTGCTTACTTTATATTTTCCTTATTTATTGGGGACATTGATTTAAGATAGAGGTTATTGTTAACTCTTTGTCTGCCACGCTGGCCGAGCATCCTGTGGTCAGTAGGCCAGCTTTTCGTGACTGTTTTCGCGATAATTCATGATCTTTGCAGAGCTATTTGTATATTCTAATCTATATTATAGCTATGGGGGAAATGGTATGGCTCATTTGACAGACACTATTTGCAGTACAATATGTAAAGAGGCGTTTGTTTCTACATACTGTAGTTTGTAGTTTATTACACGCTGAACATCGCCCATTTCCGAAATAATCCAGTATTTTTCTATAGATCACGAGATAGGGCGCTTTATGTGCAATAAGCCCGAATCGTTCTGGTTGATTCCCTGAACCCCTCCCAAATCAAAGGTATATAACATGTACATATCGCTGCTGTCGGGACAAAACCTCATAACTCCAAAAACCCAACTTTTCAGCAGATGAAAAAAACTAACACAGATTTGAGGGTGAATAGAGTTAGGAGGTTTAGACAGATGATCGGTTTAATGCTTTTCCATTGTTTAAACTTTGTAAAACCCACACACACATATGGAGGATGATCTACGGAGTTGATTTATATAATAAAAAAAAAAAAAAAAAATGGAGTTATGAGGTTTTGTCCCGACAGCAGCGATATGTAGTCTTACCCCAAAAATCTGATCGTTAGAAAAAGCCTTGTCTATGACCGGTACAGTAAGCCACTGTGATTGTTACATAAACATGTTTCACGTTCGGTAAAATAGACATAGGGGGGTCCTTACCTTAGCCAGAAGGTAATCCAAAAAGAATAATGCCAATGATCCCATCGGCGATCGCAATTACAAGTTTATATGTAATTACACGTGTCTACTGGACACTATAGGTTCTGAGGCGAGCATATCTGCTTTCGATTGCTTTGGAAGAGCTCCTCCCCCACAGAGCGAGCCTCAATGTCTCTGTGCATTCATTGCCAATACTGCTGCCTTCCTATCTGAGTTCAAATGGTAGACAATACTGCCATCTGGTGAGATTCGATCAGCATTGCAGTTCCAGCTTATGTGGCTGTGCCAAAGTTATTCAGAGCGCTCCGGGCGAGTCTGTAGAGCGGGGATCAAAGGAAAACTATCTAATAACGAGTATACTCGTTGTTGGCGCTCAACGCATGGCGCCCAATAACGAGTATAATCGCTGTTGGCGCAGATTGAGTTAACCTCTTTAACCCGACGAGACCGGTACCGGTCCCAAAATGACATCACGTCATAAATCAATCTCTCCAGACTGTTTGACAAAAGTAGCGTTTTATTTTTCAAATGTATTCAAGTATAAACATCATAACCATGTCACAACAGCAGTTATAATGTATATTATTATCAATACGTTAGTTTACCAATAGGTTAAAGTGTTATTAGATAGGTTTTCGTTTTGGTGTTGTATAGTTTGCGAAAGTCGACCATTTTGGAAAATTTGAACGTCGGGAATTGTAGTTTTTTTGCTGCCATTTTGTAGAGGACACTGAGAGCTTTCGATTTTTTTCAAACGACACTTCCCAAAAGCCCAAAGTATCAAGCAAATTACTTCTGTATGATTTTTTTTATATCTCTTATTACTCGGGATAATAAACCACAAAACGTAACGTTATTGGTATATATTGAAGTGCAGTTTGTTTCTCTTCCCTATTTTTAGCATGTAGAAACAATTAGATTTGAAATTAGTTTCAAAATGGTTGCACCCTGGCACAAATAAAAAAGCTACTGTACATACAGTAGATTTCATTATCTGTTCTTATGCACGCCTGGTGATACTAAATCCAAATTGAACTCTGGCATTTGAAATATAAGATTTTGCACAATCCATAAATGTGCGAATTGGCTATAATTAGGTAATTTATAAGCCTGCTATTCTATATTCTATAATAATATTTCAAATTGCATTGGTCCGGATGGGAGAATTCAGTACTGTATCTAGAAAACCTTCTGTTTAATAATCATCTTCCCTTTATTCATTTCCTTAGATTTTTTTGTACACATAAACTCAAGAAGGTACTGAACGAGATCAGTGGCATTTTTTCATGTCTGGTAATTCTTAGCATGGTGTTATTCACTGTCAAAGATGCAAAGAAAAATCATAATTCATATTCACCTTTGTTTCATCACAATTTAAACAAGCCTAATTTCTGACATTGGGAATACATTCACTGAGGTCCATAGATGTCCCTAGATACTAAGAATATGCAAATGGACCTTGTAGAAGTGGAGCAATATTCCATTTACTTAGGTATGTATTTTAGGCGGATTTTCAGAAAATAAGGCTCCGGGCTTAAGAGGTTAAGACGGTATTTAGGTTATTATTGATTTAGAATATTGAGTGTAATTGGTCTGTCTGGTCTGGTCTGGTCTGTCCTCAGTCCAGTGGCGTGCTTGATCAAGGCCAGGCACCTGTGCATTTCCTTGTTATCTCTGGAGACTGTCACTAAATGTACACGTCCACGAACACTTTTCCCTTTCCAAACTAGACTTGTGGGAAAACGTGCAGGTGTCTCTTATTGGATTGGCCCGCCAACAGATATGCCTATGGACAAGATGAGTATAACTTAGAAGCAAGAGGAACTTTGATTTAGACTTCATTTTCCTCTCTGCAATCCTGTTATTCTCACCGTTATCTTGTTTTTTACTCCCAAGACACAATACAAGTCAAGAACGCATCACCAGATCAATCTCACATGCACTCATTCCAGTACCGGCTTACAAAAATAATTATGGATTAAGATCATTCTCCCACACAGACACCAAAATTTGGAACAAGGTTCCATTCCACATTTACATCAGTGGCGGCTCGCCACCGGGGGCGCTAGGGCGCCGACCCACCTGTTATACTGAGAGAAGAAGAAAAAAAAACGTTTTAGTTTTTTGTTTTATAGCCCTATAAATAATATAAACATTTTTAAAATGAATAATATTTACTCATTTTAAGTATGTTTGTGTTTCCAATGCACAATATAACTTAATTTTACAAAGATTAATAATAGTTTTCCTGAACAGGAAGTGACGATTCTGTCTGATATAGACCTTTTCATTACCGTAGCCGGAGGCATTTCTCCTCGCCGTATTTCTCTCTGGGCTAGGCGCAATTGCGCCTGGAGTGCGCGTGCCCGCCGTGCACTGGTTCATCGCTGTATCCGTCGCAGCCACGCGCTTTGCGTTGAATATGATGTATTATGATGGAACTCGGGCGCTGGTTTGAAACGACCTAGCAAGCAGCCAAGCGTCTAAAAGCTCTCTGATTGGCCGACGCGGTACTTTCCGTAACCGCAGTTTGCAACATGAGTTTATGCTGTTGTTGTGTTGTGTGATGCAGATATTTGTCTTGGAGCGTGATGGCAAGTTCTTTCAACGGTTAGGCTTAGGCACTCTTTCAAAGTTGGTTAAGGTTAGAGTTTGTCTTAGAGCATGGCGATAGAACACCAGGTAGTTTGCAGGCTGTTCGAGGCGGACATGGACAAAGGCACTCGCAGTACTTGTTGGCTATTAACAAGCTATATTATGGATGCAGTGTGGAGCCGAGGACATGCATGGACAATGGATGGACATCAACACAGGCTGGATGGACAATGCCATGGAGTGGATATACTTTATCAACAAGCCAACAACAAGGTAGATTAGCGATCTTAACTCTAGTTTAATACATGATACGTTGTCTACTGATGCCGCATAATATCAACAGCTGATTCGTTGTAACGTTACAGCTTTCAGCTAACGTTAGCTACTGCTAGCTGTTAGCTCCGTTAGCTTAGCTGGCCACTTTCATAATTACTGCATGGAAACGGAGTAACGTTAACGTTTAAACGTTATGTCGAGGTCATACAATACTACAGTCGACATAAGGTTAACGTTACCCCGTTTCCATGAAGTGTTTAAATAGCAGCAATCTTGTTGAAAATGTAATGTTAATAAAATGCTCTCTCTCTCTCTCTCTCTCTCTCTCTCTCTCTCTCTCTAATTTCGCCGCGTGTGGGGCATAACCACTCAGACAATGAATGTTAACTTGTTTAAAATGACGAGATATACAAATGTGGTTATTATTGAATGGATCTGACATCATCTGAGAGAGAGAGAGAGAGAGAGAGAGAGAGAGAGCGAGAGAGCGAGAGAGAGAGAGAGAGAGAGAGAGAGAGAGAGAGAGAGCTGTGCGTGTTTGTGTTGGGCTATTGGAAACGTGGTTGCATTTGACTGACTGATCATATATTGATCGATGGCAATGGTGATAATATTCGCCAATGCGTGCCTTGTACATGTTTGCAAAACGTTTGGTATAGCGCCCCTAGTGGCGAAGCATCCACGAGCCGCTACTGATTTACATTTACATTTAGTCATTTAGCTGACGCTTTTATCCAAAGCGACTTCCACATCAGAGCAATAACCTCCATCTCACACTTCAAACAGGCCTACAAACAACATATGATGCTAGAAAACATCTGTACTCACTGATCCGACTCTTTGATTGATTGATTGATTGATTGATTGATTGATTGATTGATTGATTGATTGATTGATTGAAAATTGTATTAACAGATTGCAGAATGGGTACAATACAGTACAGCTCAATACACACAATTGTTAAGGGGATGCAGACCAATGAAAGGCGGGGTGGGGGAAACTGTACATTGGAGGGGGTTGGGTTTAGACATTTACAGGGGCCAGTCTCGAATTGCAGTCTCCCGTAGGTGCTCTTTGAGAGTGGTTTTGAAAGTGGGTAGTGATTCACATTCCTTTACAGCTGTGGGCAGGGCCGGACTGGGGAAATAATTCATACCGGGAGATATAGCGCGAAATATAGCCCCAATCAGGCCACTTTTTAAGCGGGGGGTCTGGGGGTCCCCCACCAGGATTTTTTTTGTTACAAAGACTTAATTTCCTGCATTCTGGTGAATTTTAGTGCATGTGAATCACAAACTAATGAGCCAACAATTGCTTAGTACAATGTACTGTTATGGACCTCAAATAAAACTGTTGTGGCACTAGCAATGCTACTCTCTCCACCTTCAAAAAGAAAAAAGCAAGAGCACAACATATTTTTCTATTTACTATTATAATACAGTTAACCACTCTCTCCTGTAAGGGCCTTTCTTTTTCTTTGTTTTATCCCTCTCTCCTCCACCCTTTCTCTTTCTTCCACTGTCCATCTTGACATCAACGTTAATTGACTTTCGCTCTGCTGTATCTCTCCCGAGTCCCTCACTACCTGGCTCATTGCCTGGCTGTTATTCTGCATCTGAGTGCCGTCTGCCATTCCATTCGCCGCCACTGCTGTCAATCAGTTGTATCGCCTGGTCCCGCCTCCACTAATCACAAGCGGCAGGGAGAGAGTCAGATAGTTCTCCAACTCTGTCGCAGACAGTGAAATCCTGGTTGTTACCCACCCACCTAGGTTATCTAACTATCGCGCCGCGCCGCAGCCACAACTAGAAACAATGGCCTGGCAAAAAAAATAAAAAAAATATAATTTTTTTTTTTTATATATATATATATATATATATATTTTTTTTTTAATCTGTGCAGGCCAGGCCACCGGGAAAACTCCCGGTGCTCCCGATGGCCAGTCCGGGCCTGGCTGTGGGTAGGGCGTTCCACATTGATGTGGCATAATTGCTAAACATGTTTAGTCCCTTGTTTGAGGCGAATCTGGGTTTAACATGATTTGTGGAGCTCCCTCTGGTGTTGTGGTCGTGGTATTCACTGACCTTTGGGAAGTATTTTGACATGTACATGGGTACCTTAGTGGTGTAGTGTTTCCTAGGTCTTAATCTTGTTGATACTGTCGATTTGTATTGACTGATATGACTGCATGTTTATCTAATTATGACTTTTAATCTTTCAATAAATACAAGACACATTGTTTGAACTCTTTTTCCAGTGTATAATATTTTATACCATTCTGTTTTGGTCTGAGGTGTATCCAAAATCAACCACAAATACGTCAAACTCTGGAGCACAGGTTTACAGTGCAGATGGGACTTGTGTTTTCTTGTGTCCGAACATTGTCATTAATCATGATTAGCAAAGGGGTGGGCCAATACCCCCCCCCTCAATTTGAGATGCCCAGAAGGATGCCACAGGCAGTTTATGGGCCTTCTCTGCAGCTCTTGTCTGCCATACCTAACAGAGTTATCCATCTCCTGGCCAGGCAACCCGCACCCTCTTCCCTACTCTCCTAATGATGTCCCCCCCCCCCCCAGGTACAGTACTAAGCTAACTCACCATGCGGAAAGGTGTGATCCTCTCTCTGTCTCTCTCTGTTTCTCACTGCATTGACTGACACCTTCCAACCACATCCTGTATCTGCACGGCTTTCTGTAACATGGAATATGTGAGTAATATCAGATTCGAAGGGGATGTGTTTAATTGAATTGGAAATTACATTTGCCGCGACGTGACAAGATGAATCACGTGACTGTTAAACAGCTACATGTGGGCACTCATAAAAACGTAAGGTTATGTATATAACCAAGTTCTGTGAGTTATGGTGACACTCAGCATCATACTGCACTGTACTTCACGTCGTGCAAGAGCACTGAATAAAGAATTCCACCATGTACCTTTACATCCCAACATTCGTCTGGCCACACCCCCATCCCACCCACACTTCATAAGCAGGTGTGTTGTCACCTACTCGCCTCCTTCCCAAACTTTCACCACAAGGCGAGATCAAGGGCCGCAGCGGCGTCTGATGCTGAGCGTCACCATAACTCACAGAACTTGGTTATATACATAACCTTACGTTCTGTTTCGTTATGGATCTCGCTCAGCATCATACTGCACAAGGGAGGCTGAGCGAGAGCCATAGCCCGACAAATGTACCCCGCTGAGGCCCCCCACAACCATCAGACCGGGGAGGACCGAGTCCCCCGACCCTCCCTAATGGAGGATAGCCCCCCTATTGGAGGCTTACGGGAGGGAGACGGATCCGACCGTGCGAAGAGGAACTCAAGCAACTCAACGCACAGGGTGAGCAGACCGTGGCTTGACCCCACGACTAAACACACGCACAACCCGCATGCCACCAGGGAACGAACGGAAGGAACAACCTTGTTACTGCCCCCAAAATCACGGGGTCAAGAGCAAACCCAACCCCGTGGCAAGGCTGTAGCAGCGGAGCGCGAAGGAAGACCCAGACCCACTGAAGGGACTGGATCCCCTGGAAAAAGGGGGCCCGGAGAGGTCAATGACACCAGGCATCAAGACCCCACCAGGCAGTCACTTAGTGACACCGCCCCCCACATCGCCAGCGTATTCGGATAAGGCCCCTCCAAGAGCGGGCCCTTTCCCCCCAAAAGCACACCGCCTGGCACACTGACCCCGCAGAACAGGCAGTCAGCATGGCCGTAAGCACTCAAAAAAGGTTAACCAACGGAAGCAGGCAGCGCACCGGGGAAACCAGGCAGCAGGCTGTAACCTGAGCCTGGAGCACTGCGGACGAGACAGGTGCCAAAGGAGTCAGCTGAAACAGCCCCCCCGGTGGAAGGGGCGTATGCTGGCGTTGTTGGTCACCATGACAAAGCCTCCATTAAAAAAAACCCACCCAGAGGGGTCGAGGCAGAGAAGGCTGACATGATTGGCAGACGTCATGAACGTGCAGGGGCACACTCAACCGGGCAACCCGGGAGTTGACACTGCCCCAACATACCAGGGAATCAACCACCCTCTTGGTACAGATGGTGGTTGTTCCTATAACCCCTCAAGAAAAACTCCAAAACACACCTGCGGGTATACACCAGCTATACCGCAGTACAAGTGTTTCAGTTTCCAAAAGGGTTATCCCAGGCCTACGGTATCAACGAAACTTTACTTCGGACCGGGCCCGGCGGCTCAGGAAGCACAGGGTTACCAGAGGAGGTCCAAAAGACCACCCCAACAGCCCCCTCTTCGCCATGCGTGAGAGAGGAGCGAAGAAAAGAGAACCAGCCCCTTATGATAGTGCAGAGTACAACATGTACCCAACAAGGGTCTCCATAACGCCTAACCTTGTGACACCCTGGCCGACCCGGCATTTTTCCCCCTGAAAAAAGCCCAAGTCCCTCAGGGTACCAGAACAGCAGATCTGCATCCCCGGCGGACAAACGGGTTAACTGACCTGGACCAACGTGACCAGAACCAGTCCTGTGCCCTAACCACGCCGACATGCCTACTCCAGGAGAAGGAGCAGATATCCGTGTTGATCTAAAACATGAAAAGAGGGCGCCACCCAGATGGGCCGGTTTGAACCGTGCTCGGTGGCCCACCCCAAGGGCGTGAGACCCCTCTACCTATGTTCTGATCTATTCCGTTAACATCCCCCAGATATGAACGAGAATTCATCGAGACAACCTAGTAAACTGGCGATCAGAAGAGACAAAACTCCATCCCAGTTGCCCTATAAAAACGCTGTTTTAATAACAAGCAACCAAGGCGCACTTAGCCCCTGCGTGATTCTTAACAGAAACACACCAAGCCAGCACTATGTATGCGTCGAGACCCAAACACATCAATGGATCTGCCGATGAGAACATTTCGAAACCTCTCCCAAGCCCAGGGCCTCCTTCTAAACCTGTGCATATCTCTGCTCAGTCTGTGTGAGAGACACATAGGCTACACACTCCATCCCATTTTTGAAGAAGCACACTCCCCAAGCCGTACGACGATGCGTCCACTGAGACCTTGCACTCCCTGTGATTATCGTACATGGCCAACACTGGTGGGGATATTAGTGCATCCTTTAAATCTTGAAAGGCTCTGGCCTGCTCGATGCCCCACAGCCAGCAGTTCTCTGCCCGACCCCCGAGTACGGTGGCCTGTACACTGTGTCATATAACGCACACACATTAACATAACACCACAAAGACAACAGCTTCCATGATTGCACGCTCCTTCATAATGTCATCAAAGGCTGTCTTTTGTTATTGTTTTGAGTGAGACGCCTAGCGGCAGAACATTACATATTGTATGCAGGGCCGTCTCAAGGGGCGTGTGAGCAGTGTGGTCGCACAGGGCCTCGCGGGGAGGGGGGCCTAACGAGAAAAAAAAATAAAGAGAATTTTTCTTTTTTTTTTTTTATAAAAATATAAATAAATAGAATGTTAACAATCACTTTCCATCACAGACCTAAAATCTAGTTTTGCTTACATGCTTATATATTTCACATTAGACACGTTTGTAGAATAGTGTTCCGGGCTCTGCAGCTCTGCAGATATACTATTGGTTTCATTCAATGACCCGTTTACTTTTTTGCAAAGCATCGTCGGAGGACTAACACTAGGGGGAGCTGGTTGGCATCGGTCTGGTAGTCGGTAGAGAGATGTGAAGAAGACCGGTATTATCCACGAGGGGAGGGGGTACAGGTACGGGGTCTATTCGGCGCTATCCACGGTAGCCAGTGGATGTCTTGGCCAAGAGCATCCTACTTTTGAAAACCAAATGTGCAGCATCGGAGCAGAAGAAATAACGCAGCGTACCGTAAGCTTATCAATACCAAGTATAGTGATTAGGTTATGCCAAGACGAAGAGGACGTTCGGCAGATGGACTGAAGATGAAAGTTGTTGCGTGTTAGAACGTTCAGTCAGGCTAGCCATGTCGGCTTAGCTAAAGGCAGGGACAGCTAACTAGCGTCAGCTACGTTATCGAGTGCTAACGTGTGGCAGATAAACTAGGAACAGACTCCCAAGTTCATCCCAATGGGGGGGACAATATGGACTGGTGAACTTTGTCATCTCCACGGTTGTCTCCTTCCTCTTGGACGTTTGATGAGTTTTTAATGCAATCTATTCTGTCCCCGCCGTGGATCTCTCTCTCTCTCTTTCTCTCTCTCTATCTTTCTCTCTCTCTCTTGCTCTCTCTCTCGCTCTCTCTCTCTTGCTCTCTCTCTCTCTCTCTTGCTCTCTCGCTCACTCTCTCGCGCTCTCTCTCTCTCGCGCGCTCTCTTGGTCTCTCTCTGTGTCTCTCTCTCTCACTCGGTGTGTTGCATCATGCAACAGGGTCTGCTCACGCTGTACTTGTGCAGTTTGTGACGTGTGTACTAAGCTTATAGAGTTCGATTCAAATAAGGCAAAACTGCAAATCTGCATGTCGTGCTTGAAAAATGTACCTGGCTTTAAGCTTGTTTATCAGGTTCCAGGGGTGTAAGGATTTGTTGTTGGTGTGGACCCAATCGCAAAAACAGAAACGAGGAGGAGAGACAGGCAGGACACAACAGGGTGTAGTTGGAAAAAAGCTTTAATTGGGGTCAACTACAACAACTAAATAATAAGTACCACAGCATAAGCTGGCAGACAAAACAATACCTAACGTGGAGAGCACAGCACGGAAGAGTGCTGCGTCGAAACACAACCACACGTTGATATTGATAACAACGGATGTGATAAGATTGATTAACGGACCGACAGGGGAGTGACAGGAACAGACAGAATATATAGGGTAACTAATCACTAACAAGACACACCTGGGCCCTATTCCCCGTACCTGGTTCAACTAAGTCGATCAAAAGTCCCATTATCCAGATTCAATTAACCTGAGGTTTGAATCCGCGCTTTCCCTGTTCCTCGAAGGTGGATTCAGTCTCATTAATTCGAACCAGACTTGATGCTCAGGATAAGTGCGCGCGGCCGCCTCAGCTGAAAAGACAGCAGGTGTCGATCGCAGAAATCCTGATTTTCTAACGGCATTGATTGATTGATTGATTTAAAACTTTATTAACATATTGCAGAATGGGTACAATACATACGACTCAATATCCTCGCCGACAAGTTAAATGCATAATCTATAGGCTAATGTTAAATCCCTCATTACCCCAATCAATCAGATTATATTTCTTTAATTGTGCCTGCTGGCAGTAGGCTTAATGGAATGAATAATCGAATTAGATCTATTGCTAGCGAAAATAATTAGTTAAACTCTTTCAGAATAAGTAGATGCAAACAAGCCCAAAGAGTATCTAATTGATAAGAATTAATAGATGCTTATGAGGATATCTGCACTGTATGCGCTCGGCTTAGGTAACATGTACTTTATATATAAATACAATTTTCAAGGTGCGACCCCCGAAATAACAGTGCTTGAACAGATAAATGCATTTTCTCAAATGCATTAATGTGACGTCAACGGCTCATTCAATTGCTCAAATCCGTCAAACAGCGCATCTCATCAGACATTTTAATCCCAGTTACAATATCACAATAACGTGTGAGTGATGATACAATTCAACAATCCTCAGATTCCTCGTAATTCATAATCCACAAAGACCACAATCCACGCATAGACACTTCAATTTCATGCTTGAATGAAACACAATCCGGGCGCTCCGTTAAGCAAATCTACAGCGGAGAATATATGAAACTAATCAGAGCCAAACAGCCGACAGGTTTCATTCATAAAAAATATCCCGCGGGATTCACATTTGCAATGCACCGTTATTAAAATAACCACATGCAGTGTGTATCGCGACTCCGAGCGCCGTATATGACGTGCATTATTTTATTTAGGACAAAGTAAATCTATAGGCTGAATATGATTTATTGTCAGCATTTAGGTCTATTATTTTACATTTCAAAAGCCCCCTCTAGGAAAACATAGCACAAAAACATAATTTAGAATGGTATAATGCAGATCTAGACTGTGGTAATTATTTCAGGAAGCGAGCTGGCACTTCTTTGCGAGGGTGTGGCCATGGTTCATCCAGCTAACTGAACTTAACCCTGCTCCGGAGCAGGTTCAAACTTTCTGATCTGTTACCATGGCGATTTAGAAAATCCGACTTCGGGGAACGGAAATGTCTGGCTTAAGTCAAACTATGCTGAAAATTATCCGGCTAACTCAGTTAGCCAGGTACAGGGAATAGGGCCCTGGACAGACAAACAATGACAACAATATACAACATGACAGTAAGGAACAACAATGATACATACAAATATAACACTAAACCAGACCGGGAAACAGAGTGGGCAACACAGACAGGAAGCATTACACACATTGAACATTAAGTTAAACAGTAAGGACATAAGGAGACTATACATATGAATACCAACTAACAGAGGGAGTAACATATTGAGTCTGCTAGAGGGAGCTGCAGGGCAGGTCTTCTGAGGTGGAGGGATCGTGTGGCCAGCCTGGGCAAACAGGGGAGGAATCGAACCAGGCTGGGAGAGCGGATCCTGATGGGAATTGCCACAGTGGTGGAGAATGCGGGCATAGTCTGCTGGCAATAAGGGGTGCAGAATAAACGAAGATAGACTAAAAGTAAAAAAATATAATAATAATAATAATAATAATAATAATAATAATAATAATAATAATAATAATAATAATAATAATAATAATAATAATAATAATAATAATAATAATAATAATAATAAAAAATAAAAGAAGCATGGACGCGCTGGTGCAGCAGCTGGTACAGGCAAACCTGGACCAACAGGCCCGGCATGAGGAGGCCCTACAAGAACAGAGGAAACAGACGGGGATGATCCAAGCGGAGCTCCAGCGGATGGCGTCTGACAGGCAGGAGGAAGGACTCACAGGGACGCGGCCTAACCCCGGGCGATTCATCCCCAGGAGGATATATAAGCCTATCTCCTAGCGTTTGAGCGCACCACCAGCCGGGAGGGCTGGCCAGAGGATAACTGGGGGGGACTGCTGGCCCCCTTCCTGTCGGGTAATGCGCAAAAGGCCTACCAGGACCTGCCACCGGAGCAAGCTGAGAACTACACCCGGCTAAAGCAGGAGATTTTGAGCCGCTACGGCCATAGTCTGCAGTCCCGTGTGCAGCGTTTCCATGACTGGGTGTATGATCCACAGGCCTCCCCGCGCTCCCAGATGCACGACTTAGTCCGCGTAAGCCGAGCCTGGTTAATGACCGACCACACAGGGCCCACTGTCTTGGAACGTATTGTTATGGACCGCTTCATTAGAGCCCTCCCTTATGACACGAAGAAACAGGCGAGTCAGGCGGACCCCCGCTCCGTGGAGCAGCTAGTGAACATTGTGGAGGCCCACCAAGTAACGCGTTACTCAAAGGGGGGCGAGGGGAAAAGCCAGAGAGACTGAGAACGAGGAGGGGTCCCCACGAGCCCAGCCCAAGGGGCCGGGTAGGGAACGCAGGTGATCCCGAACTACCCCGAAGAAGGCCAATGTTTGACCAGGACCAAATACGCTGCTATGACTGTGGCGAGCCAGGGCATCTCTCGTGGGCCTGTCCAGGCCGGGAGGTGTCCATGCCATCGCCGGCAACTTCAGACCCCCGCGGTAAAACCTGTAATTATGGCGCAGCCTGTTGGGCCCATAAGGAAACGTCAGCGACACTTTTACCAGTGCGCGTCAACGACAAAGACGCCGTAGCGCTCCTGGACTCGGGTAGTGTCATAACGCTGGTTCAGCCCCATTTGGCACACTGCGACGCCGATGCTCCGCAAGTGTCCGTGTCCTGTGTTCACGGAGACACAAAATTGTATCCCACAGCGCAGATCACCCTGACAACCACCAAGGGGGTCTGCTTGATGACAGCCGGCGTGATACCTAACCTGCCTGTAGCGCTGCTGATTGGACGAGACTGCCCCCTATATCGTCAGCTGTGCTCAGCGGTCATCTCCCCACGCAACCCACCCTCCACAGTTAAACCGAGGAAGAGGAAAGGATGACGTCAGCCGAAGGTGTGTGCCCTGAATGTAACGGGGAGTGAGACTGATACTGCATCGGATGTGGGTGAAGACGCGCCGGAGCCCCAAGCAGACCCCGAGACGGATAGCGGCGAAGAGGACCCCTTTGCGGAGTTCCCCCAGGCGGACGAGGTGGGAAGGGACCTGGTGGGTCAGTTCGGAACGGCCCAGCTGGAGGACCCAAACCTAACGCAGGCCCGTGCGCATGTCAAAACCGTGGATGGAAATCCAGTGGAGGGGGTGAGTAACCTGTCATATCCTCACTTTGCAATAAAAAGACAACTGCTGTACCAAGTCGTAAAAAAAATGATGAGGTTAAAGAACTATTGCTGGTGCCGAAATTCTTCATCCCCACTGTACTCCAGCTAGCGCATTCGCATATCCTTGGAGCGCACCTGGGCGTGGACAAAACCATGGAGCTCATAAAGGAGCGTTTCCATTGGCCGGGCATGAAGAGAGCGGTAGAGGACTACTGCAGGAGCTGCCCAGAGTGTCAACGCGCAGCACCAAAGGTACACTATAAAAATCCTCTGATCCCATTATCCATCATTGAGACACCGTTCTCAAGAATTGCCATTGACGTGGTGGGCCCACTAGTCAAATCATCCCGAGGCCACCAGTAATCATAGAATTACTGGTAATCATAGACTATGCAACGCGTTACCCCGAAGCCATCCCATTACGTACGGTGACGGCCAAAATTGTAGCACGGGAGCTATTTCATTTGTTTAGTCGAGTGGGAATTGCCAATTCCATTCTCACCAATCAGGGCTTGTGCTTTATGTCACGGGTCATAAAGGAAATGTGTAAACTAATGAAAGTGGAACAGTTGCAAACCTCCATATACCATCCACAGACAGATGGGTTGTGCGAACGTTTTAACAAAGCGCTAAAAAGCATGCTGAGAAAGGTGATGGAAAAGGATGGGAAGAATTGGGATCAGTTGTTGCCCTTTCTGATGTTCTCTGTGAGGTCCCACAGGCTTCCACTGGCTTCTCGGCGTTTGAGCTGCTCTACGCCCGTAAGCCGCGGGGTCTCCTGGACATCGCAAAAGAGATTTGGGAGGAACAGCCGTCGCCCCACCGGTCTCTCATAGAGCATGTGCAGGTGATGAGAGACAGGATGAAGGCGCTCTGGCCGGTGGTAAGAGAACATATGCAACAGGCCCAAGACGCACAGTAGCGCATTTATGATCGGGGCGCACAGCCACGGGAGTTTAATGTGGGGGACCGGGTCCTCGTACTGGTTCCGACAGCGGAGTGTAAATTCCTAGCGAAATGGCAGGGACCATACGACATAATTGAAAAAGTGGGTCCCGTCAACTACAAGTTCCACCAGCCCGACCATAGGAAGCATCGACAGCTATACCATGTTAACCTGTTAAAGAAATGGCATGCCCGGGATGTGTTGCTCTCGCCCCCCCCCCCCCCCCCCCCCCTTTTGGCGCAGCAGGTGACGGAGGCGGCCGATGTTCCCATCGGGGAACAACTGTCCCCGACCCAACGGCAGGAGCTTCGGGAGCTGGTCCAACAGAACCGGGGCGTGTTTTCGGCCACGCCAGGCCACACCACATTGGCCCAGCACCATATTATCACCAGCCCGGGAGACAAGGTAAAGCTGAAGCCCTATCGTATCCCAGAGGCTAATAGAGAGGCCGTAAGAATAGAAGTGCGGGTCATGCTGGAGATGGGAGTGATTGAAGAGTCTTATAGCGGGTGGTCTAGTCCTATTGTTTTAGTGCCGAAACCCGACTCAACAACCAAGTTCTGTAATGATTTCAGGAAGCTTAATGGCATTTCGAAGTTTGACGCATATCCCATGCCTCGAGTGGATGAGCTCATTGATAGACTGGGCCAGGCCAGGTTCATCACAACACTAAATTTAACGAAAGGCTATTGGCAAGTCCCTCTGTCCCCAGCCTCGAGGGAGAAGACAGCTTTATCCACCCCAGACGGGCTGTTTCACTACAAAGTTCTCCCGTTTGGCCTGCATGGGGCGCCATCTACCTTCCAGAGGCTGATGGACAGAGTGCTACGACCCCATCGGGACTATGCAGCCGCATATCTCGACGACGTAATCATACATTCATCAGATTGGGACTCCCACCTCCAAAAGGTGAGAGCGGTGTTAGGTGCACTCCGGGAGGCGGGTCTCACCGCCAACCCAAAGAAATGCAGGCTGGGACTAGAAGAGGCAGAGTACCTGGGATTCACAATAGGCTGGGGCAATGTAAAACTGCAGAAGAAGAAAATGTATGCAATAAGGGAGTGGCCTCGCCCTTTAACGAAGAAGCAGGTCAGGACATTTAATGGGCTAGCAAGCTATTATAGGAGATTTATCCCTAACGTTGCTGCTCACGCTGCTCCCCTCACAGATTTGACCCAGGCGCGGCGGCCGTTCACGGTGAAGTGGACACCGGAGGCGGAGGCAGCGTTCGAGGACCTCAAAACGGCACTCTGTTCGGGACCGGTGCTGGTCTCCCCGAACTTCGACAAGGAGATGACGGTACAAACTGATGCATCAGAGGTGGGACTGGGGGCTAGGGCAGGCCATACTTTCATTTTTTTTGGAAAATCATCGCGTGGGGTCTCTAAAATATGTGTTTTTTGTGGGGAATTCAAATATGGGATTATTAATTTTCGGGTCGGATAACTCTAACCTACATCGTTTTGGATTTCAAAATGGCAGATTTTACCATTTTTCACCCCTTGGCCATACATGGATGCCAACATGAATCTGAAGGAAATCCTAACATGCAAGGTGTCTAAATGATGTATTTCTTAATGGGGAATTCAAATATGAGTTCATTTTTCGGATCAGATAACTCTAACCTACATCATTTTGGATTTCAAAATGGCAGATTTTACCATTTTTCACCCCTTGGCCATACATGGATGCCAACATGAATCTGAAGGAAATCCTATCTAACAAGGTGTCTAAATGATGTGTTTCTTAATGGGGAATTCAAATATGATTTCATTTTTGGGATAGGATAAATCTAACCTGCATAATTTTGGATTTTAAAATGGCTGATTTTACCATTTGAACCGATTGATATTGTATTCTTGTGCTCTCTTAACCTTGTTCTTATCAATCACTTTACTTGTGTCATCTACTCATCTTCTAAGATGAGTCCTGCATCAATCAGAGCTGCAGTTGCTATAGCTGCAGTTGGCCTTAGCCATATGCCATACCTTACACTAGCAAGGGCGATGTTTGGAATCTCATCATAATTTTTCCGTAGCTTTGCTGAAGTGTGGCACCTAGGGTAAAAGGGGAATGGTAAAATCGGCCAAAATAATGTAGATTAGAGTTATCTTATCCAAAAAATTTACTTATATTTGAATTCCCCATTAAGAAACACATAATTTAGACACCTTGCATGTTAGGATTTCCTTCAGATTCATGTTGGCATCCATGTAGGGCCAAGCGGTGAAAAATGGTAAAATCGGCCATTTTGAAATCCAAAACGATGTAGGTTAGAGTTATCCGATCCGAAAAATAATCCCATATTTGAATTCCCGACAAAAAAACACATATTTTAGACACCCCACTCGATTGATCCAAAAAAATAAAAAGTATGGCCCGCCCTACTGGGGGCGGTCCTCTCCCAGCAGCTGGAGGGTTAAGAACATCCAATTTTATGTGAGCAGGAAGCTACTACCACACGAGCGCAACTATTCTTTTTTTGTATTTTTTTTTTTTATTATTTTTTAAACAAACATATAAACAAACATGACAACACACGATAAGATATACAAGCATTAGTTGACAGTGCACATCCAATGAAATCACATTTTAGTTAATTGTCTTATATAGGATATACCCTTAATACCTGTTATCTAAAAATCTACACACATATGCTCCAGCTCGTACCCCCCCCTCCCGGTCCCCCCATTGGATAATCCATCCATTTTCCCTCGCTCCTAACCAGACATTACCATTATATGCTAGCTTTTATTTTCTCCACCACTTCTAACCACAATGTCATTTTGGATTCATTGAGACCCAAAATTCTTGCTGTAGATATTTCTTGATAGATCACATCGAGATATGTAATAATCCAGACCTTTCGGCACATTTTTTCCGGTTGGAACCATCGTGATGCTATCAGCTTTTTAGCCACTGTGATACCCAATAAAACCAATCTCTTTAGCTGTGGATGTACTGCACACTCAAAAACATCATTCAGCAGTAATACAGAGGGGTGTACAGGTATATTCCAAGTTAAGAGCTTCTATCCCCAGGCCATCAGGCTGCTAAACGAACAATGAACACTACACAACAACAACAACCACCAAACGCACATAGCACACACATCCACACGCACACACTCACTTTAAACAAACACACTGTAGCACCCACTCCACACACTTTATAGCACACACCCACTTTAAACAAACACACTGTAGCACCCACTCCCCACACTTTATATTTATTGATGAAGGATTGCACTACAACTCGTACACCTTACTGTAAATTGTACCTAAATTGTACCTCATCCCATTTCTGCTTTGCACTATATAGTACTGTACATTAGTACACTGCATAGTATTGTATATTATATGGTAACTCAGAACATTGTACATATGTCTATACCGAACACTGTGACCTCATTTTCTTCTTCTAAATTACATGCTATACTATGTTATTTGATACTATCTTGTCTAGCACAGTCTCTGGAGCGTAACAGTAAGAAGCATTTTGTATGAAAGTATTCTGTACTTCTGTATGACAACTATTAAAGAAACTTGAAGAAGCTTGAAACTTGAATAATTGCTGGGTCACCTCTTTCCAGAATATCTTAACTGGTGGGCAGTCCCAGTACATGTGCATAAATGTCCCCTCGTCCCCATTTGTACATAAGGAGCATTTGGAGTCTTGTATAAGACCCATTTTTTTCAGTCTTATAGGAGTCAAGTATGTCCTGTGAATATAGTTAAGATTGATTTGTTGATGGTCCGGGTTCCTTGATGTGAGTCGAACATTTGCCCAAGCTTCTTGCCAATCAAAATCACTTTCCAGGTCTGGTATATCCCTCCTCCAGACGGAGTCTAGGGGGAGGGTTTCATATGAGGACGTTAGTAATTGATGATACAAATCTGAAACAAAACCTCTTGATGTCTCTCTTTCATAGAAGAATTTGTGGTATCTGTGGTGTTCAATTGGTTTCGTTAATGGAACACCCTGAGTCTTCAAACATAACAATAACTGTATGTAAAAAAGATGTGTGGACTTGGTGAGATTACATTTTTTACGTATTTCTTCATAACTACAGAAACCCTGTTTGTTATAAACATCCCCTAATGAGTGTATGCCTTGCTTTTCCCATATAGGGAATCTTATAGGTCGTTTTCCAATCAAGATCAAACCATGTTGTCAATGGTCTTAATGTGTACGCCTTAAAATAGTGGAAAAAATCTGGAAATGCCATGCCACTGTCTGCTTTATTTCTCTGTGGGGTGGATCTTTTTATACGTGGTGGTTTGTTATTCCAAATAAATTTGTATGTGGAGGAGTGTAATTTTTTCCAGTAACCCTCTGGAGTGGGTAACGGTAGCATTGAGCTACTTCTTTAAGAAGTTGATTCTAGGTAGTACGTCCATCTTAACTATTGATATCCGTGCCTGTACTGAGTTTTTAAGTTTTTCCCACCTATCAAGGTCGTCTTTGATTTTGTTTTGGATTTTTGTGTAATTGTGCTTCACCGTTTGTCTTATGGTGGGGAATATTTCCACTCCCAAACATCTAAAATGTTTTACCATAGGTATCTCTCCTGGGAGGGTTATATCTTTTTTTGCAGGGGCGTTAAGTGGAAGGAAAGCCGACTTCGGCCAATTTATCTTGAATCCAGATAAATCTCCAAAGTTCTCAATCAACTTGAGCAGATGAGGCAGTGTGGTGTTGGGGTTTTGCATGAACAGTATTACGTCGTCCGCATATAAACAAATTTTATGTTGTGTGCCCTTGATTACGATTGGTTCTATGGATTGGGATTGTCTTATATATTGTGCTAAAGGTTCTAATGATAGATCGAATAGTCCGGGACTAAGAGGGCAACCCTGTCTACCTGAGCGTGATACCGGAAAGATTCCGGAGGTGATTATACCTGTTGTGGCCGATGGGTCTTTGTATACTACTTTAATCATATCAATGAAACCTTTACCTAACCCCATCTTCTCTAATACTGCCCATAGATACGACCATTCCAGCCTGTCAAAAGCTTTCATTGCATCCAGGGACAGCATCGCTTTAGGTATGGTGTCGTCCTTGTCGGCATCTAGTATGTGCAGTATTCGTCTTATGTTATCAGTGATCAGGCGGCCTCTTATGAAGCCAGTTTGGTCCGGATGAACTAAAGACGTCATATGCTTTTGTAATCTGATGGCTAATACCTTAGAGTACAGTTTGATATCGATTCCGAGGAGGCTTAAGGGTCTGTAACTACCGCACTCGGTGGGATCTTTGTCTTTTTTGAGAAGAACTGTTATGAGTGCAATATTGTCGTTCTTATGGAAGTTCCCCTCCTTGACTGAGTATAAGATCATATTTAGTAATAAGGGTCCAATTATGTCCCAACAAGAGAGGTACATTTCTGGTGGGATACCGTCTCTTCCAGGAGCCTTACCACTTTGCATTTCGGATATGGCCTTCTTGAGTTCCTCTAGTGTGATCGGTGTTTCTAACTGTTTAGTGTCATCCTCTGAAAGTTTAGGCAGAATAATTTGATTAAGATATGTGTCCATTTTGTTTTGATCGAAGGTCGTTTCTGATTTATATAAGTTGGAGTAGAATTCTTTGAATGTCACGTTTATTTTTTCAGGGTCTGTTTCAAGTACTTGTTGTGCTCTAATGGTAGTTATATCTGCAAATTTTGCATTAATTCTTAATCGCATGGCTAATAGGTGACTAGGTTTAGAACCTTGGGAGTACTGCTGTTGTATTGTGCTACGTATTTGTATTTCCGATTGTTGTCTGTATATGGCATTGATCTCTTTTTTTAGTACCTTAACTTGATTTTCTAGTCGAGTTGAGTTGTTGTATTGTAAAGAATTAAATAACGTTGAGTAAAGCGTTTCCAGTTCAGCCAGTTTTGTGCATCGATTCTTGCACATTTTGGAGGAAAAGCTATCAGTGAAATCCTTGATCATTCCCTTTACCGACATCCATATTATTCTGGGGTCTTGCACCGAGTTTGCATTCTCCCGTAGGAATACTGTAAGAGCTTCTTTGAGTTGTGTAATGAATTCCTTGTTATTAAGCAGCATCGAGTTAAATCGCCATCTTGGGGCTCGGGAAGATAGTATACCAAATGTTCCTTTTAGGAGTAAATAACAGTGATCTGATTGGGTATCATTTCCACTTCATAGTTATCAAATAGTCTCGGGGATGCAAAGACATAATCTATTCTGGATAATGTGTTATGTCTCGCAGATCGACAAGAGTACTTTCGGGTCGTGGGATTAAGTGATCGCCATAAGTCATTTACACCTGTAATCTTCGACCAATCCTTTAATGCATTAGATGAATTATTTTGTTCGCTGGAAAAGGCGAGGTAAGATTTGTCCATCCTTGGATTCCAAATGGCATTAAAATCCGCACCTATTATAAATGAGTAATCGGGAAGGTCTAACATTGCTTTGGTTAGTGTAGTGAAGAAAGCCACTTCGTACAAATTTGGGGCGTATACCGCTACCAACGCTATTTTCCTGTTCTTGTGTACAATCTTAGCTATAGTTATCCGACCATCTACATCAGACCATACTCCCTTTAATTCAATATACAACTTACGTCTAACGACTATGGCTACACCCCGAGTTCTCGTACCAAAAGAAGAGTGACTAATATTATGATATGTGTTGTCCGCTAACGTATCTATGTCTTTCTCTAGAATGTGCGTTTCGCTTAGCAGAGCAACGTCCACCTGTTCTTTTTTCATCAGTGTGAGCACGCTTTTGCGTTTGTGTTGGTTATTTATTCCCCCAGTGTTCCAGATCATTATATTCAAACTAGCCATAATCTATACATGTTGTTGTGTAGTTGTTGGTAATGCTTCTGGAGTGCGAGGCAACAATAGATATACATCCAACTAGTGAGGTCCCGTTGAGAGCCGAGCTTAAAAACATACATATATACAAATAAAAATCCCCTTTCCCCCCCTCCCACCGAGAGTCGTACGGGATTGTGTCCCATAGACACATCCTACACGTATGACTCACTCCCTTAGGCCACCGGATTACCCAAATTGAGCTTTGTAATCCACCTCTTCCTATGCTAATTGCCATAGGATCTAAAACGTTCATTCTAATTCAATAGAATGTCGCTTTTGGTCTTGCGCCTTCCCATTAATGTACTAACAATAGTGTGAAAAATGAAAAATATACCTTCATTAATATATTCATTTGAACCTTCTACTAACTTATGTAGGAAACATCAGAAAAAAGGAAAAGAGTGGAGATAAACACTAACACCTTAAAATGAAAAAAAATAACAATGAAAGATAAAAAATAAAAAAGGAGTGAGAACTAAAATAAAACTCATCAGAGAAAAACAGATAAAATAAAATTGAGTAAAGAGAAAAAAGAGAAAAACAGAGACTTTTAGAGCTACATTGTGCAAATCTCTAAATCAGTGGAGTAATTATTTAAAATATTAGAATAACCTTGTCGTGCTTATACATTTAGATGTGGCTAATGTCTTTTTTTTTATTATTATTTTTAAAGCCTTATTAAAGCCTAATTAATTAAACTTCAGTCCTTAGATCATATGCTTATTCACACCGGATGTTAATGTTAAATTTACAGGCCTTTGTTGAAGGGGTGCATTATATTCTAGAAGGTTGTAGAATACCCTGGTAAATATGTAAACACTGCTGTTATGCGCAACTATTCTGTGGTGGAGCGCGAAGGTCTGGCAATTAAATGGGCACTGGAGACATTCCATTATTATCTGCTGGGGAGATGCTTCACACTAGTGATGGATCACGCTCCCCTCATCTGGATGGCCAAAGCAAAGGGGACCAATGCCAGGGTGACTCGATGGTTTCTGGAATTGCAGTCATTTAACTTTTCTGTCATCCACAGGTCTGGGATGGCTCATGGCAACGCAGACGCCCTCTCCAGGAAGGATGCCTGTTGGGCGTCGGACGCTCTTCCCCGACGGTCGGAGCTGGAGGGGGGGTACTGTGGCAACCCCAAGCCACCACTGGGCTTGGTGATTGAAGGACGCTACGCAGTGACCCAATGGCTGGGCGCTGCCCAGTGACCCGACGTGACCAAACCAGACTTAGTGCGGCGAGATACAAGCGTCAGAAAATGCGAAAATGTCTTGCACAAATCGAAATCTTGCTTTTTTGACTGCTTTGAAATGTCATTGCTCTGTTCCCTTATTTGCAAACTTTAATACAACTTTGTAAATGAGTTAATTATTGTTAGATTGTCCGACAGTATTGTCAAGTCAAGTCAAGAGTTTTATTTGTCACGGCATACAAGTATACAATGAAATGCGGGTGGTCTTGCCCGCAACGATGTGCAATACAGTAGTACAACATATAATAGTATCCAATAAAAACAACATTGTGCAATAGACAGGTAATATAGTGGGACATCTCGGTGTATAGAGCATGTATGACATGTTAGGTCTTTTGGTAGTACAATACACTGTTACTGTTGCTATACTATTTTTAAAGTGACCTTTCCTTTGTGGCCCTAAGTGTGGGCGTGTGCAGCATGAGTGTGTGCCTGCTCATGTTAAAGTGGCTGCTAGTGTACGAGCGTGCACAGCGTGCGTGTCGTGTGTGTGCTCATGTGTGCTTGTGTGTGGAGAGTTCAGTGTTCTGTGGCACTCAGTGTTCATTGTTCAAGGCTCTGATGGCCTGGGGGAAGAAGCTGAGCCGAAGCCTCTCGGTCCTAGTAGCTGGGGTTCGCAGGTGTCCGCCTGACCTCAGGAACAGGCTGTTATTGGGGTGGTGGGGGTCTTTCATTATTCTGCAGGCTCTGGATTTGCACCTCTTGTTGTATAGAACCTGCAGGGGAGGTAGTGCAATACCTGTGGTACGCTCGGCTGAGCGCACCACTCTCTGTAGGGCCTTCTTGTCCTGTGCCGTGCTGTTTCCATACCAGGCAGTGATGTTTCCAGTCAAGATGCTCTCTACAGCTCCGGAGTAGAAGGACTGGAGTATCTTCCCCGATACTCTGAACTTCCTTAACTGTCTCAGGTGGTAGAGGCGCTGCTTCGCCTTTTTTACGACTGTGTCTATGTGTGTTGACCATGTCAGATCCTCTGAGATGTGGACCCCCAGGTACTTAAAGCTGCTCACCCTGTCCACGGTAGCCCCGTTTATCATCAGTGGTGTGTGTGTCTCCTGCTGTCCTCTCCTATAATCCACGATCAGCTCCTTGGTTTTACCAATGTTCAGGAGCAGGCTGTTGTCCTGGCACCAGCGTTCCAGTACCTCAACCTCCTCCCGGTAGGCCTTCTCGTCGTTGTCCGAGATCAGCCCCACCACCACTGTGTCGTCTGCAAACTTCACTATGGAGTTGGAGCTGAACTTGGCCACACAATCGTGTGATTAGAGTGAGTACAGCAGGGGGCTCAGAACACAGCCCTGGGGGGACCTGATGCTCAGGGTGATGGTGTTGGAGGTCTGACCCCCCACCCTGACCGCCTGGGGTCTTTCACTCAGAAAGTCCAGTACCCAGGCGCTCAGGGCGGAGCTCAGACCCAGCTCGACTATGGTGTTGAACGCTGAGCTGTAGTCAATGAACAAGAGTCTCACATAGCCCCCCTTCTGTCTCAATACTGTGGAAAGACTACAGGCGAGGACTTTACGCTGGATGGTCTGTCTGTGCGTGCTTCATGCATTAATCACAGGTACTTAACGAGGTATTAAAAACACACACAAGCACTCCTTTCTTAGCAGAGAGAACGAAAATGTAATACACTTATCTTTTTTGTTATCTACATATTCTCCCATTTTCTATTTTTCTCCCATCCCAATTTCATATTGTCCAATTCTACCTTCCACTGTCTCGAACGCTGTTAGGCCATGCCTCCTACAAGCCGGCTGCAATGTGGACTAAGCCCAGTCAGAGCGAGAGTTCACAGCGCATCTACAGGAAGCAGGGGTGCAGTCGTAATATCAGAACTGCCTGGACGCCACATGCACGCGCGCTCCCGGATGCAGACAGTGTGGATTGACTGCCACTGAAAGTGCTTATGGGCATAGCCAGGCCAATAACAGGCTGAAATCTTGAGGCTGGAAAATGATGCTTTTGAGTACTCTATTAGAAATATAAAACAATGATTTTTTTTAAATAAACCTTACAGATGTCTTCCATAGACTCACAGAAATTGTTACTCACAGAAGGTTAACTCTTTCACTACCACACTACAGAAGGTTAACCCTTTCACTACCACACTACAGAAGGTTAACTCTTTCACTACCACACTACAGAAGGTTAACTCTTTCACTACCACACTACAGAACGTTAACTCTTTCACTACCACACTACAGAAGGTTAACTCTTTCACTACCACACTACAGAAGGTTAACCCTTTTACTACCACACTACAGAAGGTTAACTCTTTCACTACCACACTACAGAAGGTTAACTATTTCACTACCACACTAAAGAAGGTTAACTCTTTCACTACCACACTACAGAAGGTTAACCTTTCACTACCACACTAAATTAAATAAAATATCATGACTTTTCCTTCATGGGTGTTGTGTTTACAGTGCCACAAGACAGAGTCATTGACATAACAAAAGAGCCTGACTAGAACGCAGCAAGGTGTTAATGTCCCCAGAGAGAGAGGGGGCCATGGAATACAATGCATTCTGGGTAGGGTTGTAGTTGTTTAACACTCTAAGTGTGAAACTCTCCAGAAAGCCATTTTCTCTGAATACGTTTTGTGATATCACCATGATTCATAGGAAGTAGCTTGAAAAGTATCCGACAGAAATGTTCAAGTGATGGCTTATTTTGAAGGTATGAATCTGTACTTTCATAATATGTAAACAAGTCTCTACTATCCACGGCTGGCCGCTTCCGGACGCACCTGTCGCTAGAAGGTCATCAGGAGCGATTATCGAATCACGGCGCGGTGCGCCTGTTGAGAAGGGGGAACTTAATGGAGCCGAAGAGCACCCTCTCACTCTCTCGTAGCAGCGCAAGGAGACATGCCGCGGAGACGCCGCCCGGCCGACAGATTAATTAGTTATGCATGTCAAAGATCACAGTGCGTGTGCCATTGGAGATGTGGGTCACCATATAAAACATTGTATTTTATTTTATTATTTAAGCACAAAGGGAGTTGAAATAAACCTACAATTTATGAAGGAGTGGAGATAAGAGCAGGGTTTCTTGCCACCAAAGGAATTAGGGAGAGAAAACCAAAAAACCTAGGCCCCAAACCTATTTTAGAACCAGACAGCTGCCAGACGGAACCAGAGGCTGCTTCTTTCATTGTCCAAAAAAAAAGCTTCTGGTAATTTTCGAAAGATCCAGTTTATAACAGATATGCAGGGCTAAGGAGGAAGACAATATGGTTGAGGAGTTTAGTGGTCATGTCATATAGGCGACAGTTGTGTGTGTCGCTGCATGACTACGTTGTTATGTGTGCAATGAATAAAGACTTCCTCAAAAGTCGAGTTTAATCTGAATCTTTAATCTTAATAAATGCAGTCCATTTTCCAGTCCATTTATAGAGGCAGGAGACCTGTGATGCACTGCTCTCCATGGTGAATTTGACACGACCACCACCCTTTTCTCCACTGCATCTCTTATTGCTATGACATTTCTAAGGGTTGTTTATCAAATGTATTTGCAGTTGTTGAGGCGGTGCTTACTACTTGTTGAGCCACACTTTGCTTCCTAACTCCTCTCCACCGTCTTGCTTTGATGTAAACTGCCCAGTTTTAGAATGTTTACAATTAGACGCCTTGGAATTCTTTTGCAAGTTGCGAATCTTGATCCGAACTGGCCTTTACACGTCATGCCTCTGATTCTGGAATGCCTGGTGGTGACTGGCATGCTATCAAAAGAAATTGCTGGCTTTGTTTGGTTCTGTGTAAAGAAAATGTTTTTACAATTATTGAGGGATCTTCTTTACTGCAATATTGCAGAGGCTAAAGAAGGTTTTTCTAGTTGTTTTTATAATTTGTTCTAATTGCAAGGCAAGCGAATGTCTAAACACAAACAAAGAGCAGACACACACACAGCCAGTAACTCAAAATACCTTTGAGTCTTCCAGGTCCTCTCGGAGGCCTACGATTAATTCGACATGCTCCGGTGCACAGCCACTCGCTCAGGCCTCACTTGAAGAACCCTTTGCGATATCTACTGTGTCATTTTATTGATGTGTGTGTCTCTCACTCTTGTTCTTTGACTCTCTTCTCTTCCTCTCCCTTTGTGAGCTGTGTGTTCCTTGCTGGTAAGTGAATGTGACATGTGCGCTTCCTGTATGGTGTCCTATCTGAGTTGAGGTGGGGAGCGCAGCTCCGAGCTGGCAGCCGCGCTGGTTGTCTGAGGTTGGCCGGGTTCTGAAGACTTCCCTGGCTGTTACCTGTGAACTCAGCACAGCAGCGTCTTCCAGAGCATGAATGAATTAACGTTTTTGGTCACAATCAACTGAATGACCACCAAACCCCTAATGACTTAAAGGGCCTTTTGGCTGGGTAATATATACTGCACCTAGACTAATGGATATTTAAAACGCTGTCAGTGCCTCACTGCAGATTCTCTGAGAAGTGGAACTGAGCTCTAATCACAAGCCATTACAGATTGTAATTATTCCTCCATGTGTTCGTCGTCTATGGTCCACGGTGGCAAGGAAATGTATTGGAACTTTTGGCTCAATGGACGTCAGTGAGTTTACAGCAGAGAGGCCCCTGTGTTGTTTCCAGGACTCTGGTGTGGCACACATCCTTGGTTCGGTAATTAACACGATGTTGAGGCCCTGAGCAAGAGAGGAGCCCAGGAACGATCACCCTGCTGCCAACATGCTGATAGTGGGCAATTCATCAGCGCTAATTTGCTATGCTAATTTTCTCATTGAACTCAATAGGAAGATTGGCTTAAAGGAAACACTACTATAATATAGTATACACTGTGAAGCAGAGTGGTCAGGGATTGACTGTTTTTAGCTGCTTGGCCTGAGTCACCCTGAGTACTATTGTGCTGAATTCAGGCTAGAAAGCCCATTGAGATTTTTTCCCAAGCCCTCATTAACTACGTATATCATACTGTGAGCAGCACCCAATCTGCCAGAGGTCACAAAAAGGTAATACATGTTGTATACAGTAGGCTATGTATCACCCCATACAGATTGTTATGGACAAAAATATATAGGTCACTGTATGTTATGGACAGACACAACAACACTGAAATAAAAAAAGTCAACCAACGAACTAGATTCTTGTACCGGATCTCCTCTCTGGTAAACAAGAATAGTGTGTAGTATTTTGTTTATGAGAAATATTTATACTTTATATAAACCAGTGTGCCTCTTTTTGCAGCTGGTGCTTATTAGTGATGGTCATGGCTATGGCACTAGACAAGCCTTGAGGGGTCGGTTCGCCCTGCCGAGACCCAGAACTGAAGCCTTAAAGAAAACTGTAATGTACAGGGCAATGTCCTACTGGAATAGACTTCCACAATATTTGGTTTCAATTACCAGTAAGGTGGGATTCAAGAGGAGACTAAGAGTGGCTGTAATACAGAAAGAGATTGATTTTGGTTGGGTCTAATCTGTGTCTAATGAATGGGTTCTTGTGTTGGGTTATGTGTTGATTTGGAATGTCTTTGTCTAGTGGTTATGATGAGGAGTATTAGAGTATGAGTGTATGGAATGTCGTGCTGTTTTTGAGCACGTTTTAGTTTTCTCTGAGATGTCTTCGTTTGTTGTTTTATTGATATTTGTTATTGTTCTATATTAGAAAATTTGGCATACATATTTGTTTATCTGATTTTGATTGGTTTAATGTTCTATAATTGTTTGTATATTTTATTGGTGTTTTATTGATATTTGTTTTGTTTTTATGTTGTTTTATTGATTATTCTTGTTTAATTTTATATGTTTGGATCCAGACCCCAGGAAGAATAGTCGCTGCCAGTGCTGAGGCAGTGACTAATGGGGATCTGAAATAAAGAAATAAAGAAATACCCTGAAGACTCTGGCAGGAGCACTCATTCAAGGGTACTACGACTATGCGTGCACCTCATGGTACCAAAGCACCTCAAAGGCGCTAAAAACAAAATGACAAACATCACAAAACAAACTGGTCAGACTACTGCTTGACCTTACTCCTAGAACCCACCTCACCCCTGCCCACTTTGACAACCTAGGATGGCTTAGAGTAGACGACAGAGTACAGCAACTTGCAATGGCCCTGGTCTACAAGATACATGTAGTGGATTCCCAGGCTGTTTCGGTTCTGCTCTGCTTCAGAACCTGTTGCCTTAGTACTCTGCGTTGTGATTAAATACCTTTAAAGCTGGGAATCACTTCTCTTCAAAACTGACTGAGCAGGCCGAAAGGCAGATGGAATTAAGGAGGAAAGATAGTTTAACAGTTGTTTAATAAGAGAGAAAGAGTGTATACAAATTACATTAAAGAATGCTATAGTTGTGATCAAAAACACTATGCCGTAATTGAACACAACCAGGCTAATATAACAGTAAAGAGAATGCTAGTTGATAAGTTTGTTGAAAGTCTTTGTTCTCTGCTGATAACAAAGAGGATTCTGTTTTTCCCTCCAAAAAGTTCCTTTGTCCTTTGCCCGCCTTGCTTGTGGATGAGATGGTGGAGATGGTGAGGTCTTGTCCTTCTCGTGTTGGTTCCAGAGTGTTCTTCTGGTTGTTTCCTGCTGAGTTGTGAGTCCTCTCTCCCACATCCCACACCCATCTTATAGCCCAAGGCCGTGTCTCCGAGTTGATGACATCATCACATTAATTGCTCCAATCACAAGCCAGCTAAGCTTGCATTTTGAAAATAGGGGTTTGGCCTATAGGCCAACCCCCTCCACCTAACTGCAAAAAGAGGCTGTCCTTTACCTTAATCAAAGTTTAAACATTGCATCATTTTCATTTCCTTATATCTTTTACTTAAACACATTACTTGACTTGTTAGTACTTTGATGTACCTCAAAATATATTGATTACCTAAACACAGCTATATTTCTAAGTCTGTTTGACTTTCAGAACATATATCTAACCATTCTGTTAGCTTAATAGAATACATTTCAATACCATATAACAAGCTTAACAGATTGCAGAATGTGTAACAATCAATTTAATCATATTGAACATTAATTGAAAATAGCACAGACACATTAACTAATTGTAGACATTTTAGTATGACCAAACACTAATTATATTTTAACTTACTTATTCAAATTACTATTTTAACAATATACTAGGAAATAGTTAGTTTGGAGATCTCCTGTGTGTGTGTGTGTGTGTGTGTGAATGTGTGTGTGTGTGTGTGTGTGTGTGTGTGTGTGAGTGTGTGTGTGTGTGTGTGTGTGTGTGTGTGTGTGTGAGTGTGTGTGTGTGTGTGTGGATGTGTATGTATGTGTGAGTGTGTGTGTGTGTGACTATGTGTGTGTGAGTGTGTGTGTGTGAATGTGTGTGTGTGTGTGTGTGTGTGAGTGTGTGTGTGGATGTGTGTGTGTGTGTGTGGATGTGTATGTATGTGTGAGTGTGTGTGTGTGTGACTATGTGTGTGTGAGTGTGTGTGTGTGAATGTGTGTGTGTGTGTGTGTGTGTGAGTGTGTGTGTGGATGTGTATGTATGTGTGAGTGTGTGACTATGTGTGTGTCTCTGTGTGTCTGTCTGTGTCCCCAGGCCGTCTGATAACACTTCTTTGATGTAACAGTTGTTTCACTGTGTGTGTGACAGGAAACTTCAGCGAGATAACGTCTCTACATGCCCTTTTGGTCTTTGTTTGATCTTTACAGAGCCCATTGTCCTCGGCCATAGCAGATGGTCCTTGTGTTGCGGTCATAGATGTAATCTTTTGACCACTCAGTTCATGTGTAAATCGATCTGTGTGGCTGAGTCTATGTTTGGGAATTTACTACAGATCCCCACTCGGATAGTTTACCTATCCTTAATATGTCAAACATAGATATCAATCTCTACACACTACTATCTAGATAACACTTAAGACATTTTAAATCATATTAGGATAAAATATATATCTGATTTGTCACACTCAGATCCTAAAATTCAAATTAGCCATTTCAGTTTTTGTGATCATGTGCAGTCTTTAATACTTGTTCTCGTACCAAGATCAATAGAGCATTTGAGGAGGGGGGTCCATGTTTTTTAGATTTGACCCTGCCTCCTCTTTATTGCTCAGAGCTGGTGCAATATCACGACTGCTGGGTGCAACTCAGAAAGCAAATTGCCTTTCTTATTACACCCCATCTTCTGTCAAGCACATCTTGACTCGTGGAGATCCTCTCTTAGGGGGTAGAGCCCCCTGCTGTAGTATCTTCTATTCTTCACAGCGATGGGGAGGTCGTTGCTGGCTGCTCGACCCCTTCGCTGGTTGACCCTCGGATCAGTGGAAGAGGTTTGTGTCTCCTCCCCTCCGCCTGGTCGTCGATAGGGGCGATAGCAGCTCCCCCCCTTCGCTTGTTGACCTCCTGGTCAATAGTTGAGGCCTTGCTTCTGTTGACAGCCGGAGTTGTTGCTGAGGCCTAGCTGCCTGTCTCCTCGTTGGTTGTCTGTCGTTTCCCTCTGAAGCCTCAAGACTCGGTCACTGCGTTGGCCAAGACTCTCCCGGCCCGAGATGTAGGCGTCTCCTGGTTCTCCGCAGTGTTGTGGTTCCCCATGGAACCGCTGGGTAGACACTAGCCAGTGTCCTGGATCAACGGTACCGATGGAGTCCTCGGTCTTCCTTGTACCACTCTCTGATGACTGTGGATCCCCCAATCTCCCATCCGTATCCTGTAGTGAATACATCGCTTCGGGGGCACAGTGGGGATCACTTCTACCACAACAATTGATTGAGAATCCATAATTTCCATCCCTCAGACTCTCTTTACTGGTCTGAGCTTTTGACAACTTTCTTTTCCAAATCATTTATCTATATATTTTATGGCTTCTAGATCATTAAATTTCAAAATTCTGAAAAATTCACATGGCTCTCATTATATTATGCTGATACGTATATTCCTCCACCTCTCGATGTGAAATACACAATGAAACATCGTTACCGTCTTCCTCTGGTTCCGGACAGCTGCATCCCGGACCGGACAGCACTGACATCCATTCTCCCAGTAACCTGCGTGTATGGCAACAATTCACAGTCCGCCTTAAACACACATCTTATACATCACAAGCCAATTATCAATTGCACATGTTCACACCCTACACAATACTAATTTGGCCAATAGCGACCAAATCTATTGAGCTTCATTAATGTACAGAGAATCATGCTTCCCAACACTATAAGCAACCACGACACACCCCCAGCCGCTAAAACTGGGTATTCAATGGGCGGAGAACAAAAATCCATAACTAGCTCATGTTCCTTCACTTTGTTCCCAGTCCATTTTACAGACACATACTACCCCGTCCTGATGTGTCGAGATCACTCCCAGCTTGCCAGGTATCCTAAGAAAAAACACACAGAAAGAAAGAAAACAGAAAACAAAACACAAAGAAAACGCTGCCAAATCAATAAATGAAAAAATAAACGAAACTTGTGAGCTTCCCAGCTCATTTTTAACTAAGAAATAAAAAGGGAAATCAAATGAATAAACGAAATGTACACTCCCGGCCTAAGCCAGGAACTTGCTCATATCACACTAGAAAAGAGAAGTAAAAATAAAAGTAAACAAACACCTATCCTATTGCTCATAACTGTTAATATGCTTCTATCAATACTATAAAATACTAGAAACAACTATGAGTCTTTTCAATTTCTTAATCATGCAGTCCACCTCTTGATCAATCTGAATGTTGACCGAGCATGGATAATTTACTGATCACTTGTTAGTCTGATTAGTTCATGCATTTGTCAGTCACCCATACATTCGTTTTTAGTAACTTTCATTCATAATCTAATCACCTAACACCTCCATCCATTTTTATTCTATTCTAATCTAATTAGGAGCATATTTTATCATTCAATATATCCCACCTCTACCCTAGTCAGTTGCATATATTTTTATTCTGCCGGTGGCCTCTGCAGACATGACCTTTGAAAATGACCTCTCACTCCACAGCTCCAACAACACTGGCGGTCTCCCCCGGGTTGTGGGACCCGGTGGGTCAGTTGCCTGTGACCAGATGACCCTGGGGTCATCGGGCCCAGTACATGTCCTGGTGGTGTGCCATCATCGCCATGGTTCCCTGGAGCCTGTTCGGAGGAGAAAGCCACGTACCTATTTGGTCCAGTCACAGTTCCTTGAGAGGGGCCCGTGGTTGGGAGGGGCCCGCCACCTGTACAAACACGCTCTGTTGTGGATAGATGGGCCTGCTCTGCACAGTTCCGAGCAATGTGTCCGAGGGTCCCACACGTCCAACAGTGCACCTGCCGCACCCGGTAGCCAATCGGATTCCTGCCTTTGCCTACACCTTTTCCTCGTGGTCGCCACCTCGTGGGTGGTCCTATTGGGGTCAGTTGTTGTCCCGGCACGGGACCCCCTGGTGGCCCCAACTGGGCCTGTCTCTGGCCATCTGGTTCTCCAGAGGGAGAGGGAGAGAGGCGATTGGAACCTGTCTCCCCTCCGGGCTGTGTGGGCTGGAGTAGGCCTTGGAGATAGTCCACTACCCGTCTAGCCTCGGCTAGCTGTTCTTCGAGAGGGAGGCACGTCTGTAACTGGCAGTCATCTGCAACGGACAGTTCAGCTTGGATCGACTCGGGTAATACAGCTGTCTCTGGGTCGCTTGCTGCAACGACTCCCTGTGGCGGAGTAAAAGACATTATTCCCAGTCCCTCCGTCTCACTGGACACTAAAGGGGAGTCGATTAAATTCCAGCCAATCAAGTCAACGTCCAATTCGGTCAATGTAATGTCTGCAGAGGTTATCGGCATTATCTTGATTTGGGTACGCATTCTACACCGGCCTCCTTTAACTACAAGGTTCTGTAATGGCCTGAATATCTTTGGCCATCTCTTCGTCACTTTTATTGTGACATCTCCAGTCGTTGAAATAGACAGATTGTCTACCCTTTCTATGGTCAGTGCATCTAACCCTCCGGTTGCTCCTATCTGTGTATTTTCCATTCTCACCCTTTCTCCAATCACTCGTAACGTCACCGTTTGGAAAGCAAGTTTCTCTGTATTCAAACTATTTTTACCAAACTTGAGTTAATTTCACTCACACTTTTATATTGGTGTAAACAGGAATTGATAATTTCGGTCTTGTGATACTATACCCCCTGACTGTCAACAGTCTCTTTGATTTCCCTGTTGGGGTTCGGAATTGTCAGCGCCGGCCATCCGTCCTGGAGCAGCTGTGAAAAGAGAGAAGCAAAAAATACACTTAATTATCAGTGACATTTGCCATTCACAATCCATCATTTGTCTTTAAGCATGGAATGTCGGGCATCTCCTAGACTATGATCATATGAGAGCATTTGTGCAATTTTCGTTTTTGATTTATCAATGACACCGCCTTAATCTTTTTTCCAGTTGTCTCCATTGGAAACCCAGATTCTCAATCCTGTTGTCAAGATCCTCCTTATTACCACTCCGGGGAACTTATTTTCCATCAGCTGTTTCCTGAGATGGTGGTCAATCAGAAAGTCGTTATTTACAGCCTATCATTCCTAAACATCTGTATCGGACATTGTAATTTAGGTGAATAATCTCACTTTTACTCCAATTTGCAAATGACTATGTGTATGTGTAACTATATTTATTTCTGTCCGTGAAAGCCTAGTATGTATTTCGCTCATATTACATTACACATATCAGTAACACATATTTTCCATTCACAATCTCTCACACAGTTATTATATATCCCCCATAACACCTAACCCTTTAGGTGTTAAAATAACGCTCTTCTCACGGGAACAGAAAACAATTTTCAGTGCCTTATGTCACTGAAGTCCCCGTGCATCTAGAATAGCGTCACACAACCCGTTCATAACCACAGGTGGCGACACCATCCCCATATTGAAAATCCTGCCGACCAATGAGATTCCACTGGCCAACTCGTCCTGTGGCCCACGGCAACACCCCCAGTTTGCAACCTGGAACATGACACCCCGGGCCCCTTACCCAAGGATAATCAAAAAAACATTCCACTCACAACCCATTCAACCACCGTAACCAGTCACCCATACACTCACACACAATATAATTCGACGCGCGTAGTGTGGCAGCGAGCCTTTGACGAGTGCACGCTTAGCGCACCCCTGTTAATGCGCGGTGGCAGACAGCGAGCCCACCCCCGCCACGACGTTTAGCAGTCCCCGTACCCCTGGTAAAATGAAAAATGTGCGCAGTGTGACAACGAGCACCGACGAGTCACACACAGCGCACAAAGCGTGGAGGCAGACAGTGAGCCACGATGAACTGTCCACCCACACCCCCATCGCAGGCGCAGCCGAGCAGAGCATTTATGCTCCAACTTACGGCCCACCAACATGAACTGGTACTGAGCCCCAGCCGGGGCCCGTCCAAATGTAAGAAAAAATGTAAGAAAAGAAGTACGAGCAAAGCGTTTAGGTTGACATGGTAGCCTATACATTTCAGTGTGATTGCATGCAAAGTTTGTCATTTGAATATCTAGCTCTTTTTACTATCTCCTCGATGTCTTGATTGCAGTGTCTTGATTGCAGTGTTTTGTATTGAATTGTATAAAAGAATAAACGACTTGTCGAACAAAGCGTAGCGCCAACGCAGGCAATACCACTGCCAGCACTAGAAATTCCCTAAAAACAACAATAAAACTGAATATGGAACAACATACGCATAATAAGTCCCAAACCCAGCCTACCGCCTTTGAAACCCTTACAGTAAACAGCAATAAACAATATACCTAGCACTACACCGCGTTTGAAACCCATAAAAAAACTCTATATACAGGCCCCAACCTAGGAGAGAAAGAGAAGCGTTTCGGGGGGGGGGGGGGGGGAAGTACATGGAAGAGAGGCGGTGTTGAAATGAGGGGAGCGAGCGAGAGGGGGGGGTAAGAGAGAGAGAGAGAGGGAGGGAGAGGGAAAGAGGGGGGGAGGTGAGAGGGAGAGAGGTAAAAGGGAGAGGGAGGGAGGAGGGTGAGAGGGGGGGGGGGAGAAGGAAAGAAAGAGAGGGGGGGTGTGAAAGAGAAAGAGAGAGGGGAGGCGAGGGGGAGAGAGAGAAAGAGAAAGAGAAAGAGAGAGAATAAGAGAGAGAGAGAGAGAGAGAGGGAGAGAGAGAGGGGGAGAGAGAGAGGGAGAGAGAGAGAGAGAGAGAGAGAGAGAGAGAAAGAGAGAGAGGGAGAGAGAGAGGGGGAGAAAGAGAGGGGGAGAAAGAGAGGAAGAGAGAGAGAGAGAAATAGAGAGAGAGAGAAAGAGAGGGGGAGAAAGAGAAGAGAGGGGGAGAGAGAGTAAGAGAGAGAGGGGGAGAGAGAGTGTACAATGAAAACGTTCTGTGAGCAGAATCCAAACATATTCATCCTGTACACTTCTGCCCCCTACCGTATTCCCAATAAACTCCACCTTCCCCTTAACAATGGACGCTCGCCACCCCTACCAAGATGGACGCTCGGCACCCTCCCAAGATGGACGCTCGGAGCCCCGTCAAGATGGACGCTCGGAGCCCCGTCAAGATGGACGCCCCCTCGCGAGACATACCGAGAGTCCCGTCATGCCATGACGTCAGCACAGTTAGCCTAGCATGTTAGCTTAGCATGTTAGCTTAGCATATTAGCTTCGTTAGCTTCAACCTAGCGCGCGCTTACTACGTCACATCCGGCGACCGCTTTAGCCGTTTAGCGCGGCTAAGTAGCATTAGCTTAGCTTCCCTTATGATCCCATAAAAACGTTCCCAACGACCCGTTCCGCCGCGCGGGCCGTCCCCCGCAACGTTAATACAATACCACATACCCCACAACAGAATCCTATTTCCCTCAAAACGCCAGTGTAGTGATCTAATTAGAAATATAAAAACATAATGAAACACTAGTTTGACCCCTCCGTCGTCATTTCCGGCGAGCTTAGAACGACTTCCGGGTCGGGTTCTAGATAATCCCGATCACCTTAAACATTACATAACTATTTTATCCGCCACGAATATGAAAAATTTTAAGTGCCCTACACATCGCCGTAATCTCAAGACACTAACGATCGACCTTATACATTTGAATTACGTCTACTTTTCCCTCCATTTGCTCCGGTGCCTCAGAGGCTAACGAGCTATCGTTTGTAGCATGTTGCGCGCTACGACACGCACGAGTTCCAACGAGAACGCGCTCTGTTCACACAAGCATGCACGCGCCCCCCTCCATGAAGCTGGGTGGCGCATTTACCGTTGCGTGTGTGCACTTTGGACGTCGCGTGTGTACCCGATTCAATATTAAAAACCGTTCTCAGTCATATTATAAGTGCCACTTTACAGATTTAATCTATATACTTCACACATGTTAAACCTAACCATAACGCTTTCACTCATACACAAACATCATACACAATTGTTTAACCATAGCTTGCAACATACGAGCCTACTCTAAGTACCATTCCAATGCTACAGCCTATTGTTGTAACACGGGACTCGTATATACGAGTCCCATGTTACAGCACAGCCTGCAACATACGAGCCTACCTCACGTACCATTCTAAATGTTACAGCCTATCGTTGTTTAAATCTAACATGTCCGGCTGTGCCCAGGGTAAAACTAGACCTTATTCATGCTTCATTTCTACTTTAGAAAATACTACGCACTATGTGCTTAAGCCAATATCTATAAGGCGTACTATGCACACGTTCCCCTTGCTCAACCCTGAGCACAAACCTAGACATCGTTCCTAAATACTTCCATACCTATTCTTAATGTTCCGACCACGGGCAGCGTCTCGTTCACTTATGCTAAAATTTCTACTATGGAAAATACTACGCATATCCGTGCTTAACTCTCTTACTGTAAGGAATACTACAGCACTAGTGTGGTTAAAAATCCTGCTCACAGGACCCCTAATCACACAGCCTTGAGCCGCTACCCCTTGGTCAGAACATTTCATTTAATACTTAATTACAGTCATACTTTTAGCAACCCCCCCCGTTGGTTCGAATTGAACACCCGTACACTCCATAACACTCACCTTTAGCGACTTCCAGTCACTTGAAGACGGATCGATTGATCAGTTGTTGTTGTCGTTCGAGGTGAAGAAAGAGGAGAAAAAAATTCTCCTTTGTTCTCGTTCAAAAACGGACGTTTCTATTCAAGGGTCACAGCACCAAAATGTAGTGGATTCCCAGGCTGTTTCGGTTCTGCTCTGCTTCAGAACCTGTTGCCTTAGTACTCTGCGTTGTGATTAAATACCTTTAAAGCTGGGAATCACTTCTCTTCAAAACTGACTGAGCAGGCCGAAAGGCAGATGGAATTAAGGAGGAAAGATAGTTTAACAGTTGTTTAATAAGAGAGAAAGAGTGTATACAAATTACATTAAAGAATGCTATAGTTGTGATCAAAAACACTATGCCGTAATTGAACACAACCAGGCTAATATAACAGTAAAGAGAATGCTAGTTGATAAGTTTGTTGAAAGTCTTTGTTCTCTGCTGATAACAAAGAGGATTCTGTTTTTCCCTCCAAAAAGTTCCTTTGTCCTTTGCCCGCCTTGCTTGTGGATGAGATGGTGGAGATGGTGAGGTCTTGTCCTTCTCGTGTTGGTTCCAGAGTGTTCTTCTGGTTGTTTCCTGCTGAGTTGTGAGTCCTCTCTCCCACATCCCACACCCATCTTATAGCCCAAGGCCGTGTCTCCGAGTTGATGACATCATCACATTAATTGCTCCAATCACAAGCCAGCTAAGCTTGCATTTTGAAAATAGGGGTTTGGCCTATAGGCCAACCCCCTCCACCTAACTGCAAAAAGAGGCTGTCCTTTACCTTAATCAAAGTTTAAACATTGCATCATTTTCATTTCCTTATATCTTTTACTTAAACACATTACTTGACTTGTTAGTACTTTGATGTACCTCAAAATATATTGATTACCTAAACACAGCTATATTTCTAAGTCTGTTTGACTTTCAGAACATATATCTAACCATTCTGTTAGCTTAATAGAATACATTTCAATACCATATAACAAGCTTAACAGATTGCAGAATGTGTAACAATCAATTTAATCATATTGAACATTAATTGAAAATAGCACAGACACATTAACTAATTGTAGACATTTTAGTATGACCAAACACTAATTATATTTTAACTTACTTATTCAAATTACTATTTTAACAATATACTAGGAAATAGTTAGTTTGGAGATCTCCTGTGTGTGTGTGTGTGTGTGTGTGAATGTGTGTGTGTGTGTGTGTGTGTGTGTGTGTGTGTGAGTGTGTGTGTGTGTGTGTGTGTGTGTGTGTGTGTGTGAGTGTGTGTGTGTGTGTGTGGATGTGTATGTATGTGTGAGTGTGTGTGTGTGTGACTATGTGTGTGTGAGTGTGTGTGTGTGAATGTGTGTGTGTGTGTGTGTGTGTGAGTGTGTGTGTGGATGTGTGTGTGTGTGTGTGGATGTGTATGTATGTGTGAGTGTGTGTGTGTGTGACTATGTGTGTGTGAGTGTGTGTGTGTGAATGTGTGTGTGTGTGTGTGTGTGTGAGTGTGTGTGTGGATGTGTATGTATGTGTGAGTGTGTGACTATGTGTGTGTCTCTGTGTGTCTGTCTGTGTCCCCAGGCCGTCTGATAACACTTCTTTGATGTAACAGTTGTTTCACTGTGTGTGTGACAGGAAACTTCAGCGAGATAACGTCTCTACATGCCCTTTTGGTCTTTGTTTGATCTTTACAGAGCCCATTGTCCTCGGCCATAGCAGATGGTCCTTGTGTTGCGGTCATAGATGTAATCTTTTGACCACTCAGTTCATGTGTAAATCGATCTGTGTGGCTGAGTCTATGTTTGGGAATTTACTACATACACTACACGACTAAGGTACCCATGTACATGTCAAAATACTTCCCAAAGGTCAGTGAATACCACAACCACAACACCAGAGGGAGCTCCACAAATCATGTTAAACCCAGATTCGGCACAAACAAGGGACTAAACACGTTTCGCAATTATGCCACATCAATGTGGAACGCCCTACCCACAGCTGTAAAGGAATGTGAAAACCACTCTCAAAGAGCACCTACGGGAGACTGCAATTCAAAACTGGCCCCTGTAAATGTCCTAACCAAACCCACTCCAATGCTCAGTAAATGTCCTAACCCAACCCCCTCCAATGTACAGTTACCCCACCCCGCCTACCCAACCCCCCCCCCCCACCCAACCACCTCAAATGTACAGTTTCCCCACCCCACCTACCCCCACCTCCTCCAAATGTATATACTCTTTTTTAGACTATTTTTGTATCACAAACAGTACTGTATTTGTAAATCTGGTATGTCATAAATGTATAGATGTAGCAGTACTGTATCTGTATGTCATATATGTTATGATGAATTGAAAATGGGGGACCCTGATGTAAACAAGACGTCTTTCTCTGGTCTGCATCCCCTTAACAATTGTGTGTATTGAGCTGTACTGTATTGTACCCATTCTGTAATCTGTTAATACAATTGTCAATCAATCAAAGGAATGAGTACCGTACTTTTCGGACTATAAGCCGCGGCTTTTTCCCCCATTTTTTGACCCTGCGGCTTATATAACGGTGCGGCTTATATGTGACTCGACGTGACCAAACCCGAAAATGTAAAAATCATATTACTTTTTTGACTGCATTGAAATGTTATTTATCTGTTCCCTTATTTGCTAAACTTAATACAACTTGTAAATGAGTTAATTCTTGTTATTTGTCCGACAGTATTGTGTCCCAATGCTAATTACATATGGTAATTAAACATTAAAACACCTGCGGCTTATAGTCCAGTGCGGCTTATATATGTACACATCATTCAATTTAGCTGCTGCGGCTTATAGTCAGGTGCGGCTTATAGTGCGAAAAGTACGGTATGTTAATACTAATCATAGCATACTAATTATAGTATAGGTTAATATGCCTCTCTTAGCATAATGCTACACAGATACAACTATTATTTTAATCAATTATAAATAAATTATATATTTAAATAAGCATAAGTGACAATTTTGCCAAAAGGCAGAAAAAATACACAAAAGAAAGAATCAAATTACTCACTTTGGTGAATTCCTTATATAATCATTTGATTATTAGCTTTGATGGGTTATTATGAGCTTAAGGTTTTATGGGTTATTATTGATAGGTTATGTATATAACCTAGTTATATGAGTACTGGCTGAGCGTCTCGCTCTTCGCCATATTGAGATATACCTCATCTCCAGTACCTACTGTACTTCATTAACGAAACAAAACACCCATGCACTTGACCAGGCCCCGCCCCGGTGTACCACTATAAGGCACCAGGCGTGGTCACACTCACCCTTCCTCGGGAAAAGTTTTCCATCAAGAAAAACCCCACCAAGGGACCTCAGGGCACGCTAAGAGCGAGACGCTCAGCCAGTACTCATATAACTAGGTTATATACATAACCTATCGTTATATACTCGTACTGGCAATCGCGTCTCGCTCTTCGCCATATTGAGATATGGGGCAGAGCAGATGCGAGGCCCGACAAATGTACCCCCTGAGGACCTGCAAGCCCTACCACCAGGGGGGAGGGGAGTCCCGTCACCCCCCTTCCTAGTAAAGAGGGTGCGGCAGTCAACTCCACCCAAGGTCAAAAAAGAGGGAACTAGAGACCCCTAAAAATGCACAGCACAGGCGGGACCACGTGTGACACATCACCTCGTGGCACACCCACACACCCCTGCTAACCCACCAAAGGGCGGGACGCAGGGGAGGTCCCAGACCTCAGAACCGCCTGGGAACAGAACCCCCAGTCATGTCCATGAGGTAAAACCTAACGAAGGGACCCGGGGAGGACCAGGAGGCCGCAGCACAGATGTCCTCCACCGAGGCCCCCCCTAACAAGGCGGCAGAGGACGACACCCCACGAGTGGAGTGTGCCCTGACACCCCCAGGGGGGGCCAGCCCAGCCAACGTGTAGCAAAGGGCAATGCCCTCGCACAACCAATGTGACAGGCGCTGTTTTGATGTGCCTTACCAGCGCGAGAGCCACCGTAACAAACAAAGAGCTGATCGGTAGCCCTGAGGTCCTGAGTCTGGTTGAGGTAAACCCCCAAAGCCCGGACTGGACATGACAGGTGAAGGCTCGCCTCTAACTCACCAGCGTGAGAAGGCGGATGAAACGCCTGAACCACAATATCCCTCGAGCGAAAGAACTCCGGATATTTTTTGGCACGAAGACTGGATTAGGCCTCAGAGTCGCACCGCTATTGACATGAATAGACAAGCACTCAGGCCGCACCGAGAGAGCACAAAGCTCACCCACGCGCTTAGCGGAGGTGATGGCCAGCAGGAACGCAGTCTCGAAGACAGCTGTTCCAAAGACGCCTGCTCAAGAGGCTCAAACGGGGCCTCGGACAACCGGCCGAGGACCAGTTGGAGGTCCCAACTCGGAGATAGAGAACGTTCCACCGGCTTAAGGCGCCGAGCGCCAAGCAGGAAACGCTTTACAAGAGGGTGGCTGAACAACGTAACGCCCTCAAAACCCCTCATGACAAGAGGATATAGCCGCGGCATATACCCTCACCGTCGAAGCCGACTGTCTATCCAAAATAGACTGAAGGAAGGAAAGGACAGCGTCCAGGGGACAGGACACCGGTTCCCAGCCCCCCACCTTACACCACTCATGGTGTCGACCACAGAAGGGTCCATCCTCTCCAGACTCACCCTCTCACCAGCCAAACCATCAGAGGCTGGCCCAGCACAGGGAACTGATACAGAGACCCGTGCGCCTGAGAGAGGGCCTGTGATGACCAAGGAACAGGCCACGGCGGGGCTAACAAGAGCTGGATCAGGACCGGGAACCACACAGCTGTGCCCCAGTCCGGCGCGAACAGGACCAAGGTCCTGCGCTCCCGACGTATCCGCACCAACAACTGACCTATCAGATGTATGGGGGGAAAAACGTACAGAATCCCAGGCGGCCACGGCATCGGTCCCAGACCTGCCCGACTATGTCCGGACGTAATCCCCACTCGTCAGGGTGAGGACCGCCCCGCGACATCACACCTGTACCCACATTTACCCTGCCGGGGATGTGGAGAGCCCTCAGGCTGCACAGATGGAGAACGCCCATAGCCAGCCGACCGCCGCCCGGTGCAGACGGGGGGAGCGTACTTCTCCCTGTCTGTCGATATACGACGCTGACGTCGTATTGTCCAGTCCTGATCAAAACACTGTTTGAGGACCAGAAGGACCGCCTTCAATACCAACACATTGAACGTAGCGCAAACCGGGCAGCATGGTCTTGCCAGCTGCCCCCTACTGCGTTGGCCCGACGTGTCCCCAGTGAGGGAGGCATCGGTGAAAACTGTGACGTGTGACAGCCTACTGCCCATGGGGTCTCCCCAGAGGGCGAGGTCCCCCAGTACTGACACGGGAACCTTAGCCGCTTCCTCTCACCGGGTCTATTTCCATACTGGAAAACCACCTCCGTATCCTCCTCATGAGGTGAAGAGGAGGCCAAGAGGGACCACGGAATGAGCAGATGCCATCATACCGAGCAGGCGCATCACGGACAACGCCGTAACCATCCTAGGACGGAACCTCCCGATCGTGTCGATAACATGCTCTGAGAGGGATGCCCATAGTACACTAGGAGTACTCTACTTCCAGTCTACAGCAAACCCCAGGCTGGTAAGGAATTCCACCACCTGCCTAGTATGAGACCTAACGATCCACCTTGACCGCCAAGGACCAGAACGTCGGCAGGACAGAATACACTTCGTAACCCCTGACGACGCAGAGGCCCCAGTGCGGCCTCCACGCACTTGGTGAAGATGCGGGGAGCCAGAGAAAAGCCGAACGGCAGCCTCTGGTACTCATATGCTAAACCCTGCAAAGGAAGCGTAGGTAAGCCCTAGGATGGAAGATCGGGGATGCGAATACCAGGCCCCCACCTGACAGTGTTCAACAGGTATGAGACGATCCAAAAATGCCGAACCTTCCCATGGGACAGGTCCAGCATGGGTCTGACACCCCCCCCCTCCCGATTTCTCGGGCACCAGAGAACACCGGGAGGAAAACGCCACGACGATGGCTTGCTTCGTCCACAGAGATTGGATCTCGTTGACCAGAGCTGTCACTGCTGGTGACCCTGACAATAGGGTCTGTACCAAACCTGAAAACGGGTGGGGTTGTGTAAACACAAGTCCCCGCCTCAGCGTTCTCTCCATCCACCTCGACATATGGTACTGCTGTAGCCATATGTGATGATACTCCCAAATGCACCCGCCGCTATTTAGCGCTGGTCCGCTAGGAACTGTAGATAGGCGGCCCGGTCCCACCCGCTGTGCGTAGCCAACCCTGGACCTGCTAACCGTGCGAGCAGAGCGTTCCGCGGAGTCGGGACATCGGACCCTGACACTACCCATGAGGCAATCGCACCCAAGGGGGGACCCCGACAGAAAGGGCCGGTTTGATACGGGGGAAGCTGACATCATACTAGGTGACAAAAGCTCCCCCACTGAACACCCCTCCAGCATGCTGAGGAGTTGTTCTGCAGCTGTACATGCAAGGTGTGAGGCCCCCATGGGTTCCTACACACCGTAGCCCTGCAGTGATATTACTACCACCCAAATCACGCATGCCTGCCAGACCACTGCTGGCTCTCGGGAGTGGGAGGCATCAATGTGATACCCGGCCTGGCGAAGGCGAGGTCGGGGAAGCCCACACTGTTTGCCTCAAGAGGTCTCGAGCCCCCCTGCTGACAACCCTTGTAGTTGACAGACGTAACACCAGGCTCAACCAAACACAGATGCAGAACGTGTGGCGTGGGAGCCGCTTGACAGCACAACATTCTCACGGACAGACCCAGTCTCAGCCATCAACTGGGTGTCAGCCCCTGTCCCCATGAGAAGCGAACGTGGGGCCGCTTGCGCTTCATTGAAGACACGCGGCCTGCAGCCAAAGGAAACAAATCAGAGACCCTTTTCCGCTGGTGTTGGGGGAGGGAGTGACCGGAGAGCAGGCTGCACACAGCCGGACGGCAACGTTTTTTTAGGGCGTGCTCATCCAATGTAGCTGATCCCTCAGCCGCCAAGGCTGTCGGCCTAGTGGACACCTGTTGACGTTGAGCCCAGGGTACCTCAGGCGGGGGAAACATGGCCGCTGGTCGAGGGCCTCGCCACAGCCGCTGGCGAGGCCGTGCTCTCACCTCTGGCTGCGCGGCGTGAGGCGGTGTGAGGCCTAGGTCAAATACCGCCCGCGCTCCAGCGGAAGACCAACGTTCCTCTGCGGAGAAGGGAGCCCTGAGGAGGGAACATTCTTTTTAACTTCTCACCCCCTCAAAGGGAGACTAATCCAACCAAAATGTCTGTAAACAAGCGTTGACAGCATCCTACAGTAGCCCTCCCTGCGGTTATAGCTTGCGGCTAGGTCAAAGCTAATAACGTCAAAACCTTGTTGTTTCGACGTCGGCTGGCCTTCATGGCCCCGCCACCAGACACCATTTTTGACAGAAAAAAACAGCAATTCGAACAAAGTTACTAATCGCTGCTAATTCTATACCGTGGCGGTATAGGCTTAACAGCCCACCAGCCACCCGCCGGGCCGACTCACCTCATGGCATGGTTTCAACATGCCAGAGGCAAAGGACTGATGCCACCTGCTTCATAAACACGGAGCACCAGTGGTGGTTGCAACCAGCAACCTCCACTGTGGTGTGCACCCATGAAGGGGTTAATGAATAAATGAACTAAAACACCACCAATACACTGTAGAATGGGCTAGCCCATACACACACGTTAAGGGGATGCAGACCAGAGAACACCAGTCCCGCATACCATTCATAATATTCACAAAAAGCACACCAGCCCTAGGCCTCAGCCCATTCACCCATGAAAAAGGTAAACAAGCCCCTGTCAATACTCCCAACAGTAGACACCGATTGACCGTCAGCATGAATGGCTAAGAGGAGGGAAGACCTTTTTCTAAAAAGACAGCCCTCAGCGGGGAATCAAAACAGAAACAGTAACCCAGCATCATAGCATAACGTTAGCCGCTCGCTCCAGGATAACCGGGAAAACAACAACGTTTACCCAGATAGCCTGCCCCTTGCGCCAATACACAACTCAGTTGTCTCCCGGGACAACTCGAGCAGCATTACTAACACCAGCATTGTTATGCCTAGTGGCGCGAGTTAGCCCGATAGCTAAACATTGCGCGACGTCCCTCGATCTGCTGTTTCGTTAATGAAGTACAGTAGGTACTGGAGATGAGGTATATCTCAATATGGCGAAGAGCGAGACGCGATTGCCAGTACGAGTATATAACAGTATGAGGTTTGATGGGTTATTATGAGCTTACGGTTTGATGGGTTATTATCAGTCTGAGGTTTGATGGGTTATTATGAGCTTAAGGTTTTACAGGTTATTATCAGTCTGAGGTTTGATGGGTTATTATCAGTCTAAGGTTTGATGGGTTATTATCAGTAAGGTTATTTTTGATCCCATTAGCCGACACACAGGCGACAGGCTAGTCTTCCTTTTAATCAACAAATCTATCAGGTACAGGAGGTCAAGTCTAGAATGATTTTACTGTAAGTGACAAACCTCACCATTGAAAGTATAGTTGTTTAAAAGTAGACTGTCTTGTCAGGCTTACAGGAAATTAACCCATAACCCAGAAAATCACCATAGGTCTGTCATAGTGGTGTTTTATTTGGGACAACATCAGTCTTGAGTGTTGTCTCCCTACAGCTGTCCATATTCACAAATAAAAACTGAGCTGTACAGTATTAGAGAAACATCTGTGAATTCTGTTTCAGGGTGGATTTTCCTCATTATCTGGTTGTTTTCCAGCCCCCCCCCCCCCCCCCCCCCCACATGCACACATACACACACCACCCAGAGACAAGGATTCACAGACGTTCACAAATACCTACACAGCTAGGCAAACAACAGATGTTAGTCAACCTGATTGTCTCTCTAGGCTATTTGATCTTCAATGTGAATATTTGATTCAGTGTGACATTAGGCGATTTACAGCCTATTGTTATGTGTTGTCTTATCATTGCACTAATGCATTTCTCGGAGACTGCATTAAAAGAAAACTGTGTGTTGAACAGTTGTTAGTGTGTATATAAAAAGATCCCTATGTGAGTCATTCTCATTTCAGAGCGCAGAACTTTCTTTTGCACATTGTATGTAAACCAGTGGGCTGTTGCGAATTACATAATTTCTTTGTATCTCTCGACTTTAAAACAGCAATGTGATCGCAGCAGGGGGTCTGGATGAAGGAGGCCTTGGATCCTCTGTGTGCAAGACACACACATCAGTGCAGCAGAGCCGGCGGTATACGTAATTGGGATCACGTCTCTAGAAGGATCCCTCGGGAGCCCGGAACGTAAAGGGGGCCACATGGTCTTCCACGGTCGACCAGGGGGATGGCAGATCCCCTTGATCAAACCCTCCTTTAACGTCAAAGGGAGGTTATAAAGGGATCCATGCTGGGCTCTTGACCGCTGCCTTTGGGGAGGCGGTTGTTACGGGATATGGGCCAGGAGAGAGCAGTTTGCTCCAGGGCACATGTTCACACGCTCTGCCCCGGCTGGGAGATGACCTGATTTGAGGGATGCCCTCCGCTGTTTCTCAACCTGGTTGTGTACGTGTTTTCCTTAACCCAATTTAGCGTGGCAGTGTTAAGACACGGGGAGGCTAATGATCAACCTGAGCTGCAGGCAACATGGACCATGACTGTTATTTGGATATCAGATGTTTTTGTAATGGAATTTTCTGGATTGTACATGAAGGACTGAATGTTGAACTGCTCAACACAGACTCAAAATTGCAATTATTGCGAGTTTCCACTGTACTCTTCCTGCAACAACAACATTTCAGAGCGAGGCTTCTGTTTGAGCCAGACTATAAAAAATAAAAAGAATATATGGAAAAAGACGCTTATTATAACAATCTTATTAAAAGGTTTTTGCCATAAAAAGCTATTTTAGTGGATGTACTTTGACGTGCATGTTTGCTCCGTGTGATTACACTGCAGCCAGTTTTGCAGTGGCCGGCTGAAGCGATCCCACTCAATACTGGACAAATTACAAAAGTTGTTGTCCCTCTTATTGATTTAGACCCCACAAGATGGAAAATAGGGTCCATGTTTAAAAATACCGGAATTCTCCTTACTTACACTACAAGATATGTGCTCATCATTTTCAGTAGAAATTACACTTTCACCACAAGGAAGTGCCTTCGGTAGATCCCCACTTGACGAGGTTGTTAGTAGAAGAAAGTTGGAAAACAAAAGAACGGGAAGATACGTTGACATCATATCTTTATTTTCTCTCTCACTATTTCGAGAAAATACAGCGATATTGTCTTCGTTACTGGAGTGTCTGGAAGATGATGATCATTCTGACCTTCAACGGCTTTTTCGTATTAGGAGCTCACGCAGCTGACATGCTCCCCAGCTACAGTCCTCCTTGCTGCGGCTGGATGGGGTTGCCCTCCAGCCATACAGCTGGACTGTGGGAAGCACCGACTGTTGTGAGAAGCGGTTGTTTCCAGGGTGGGGTACGTACTGTTTTGCTTGCGAGCTCTGGTTGTTGTTGATGCTGTGGGGGTTAGCTGACAATTTTACGAAACGCCGACTCCAGACTGGGTCCTCTGCTCGGCTTAAACGGCGGTCGGAGGATCTTGGTCTGACGCCCATGATGGTCAATCTAGTGGGCCGCGACCAGGTCCTGGTGAACCCAGGATTCTCGAGTGGATGCTTCTCTGTCCCGTGCAGGCCCCACCTTTCACATAAAAATGAAAGTACACCCTAATGAGGAAATGTGGGCATAGGATCTTCTTTATCGGGAGTTCCATGCTCAAAGTCGGCTGCAGCCCGAAATCGGAATTGTGCTGACCCCGCTGTATGTCTGGATCACCGTTGAAAACTGTGTTTGACATTCTTTTTCTTTTCCCTCTTAGGGGAGGGACTTGGACAGCGGCCTGTCTGAAGTGTGGCTTGTTATGTCGTTGTGTACAGTTCAGGTGATAGCTGCTTAGCTGGCGTGCTAGTTGTGGCCTACTGTGTTAGCCAGTCAGCTGTTAGCTGCGGCGCTAGCTCACTGTGTTACCAGGCTAGTAAATGTTAGCTTGTTGCTATCAGTCGGATAGCTGCTTAGCTGGCGTGCTAGTTTGTGGCCTACTGTGTTAGCCAGTCAGCTGTTAGCTGCGGTGCTAGTTCGCTGTGTTTACCAGGCTAGTAAACGTTAGCTTGTTGCTATCAGTCGGACGGCTGTTAGCTTAATGCTACACTGTTGAACGTTGCTATGACTATAACATGCCTTAAACACTCTGACTACGACGTCATCTTTGACAGAGGATGTTAGTCGAACCTACACCGGGAGCCCTGCCAGCGAGGACTGTGTCAACATGGAGAAACGTAGCGGCTGTGTGGCACAGCAACGTTACCCTCGTCGCCAACACAGGAGATGCTGTGTTCAACTTCGGTGTCCCGTTAGCCAGATTGCAGTTCTCTTGGCCGGCGCTCAGGGTAGGAGTCCCGACCGGACTTTAAACACTTCTTCTTTCCTTCCCTTCTAAATGTTTTGTAATAACGATGTTTTCCAAAACGTGTGTTGCTGCAATACATTGAGGATACGCCGCGTGTTGTGTGTGAATTGTCTTGTCACTGATATAGCTTCTCTCTCCATAGAAATCGGGTTGTTGTTTACATGTGTAAAAATGATCTGGTTAGTTGTGATGAGAACATGTGTGTTCATGTAACGTGAACTCACAACTAAGGGGGTTAATTAACCTATGAAGCTATGCTTGGTGACATGTGATTGAGGAATGAATTCTTTTCTCAGCCTGTAATGACAATGAACAGTGTGTTCACATATTAACAGGGTTACCTGTTCAACTTGGTCGTTAGGTTTGTTATAATGAAGAGACGATATGACACAGGCGATAGCTTTCGAGTCCGTGCATCTTTTATTTAACTCCCCCCGTCACACATCAAGGTTCCTACCGCACAAAGGTTCCTATACAAATATGACCTAATACTACATCTCCCTTCCTAGGATAAATAACTTTCCCTGAACTTAGGATAAATAACTTTCCCTGAACTTATAACATGACAGTCTCAACAATCAACCATAGTAGCTAAATATAACTAACTAATAATATTTTCCCCTTCTTCTGTATAAAGTTATTTGCAATTATACAACACATTAGAATGGTAACTTAACTTCTTTCTTAGAGAAGGGTGGGGTAGACTGCCCAGCCCTTCTGCAGAGTGTGAGGATTATTCTGCCCCATATCTCACTCTGTTTTTTTTTATTATTATTATCATTAGGGACTTAACTACGTGTGCACACAAAGTCCTTTAGGTGCCCTGGAGGGCCCCTCACTCTAGGTGGGTATCGTCTCTCAGTCATTAAGCTCTGTGGCTGCCGCTGCTGTTGGTTTTGAGTCACTTTAGCGACATGTGTCTCCACTACATCTGTTTCACGGTTCACCCATGGTGTCGTCTCAGGTAAGTCGGTTTCAGAATCTGGAGCCACCAGGGTTGGGGAGAGGTGAGACCTGTTTCTCCGTAGGGTACCTCCTCCGGGTGTCTCCACAAGGTAAGACCTGGGTGTGCCTGCCATAGACACCACTGTGCCTCGCTCCTTAGTGTCTCTGATCCACACATGTTCACCCGGTTGGATGAGGGGCAACTGATGTGTTCTGTGTCTTCGATCGTAGTTCAGTTGCTGTTTTTGTCTGTAAACTTGTTCCGTCCTTCTTAGTTTCTCTGTGTCGGCACATCTTGGTTTTAGTTGGGACGGGATGACAGGAACAAGAGTTCTGATTTTTCTCCCCATGAGAAGCTCCGTGGGACTGAATCCGTTTGCGAGTGGGGCGTCGCGGTAGGCCATTAGAGCAAGGTAGGGATCACTTGACTTTTTGATCAGACTTTTTATAGTTCTCACTGCGCGCTCTGCCTCCCCATTGCTCTGTGGAAAGCGAGGACTGGATGTCACATGGCTGAAACACCAGTCCTGTGAGAACTTGCGGAAACACTCTGATGCATACTGTGGGCCATTGTCCGTGCGGACCTCCTCTGGGATCCTGTGACGAGCAAATATTGACTTGAAATGCTGGATCATTGCCTCTGATGTTGTGGATGTCAGTTTGGCGACTTCCACATATCTGGAATAATAGTCAACGATGACTAGGTAGTGTTGGTTGGTGTTTTGAAACAGATCTGCTCCGACAGTGGACCATGGTCTTGTTGGGAATTCTGTTGACATCATGGGTTCTCTTTTGTTCACCCTCTCACATGCACATGTGTCACAGTTCTCTACCATCTTTTGCAATTCCTTGCTAAGGCCTGGCCACCATACTGACCTTTTAGCCCTCTCCCTACATTTTGTTATCCCGAGATGTCCTTCGTGCAGCTTTTCCAGTAAGTCAGCTCTGAGTGCTGCTGGGATGACTATTCTCTCCCCCTTTAGCATCAGTCCATTTTGCACCGTGAACTCTCCTGAGAGTGGCAGGTAGGGCTGAATCACGCGTTCTATGGAGAACTTATCTGGCCATCCTTCCACACAGTATCTCTTAAGCTGGCATACTATGGGGTCATTGTCTTGGTGTGTTTGGATCTCTCTGAGCCTTTTCTCTGTAGCGGGCAGGCTTGTCATGATGGAGTCGACATACAGGTTTATTTCTTCCTCTTGTAGCCCGTCTGCTGTGCTGCTTACAGGAGCTCTGGAGAGCACGTCTGCTGTCGCGATGCTTTTGCCCGCCACATGTGATATGGTGTAGGAGAACCTCATCAGTCTCATCCTAAGCCGTTGTATGCGTGGTGGAAGTTTGTCTAGGGTCTTCGAGCCTAGCAGAGGGACCAGAGGTTTGTGGTCTGTCTCAATGTGGAAGTCTTTTCCAATGAGGAATTCAGCAAACTTCTCACAGGCCCATGTGTAGGCCAGTGCCTCCTTTTCTATTTGAGCATATCTCTGTTCGGTGTTGGTGAGGGCTCGCGAGGCATACGCCACCGGTTTCCATGCTTGTTCAGCTTGCCTCTGGAGAAGGACTGCACCCAGCCCATATGACGAGGCATCAGCGGAGACCAAGGTTTCTGCGTTTGGGTCGTACAGTGTCAATCCAGGGGGTGTAGTCAGTTGTTTTTTTATATTAACGAAGGCCTCCTGTTGTGGGGGCCCCCATGCCCACATGTTTGACCTCTTTAGCAGATCTCTAAGTGGAAGGGTCTTCTCCGCCAGGTGAGGCAGAAACTTTCCAAGATGATTTACCATCCCCAGAAATCCTCTCACTTCTCTGACGTTCCTCGGTTCTTTCATGGCTCTCACTGCGTACACTTTGTCTGGGTCTGCGCTCACCCCTGACCCCTCGATGACCTGTCCCAGGTACTTGATTTTGCTCTTGGAGAACTCACATTTTCCAGCATTGAGCGTGACCCCTGCCTCCTGGAGTCGTGTCAGTGCTGTGCGTAACCTCTCATCATGCTGTTGTTGTGTGGCTCCCCAGATGAGCACATCATCCATCTGACACACAACGCCTTCCAGACCCTCTAGGATCTGTGTCATGCGCTTCTGAAAGTGCTCTGGTGCAGACGATATTCCAAAGCACATGCGGTTATACCGATACCGTCCAAATGGTGTCATGAAGGTGGTTAATAGCGATGACTCCTTTGACAGTGGAATCTGCCAGAAGCCTGAGTTTGCATCCAGCTTAGAGAACACTCTGGCTCTGGCGAGCTGTCCCAGTGTGTGTTCAACTGAGGGAAGTGGATGCCTCTCCCTCTTGACAGATTTGTTCAGTTCAGTGAGGTCTGTGCATATTCTCACCTTTCCCGTAGCCTGCTTGGGAACCACCACCATTGGTGCACACCAGTCCGTCGGCTGTTCCACCTTTGAAATTACTCCCTGTTGCTCCATGTTTTTTAGTTCTTCCTTTACTTTTGGTAGGAGGGGGAGGGATATCCGCCTAGGAGTGGAGACAGAAAAGAGCTTAGCCCCTGGCCTTAATACAATATTGTATTCTCCCTGCATTTTCCCCAGACCATTGAAGAGCTTTGGGAATTCCTGTTTCACATCTTCTTTTGAGACTAAAGCTAGGCTGATGGCATCCAGCCTTGCCACCAAGTGCAGTGCTATGGCAGCTGACCGGCCTAGCAATGGTACGGCCAGTTCCTCCACAACGTAAACATCCTGTTTTGTGATCCTCTCACCTTTCTTGAGTGTGGCTGTGAATTTCCCCTTTACATTCAGTGGCCTTCCTCCTGGCCCCTTTAAAGGCTTTGTTGATCTCCCCATTTTACTGAGCTGATCCTGACTACACATGGTCTCTGGCACTGCTGTTACATCCGCACCTGTGTCTATCTTCCACACAATGTTGCAGTGGTCCATTTTTACTTCCGTCATCCATGGACCTTCATCTGAATCGACAGTCAGTGAGCCAAGGAATGAAGCCTCTTCATCCCCATCATAGTCATCCCCCTCATAGTCATCCCTGTCATCTGTCAACGTGGCTATGTGCCCCTCAGTGCTCCTTCTAGCTCTGCACACTCTGGCATAGTGACCCTGCTTTTTACAGTGGTTACACAGTGATTCCCTAGCCGGGCATTTCTGTCGGCTGTGGCCTTCCATGTCGCCACACCATATACACTGTGTCTGCTTAAAATTCATTTTCTGTGCTATTCTCTTACCCGACTGGAATGACTGTGGCCTGGCTTGTGTATATTTAGCTCTGCCCCGCTGCTGGGCCTGCATACTATCAAGCTGTGTATTTGTAGAGTCCTCTTTAAAGTTTCTCTTGAGAGCTTCTTGTTGTTTCTTTACCTGCTCACTCTGTCTAGCCTTGGTCACAGCTTTTACAAGTGTTAGGTCAGGGTCCATTTGCAACTGTTCTGAAAGTCTTGAATCCCTCAGCCCAACCACAAGTCTGTCTCTCACCATTTCATCATGCAGTGTCCCATATCCACAATGTTCGGCCAGGCAATGCAGTGCAGTAATGAAATTATCTGTTGACTCCCCCGGCTCCTGCTGCCGCTGGTTAAACTTGGCCCTCTCGAAAATGACATTTCTGCGTGCTATGAAGTGAGTATCCAAACTGTCTTTGACCGTCTCATACTGAGCCTGTTCTTCGTCGCTCAGATGCAGGGAAGTCAGAATATCCTCAGCTTCTTCTCCCATAGTGTAGATTAAAGCATTCACCTGGTTTTCTTCTGCTTGGGTTTCTAATCCCGACGCAATCCGAAATCGATCGAATCTTTTTATCCATTTTGTCCAGTCTTCTGCCTTGAAAGTGAATTTCTCTGGCGGGGGAACTTGAAACTGACTCATACTTTCGCTTTCGCGCCGTTGGGCTCGCGCTGCCGTCTCTAAACTCAAACTCAAACTCAAACTGTACTAACGTTACTGTAGCAGCCTACTCTAAAGTCTATACTACTTAGTTAACGCTATATCTAATGTTCAATCCCACATCTGACACCATGTTGAGTTATAATCATGAGATCTTAGGTTTGTTATAATGAAGAGACGATATGACACAGGCGATAGCTTTCGAGTCCGTGCATCCTTTATTTAACTCCCCCCCGTCACACATCAAGGTTCCTACCGCACAAAGGTTCCTATACAAATATGACCTAATACTACAGTAAACGTTAGCTTGTTGCTATCAGTCGGACGGCTGTTAGCTTAATGCTACACTGTTGAACGTTGCTATGACTATAACATGCCTTAAACACTCTGACTACGACGTCATCTTTGACAGAGGATGTTAGTCGAACCTACACCGGGAGCCCTGCCAGCGAGGACTGCGTCAACATGGAGAAACGTAGCGGCTGTGTGGCGCAGCAACGTTACCCTCGTCGCCAACACAGGAGATGCTGTGTTCAACTTCGGTGTCTCGTTAGCCAGATTGCAGTTCTCTTGGCCGGCGCTCAGGGTAGGAGTCCCGACCGGACTTTAAACACTTCTTCTTTCCTTCCCTTCTAAATGTTTTGTAATAACGATGTTTTCCAAAACGTGTGTTGTTGCAATACATTGAGGATACGACGCGTGTTGTGTGTGAATTGTCTTGTCACTGATATAGCTTCTCTCTCCATAGAAATCGGGTTGTTGTTTACATGTGTAAAAATGATCTGGTTAGTTGTGATGAGAACATGTGTGTTCATGTAACGTGAACTCACAACTAAGGGGGTTAATTAACCTATGAAGCTATGCTTGGTGACATGTGATTGAGGAATGAATTCTTTTCTCAGCCTGTGATGACAATGAACAGTGTGTTCACATATTAACAGGGTTACCTGTTCAACTTGGTCGTATCAAGGGTAAGGAAGGAGGGGTGATCCCCCCGGTTTCCCTGGGGCTTCCCCACCCTCCTCTCAGACATGTTGTTTACAATATATTGTGTCACTGTGTTTGTGGGGATACGATGTAACCCTCAGCTTAATTGCTGGGGTTGTGCTTTCCGCTTGAGAAACAATTTTTTCCTAAAGAAAAGATTGTTTGGTCACTTATCATGTGTGCTTAGCAAGGCCTGTGGCCAATACATAATCAAGGATTCTGTATTCTCTCGTTATGAAAAACGGCGTTCCTCTGTAGCAAGAGTGTACTTTTGCCATTTTTTGTTGTGATGAAGGGTTGTGTGTGTCTTGTGATCTAGAACTGGGTTAGGTTTGGCCCACAGAAGCACATGTGTAAGTGTGGTACCGGGGCTCTTAAAGGAGGCCCACTCTGTTCTGTGTTTTTTCCTTAGTAAAAATCAGATAGCAGGTTAGCACATGAGCTATGTGAGGCTGTTCGATGCTTCATGTAGCAGGCTATGACTGTGTCATGCTCTACTTGTCATTACATCGTATCATGGGTGTGGGGTCGTAAAGGGGTGAACTGTTAATCCTTTCCTCCCCTTTTCTGATTGATCAGCGGTTAAAACCTCCTGTCCTTCAAGGTTCCTGTCACGTTGCTGTTTGGCACGTTACAGGGTAAGAGGGGGGGGGGTTTCCTGGTCCCACGCCCTGGAAGATTGGGCGTGTGCACCGCGGAAATTCCCCCGCCATAGAGTACGTCACTGAGCGCGTCTCTGTTGGTAAGACTTCCGTGGGTTGTTCAGGTCCATGTTATGGATCTGTTTCAGGGAGTTGTCAGAGCTCCTCCTCACGAAGCTCCTCCTCGGGGAGAAGTGCCTTCTGTGAGTTCGGACTCTCCTTCCCTGTGAGGGAGCCTCCTCAGAGTTTCAGAGCCTCCTCCTCACCTTGTCAAGGTGAGTAGGACTTCAAAAAGGAGTTCTGCTCTATTGTGTGTGTATTCGATTCAATTCGATTATTGAGTGTGTATTGGTTCAGTGCCTCCTCCTCGGAGAGCCCTAACCCAATTGTTACATAGCTCAATGTTGCAATATATTCTTTTCAATCTATACAGCTCGCGTGGGAAGTCTCTCTGGGGATTTCCGTCTCCTCCCTGTGGCAAGGGTGGTGGGATGTAAAAATGTCAAAAAGTTTTACCCTCAGCTGCGTCACGTGGGATTCATGTCAGTCTGTGTTTCTTTCTTTTTTTAAATAAAAAGAGGAAGGAACATGAAGCACGACGGCTCCGTGTCGTTCTCCCAGGCGACTTGGAGGAACAATGTTTGGTGTCTTGCTAGACTATCCATTGATGTGTTTGGGTCTCGACGCGTACATAGTGCTGGCTCGGGGTGTTTCTGTTAAGAATCACGCAGGGGCTAAGTGCGCCTTGGTTGCTCGTTATTAAAACAGCGTTTTTATAGGGCAACTGGGATGGAGTTTTGTCTCTTCCGAGCGCCAGTTTACTAGGTTGTCTCGATGAATTCTTGTTCATATCTGGGGGATGTTAACGGAATAGATCAGAACATAGGTAGAGGGGTCTCACGCCCTTGGGGTGGGCCACTGAGCGCGGTACAAATGGGACCGTCTGGGTGGCGCCCTCTTTTCATGTTTTAGATCGACACGCATACCTACCCCCTCTTCTGGAGTGGGCATGTCGGCGTGGTTAGGGCACGGGACTGGGCTGGTCGCGCTGGTCCAGGTCAGTTAACCCTGTTGTCCGCCGGGGATGCAGATCTGCTTTTTTCGGGGGGGAAAATGCCGGGTCGGCCCGGGTGTCACAGGGTTAGGCGTTATGGAGACCCTTTGTTGGGTACATGTTGTACTCTGCACTATCGTAATGGCTTACGGCCATACCAACCTGTACACGCCCGATCTTGTCCGATCTCGGAAGCTAAGCAGGTTCGGTCCTGGTTAGTACTTGGTTGGGAGACCTCCTGGGAATACCAAGTGCGGTGTGCTTAGGGCTGGTTCTCCATCTTTTCGCACCTCTCTCACGCGTGGCGAAGAGGGGGCTGTTGGGGTGGTCTTTGGACCTCCTCTGGTAACCCTGTGCTTCCCGAGCTGCCGGCCCGGTCCGAAGTAATGTTTCGTCGACCCGTAGGCCTGGAATAACCCTTTTTTGAAAACTGAAACACTTGTACTGCGGTATAGCCAGTGTATACCCGCAGGTGTGTTTTGGAGTTTTTTCTTGAGGGGTTATAGGAACAACCACCGTCTGTGTACCGAGAGGGTGGTTGATTCCCTGGTGTGTTGGAGCAGAGTCAACTCCCGGGTTACCGGGAATCGTGTCAGCCTTCTCTGCCTCGACCCCTCTGGGCGGGGTTTTTTAATGGAGGCTTTGTCATGGTGCTCAACAATGCCAGCATACGCCCCTTCCGCCAAGGGGGCTGTTTTCAGTTGACTCCTTTGGCGCCTGTCTCGTCCACAGTGCTCCAGGCTCAGGTTACAGCCTGCTGCCTGGTTTCCCCGGTGCGCTGCCTGCTTCCGTTGGTTGGACTTTTTTGAGTGCTTACGGCCATGCTGACTGCCTGTTCTGCAGGGTCAGTGTGCCAGGCGGTGTACTATTGGGGGGAAAGGGCCCGCTCTTGGAGGGGCCTTATCCGAATACGCTGGCGATGTGGGGGGGCGGTGTCACTAAGTGACCGCCTGGTGGGGTCTTGATGCCTGGCGTCATTGACCTCTCCGGGCCCCCTTTTTCCAGGGGATCCAGTCCCTTCAGTGGGTCTGGGTCTTCCTTCGCGCTCCGCTGCTACAGCCTTGCCACGCGGTTGAGTTTGCTCTTGACCCCGTGATTTTGGGGGCAGTAACGAGGTTGTTCCTTCCGTTCCTTCCCTGGTGGCATGCGGGTTGTGCGTGTGTGTAGTCGTGGGGTTAAGCCACGGTCTGCTCACCCTGTGCGTTGAGTTGCTTGAGTTCCTCTTCGCACGGTCGGATCCGTCTCCCTCCCGTAAGCCTCCAATAGGGGGGGTATCCTCCATTAGGGAGGGTCAGGGGGCTCGGTTGTGGGGGGCCTCAGCGGGGTACATTTGTCGGGCTATGGCTCCCGCTCAGCCTCTCTTGTGCAGATGATGCTGAGCGAAAGCCATAATGAAATAGAACGTAAGGTTATGTATATAACCAAGTTCTATGAATTATGGCGACGCTCAGCATCAGATGCAGCTGCGGCCCTTGATCTCGCCTTGTGGTGAAAGTTTGGGAAGGAGGCGAGTGGGTGACCACACACCTGCTTGTGGGGGTAAGCGGATGGGGGCGTGGCCAGACGAATGTTGGGATGTAAAGGTACATGATGGAATCTTTTATTCAGTGCACGTGCACGACGTGAAGTACAGTGCAGATGATGCTGAGCGTCGCCATAATTCATAGAACTTGGTTATATACATAACCTTACGTTAGGGGTGGTGGAGAGGATAAAACATTATATGAACTATTAATCCTTGGTATCAAACGGAATAATGGATGTATTCAAGGGGGGTCCGGTGGGGGGGGGGAAGAACGAGTAAGAGCATGTATGTGTTTTATAGTGGATTTCTACTGTAAAGGTTTGCATGTCATGTCAAAAAAAAATTAAAATTAAAAAACATTTGTTAAAAAAAAAAGGAATGTCCAACCAGACACCAGTGTTTACAACAGCTAAGAACAGTACATGTAAAAACATTCATGAACAAGGCAAGTAGATTATCTTACAGTATAGGTAGAATCACTATTGTGTTAAATTAATTGGAGGTAGAGAGTGGCAAAATAGACATTTATTTATATTAAAATGTTTGAGATTATTATTTGAATGGCTAAATGCACTGCTTTAATTCTTGTTGGACTAATTCACGTAGAAATAAACCCATTCCAGTGCCAGATGTAGTTGTTGAATAATTTACTTACCAGTGGGTTAATACTTGTGCACAAAAGGTGTGCTGCACAGGTCTGGCCCAGGGAGTCTTGAGTAAATAGGTGCTCTTTTTTGGCTGGTGTTAATTATATTGTATTTTTTCTTTATTTTATATTGAAATTCTATCAAATATAAAGAGGGAAATGTGTAGTAGTATCCATGAAAGAAATTGTGTGATCATTGTTGCTCAATATATCTCGCTAGATGCTCCCTCTGTTAACACTTAATTTAGCCAATCCTCCTTCCAATTTGCTGCTCTCGGCATTTGGAACGAGATGCAAAAGAAAATGGACAAATTGATCCCCCTCACTACTTTTAAGGACTCTATCGCAGAGTTGTTTACACAAACTTGTCACCCAGCCTTTTAACTGACATCTAAATGGTCTGTTGTGCTTCGTGTCTTACAAATCTTGTGATTTTATTTGCTTGTATGTTTGGTGTGTGTTGTAACATATGTGTCCAATAGTCTTATCTGGATTGTTCTTTTTTGTATATTTATTTATAATTTCTTTCAGTTTTTTTTTGTCTTCTTGCTAGGCCGTCATTGTAAGTACAAATGTATTCTTAATTTATCTGCCTGGTAAAAATAAAGGTTATATAAAGAAATGTAATGAAATGCAAAAAGAGACAATGGAATGCAAAAATGTCCGCTTTATGCGCGGTGTGATGCATTGGGGTGGAAGGAATGCGAAGCGCTCAATAACTGATGGTAAAAAAGATTACGGTAAAAATACTACTTCAAGGACCAAAGTATTCAAAACAACAGGAAGAACATGCTATAATACATACTGTCGTAATTATAAATTCATGATTATTACTCAGTAATAATCTCAGTTTACATCTTCAGGACTGCTTTCCTGACTACAAATTAAGCATCAGCTCCAACCAGAAGTGATGCTTTTCCTGTGTGTTGTGCGTCACACTGTTGAGACACTGTCCGTGGTACAGTGGGTTTCTTTGTTTTCATTCAGTTCGTCCTTGAGGAGCAGAAACAGCATTCCGATAACTGATTTTGCAGGAATACTTGAAAGTATGAAGGGGTTTATTTATATTATCCATGACCAGGCAGCCCCAGTGGCTTTGTGTAGCACTCAACACTTTCATGAACATTGTTACTCAGCTGATAGAGTTGTACCCTTCCTGCTGACTTGTCATACAAAACTTGTAAGTCACTTTAAACAACGGATCCAATAGCACACTAGAGATGGCTTGATGGTACATTGCCTAAGAACATTACCTAGTAAGAAGACGTGTCCGGCCCATGGGGGCATTAACGTGTGTTGTCGGGCCTTACAAATAAATTCGATTTGATTTGATTTGACTGCTTGTTGTTCCCAACAGGACTTTTTTTTACTATTAATTTATGTATTATATAGTAGCACAGTTATGAAGTTGGCAACAAGCATTTCACTGTACAAGGGAGTATGTGACAAATAAATATGTGATTGATTGATTGATTGATTGATTGATTGATTGATTGATTGATTGATTGATTGGTAAAGACCTGGAATAGAGTATAGCACTGTGTCCAGCTCTGTATTTCTACAGCATATGAGCAGCATCACACGACAGATGGGAGAAAATATAATACTGCACTATGGATAATGTTTTGATTCAGGGAAAGACAAGAACAGTTAATACATTTTTTTATTTTATTTATTTACTTATCAATAGTGTTGGTGGTAAAACACATTAGGGGTGAACGGGGGACGTTGTCACACTTTTTACTCTAGTGTGAAATGCTCATCATCAAAACATCTTTCAATAGTCATTCCTACATTAATAATAATAATAACTAGACAATTCCGCGCGGGGGAAATTGTGAAAGTGTGGGTGACGCCTGTGCACCGCCGGCCAACGGGAGAGGGTCTCTCGCGAGTCTCTATGACAAACGGTTCAAAAGATACAAAAAGGGGGTGCGGCCTAAGGATCGGGGGAGTGGTCAACATGGACCAATGAAAGAGGATATCCCTACTGAGTGCAATTACACACTATTACACTAGCACACTATTACACTATTACAAGTTCAAGTTTCAAGTTCAAGTTTCTTTAATAGTTGTCATACAGAAGTACAGAATACTTTTATACAAAATGCTTCTTACTGTTACGCTCCAGAGACTGTGCTAGACAAGATAAGTATGAAATAAAATAAAGTAGCATGTAAAAAGAAGTAAAAATAGAGGTCACAGTGTTCAGTATAGACATATGTACAATGTTCGATGCAGACTAGAAGTAACTGAGTTACCATACAATATACAATATACTATGCAATATACTAATATACAATACTATATAGTGCAAAGCAGAAATGGGATGAGGTACAATTTAGGTACAATTTACAGTAAGGTGTACGAGTTGTAGTGCAAATCCTTTACCAATAAATATAAAGTGTGTTTAGGTGATCTAAAGTGTGGAGAGTGGGTGCTGCAGTGTGTTGTTTGTTTAAAGTGAGTGTGTGCATGTGGATGTGTGTGCTGTGTGCATTTGATGGTTGTTGCATAGTGTTTATTGTTCGTTGAGCAGCCTGATGGCCTGGGGATAGAAGCTTCTTCTGAGTCTTTCTGTGCTCGCCTTGAGACTCCGGTATCGCTTGCCTGACCGCAGCAAGTTCAAAGAGGCAGTTGTTCGGGTGGCTGGAGTCCTTGATGATTCTCTTAGCCTTGCCCCTGCACCGCTTGTTGTAAATGTTCTGGAGGGTGGGAAGCCCCCCTCCAATTGTGCGTTCCGCTGAACGTGTCATCTTTGTAGTCTGCTTCGGTCTTGTGCAGTGCTATTCCCAAACCAGGAGGTGATGTTGCCAGTCAGGATGCTCTCTATTGTACATGAGTAGAAGTTCTTAAGGATCTTCTGACTGACTTGGAACTTCCTTAGGCACCTGAGGAAGTAGAGGCGTTGTCATGCCTTCTTCACAACACTGTCAATGTGTGTGGTCCATGTCAAGTCCTCGGATATGTGGGCTCCGAGGTACTTAAAACTGTTCACTCTCTCAACCGGTGCCCCGTCGATGCTGAGGGGGCTGTAGTCCTTGACCCCCGACCTCTTAAAGTCCACAATCATCTCCTTTGTTTTGCTGACGTTCAGGGAGAGTCTGTTCTCCTGGCACCATCCCGCCAGGACCTTGACCTCTTCCAGGTAGGCCCTCTCGTCGTTTGCAGAGATCAGGCCCACCACTACTGTGTCGTCAGCAAATTTGATGATTGTGTTGTTGCTCCGCTGAGCCACACAGTCATGTGTGTACAGGGAGTAGAGGAGGGGACTCAGAACACAGCCCTGTGGGGCCCCTATGTTGAGGGTGATGGATGAGGAGGTGCAGTTGCCTGCTCTCACCACCTGGGGTCTGCCCGTCAGGAAGTCCAAGACCCACTGGCAGAGGTCATAGTTCAAGCCCAGGTCCCTGAGCTTGGCTATGAGTTTGGAGGGGACTATGGTATTGAATGCTGAGCTGTAGTCGATGAATAGCATTCTCACATAGTTCCCCTGCCTCTTGTCCAGGTGTGATGCTGCTGTGTGCAGCACATGGGCTATGGCGTCCGCCGTGGACCTGTTGGGGTGGTAGGCAAATTGCAGGGGGTCCAGGTTGATTTTTTATATCAAAATTGAGATCACTGTGGTAAAAAAATTATTTCAGCTCCTACACTCTAATTTGCCATTCATTCCCAATGGGACTGACATTTTCCTGTTTAAAGTCGATTTGTAGCCAAACGGTGCGGTGAAACTTTCCGAAAAGCAATAGACACTCGAGTTGGAGCAAGCCGGTCGTTTTGATACCTTTCCCGTGTACGGGGCGCGAACGCTCTGGGAGGAGTTTTGTTGGCAAAATCGGCGGAATAAAGAATAAAGAATAAAAAATAGTATAGATTACTATAGTGTGGTGCCATTCATTCCCAATGGGACTGACATTTTCCCGTTTAAAGTCTATTTGTAGCCAAAGGGTGAGGTGAAACTTTCCGAAAAGCAATAGACACTCGAGTTGGAGCAAGCCGGTCGTTTTGATACCTTTCACGTGTATGGGGTGCGAACGCTCTGGGAGGAGTTTTGTTTTTAAAAATCGGCGGAATAAAGAATAAAGAATAAAAAATAGTATAGATTACTATAGTGTGGTTGCAACATGGCTTCGCCAGGTCACCCACACTAATAATAATAACTTTATTTGTATAGCACTTTTCATACAGAGGTTGCAGTTCAAAGTGCTTCACAACAGTAAAAGATACAGGCATAAGCGAGCATAAAAAAAATTAAATACAAAGAGATAGATAGCAAGGTTAGGCAAATCACAGTTCTTCAACAATACAAATAATAAAATAGAATAGATTAGATAGAGTAACAAAGTGCGGTTTGATTCAGTTTAAAATAGGCTAAAAATAATAAGATAGACCGGAAAGTAAAAAGTGTGATAAGATTGTTCAATAAAGAAAAAATATATATAACAACAGAGCAGTGTATCGCTCTTAGTACTTTGAGTTTCCATCGCTCTTAACACTTTGAGTTTCTTTACAAAGTACAGTTCTAAGTTACCTTATAGAACAACAGAGCAGTGTGTCGCTCACAACAACAGAGCATCACTCTAACATTTCATTGGAAGTGTATTAAAGTAGGTAGGGTAAGAATATAGCAAGGTATGGTAAATCACAGTGTTTCACATTAGGATCTAGCATCCCAATAGGCTCTCTGTTTACAGTTTGATTCAGTAATACAAATAATAAAAATTGTTTAAAATGATTCAGTTTAAAAATAGTCATCAGTAAGAAGTAAAAAGTGTGATAAAATAGTTCTCTTAAAATTACAGTGCATACAGTAGGAGGTAGTGAGATAAAATTAGCATAGAACCGACACATGAATTTGATAGGCAGTGTATAAAAGTAGGCAGGGTAAGAATAGTGCAGGTAAGTACAATTTGTGTCAGGATATCCCTGATGTTTCTATAATAATATTTCCCCTTGCCACTAGGTGGTAGCAGATATCTATCTTCAAATATTTGCCTGCATTACCCCACAGTGAAATGCCTGAGCAAAGAGAGGTTTTAAGCTGTCTTTTAAAGATGTCTAGCGAGTTGGCTTCTCTGATGATTTGGGGTAGTTTGTTCCACAGTTTTGGGGCATAGTTGATAAAGGCTTAAACATTAAATTGAAGCTTAAGATGTTGGCTTGAAATGTGTATCCCTCTCATTTTCCAACGTATTGTAACAAAGAGTTAATCACCTATCAAAGACACTCTGACACATTGTGACAACCAACCCCATCATGGGGATGGTTGCCACAGACTATGGGGTTGGTTGTCACACCATGTGTTTTAATGGGAAAAATCTTAAAAAGAAGACAAGACGGTTTAAAAAGTTGAATTGCATTGACAAGTTGACAAATACATAACTTAATGCATCTTAACATGAACATAAACAGGAAACACATCTTTAGGCCATCCTATATAACAAAATAAGAACACAATAAATCGGCCTAACAATAATAGCCTACACAACATGTGACAACCAACCCCAAATAAAATGTGATGACCAACCCCAACTGGAATGTCTTGATAGCATCAAGGCTAACAGCCATCTAACAACCAGTTAGCTAGCTAACAACAATCTAAACTATAGCTATCCCTTCACACTTTTTAAGGGTAATAATTGTTTCATTACAAACCAATTTTGTAAAAGCCTAGAAGAAAAATACTGAGGAGCGGAATATTTACAAATGGACATGAAAAACACAAAAAGTCCTCTCACCTCAAATTCAGCTGTTTCACTCCAAAGATGACAATGTAGGTGAACTCTGACCCCAATTCTGGACATTTAAATACCAAAGTATGGGAGACAGGACCCTCTGGTAGTGAAATATAATGAATGTGACAACCTACCCGTGTGACAACGTCCCCCGTTCTCCCCTACTGTAATCACATAACTTTTTCCTGTCATGTAAGACGTTACATTTCCAATTTCTGTAATCATATTACAGTTACTGATTTACAATATCAATTACAATTTACAATATCAAAAACATATCAATAATAATGTGTCTGATCGTTAAAATGAAACAACCATCATGTCTGCCGTCAAAAACATACCTATAGTTGTTTTTCTTTTCTTGATTTGGAGTAGTGGAAATATTTCTAAGAAAAAAGGCATTGTATTGCACGTTTTTATTCAGTATCTCGTGTGCATTTGTATTTGTCATGGCACGTCAGTGAGGGCGTATTGTCAGTGCAGTAACGAGAGGCAGGTGTGCTTCTGAAATAGGTCTCCAAAAGAGCCACCATGCTGTGATTAATATAATATTTTACATACTGTACATAACTCATGATGATGACAAGGTTAAGACAAACTTTCTCTAGGCTTGTGTAGCCGAGATAAAAGAGAAAACTCCAAACTTGTTTGGCAGTCCTACAGGTAGTATACACAGTGCATGTAGAATATACACCTAAGGGTGTCTGAGTGTGAAGAACGCATGCAGAGGTTGTGGGACTGGTGTGAGAATGTGACACAGATGAGGGGCAGCAGCAGAGAAGCCTTTGTCACCCATAGTTGAGAGTCTAGTTTTTGGGATAGTGAGGAGCAGTGGCGGCCCGTGGGTGCTTCGCCACTAGGGGCGCTATACCAAACATTTTGCAAACATGTACAGTACCACGCAACAGACTCATGGCAAGACGTGAGCGATTCGACTCACGCTCACGGCAATGAATCGGCTCTTATGAACGAGTCGCTCAGCTGTTACTACAACAACACACAACCAGTCAATTAAAGTATAGTCTAGACTCTAATTCACAACTTGAAACACAATATATAAATAGAAAAGTTAGAAACAAAACTCGCCCCGTCTCCAAACACAGGCAGATCTCTCCCTCTCTCCTTCTCTCTCTCACACACAGCGCGACGTGGAATCGATTCGTTACACAATCAGACCTATTATATACCAAGAATAACTTCAGTATGAGTACAGGGCTGTACACATATTTTGCATATTGTTAAACAAGCCAAGGCTAGCTATTAAACTATCCATATGAATCGAAAATCTGGGACCCTGATGTAAACAAGACAAACGTCTTTCTCTGGTCTGCATCCCCTTAACAATTGTCTGTATTGAGCCGTACTGTATTGTACCCATTCTGCAATCTGTTAATAAAGTTCTCATTCATTCATGCATTCAAACATAGACGATTAGTTGACACGTCCAGGGCAGGAGGGCTTGCCTTGATAAAGTAGTGTATCACTGTTGATGTATTCCAGACCACTGTCCACTGTGTCCAGACTGCATCCGCCATATAGCTTGTTAGCCAAGTGTTAGCTTGTTAGCAGCACCACACAACAGTCACAAGTACTTCATTCCTTTGTCCATTTCCGCTCGAACAGACTGCAAACTACCTGGCGTTCTATCGCCATGCTCTAAGACAAACTCTAACCTTAACCAACTTTGAAAGAGTGCCTAAGCTTAACAGTCTAAAGAACTTGCAGTCACGGCACGCTCTAAGACAAACAACCTAGGACCAACCTAGGAACCAACCTAGGAATAAGCTAGAATTGGAACATTAGAAATTGGATTCGGCCAATCAGAGATCGTCTCTGTGAAATTCTGCTATGGAAAAAAATACTGGCGTCGGCCAATCAGAGAGAGTCTCCGCGAAATGCGGCTACAGAAATTCTTGACGCTACTGGCTAGACTCCTTCAAATCGCGCCCAGATTCCAACATAATAGTCATATTTCAACGCACAACGCGTTATGCACTGATTGGCTGTGACGGATACAGCGATCAAACTGTGACGCGCACTCAGAGCGCTATCGCGTCTAGCCCGGGCCGAGAAATACGAAAAAATAAAAAAAAATTAAAAAAACTTGATGTCACTTCCTGCTCAGGAAAACGAGTGTTTTTTTATTTGAGATAATAACGTTATACATACAAACATACTTAAAATGAGTAAATATTATTCATTTTAAACATGTTTATATTATTTATAGGGCTATAAAACTAAAAACTAAAAAGTTTTATTTTCTTCTTCTGTGATTTAACAGCAGGTGGGTCGGCGCCCTTGCGCCCCTAGTGGCAGAGCCGCCACTGGTGAGGAGGCCTGAGTTTTATTCATGTTTTATTGATGTGGCCCTCAAATTAGAGGGTAGAGTCCAGGAGGACTCCCAGGTTTTTGACATGAGGGGAGGATGTGACCTTTGTGTCCTCAACGGTGAGATACAAGTTTTTGATCCAGATTTTGATTTGAAGGCAGTAGTTGAGTGCAGAGGTGGTGTCAGGTTTAATACAGATGTAAATTTGGGGTTTGACACAGATTTATATTTGTCTGTCATCTGTGTATAAATGGCAACAGAGGCCATGGGAATGGATAATGTGGCCAGGGGGAGCATATATACATTTACATTTAGTCATTTAGCTGACGCTTTTATCCAAAGCGACTTACAAGTTCTGTACGACAAGTACAGAATATATATATATATGCAGCAGAATAACCAAGGACCAAGGACTGGACCTTGAGGGACACCGTGTAGGTATAGGGTTGAGGTGGAAGGTAGTGGAGCACATGCCAGAAATTATTTAGGTGAAAGCAGGCATGTTGACTTGGTTGAATGCTGTGAGCAGGCATCACAGGTGGTAGGGGGCAGATAGATAAGAGCTGGCATCAACATGTTGTATGAAGAAGTTCATGAAAGCATCAGGAGAGTTGTGGCTGGGCGGGCAGGTGACAGGACTCAGTAGGGCGCTGTGTGTAGAGAAGAGGACTTTGGAGTCGGGGTGCAAGATTTATGTCCATATTATTTTGTGACTAGAGAGCCCCAGGTTGGCACTGGTGAGTTTGTTGACAGAGTTGAACATACTAGGTCGATGATGTGACCATGGTTGCAAGTGGGGAAATCAATGAGTTGGGTATAGCCAAGGCAGCTCAGCAGGGCCCTGTCAACATGAATTTGCCAGATTTTAGGTGTCTGAGTCGATGTATGCATGTAGCAGGGTGGATTATCCCTGCTTCGTGGGAACGGGTGGGCACAGTCACTGGGTAGCGAGACACAGTAGAGCTCCGTCTGACTGCACCTTCGTCTTTGGTCCTGGAGCGTCAAACTGGAGGCCGGCAGTGGGAGTGGATGGGGCCCGGGATTTACCAACCTGGTCTGGTACTCCGGTCTTCCTCGCCTTTCCGGGGCGGTCAGCAGTACTCCCCAACCCGCTCTCACTTCCCCCAATACCTCCGTTAACCCTCCCACACCTAGTGACTGAATTGTAAATAAGTAACTTAGTTCCTCGCGCAAGCAGTACCCTCCCTCGGTGACATTAGAAACCTTAATAGCTGAAAGAGGGAAGTTGGGTAGGAATGGGTGTTAACGTTACCCGCACCAAAAGGGTTAATATTAGGCTCAGGAATTGACACGCACACAAGACTCCCATCTACATTCTTTACTGTTATTTGTACTGTTCAGCTACAAATATTTAATAGCAATGGGTGGTTCTATGTTTACTTCAGTCGTAATTCAATATCTTGCAACACTTATATAATACACCCACACCGTATAGAACCAGGTATTGCCGACCCAAATATAATAGACTTCAATGTGCTTGACTCGTCACCCACGTCTGGGTTAGTACCAGGGATAATACCTCTCTCAGGCTTTACTTATATAGTAGTGATAATACCTCTCTAAGGCTTTACTTATATAGTAACATGTCGGTTACCTCCAAGAGGGAAATGGTTAAGTAGATGGGAAAGTAATATTAAAGAACATACACGTTATCACACTCAAAGAAAATGAAAAAGGTGGCTCCACTTTACCAAACAAAAGTCCTATACTAATGCCGGCATGTAATGTTTATGGGGTACTGTAGTTAGCAACATTAGCTTCGCCCGTAGGCCGCGACACACTGTGTACTGTGCAATAGGATCTTGGGCACCGAAGCGCCAGTGTACTCAACCAAGATGGCGGCCTCGCCGCACCACCACTAGTCCGGGTGGTATGATGGCGTCAAACGCTCTCGTCCCAGGAGCTAGCAAGCTGTGTTAGGCAGAGGGGGCAGTAGCGGGCTGGAGGCGCGTGCTGGGTGATGGCGATCTCTGCTGGACGGGACGAACTCCCGTGCTAGGCTGCCGACTGCCGGTGCTGAGAAGATGTTGACTGCCGGCGCTGCCAGGCTGCTGGCTGCCGGTGCTGGGTTGACGCGCTTTAATAATCTGGGGGCTACCTTAACTGAAGCTACTCTGTGGGTCCTAGACAGCCCCCCTGCTAGCCGAAACATGTAACAACGCACGGTGCCTCTAACCACCAGTTCTCTTCAGGCAACGCTTGCCGGGCACTTCGCTGGAGGGGATAACGTTAACATAAGCCACTTGGCTATACCGCTTTCTTCTAGGATAACTCGCTGTATCACTAGGGTTATTCTGTGGCGATATTCAACACGCTACTACGCTTATATTTCTAGTATAACTCGTAATATACTCAAGTTCAATACGTTCACCCGCGTGTTCCACTACGGGGCTCTTCCAACGACACAACCATTCAGGTCCAAGTCCAACGTCGAAGAGGCTGGTTCTCTCCACTTCCGTTTCAGTTGACTTGCTTCTCCTCCATGCGTCTCTCGTGCGCTCCGCCTGCCACCGCCGCCCCCTGCTGGTACCGCCAACTAGCCCCACAGGAAGAACTGGGTGAATTGAATATGATTCAGTTTAATGTTTATAATCCATATTCCAGCCGGTGAGAGAAGGAGAAACTCGCGTCATTGTTCAGGAGAATATCAATGGAAACTAGTTAACTGTCTTTGTGCACAAAGGGGAGATAAAAGGCAAGTCAGCACTTCTGAATAATAGTCGAATATTCAGGGTGCTACATAATGCATAACCAGAGGGAGCAGCTCAGTTGAGTTGGTAGTATTCATTGGGTTGTTGCTATGTCTTAGTCAAGCATATAATAGAATAGAAATACTTTATTCATCCCGAGGGAAATGTGGCACTACAAATCGCTCCCAGTAAACAGTAAACATTTAGGTAGACAAAAACAAAAAGTCACGAATAATAAAAATAAGCCTAAGAATAATTACATTTCCTATGTTACATTCTAATATAAAATATACTAATATAAAATGTCCTATGTTACATTCTAATATAAAATATACAGTAAAATATCCAGAATATACAGTAAGTCTAAAATTGTACTATGTCGGTCTAAAAGTAAAAGTCCAAGATATACTGTCACCCTGTGCTCAGTGATGCAGTGAGGCACAGTGATGCATTATAAAGTCTGATGGCTGTTGTAATGAAGGACTTCCTGTGCCGTTCAGTGCTACATCTTTGGAGTCTTAGTCTAGCACTGAACGTGCTCCTTCTGTCAGCCAAATCTGTGTATAGTGGGTGGGAGGGGTTGTCCCTGATGCGTCTATGCTTTTACCAAACGGTTCGTGTTTCCGCGTTCCCGTTTTGCGCTCTGATTGGCCACGCATGTTTCTGGCCATGTGACATGTGCGCCCAATCGCATGACGAGCAGTGTCTTAGCCAACCTTCCCCCTAAGGTGCGCCCGTGCGCGCGCGCACATGGCAAAACGCTCCCGCGCACATCTGGAATCGGTCGCGCAAATTTTTTTTTTTTTTTTTTTTTATTCAACAAACATGACCATTTTCACGTCTTAAACTCATACTGAGGCCTTAGTTTTGGTTTTAAATTGCATATCATCATTCATTTATTTATTGTCACACAGAGCAGAAGAATTTTGCCAAAACAAACCAATAGTATCCAGCTGCAGAACGGCAGACCAGCCACACTCTTAAACCCAAACGCATTTCCTTTGATTTAATTATACATCAAATGATTTATGTCAAGGATTGCAATGCCTCGTTTGAATGAAGTAAACTTTTCACCTCGATAACGTCAACATTCAGGGTGAATGTAATGTGAGAAATTGGGATACAAAATTTAATAAAAATAAAAAATATATATATTTTTGTTGATCGGATCGGGAAAGATCGGTATCGGTAGATACTCAAAATCACATGATCGGGATTGGATCGGGAGCAAAAAAATTGGATCGGGACATCCCTAACGGTAACCTGTTGCGTGTGACGTTACCAAGAGAAACCCCGCTTTCAGTGCTTTGTGGGCAGCGCTACTGCACGCTCACACAGACACACACAACAGATGAGGAAGTGGACAGATCCGACCAGCATTGCTGGCTCCTCACAATGCAAACGCGAAAATGTACATTACAGATGAACTGCAGAGAAAATGTCCAATTTATCATCCCGGTCGAGACTAATTGGAAGCGGAGTGCAACGTGTCCAAAGCTTGACCATATGTTTATGTGTCTAATAAAGGTGCTGGCGATCTCAAAGCTCACATGGACACAGCAAAACATTACAAACAAAGCTGTGCGAGGCGAGAGTTTGATGGCAAAGTTGACCGAATTGAATGCAGCTATACAGAGAGAAAGAAAATAATTGAAAACTATTTTGATGCCTCAAAATGATGTTTTGGTTTCATAAGATGCTTATGATACAATCATTCTAAGGATTATGTGTGTAATAAATTAGTTTAGTACACTAATTGCAACAAATCTGAAACTACATAGTGCACTTTTAAATTAGTATCTTTGTGAGGTTTCTGTTTTATAATTTACATTACATTGAATGGAGGATTTAATGATTGACAGCCCTTGACATCCAATACACGGAGGTTGAATGATTGGCAGCCTTGCAAATCCAATCAGAGTATGGCTCCTACGACTGCAGCTCTGTAGCTACACTGCTGTTTCTCCCCTCGCGGGATTGATTGATTGATTGAACATTTTATTAACAGAGCACTGAGAGCAGCCACGTTCGAAACCTCTATATTAGTGTATCTAACATTTAGCACTTTAATAGCGGGACATTTACTGAGGACCAGCACAACACACATGTGGATATTATGATTTAACAAGTCTATCTGTCCAGGAGGATGACAACATTATTGCAGGTACTGTAAGCATAAGCAGGCAGCCTAGCAGTTTCTAGCTTGGATGCTAATAACTACTAACGTTATCACGCTAGCTTGGATGTAATGTATCACGTTGGCTGCTGGCTGCTAATGCAGCCTGCAGATCATATTTGCATGTGCACTGTGTTAATGGTGAATGAATGAATGTTGCCGCTAGCTTCTGGCTAGGCTAGCGTACATTGCTGATGCACGGCTGATCTAGTACCTCTGTGGCTCTGCTGATTTGTCACGGTGAGATTCATGTGGTGGAACTTTGGTGTGCTCTTATAAATGAGAACTGCTATCTTGTCCGTTGTGTGTGGGTTTGTGTCTGAAACGACCGGTGGCTTGTGTGTGTTGTGTGAGATGCAGAAGTAAACATTGCCAGGCATTGTAGTTCTCGGATCGCTTTCAAGTATTAACATCACTAACATGTCACAAAAGCATGTAGAATGTAAAACGTTAGGTTGGCAATAGGTTAGCAATAGGTTCAAAGTGTCATTATATCGTTTTAAGTTTTCGATTTGCGATCGTCTATCCAAGCCGTAACCGGAAATGGAAATTTTTAACCATGGGAATTGTATTTTTTTTTTCTATTTTGTAGAGGACATTCATAGCTCAAGTTCAAGTTTCAAGTTTCTTTAATAGTTGTCATACAGAAGTACAGAATACTTTTATACAAAATGCTTCTTACTGTTACGCTCCAGAGACTGTGCAAGACAAGATAAGTATGAAATAAAATAACATAGTATAGCATGTAAATTAGAAGTAAAAATTGAGGTCACAGTGTTCAGTATAGACATATGTACAATGTTCGATGCAGAATAGACGTAACTGAGTTACCATATAATATACAATACTATGCAGTGTACTAATATACAATACTATATAGTGCAAGGCAGAAATGGGATGAGGTGCAATTTAGGTACAATTTACAGTAGGTGTACGAGTTGTAGTGCAAATCCTTTATCAATAAATATAAAGTGTGTGTAGTATAATCCTATAGAATCCTAACAAGATTGTACAGTACAAGGAGGTCGCTAAACTGGAGGAGGAAAGAAGGGTCATATGTGATAGAATTTGGTCTCCTCCTCTGACTTAGTCAGATGAGAAATAAACGTGTATAGCCAGACAACCAGAACTCTATTTCAACTCAACTGATTTATTTGTCACAGGGCCAAGAGTGAATAAAAGGTTGCTTTTCAAATACAAGGATTATCAGAATACATTAACATGTCTGTTTTGTACAAAGAATCAACAAGGTTTGCATCTCAAAACCCCAACATACATACAACAGTTATTGTCATCATCAAATGAACATAGAGAATTTACTGTAAACATTATACATGAGTAAATCTGGTTTACAGATCAGGGATCTGTACATTACTCTAATCTAAACAACAATTGGTGTTTCTCATGATTTACTCACGTAAAATGCAATCAGCTCACAGTAGTCTCTGGGTGGGAAGCGGTGGAGCCGCAGACCTGGGGTGGGTCTGGGCTCCTGAACTAACACTATGTTCGCTCTTATATACTATAACTTCCCTCCAATCATAACATTCTAGAAGTACATTTTGGTCCAATCATGTGGTCTTCTGTGGTCGGTCTTCTATGGGGGCTGGCTGCCCCCACCTCTGGGCTGTGGCGACGTGATGGGACAGAGAGGGAGGGGGCCTGTCTGTGGCCCCCGTTGGTGTGGTCTTTTGCTGAGTACAGAGGGGTTCTGCTGGTGGCCCCCGTCGGTGTGGTTGCTGTGTGAGTCTTCTTTCAGTAAACAGAGGGGGGTTCTTGATGGCCCCCCCTCGGTGTGGCTGCCCAAATCTCCTCTAAATGAATATATAACTTTAACATTCCTTCTATATGGTTACAGATGTCTAATATCATCCAAGTACAGTCAGTGCTTTCTCAGACTGATACCAGACATCCTATGAAACCACACAACCTTTATTCACCAGACTGACACTCTGTCTATCTGTGATAGATATACCAGGATTCCATAACAAGAGTGTAATAACACTTGTTCCTCTGCTATTTAAAGTGAGCCACTGTTTACTGTGGGGTGTGACTTTCCCTGTGGCCTTTTATGACCGGCAACTGTTGTTCTCTACTCCAGTCTTACCCCTGAGCGGGGGTTTGTTTGGAATGCACTTTTGGCTAAGCCCTGTTTTTACATTATGGATTCATTTCTTTTATTCACACATATTAGTTATGGAATTCAAGGTCAATATGACCACATGTGTTTGTGTGCTCTAAAGTGTGGAGAGTGGGTGCTGCAGTGTGTTGTTTGTTTAAGTGAGTGTGTGTGTGCGTCTGGGTGTGCGTGCTGTGTGCATTTGATGGTTGTTGCATAGTGTTTATTGTTCGTTTAGCAGCCTGATGGCCTGGGGATAGAAGCTTCTTCTGAGTCTTTCTGTGCTCGCCTTAAGACTCCGGTATCGCTTGCCTGACCGCAGCAGTTCAAAGAGGCAGATGTTCGGGTGGCTGGAGTCTTTGATGATTCTCTTCGCCTTCCCCCTGCACCGCTTGTTGTAAATGTTCTGGAGGGTGGGAAGCCCCCCTCCAATTGTGCATTCGGCTGAACGTGTCACTCTTTGTAGTCTGCTACGGTCTTGTGCAGTGCTATTTCCAAACCAGGAGGTGATGTTGCCAGTCAGGATTCTCTCTATTGTACATGAGTAGAAGTTCCTAAGGATCTTCTGACTGACTTGGAACTTCCTTAGGCGCCTGAGGAAGTAGAGGCGTTGTCGTGCCTTCTTCACAACACTGTCAATGTGTGTGGTCCATGTCAAGTCCTCGGATATGTGGGCTCTGAGGTACTTGAAACTGTTCACTCTCTCAACCGGTGCCCCGTCGATGCTGAGGGGGCTGTAGTCCTTGACCCCCGACCTCCTGAAGTCCACAATCATCTCTTTTGTTTTGCTGACGTTCAGGGAGAGGCAGTTCTCCTGACACCACTGTGACAGATTCTCTACCTCTTCCAGGTAGGCCCTCTCGTCGTTGGCAGAGATCAGGCCCACCACTACTGTGTAATCAGCAAATTTGATGATTGTGTTGTTGTTCCGCTGTGCCACGCAGTCATGTGTGTACAGGGAGTAGAGGAGGGGGCTCAGAACACAGCCCTGGGGGGCCCCTATGTTGAGCGTGATGGATGAGGAGGTGCAGTTGCCTGCTCTTACCACCTGGGGTCTGCCCGTCAGGAAGTCCAAGACCCACTGGCAGAGGTCATAGTTCAAGCCCAGGTCCCTGAGCTTGGCTATGAGTTTGGAAGGGACTATGGTATTGAATGCTGAGCTGTAGTCGATGAACAGCATTCTCACATAGTTCCCCTGCCTCTTGTCCAGGTGTGATGCTGCTGTGTGCAGCACATGGGCTATGGCGTCCTCCGTGGACCTGTTGGGGCGATATGCAAATTGCAGGGGGTCCAGGTTGATGGGGAGGGAGGAACAGATGTAGCCCTTCACTAGCTTCTCAAAACACTTCATGGCTATGGAGGTGAGGGCTACAGGGCGGTAGTCGTTGAGGCAAGCGGGCGTAGATTTTTTGGGTACAGGGATGATGGTGGACTTCTTCAGACAGGTGGGGATGACAGCCTGTTCCAAGGACAGGTTAAAGATGTCAGTGAATACCAGGGCCAGTTGGTCGGCACAGACTTTTAGGACGCGGCCGGGGATGCCGTCCGGTCCTGCTGCCTTCCTGATATTCACTTTTTTAAAGATCCGTCTCACCTCATGCTCTGTTACCCTGAACACTGAGTCTCCATCAGCAGACCCCCCCCATTGCCGTGGTTTGTAGGCTGGTGTTGTTATTCACAGCCTCAAACCTCGCATAGAAGGAATTGAGATAATTTGCTAAGGAGATGTCACTGTTCAGTTTGAGGGAGGTGCCTTTGTAATCTGTCATTGTTCTGAGGCCCTGCCACATACCTCTAGAGTCAGCCTGTTCAAACTGAAGTTCAACTTTATCCCTGTAACGCCGTTTTGCCTCTATTACTGCTCTCCTGACGTTGTATCTTGCCGTCTTGTGTTCTTCCATGTTGCCTGTCACCAGCCCGGTGTTGTAGGCTGATGTGCGCACTTTCAGAGCCTCACGTACGGATTTATCTACCCAGGGCTTTTGATTTGGGTATATTCTAATTGTGGTAGAGGGGATTGTTTCTTCTACCAGAGTACAGACAAAGTCAAGCACCGTTTCAGTGTATTTGTTAATATTGGCTGTGTTATCACGGAATACACTCCAGTCTGTGCATTCAAGCGCAGCTTGGAGTGTCTCCTCTGACGTCATGGTCCAACGCTTAACCTCTCGCGAGACCACCGGCGTTCGCTTGAGACTTTGTTTATACTTTGGCAAAAGAAAAATGGCGGCGTGATCGGACTTACCGAATGGGCTAAGAGCCTGAGACTTGTACCCATTCTTAAATTGCGAGTATACAAGGTCTAATATGTTCTCGCCTCTGGTGGGACAGGTCACATGCTGATAGAAATTCGGCAACACCTTTTTAAGACGCGCGCTGTTGAAATCGCCCAGAACCAAAATGGCAGCGTCAACATTAGCTGTCTGGAGTTTATTTACTTCGTCGTGTAACTTTGAAAGTGCGGTCCCAGTGTTCGCGTGTGGTGGAATGTACACTCCGATGAGGATGATGGACGTTAACTCTCTCGGGAGAAAGAAGGGTCGACATTTGATCGTGATAAACTCCAGGTCTGGGGAGCAGTGGTTAGACAATTCCTTTGCGTTGCCTAAATCGCACCACTCCTTGTTTATCATGAAGGCAATGCCGCCTCCTTTCTTCTTTAGTGACTCTTCTGCCGTCCGGTCCTTGCGGAGAACGAAGAAGTGGTCTGCCGGTTCTATTGCGTGATTCGGGACATCTGGACTCAGCCAAGTTTCTGTGAAACAGAGGACGTTACAATCCCGAATGTCCCTCTGGAATTGGATCCGTGCTCTGATGTCGTCCAGTTTATTTCCTATCGATTGCACATTGGCCAACAATATGCTGGGCAATGTGGTTCTGTGTCGTTTGGACCTCAGTCTGTTTCGGACCCCGGCTGCTCTTCCACGTCGTTGCGGCGTCTCCTGGCCTTGGCCACGGCCACAACAAAGGATCTCCGCTGGCCACTGCTGTTGTTCAGCAATCCGATCCAGAGAGCAATCCAATCGGTAAGTTTTCCTTAATCAAATGTCAATGATTGACTGACGGTCATACACATATAATGCACCAACAGTTGGTGCAAATAAAACTCCTAATACTATAAAAATTAACAAAAGAAAGCACAGTCTCGACGGAGCCATCAGAAAGGCAGCCGTTCGGTGCAGCGCCATTTCGCCATTTCGGCCATTTCGCCATTTCGGCCAGCGTTGTAATTTCTCCGATCTACACTTCCTGTCACATACTATGGTGGTTCAAAGTTCAGCGTTCTGAATGAATCATATCAATAATTGTTATGATTCGCGATAATAAGCAACAAAAGGTAACGTTTTTGACAAATATTGAAACACAGTCAGTTTCTCCTCACTATTGTTAGCATGTAGGAACAAATAGATCTGAAATTAATTTCAAAACGGTTACACTGTGGGGGAAATAAAAAAGTACAGTCGATTACAGTAGATATCAGTATCTGTTATTATTAGGGATGTCCGATATTATCGGCCGACCGGTAAAATGTGATATCGGTTTAAAAACAAAAAAAAACAATAACAATATTTGTTATATATATATCCAGTGAAATTATGAATTACCTGAAATTATTAAGTTTTTTGGACAGGGAAACCCTGCATATATCGGTATCGGTTGATATCGGTTGATATCGGTATCGGAAATTAAGAGTTGGCCAACATCGAGCATCCCTAGTTATTATGCACGCCTGGTGATACTAAATCCAAATTGAACTCGGGCATTTGAAAGATACTATATGTATATATATATAAATGTGCGAATTGGCTATAATAAGGTAATGTATAAGCATATATTCTATATTCTATAATAATATTTCAAATTGCATTGGTCCGGATGGGAGAATTCAGTACTGTATATACAGAACCTTCGGTTTGAAGGGAGTTCATCACCCAGTGCTCACTCGTGTTCCAGCTGCAGCCACGCTAATTCCCCTCTTCCAGAGCACAAGTCGCATATATTATCACCCTCCTCACCGGTCAAGCACTCTCCTGGGCTACGGCCGAATTAGAGAGCGGTTCGCCTCTCTGCGACTGTGTGGACGACTTCACGAAGGGTATTCGACACTTCCCGAGTACTCTCGGTCTTCGAGGCCGGTGGGCGGCTTCTCGCTTGCCGGCAGGGTTCCCGCACGGTCTCAGAATACGCCATCGAATTTCGGATCGTGGCTCGGGAGGCGGCTTGGCCGGAAATTCCTTGTGTGGTTTGGCACCCGTGTCTTGGGGCATAGATAAGGTGGTAAGGTCGGCGCTGAGGCGGGAGCCCGATCCTGGCGGGGGCCCTCCGGGGGCGGTCGTATGTGCCCAAGGCGGCACGCTCACGTTTGCTGCAGTGGGCACATGCCTCATCCCTCACCAGCCACCCTGGGGCCACTAGGACCCTGGAATTTATCCGTAGGAGGTTCTGGTGGCCGACAGTGGAGGGGGATACGCGTTCCTTTGTGGCGGCCTGCCCGATGTGCGCGCGCAGTAAGACCTCTCGCCGTGCACCGGCAGGTCTCCTCCGGCCACTTCCTATTCCTAAACGGCCCTGGTCGCACATATCCCTGGACTTTATTTCTGGCCTCCCCCTTTCGGACGGGTTCACCGCCATTTTGGTGGTGGTGGACCGGTTCTCGAAGGCGGCTCATTTTGTTCCTCTCCCCAAGCTTCCATCGGCCCGAGAGACTGCTGATCTGGTGATACAGCATGTCTTTCGGGTCCACGGGCTTCCGGTGGATATCGTGTCGGACCGGGGTCCTCAGTTCGCTTCCAGGTTCTGGAAGGCGTTTGCCGCCGGTCTCTGCGCCTCCGTCAGCCTTTCGTCTGGGTTTCATCCGCAGTCGAACGGGCAGACGGAGCGCGTCAACCAGGACCTAGAGGGGGTCTTGAGATGTTACGTTGCCGGTTGCCCGGCAACGTGGAGTAGGAGGTTGGCATGGGCTGAGTACGCGCATAATACCCTCCTCTCCTCCTCTACCGGTATGTCTCCCTTTCAGTGTCAGTATGGTTTTCAACCTCCTTTGTTTCCCGAGCAGGAGCAGGAGGCGGAGGTGCCCTCTGCCCAGGCACATGTGGCTCGCTGCCGCAGGACGTGGAAGCGGGTCCGGGCGGCGCTGCAGAAGGTTTCAGTTAGTACCCAGCGGCAGGCTAACCGCAAGCGTCGTCCGGCTCCGGTTTACCGTCCTGGGCAGCAGGTTTGGCTTTCCACCCGGGATCTCCCTCTCCGGGTGGAATCCAGGAAGCTGGCTCCTCGCTTTATAGGACCCTTTAAGGTGGTACGTCGGGTGAATCCTGTGGCTTACAGGCTACGGCTTCCGAGTTCTATGAGGGTTCATCCGACGTTTCATGTGTCCCTGTTGAAGCCGTTCCTCTCATCGCCCTTGGCCCCGCCACTGCCTACGGTTCCTCCGCCTCGGTTTATGGGTGGTCAGCCCATTTACACGGTGCGGAGGATACTGGGTTGTAGGCGGAGGGGTAGGGGGTTTCAGTTCTTGGTGGATTGGCAGGGGTACGGGATAGAAGAGCGTTCTTGGGTGCCTCAAAGGGATATTTTAGACTAAAAGGCATAATATAGGCTACAATGTGTTCAATACATTTCCTATGAGCTTCTTTGCTCTGTTGCTTCTGTGTGCTTTCTTTTTTAACATGCAATACCCTGCGTTCTGTGCACAAAGAAATTATTGCGTCTTGTTCCATCTGATATCAGGAGAAGGCTGACTAAGCTGGTCGCATCAGACCTGTAACTGAGGGGTACAATTCCCTGACTGTATTACTAGATATGATACTTACTACCACTACCTTTGTACTTAATATTCGGCCACCCAGTACACGGCATAAATATATTATCATGAACACTCTCACGTAGATGAAACGGATCCAACACAAATGTACGAATTAGAAACAGGTCTTTATTTCCTACACAGCGATGGTGTGTAGAATAAGCACTTAATCACTTAATTACATTTATGAATTGAAATAGTATGCACTTTTATGGCAAGGAGTATTCGTCGGTATATCAATAGATAATGTCCAATCTCTGAAGGCGCAGGTGGTAAATATACGACCTGGAATAGTTAAGGAATAACAGCAATGATACTTTAATGATTATAGGCTGGATACACTAGAGGGGGTTAATCCGGTCGCTTGTAAGCCGACAGGAGTAGGAGGGGGGGGGGGGGTAGAATCCAGCTGCCTCGTCCGGCCAAGGGTATCCCAGGAGAACCCACTGTAGTGCCGTTCAATGCGCCGGCGATCCTTGGACCACAGATGAAAGCAGGTGGACTCTTTGTGGGCCGGCTCTCTCCGGTCCACGGGGGAGAGATGTGGAGAGACCTCGTCTTGCAGAGCGTCTCCTCACCTTGCGTCCTCTCCAGGGGGGGGGGGTTCCAACACACGGTAGTGTCGGGGGTCTTTATCCATAGAATAATCAAAGTATCCAAAGCATAATCCGTGCCTGGGAAGGCGGGCTGTCGTCGGTAGAATAATCCGGTATACAGGTCCACTCGCTCGTCGGCTCTGGGGCTCCTCGGGTGCAGCTTCACATAGGGTCAACCACCCTGGGTAAGCAGCCAGTTCTCTGCCCGAAACGATGGGGTACTGACTACGGTAGTATTCTCACCGCACAAAGCACTATATATTAACAGACTATTATTAGCTTAATAGACTACGTCCAACTCGACGATATAGTGCCAAATATGACTATTCAAATATTAATATACACGATGTCTCAATACCGATGGTAGGCCGAACTTGGCCTTACTCCCACACGTGGCATCGCGGGGAGGCTTTACGTCTGTGACTCTATTGGAGGGTAAGAAACTGGACTGAAAAGAAAGTCCTACTTTAGTAGCGCAGTATATATACGCACTATGAACAAATAGTCCCATTAGTGGTGCGGTAGCCAAATTCCTACGCGGAACTAGGACTTGTTCGTACATGTCGAGCGGTACGTTTGAACTGGGTCTGAGGGGTATGGCAGCCTGGCACCAAGGTCTCGACCAATAGTAGAATGGAGACTATTATGGGATGTTCAGTAGGCTAGAATGGATATTCAATGCATATTGTACAAGGAATATACAAGGGATATCAGGGAATATTAGAGAATATACAAATACAATTAAATATGTATATATAAATAAATATATATATATTCGGTTTAATCTGGCCCTTCACAACAAGACCCTTATTGAGACTAGAGCAGCAAAGTGATTGGTGTATTTAAGTCACGTCAAGTCAAGAGTTTTAATTGTCACGGCATACAAGTATACAAAGAAATGCGGGTGGTCTTGCCTGCAACGATGTGCAATACAGTGGTACAACATATAATAGAATCCAATAAAAAAAAAACATTGTGCAATAAACAGGTAACAGGTAACATGGTGTGACATCTCGGTATCTGTACATAGTTATTTACAGAGCATATAGGACATGCTAGGTAGCTTTGGTAGTGCAATACACTGTTCCTGTTATTCTAATTTAAAGTGGCCTTTCCTTTTGGCCATAAGTGTGCGGCATGAGTGTGTGCCCGCTCATGTTAAAGTGTTAAGTGGCTGCTAGTGTGTGAGCGTGCACAGCGTGCGTGTCGTGTGTGTGTTCATGTGTGCTTGTGTGTGGATAGTTCAGTGTTCTGTGGCACTCAATGTTCATTGTTCAGGGCTCTGATGGCCTGGGGGAAGAAGCTGAGCCTAAGCCGCTCTGTCCTAGTAGTTGGGGTTCGCAGGCGTCTGCCTGACCTCAGCAGCTGGAACAGGCTGTTATTGGGGTGGTGAGGGTCTTTCATTATCCTGCAGGCTCTGGATTTGCACCTCTTGTTGTATAGAACCTGCAGGGGAGGTAGTGCAATACCCGTGGTACGCTCGGCTGAGCGCACCACTCTCTGTAGGGCCTTCTTGTCTTGTGCCGTGCTGTTTCCATACCAGGCAGTGATGTTTCCGGTCAAGATGCTCTCTACAGCTCCTGAGTAGAAGGACTGGAGTATCTTCCCCGGTACTCTGAACTTCCTTAACTGTCTCAAGTGGTAGAGGCGCTGTTTCGCCTTCTTTACTACTGTGTCTATGTTATGGTTTGTAACCGACCCCAATCGCACAACACAAGACAGGTATGAGAGTAAGCCAAGAACTGGGCATTTATTGAATACAAACAAAAAAGCGGCACTGTCCCTTTAAGGGAGAACACAAAATATACTGGAACAGGGAAAAAGGGCAATGTGCCTTTAAGAGGCGAGCAAGCTAAGGGGCTAAGGCTAAAGGACAGGGCCAGGGCAAGGGACAGGGCAGGAACAGGGGCACTGGAGAGGGGAACAGGAACAGAGGCCCGCAGGGGCGGGCTGGAGACAGGGACAGAGAAAACAGGGTTAAGGCCTTGGACAGGGCGAGGGACAGGGGCACTGGAGAGGGGAACCGGGAAGGGGCTAGCAGAGGGAAAGGGTAGCTGCCAGGGCACTGATAGCTACAGGGCCTATGCTAGCTGTACTGCTACATTAACATAGAGGCTGCGCTAGCTGCTGGAGCTAGGCTAGCAGACAGGGCTGGAACAGGGGCACTGGAGAGGGGAACAGGGAAGGGGCTAGCAGAGGGAAAGGGTAGCTGCCAGGGCACTGATAGCTACAGGGCCTATGCTAGCTGTACTGCTACATTAACATAGAGGCTGCGCTAGCTGCCGGAGCTAGGCTGGCAGACAGGGCTGGACCAGCATGAGAGAACAAGCTAGCTGGAAGGACAGTCCTAGCTGTGGGGAACTGACCTTGCTAGCTGAAGGGGCAGTCCTAGCAGTGGGGAAAACTGACCTTGCTAGCTGAAGGGGCAGTCCTAGCAGTGGGAGAAAACTGACCTTGCTAGCTGAAGGGGCAGTCCTAGCAGTGGGGAAACTGACCTTGCTAGCTGAAGGGGCAGTCCTAGCAGTGGGGAAAACTGACCTTGTTAGCTGAAGGGGCAGTCCTAGCAGTGGGGAAAACTGACCTTGCTAGCTGAAGGGGCAGTCCTAGCAGTGGGAGAAAACTGACCTTGCTAGCTGAAGGGGCAGTCCTAGCAGTGGGGAGACTGACCTTGCTAGCTGAAGGGGCAGTCCTAGCAGTGGGGAAAACTGACCTTGCTAGCTGAAGGGGCAGTCCTAGCAGTGGGAGAAAACTGACCTTGCTAGCTGAAGGGGCAGTCCTAGCAGTGGGATAAAACTGACCTTGCTAGCTGAAGGGGCAGTCCTAGCAGTGGGAGAAAACTGACCTTGCTAGCTGAAGGGGCAGTCCTAGCAGTGGGAGAAAACTGACCTTGCTAGCTGAAGGGGCAGTCCTAGCAGTGGGGAAACTGACCTTGCTAGCTGAAGGGGCAGTCCTAGCAGTGGGAGAAAACTGACCTTGCTAGCTGAAGGGGCAGTCCTAGCAGTGGGAGAAAACTGACCTTGCTAGCTGAAGGGGCAGTCCTAGCAGTGGGAGAAAACTGACCTTGCTAGCTGAAGGGGCAGTCCTAGCAGTGGGGAAAACTACACAAAAAGTGGAGGCCATGCAGAGGGACCGGGTTAGCTGCCTGGACATGGCTAGCTACAGGGCCTATGCTAGCTGCAACGGCTGCATTAACATAGAGGCTGTGCTAGCAGCCGGGGCTAAGCTAGAAGACTGGCGCCATGCTGGTAGTAGAGGCCTAGCAAGCTGCAGGGGAGCTAACGAGGCTAACAGGGAAGCTAACAGGGGAGTCAACAGGCTAACAGGGGAGCTAACAGGGGAGCTAACAGGGGAGACTAACAGGCTAACAGGGGAGCTAACAGGGAAGCTAAACAGGGGAGTCAACAGGGGAAACAACAAAGGCTAACAGGGGAGCTAACAGGGGAGACTAACAGGCTAAACAGGGGAGCTAACAGGGAAGCTAACAGGGGAGCTAACAAAGAAGCCAACAGGGGAGACTAGGGCCAGAGCTGCTTACAGGGATGGAGTAGGAGGGCGCAGGCTAGACGTCTGGAGTGGGGCGCGTCGGCTTGGAGAACGCGCCGGTTCGGAGAGCGCATCTGGCGCGGGGTCTGGAGTGGTGCGCGTCTGCTTGGAGAACGCGCCGGTTCGGAGAGCGCATCTGGCGCGGGGTCTGGAGTGGTGCGCGTCTGCTTGGAGAACACGCCGGTTCGGAGAGCGCATCTGGCGCGGGGTCTGGAGTGGTGCGCGTCTGCTTGGAGAAAGCGCCGGTTCGGAGAGCGCATCTGGCGCGGGGTCTGGAGTGGTGCGCGTCTGCTTGGAGAACGTGCCGGTTCGGAGAGCGCATCTGGCGCGGGGTCTGGAGTGGTGCGCGTCTGCTTGGAGAACGCGCCGGTTCGGAGAGCGCAACTGGCGCGGGGTCTGGAGTGGTGCGCGTCTGCTTGGAGAACGCGCCGGTTCGGAGAGCGCATCTGGCGCGGGGTCTGGAGTGGTGCGCGTCTGCTTGGAGAACGCGCCGGTTCGGAGAGCGCATCTGGCGCGGGGTCTGGAGTGGTGCGCGTCTGCTTGGAGAACGCGCCGGTTCGGAGAGCGCATCTGGCGCGGGGTCTGGAGTGGTGCGCGTCTGCTTGGAGAACGCGCCGGTTCGGAGAGCGCATCTGGCGCGGGGTCTGGAGTGGTGCGCGTCTGCTTGGAGAACGCGCCGGTTCGGAGAGTGCATCTGGCGCGGGGTCTGGAGTGGAACACTGTAATACCTCCCATAGAGAATTAGAGAGCGCAGTACTGTGTCCCACTCCAGGCAAACGGCGACAGGTGGCGAAGGCTTGCACCTCGTCTCACGCCGGAGATGGAACAGCATACAGACAGATAGGGAATCTCCCGTAGGAGCTTACAGATAGAGAATCTCCCGTAGGAGTTTGCAGAACGACCCGACAAGGACTGGGGGGGAGATCGAGGTATTTAAAGCCCACTGGAGCGCTAATTAGAACACACATCAGGTGCGTGATGGTAATTGATACTTGACTAGAAGTGTGTGTTCGGCACGGACCAATAAAACACATAATGACAGGTAGTCCAAGGGTGTGGGCTGCTGAAGAGCAGACGAGAGTAAACGAACGCGAGGGTGGGGGCTGGTGAGGTGAGGAGACAGGGGATTAAGGTCCAGGGAACAGGAATTAAAGGTCCAGGGAAGAGGCGAACCTCACAGTCTATGTGTGTTGACCATGTCAGATCCTCTGAGATGTGGACCCCCAGGTACTTAAAGCTGCTCACGCTGTCCACGGTAGCCCCGTTAATCATCAGTGGTGTGTGTGTCTCCTGCTGTCCTCTCCTATAATCCACGATCAGCTCCTTGGTTTTACCAATGTTCAGGAGCAGGCTGTTGTCCTGGCACCAGCGTTCCAGTACCTCAACCTCCTCCCGGTAGGCCTTCTCGTCGTTGTCCGAGATCAGCCCCACCACCACTGTGTCGTCTGCGAACTTCACTATGGAGTTGGAGCTGAACTTGGCCACACAGTCGTGTGTGTAGAGTGAGTACAGCAGGGGGCTTAGAACACAGCCCTGGGGGGACCCGATGCTCAGGGTGATGGTGTTGGAGGTCTTACCCCCCACCCTGACCGCCTGGGGTCTTTCACTCAGAAAGTCCAGTACCCAGGCGCTCAGGGCGGAGCTCAGACCCAGCTCGATCAGCTTGTCCACCAGTCTGGTGGGGACTATGGTGTTGAACGCTGAGCTGTAGTCAATAAGTGCCGGTGGTCCCAATTTGCTATGTACGTGATCCAGAACGAACAGAAAAAATTTGCATTGTCATTTTAAATCTAGTGTTTGGCAGATATGTGCTTATTAATGTAGAAACATTTAAAAATAGAGACAGATTAATAACAAATGTTTCCTACATTGAGTGGTAGTTCCTTTGATTCTTGGGCGTTTGTTATTCCAAATACATTTAGATATCATAGTTTGTGTCTTGCGCCAGTGGTCTATTGGAGGAGGCAGGGGAAGCATTTAGCTAACAAAATTGATCCTAGGTAGTATGTTCATTTTGATTATGGATTAGGACGGCTCGACCATCTATCCAGATCTTGGTGTATTTTATTATATTAACCTGTGAAGTTATATTTAGTTATCTGACTTAGTGTGGGAAAAATCTCTATGCCTAAGTACTTAAACATCAGTGCCATTACTGTAACTAACGTTAGGTTATGGCTATAACCAAGTTCTGTTAGTTAGGGGTGACGCTTGGCATCACTACTGCACTCCCTCGCGTACGTGCACGCGTACTGAATACAATTCCACAAATATACCTTTAATACCAGTATTAGTCTGACCACACCCCTCATCAGCTTACCTTCATAAGCAGGTGTGTGGTCACCTGCTCTCCTCCTACCCAAGCTTTCACCACAAGGTGAGGTTAAGGGCTGCAGCGGCCATCTGATGCCAAGCGTCACCCCTAACTAACAGAACTTGGTTATAGCCATAACCTAACGTTCTGTTCCGTTAGGGGCTCTGCTTGGCATCACTACTGCACAAAGGGAGGCCAAGCGGAGCCGCTGGCTGACAAATACACCCCGCTGACAGCCCCCCACAACCATCAGAACAGGGAGGGCCGAGCCCCCCCGACCCCCCCTAATGGAGGGCATCCCCCCTATTAGGGGCTTCACGGGAGGGCGACGGACCCGACCGTGCGAAGAGGCACTCAAGCAACCCAACGCACAGGGTGAGCAGACCGTGGCTTGACCCCACGACTACACCCACGCACAACCCGCATGCCACCCGGGAACGAACGTAGGAAACAACCTCGTCACTGCCCCCAGAATCACGGGATCAAGGGCAAACCCAACCCCGTGGCAAGGCCGTAGCAGCGGAGCGCGAAGGAAGACCCAGACCCACCAAAAGGACTGGACTCCCTGGAATGGGGGCCCGGAGAAGGCCATGATGCCAGCATCAAGACCCCACCAGGTGGGCACATAGTGACCCCGCCCCCCACATCGCCAGCGTATTCGGACAAAGGCCCCTCAGCCGAGCGGGCCCTGTCCTCCCCGACAGCACACCGCCTGGAACACAGGCCCTGCAACAGGCAGACAGCATGGTCATAACACACAAGAGTTAACCAACGGAAGCAGGCAGTGCACCGGGGAAAAAGACCAGGCAACAGGCTGTCAACCCAAGCCTGGAAACTGCGGACGAGGCAGGCGCCAGAAAGGACAGCTGAAAACAGCCGCCCCGGCGGAAGGGGCGTATGCTGGCGTTGTCGCATAACCAAGCTTTTAAACAGCATGTCAGAAGTGGGATCCTTAGACCACTTGGCCCCTGACAGCTGCCCACAGAAAAAACCCATACGATCGGCAGACGTCATGAACGTGCAGGGGCACCCTCAACCGGAGAACCGGGAGTTGACACTGCAGCAACACACCAGAGAACCAACCACCCAGGCATTACCCCATGCAATGGTTGGTCCCATAACCCCTCAGGAAAGAAACCCCAAAACACACCTGCGGCACCGCCGTAGCCCGCGTTCCGGTTTCCAACAGGGCTATCCCGGGCCTACGGGTCAACGAGCATTACCCCGGACCGGGCCCGGTGATACGGGGGGCACAGGGTCCCCCGAGGAGGTTAAAACCACCCCAACAGGCCCCTCAGCGCCAAGCGCAAGAGAAGAGCGTAAAAATGGAAGACCAGCCCCAGCACCCCGCACTCGGTATTCCCAGGAGGTCACCCAACCAAGTACCAACCAAGACCAACCCGCACAGCGGTCGAGATCCGACGAGATCGGACGCGTACAGGTCGGCACGGCCGTAAGCCATTACGACAGTGCAGAATACAACGCACCTAACAAGGGTCCCATAACGCTCAACCCTGTGACACCCGGACCGACCTAGTATTTTTCCCCCTGAAAAAATCCCAAGTCCCTCAGGGTACCAGAACAGCAGATCTGCATCCCCAGCGGACAACGGGTGCAACTGATCTGGACCAGCGCGACCAGAACCAGTCCCGTGCCCTAACCACGCCGACCTGCCAACCCCAGGAGAAGGGGCAGATATGCGTGTTGATCCCAACATAAAAAAGAAAGGCGCCACGCAGACGTGTCGGTATGAAACCGCGCCCGGTGGCCCACCCCTAGGGCGTGAGACCCTTCCCCATATGTCCAGACCCATTCCGTCACCATCCCCTGACATGAACGGGAACCCATCGACAACCACACAGGGTGTCGGAAGAGGAAAAACCCCCATCCCAATTGCTCCATAAAAACGCTGTTTCACCCAAGCAATCAAGGCGCGCTAGTCAGCCAATGGCCCAAAAGCACATCCTGAGCTAGCACTATGTGTGCGTTCGGACATACCCACATCAACAATAGGCCGTTTAGACCACCATATTGAATCCCCAAGACGCCCAGGGAAACGACAAGAGGGGCGAGATGCAATCAACTCCATGAATGAATGAATGAATGAATGAATGAAAAAATTTACCCAAGAGACTGCAGAAAAGGGTACAACCCAGTACGGCAATACACACAATAGGATAAGGGGAGGCAGACCTGAGAAAGACGTTAGTCTTGTTTCCATCAGGGACCCTCATTTCCAATCCATCAAGACACATTCAACTCTTTATAAAAATAAAGAAAAGGCATCACCCGTATGACCCAACTGCACAGCTGGGAGTAAAAACCCTGTTTTTCACATGATTTTAATCCAGTCACTCCTTTTAATCAGAGTGTAAGACCAGACCCTCCCAGAAACACCTTCCCACATGAGACTATGGTCAAGAAAAAAGATATGTAAACTGTGAGACACGTGACCAATAGACTCAAGTTTGACACATAAACCGGGCGCAGCAGGCCTGTGAGCCCTGCGCCCAACCTCGACATCTTTAAGACACCAGCTCATGGTGTCATAGCCATAGCAACAACGCTACAACGGGCGGGGAAAAACCTACCGGATCCTGTCATGTAACAGGAGTCGGTAGAATACCCCTTCCCCCCCCCCCCCCCCCCCCTGTCAAGCACTGGCTTGGCCCTGACTGGCTCAGCAGAAAAGATCAAAAATCCCCTAAACCAATCAAGTGGGAAAGGAGGGGTTTATTCGACACCCCCTCCCGAAAACACACCCTTTATCCCTACACACAGAAAAACAACCGTAGCCATCTTGAAAAAACCTCCGGTAGAAAGCAAAGCATAGCGAAGCTAATACAATGCCTGCTACCTACAAGAGATGTAAAAGGTTTTACAACAAAACAGAAGTCGCCTGTGCGTGAATCCTATACCCGTTGCCTATGTCATACATAGGAAAAACGCTGAACGAGAGTAAACGGCTAGGTCGTGAAAAGTGTGCGTACGAGTATTACTGCAACTAAACAACACAGCATTGTGAAAACACATATACTTAGTTAAAGCAATGGAATAACACCAGTTCTAACTGCATGTGGAGCATCAAGCTAAATAGAACCTATTACCGAGTGTACGTTGCAGACCTTGCTTAACCTCGTAACACAACACAACTCACCCCACAACGTAAAACAGGGCAGATTCATATATACACAACCCCACCATATGATTTGTTTGAAGAAACACACAGTTTGTTCGGCCAAAACACAGTCCCCCTTATGTCGGGGAACTTTCTTTATTAAATAACTAAATAATGTTAAGGCACAAAATCATAGAGGGGCCGGGAAGGGTGTAGGAGAGGGGACACAGAGGGGAAAAAGTCACTCCTAACGGCGTCTGCCACCTCGCGCCGCTCGAGTCTTGCCACCCCGGGGAGCCCCGGAGGGACGGTAGGTTACAGTCTGCTGGACACGACGTTCCCTACCGTCTCCTCCGGTCTGGGATGGGCCGGCGGTGGCAGAAGCGCCGTTTCGTCCCCTGGCCCTCTTGGCAGGGCCAGCAGCGGCGGCGGAGGCAGTGGTAGCGGCGACGGAGACAGCTCGGCGTCGCGGAAGCCTTCTGCCTCCACCGGCAAGGACGGGAGGCGGAAAATGGGGTTGGAGGATGGATCTCTCCTCTGCCATCTCTCTGCATGTTGAGGTCATCAACTGCAGGGCCTTCCCGAACAGGCCAGCGTCGGAGAGGGCGGCCGTCAGAAGAGGAGCTCTCTTCTTCTCTGGCACACGGGCCTGCTCCAGCCAAAGGTGACGCTGGCCCAGGGTGGCCAGGGCGCGCACTTTCCCCATGGCTATGGCCAGCACCTGGGAAAGGTGCAGGACAGCTCCCGCAGCCTGGGTGATCTGATGGCATTTCACCTCGTTCAGATCCGTGCCGCCCGTCATTATCCCCGATACAAATCTAGCCAGGTGGGCGATGTTAGAGGCCGCAGCCAGCGATTGTGTACCAGCGATGAATGACTGGTCACTCCAATAAGCCAATCGCCTAGCCGATTTCCCCTGGAGGACCGGCTTGCATAGGGGTTCCCACACCATATCCGGACAGAGGAGCGCGGCCATCGGACTGTCAAGCCGAGGCACGCCCTCCCCCATACCTTTGACTAACCCCGACACCCGCGTAACTGGTACGTAGGCGGGAGTTAGTCCCATGATGTTGGACACCGCCTGACCCCGACGAACATAGGCCCCCATCGATGGGAAAAATGGGTAGACAACGTCCACCCCTCTCACTGGGGAACGCTGCCAGAGATGGCCTATGAGGTCATCAGGGACAGGTGCAGGCAATGGCAGCGGCAGCGGCACACCGTTTGCGGCGGCGGCTACCGCCATGAGCTCGGGAAACAAGGCCCGCAGTTCCCCCTGCGAACCTTCCTCCACCGACCCCGCATCCCTCACATACAGCAGGCTGCGACTGGTCAAGGAGCCACAATCCGATGCGGCCGACAGTAGGGCATCCTGCCGATGAGGCCAAGGTGGTTCCTCGACATCCTCGAACAGGGCGCCCCATGGAGCCATTTCCCCCCCCTCCGGGGTCTCCTGAGGAGGGATACTCTCCTCCACGGGGCCCTCATACAAAAATCCGTCCGCCTCGTCCATGAAGTCCTCAGTCTCCATCGGAAATCCCGAGCCGGACGCATCTTCGCTGGTCTCCAGCAGCTCCCCAAACCCAGGCCGTTCGTGTCTGCACGCCACCATCTTGCGACGCGAGCGAGCAGACGCGAAAAGTTTGCGTCGCAAATCCTCCGGCTCCAAAACAATCCCCCGTTCATCAACGGGCGATTCCCCAGAACCAGAGGAACCAGAGTCGAGATCAGGCCATCGCCGGAGCGACGGCACCGAACCCTCGGCTCTTCGGTGAGGAAAACTATCCACCGGCAGTCTCCCGGGCTGGGTCGGCAACCACAAGAGTGGCAACAGCCCAGCACCGAGGCGCACGACGGAGGCGGGAATGGAGAACCGGTGGTGAAGAGTAGGTCTAGCGGGTCTACTCTCCGCGGAATACATTATGACCCAACCTTTTCTTGTACAACAGATGTGAGAGAAGAAAAGATTAAGCACAATGTAAACCAGTCACAACTCTTTTCAACTAACAACACGTCAAGTGGGGTACTACCGAGGCACTTCCTTGTGGTGAAAGCGAGAAGGAGGAGAGCAGGTGACCACACACCTGCTTATGAAGGTAAGCTGATGAGGGGTGTGGTCAGACTAATACTGGTATTAAAGGTATATTTGTGGAATTTTATTCAGTACGCGTGCACGTACGCGAGGGAGTGCAGTAGTGATGCCAAGCAGAGCCCCTAACGGAACAGAACTGCTCCTAATTAACAGTTCAGTAACCATGAACATAGGGCTTGATGCCACAACGTTCCCGATATTTCACAATCATTGCGCCATCCTGACATAACAACACCGCTAGCGGTGTCCAATACAATTATACTATAAAAAGATAAATGAAACAGTATGGCAATGTAATTTATGCTCCCATTCTCAAGACCAGGCACATTGGTTTGCGATATTACCTAAGCATAAACATGAACATAAACGATGGCCCTTCCTTGAGCCAACCGCATAGCCCCTAAGCAGAATAGTGGATAAGATCCCCCAGCATCATGAACAAATATATATACACGCGGAGCACATATTAAGTGCTCCCCGCCTATACACCATGAACATGATCAAGCTACTCATACGTTAATTTGATATGTAATTGCGATCTGATCGGTCTGCTGTGTGGCAAGGTCCCCCTTTTTTTTATCTCATTCATTCCATAAGAATGTAGAATACACATTTACAGATTTTTTTTTAATATGGTCCATTTGCATGTTCTTGGTATCTGATTCTAGGGACATCTATGGATCTCAGGGAAGGTATTCCTAGTGTCAGAAATACTGTGTCTGTTACTAGGCTTGAGTAAATTGTAATGAACCAAATGAGAATATCAATACATTTTCTTTTATCTTTGACTGTGAATAACACCATGGTAAAATGTACCAGACCTGAAAAATCGAATCAAATGAATAAATGGAAGATGATTAAACAGAAGGTTTTGTAGATTAGATACAGTACTGAATTCTGCCATCGGGACACATGCCATTTGAAATATGATTATAGTATAGAATATCAGGCCTAAAATGGTTATGCGATTAAAATGCGATTAATTAGATTAATTAATTACAAATCCTGTAATTAATTAGATAAAAAAAACTGTATCACCTGACAGCACTCATATATATTAGTGCTGTCAGGCGATTAAAAAATGTAATCTAATTAATTACAGGATTTGTAATTAATTAATATAATTAATCACATTTTAATCACATTTTAGGCCTGATATTCTATATTCTATAATCATATTTCAAATGACATGTGTCCAGATGGCAGCATTCAGTACTGTATCTACAAAACCTTCTGTTTAATCATCTTCCATTTATTCATTTGCTTCGATTTTTCAGGTCTGGTCAATTTTAGCATTGTGTTATTCACAGTCAAAGATAAAAACATTTTTTATTGATATTCTCATTTGGTTCATTACAATTTACTCAAGCCTAGTAAAATACACAGTATTTCTGACACTGGGAATACATTCCCTGAGATCCATAGATGTCCCTACACTCTTTAAAAAAAATGTATTTTTACGGGACTTTCAATGTATTATTTTACAGATTACTTTTGTTTTTCTACTTTAAGTGTAAATGCCATAAAAATACAGTAAATGCCATACAAATACAGTAAATAACCTTTAATACAAATATTAACCATTAAATAAAGGTTGTAATCTGTAAATTGATTTAATAAGAAATTATCTTTTTTTTACAGGATTATTCCATTGCTTAATTGTCTTAAATGTTAAATGACATGTAAAACACCTAGAATACATAATTTTACTGTATGTGAAATTAAGCCAACTTTCTGTTTTTTTGCTGTTAAACTTTAAATGTAATGTTAAATAATGTTAAAAAAGAAAATAATATAATAAAAAAACAGTAAAAACCTTCAGTTATTCTACAGGTAATTCTTTTTAAATACATGTATTTGCTTAATTGTGTTGAATGTTAAATTACATTGAATTGTATGTAAAAACACATAAGATACTCATCATTTTACTGTATATGAAAATAAGGCAACTTTCAGTATTTAAAAAAATTATGATCAAACACCTTCAATAAAGTGACAGGACTTAAAGTTCAGCAGTGAAACACTGTTATTTCACAGGTTTTTCCTACATTTACGATGAAAAACCTTCAATTAAGTGACAGAACTTAAAGTTCAGCAGTGAAACACTGTTATTTTACAGGTTTTCCCATAATTATTACAATCAAACTCCTTCAATTAAGTGACTGAACTCAAAGTTCAGCAGTAAAACACTGTTATTTCACAGGTTTTTCCTATACATTTACGATGAAACACCTTCAATTAAGTGACAGAACTTAAAGTTCAGCAGTGGAACACTGTTATTTTACAGGTTTTCCCATAATTATTACAATCAATCTCCTTCAATTAAGTGACAGCTCTTAAAGTTCAGCAGTGAAACACTGTTATTTTACAGGTTTTCCCATTATTATTACAATCAAACCCCTTCAATTAAGTGACAGAACACAAAGTTCAGCAGTGAAACACTGTTATTTCACAGGTTTTTCCTACATTTAAGATGAAACACCTTCAATTAAGTGACAGAACTTAAAGTTCAGCAGTGAAACACTGTTATTTGACAGTTATTTCCTAAATTATTACAATCAAACTCCTTCAATAAAGTGACAGAACTTAAAGTTCAGCAGTGAAACACTGTTATTTCACAGGTTTTTCCTACATTTATGATGAAACACCTTCAATTAAGTGACATAACTTAAAGTTCAGCAGTGAAACAGTTATTTTACAGGTTTTCCCATAATTATTACAATCAAACTCCTTCAATTAAGTGACAGCACTTAAAGTTCAGCAGTGAAACACTGTTATTTTACAGGTTTTCCCATTATTATTACAATCAAACCCCTTCAATTAAGTGACAGAACTCAAAGTTCAGCAGTGAAAAACTGTTATTTCACAGGTTTTTCCTACATTTAAGATGAAACACCTTCAATTAAGTGACAGCACTTAAAGTTCAGCAGTGAAACACTGTTATTTGACAGTTTTTTCCTAAATTATTAGCTAGCCTAGCTTAGCACAAGCGCTGGAAGCAGTAGGGACCAGCTAGCCTAGCTTAGCATAAGGACTGGAAGCAGTAGGGAGCAACTAGCATAGCTTAGCACAAGGACTGGAAGCAGTAGGGAGCAGCTAGCCTAGCTTAGCTCAAGGGCTGGAAGCAGTAGGGACCAGCTAGCCAGCCTAGCTTAGCACAAGGACTGGAAGCAGTAGGGAGCAGCTAGCCTAGCTTAGCACAAGGGCTGGAAGCAGTAGGGACCAGCTAGCCTAGCTTAGCACAAGGACTGGAAGCAGTAGGGAGCAACTAGCCTAGTTTAGCACAAGGACTGGAAGCAGTAGGGAGCAGCTAGCCTAGCTTAGCACAAGGGCTGGAAGCGGTAGGGACCAGCTAGCCTACCTAGCTTAGCACAAGGACTGGAAGCAGTAGGGAGCAGCTAGCCTAGCTTAGCACAAGGGCTGGAAGCAGTAGGGACCAGCTAGCCTAGCTTAGCACAAGGACTGGAAGCAGTGGGGAGCAACTAGCCTAGCTTAGCACAAGGACTGGAACCAGTAGGGAGCAGCTAGCCTAGCTTAGCACAAGGGCTGGAAGCAGTAGGTCCCAGCTAGCCTAGCTTAGCACAAGGACTGGAAGCAGTAGGGACCAGCTAGCCTAGCTTAGCACAAGGACTGGAAGCAGTAGGGAGCAACTAGCCTAGCTTAGCACAAGGACTGGAAGCAGTAGGGAGCAGCTAGCCTAGCTTAGCACAAGGGCTGGAAGCAGTAGGGACAAGCTAGCCTACCTAGCTTAGCAAAAGGACTGGAAGCAGTAGGGAGCAGCTAGCATATAGCTTAGCACAAGGGCTGGAAGCAGTAGGGACCAGCTAGCCTACCTAGCTTAGCACAAGGACTGGAAGCAGTAGGGAGCAGCTAGCCTAGCTTAGCACAAGGGCTGGAAGCAGTAGGGACCAGCTAGCCTAGCTTAGCACAAGGACTGGAAGCAGTAGGGAGCAACTAGCCTAGCTTAGCACAAGGACTGGAAGCAGTAGGGAGCAGCTAGCCTAGCTTAGCACAAGGGCTGGAAGCAGTAGGGACCAGCTAGCCTACCTAGCTTAGCACACGGACTGGAAGCAGTAGGGAGCAGCTAGCCTATAGCTTAGCACAATGACTGGAAGCAGTAGGGAGCAGCTAGCCTATAGCTTAGCACAAGGACTGGAAGCAGTAGGGAGCAGCTAGCCTAGCTTAGCACAAGGGCTGGAAGCAGTAGGGACCAGCTAGCCTACCTAGCTTAGCACAAGGACTGGAAGCAGTAGGGACCAGCTAGCCTAGCTTAGCATAAGGACTGGAAGCAGTAGGGAGCAACTAACATAGCTTAGCACAAGGACTGGAAGCAGTAGGGAGCAGCTAGCCTAGCTTAGCTCAAGGGCTGGAAGCAGTACGGACCAGCTAGCCAGCCTAGCTTAGCACAAGGACTGGAAGCAGTAGGGAGCAGCTAGCCTAGCTTAGCACAAGGGCTGGAAGCAGTAGGGACCAGCTAGCCTAGCTTAGCACAAGGACTGGAAGCAGTAGGGAGCAACTAGCCTAGTTTAGCACAAGGACTGGAAGCAGTAGGGAGCAGCTAGCCTAGCTTAGCACAAGGGCTGGAAGCGGTAGGGACCAGCTAGCCTACCTAGCTTAGCACAAGGACTGGAAGCAGTAGGGAGCAGCTAGCCTAGCTTAGCACAAGGGCTGGAAGCAGTAGGGACCAGCTAGCCTAGCTTAGCACAAGGACTGGAAGCAGTGGGGAGCAACTAGCCTAGCTTAGCCCAAGGACTGGAACCAGTAGGGAGCAGCTAGCCTAGCTTAGCACAAGGGCTGGAAGCAGTAGGGACCAGCTAGCCTAGCTTAGCATAAGGACTGGAAGCAGTAGGGAGCAACTAGCATAGCTTAGCACAAGGACTGGAAGCAGTAGGGAGCAGCTAGCCTAGCTTAGCTCAAGGGCTGGAAGCAGTAGGGACCAGCTAGCCAGCCTAGCTTAGCACAAGGACTGGAAGCAGTAGGGAGCAGCTAGCCTAGCTTAGCACAAGGGCTGGAAGCAGTAGGGACCAGCTAGCCTAGCTTAGCACAAGGACTGGAAGCAGTAGGGAGCAACTAGCCTAGTTTAGCACAAGGACTGGAAGCAGTAGGGAGCAGCTAGCCTAGCTTAGCACAAGAGCTGGAAGCGGTAGGGACCAGCTAGCCTACCTAGCTTAGCACAAGGACTGGAAGCAGTAGGGAGCAGCTAGCCTAGCTTAGCACAAGGGCTGGAAGCAGTAGGGACCAGCTAGCCTAGCTTAGCACAAGGACTGGAAGCAGTGGGGAGCAACTAGCCTAGCTTAGCACAAGGACTGGAACCAGTAGGGAGCAGCTAGCCTAGCTTAGCACAAGGGCTGGAAGCAGTAGGTCCCAGCTAGCCTAGCTTAGCACAAGGACTGGAAGCAGTAGGGACCAGCTAGCCTAGCTTAGCACAAGGACTGGAAGCAGTAGGGAGCAACTAGCCTAGCTTAGCACAAGGACTGGAAGCAGTAGGGAGCAGCTAGCCTAGCTTAGCACAAGGGCTGGAAGCAGTAGGGACAAGCTAGCCTACCTAGCTTAGCAAAAGGACTGGAAGCAGTAGGGAGCAGCTAGCCTATAGCTTAACACAAGGGCTGGAATCAGTAGGGACCAGCTAGCCTACCTAGCTTAGCACAAGGACTGGAAGCAGTAGGGAGCAGCTAGCCTAGCTTAGCACAAGGGCTGGAAGCAGTAGGGACCAGCTAGCCTAGCTTAGCACAAGGACTGGAAGCAGTAGGGAGCAACTAGCCTAGCTTAGCACAAGGACTGGAAGCAGTAGGGAGCAGCTAGCCTAGCTTAGCACAAGGGCTGGAAGCAGTAGGGACCAGCTAGCCTACCTAGCTTAGCACACGAACTGGAAGCAGTAGGGAGCAGCTAGCCTATAGCTTAGCACAATGACTGGAAGCAGTAGGGAGCAGCTAGCCTATAGCTTAGCACAAGGACTGGAAGCAGTAGGGAGCAGCTAGCCTAGCTTAGCACAAGGGCTGGAAGCAGTAGGGACCAGCTAGCCTACCTAGCTTAGCACAAGGACTGGAAGCAGTAGGGACCAGCTAGCCTAGCTTAGCATAAGGACTGGAAGCAGTAGGGAGCAACTAGCATAGCTTAGCACAAGGACTGGAAGCAGTAGGGAGCATCTAGCCTAGCTTAGCTCAAGGGCTGGAAGCAGTAGGGACCAGCTAGCCAGCCTAGCTTAGCACAAGGACTGGAAGCAGTAGGGAGCAGCTAGCCTAGCTTAGCACAAGGGCTGGAAGCAGTAGGGACCAGCTAGCCTAGCTTAGCACAAGGACTGGAAGCAGTAGGGAGCAACTAGCCTAGTTTAGCACAAGGACTGGAAGCAGTAGGGAGCAGCTAGCCTAGCTTAGCACAAGGGCTGGAAGCGGTAGGGACCAGCTAGCCTACCTAGTTTAGCACAAGGACTGGAAGCAGTAGGGGGCAGCTAGCCTAGCTTAGCACAAGGGCTGGAAGCAGTAGGGACCAGCTAGCCTAGCTTAGCACAAGGACTGGAAGCAGTGGGGAGCAACTAGCCTAGCTTAGCCCAAGGACTGGAACCAGTAGGGAGCAGCTAGCCTAGCTTAGCACAAGGGCTGGAAGCAGTAGGGACCAGCTAGCCTAGCTTAGCACAAGGACTGGAAGCAGTAGGGAGCAACTAGCCTAGCTTAGCAAAAGGACTGGAAGCAGTAGGGAGCAGCTAGCCTATAGCTTAGCACAAGGGCTGGAAGCAGTAGGGACCAGCTAGCCTACCTAGCTTAGCACAAGGACTGGAAGCAGTAGGGAGCAGCTAGCCTAGCTTAGCACAAGGGCTGGAAGGAGTAGGGACCAGCTAGCCTAGCTTAGCACAAGGACTGGAAGCAGTAGGGAGCAACTAGCCTAGCTTAGCACAAGGACTGGAAGCAGTAGGGAGCAGCTAGCCTAGCTTAGCACAAGGGCTGGAAGCAGTAGGGACCAGCTAGCCTACCTAGCTTAGCACACGGACTGGAAGCAGTAGGGAGCAGCTAGCCTATAGCTTAGCACAATGACTGGAAGCAGTAGGGAGCAGCTAGCCTATAGCTTAGCACAAGGACTGGAAGCAGTAGGGAGCAGCTAGCCTAGCTTAGCACAAGGGCTGGAAGCAGTAGGGACCAGCTAGCCTACCTAGCTTAGCACAAGGACTGGAAGCAGTAGGGACCAGCTAGCCTAGCTTAGCATAAGGACTGGAAGCAGTAGGGAGCAACTAGCATAGCTTAGCACAAGGACTGGAAGCAGTAGGGAGCAGCTAGCCTAGCTTAGCACAAGGGCTGGAAGCAGTAGGGACCAGCTAGCCAGCCTAGCTTAGCACAAGGACTGGAAGCAGTAGGGAGCAGCTAGCCTAGCTTAGCACAAGGGCTGGAAGCAGTAGGGACCAGCTAGCCTAGCTTAACACAAGGACTGGAAGCAGTAGGGAGCAACTAGCCTAGTTTAGCACAAGGACTGGAAGCAGTAGGGAGCAGCTAGCCTAGCTTAGCACAAGGGCTGGAAGCGGTAGGGACCAGCTTGCCTAACTAGCTTAGCACAAGGACTGGAAGCAGTAGGGAGCAGCTAGCCTAGCTTAGCACAAGGGCTGGAAGCAGTAGGGACCAGCTAGCCTAGCTTAGCACAAGGACTGGAAGCAGTGGGGAGCAACTAGCCTAGTTTAGCACAAGGACTGGAACCAGTAGGGAGCAGCTAGCCTAGCTTAGCACAAGGGCTGGAAGCAGTAGGGACCAGCTAGCCTAGCTTAGCACAAGGACTGGAAGCAGTAGGGACCAGCTAGCCTAGCTTAGCACAAGGACTGGAAGCAGTAGGGAGCAACTAGCCTAGCTTAGCACAAGGACTGGAAGCAGTAGGGAGCAGCTAGCCTAGCTTAGCACAAGGGCTGGAAGCAGTAGGGACAAGCTAGCCTACCTAGCTTAGCAAAAGGACTGGAAGCAGTAGGGAGCAGCTAGCCTATAGCTTAGCACAAGGGCTGGAAGCAGTAGGGACCAGCTAGCCTACCTAGCTTAGCACAAGGACTGGAAGCAGTAGGGAGCAGCTAGCCTAGCTTAGCACAAGGGCTGGAAGCAGTAGGGACCAGCTAGCCTAGCTTAGCACAAGGACTGGAAGCAGTAGGGAGCAACTAGCCTAGCTTAGCACAAGGACTGGAAGCAGTAGGGAGCAGCTAGCCTAGCTTAGCACAAGGGCTGGAAGCAGTAGGGACAAGCTAGCCTACCTAGCTTAGCAAAAGGACTGGAAGCAGTAGGGACCAGCTAGCCTACCTAGCTTAGCACACGGACTGGAAGCAGTAGGGAGCAGCTAGCCTAGCTTAGCACAAGGACTGGAAGCAGTAGGGAGCAACTAGCCTAGCTTAGCACAAGGACTGGAAGCAGTGGGGAGCAACTAGCCTAGCTTAGCCCAAGGACTGGAACCAGTAGGGAGCAGCTAGCCTAGCTTAGCACAAGGGCTGGAAGCAGTAGGGACCAGCTAGCCTAGCTTAGCACAAGGACTGGAAGCAGTAGGGAGCAACTAGCCTAGCTTAGCAAAAGGACTGGAAGCAGTAGGGAGCAGCTAGCCTATAGCTTAGCACAAGGGCTGGAAGCAGTAGGGACCAGCTAGCCTACCTAGCTTAGCACAAGGACTGGAAGCAGTAGGGAGCAGCTAGCCTAGCTTAGCACAAGGGCTGGAAGGAGTAGGGACCAGCTAGCCTAGCTTAGCACAAGGACTGGAAGCAGTAGGGAGCAACTAGCCTAGCTTAGCACAAGGACTGGAAGCAGTAGGGAGCAGCTAGCCTAGCTTAGCACAAGGGCTGGAAGCAGTAGGGACCAGCTAGCCTACCTAGCTTAGCACACGGACTGGAAGCAGTAGGGAGCAGCTAGCCTATAGCTTAGCACAATGACTGGAAGCAGTAGGGAGCAGCTAGCCTATAGCTTAGCACAAGGACTGGAAGCAGTAGGGAGCAGCTAGCCTAGCTTAGCACAAGGGCTGGAAGCAGTAGGGACCAGCTAGCCTACCTAGCTTAGCACAAGGACTGGAAGCAGTAGGGACCAGCTAGCCTAGCTTAGCATAAGGACTGGAAGCAGTAGGGAGCAACTAACATAGCTTAGCACAAGGACTGGAAGCAGTAGGGAGCAGCTAGCCTAGCTTAGCTCAAGGGCTGGAAGCAGTACGGACCAGCTAGCCAGCCTAGCTTAGCACAAGGACTGGAAGCAGTAGGGAGCAGCTAGCCTAGCTTAGCACAAGGGCTGGAAGCAGTAGGGACCAGCTAGCCTAGCTTAGCACAAGGACTGGAAGCAGTAGGGAGCAACTAGCCTAGTTTAGCACAAGGACTGGAAGCAGTAGGGAGCAGCTAGCCTAGCTTAGCACAAGGGCTGGAAGCGGTAGGGACCAGCTAGCCTACCTAGCTTAGCACAAGGACTGGAAGCAGTAGGGAGCAGCTAGCCTAGCTTAGCACAAGGGCTGGAAGCAGTAGGGACCAGCTAGCCTAGCTTAGCACAAGGACTGGAAGCAGTGGGGAGCAACTAGCCTAGCTTAGCCCAAGGACTGGAACCAGTAGGGAGCAGCTAGCCTAGCTTAGCACAAGGGCTGGAAGCAGTAGGGACCAGCTAGCCTAGCTTAGCATAAGGACTGGAAGCAGTAGGGAGCAACTAGCATAGCTTAGCACAAGGACTGGAAGCAGTAGGGAGCAGCTAGCCTAGCTTAGCTCAAGGGCTGGAAGCAGTAGGGACCAGCTAGCCAGCCTAGCTTAGCACAAGGACTGGAAGCAGTAGGGAGCAGCTAGCCTAGCTTAGCACAAGGGCTGGAAGCAGTAGGGACCAGCTAGCCTAGCTTAGCACAAGGACTGGAAGCAGTAGGGAGCAACTAGCCTAGTTTAGCACAAGGACTGGAAGCAGTAGGGAGCAGCTAGCCTAGCTTAGCACAAGAGCTGGAAGCGGTAGGGACCAGCTAGCCTACCTAGCTTAGCACAAGGACTGGAAGCAGTAGGGAGCAGCTAGCCTAGCTTAGCACAAGGGCTGGAAGCAGTAGGGACCAGCTAGCCTAGCTTAGCACAAGGACTGGAAGCAGTGGGGAGCAACTAGCCTAGCTTAGCACAAGGACTGGAACCAGTAGGGAGCAGCTAGCCTAGCTTAGCACAAGGGCTGGAAGCAGTAGGTCCCAGCTAGCCTAGCTTAGCACAAGGACTGGAAGCAGTAGGGACCAGCTAGCCTAGCTTAGCACAAGGACTGGAAGCAGTAGGGAGCAACTAGCCTAGCTTAGCACAAGGACTGGAAGCAGTAGGGAGCAGCTAGCCTAGCTTAGCACAAGGGCTGGAAGCAGTAGGGACAAGCTAGCCTACCTAGCTTAGCAAAAGGACTGGAAGCAGTAGGGAGCAGCTAGCCTATAGCTTAGCACAAGGGCTGGAATCAGTAGGGACCAGCTAGCCTACCTAGCTTAGCACAAGGACTGGAAGCAGTAGGGAGCAGCTAGCCTAGCTTAGCACAAGGGCTGGAAGCAGTAGGGACCAGCTAGCCTAGCTTAGCACAAGGACTGGAAGCAGTAGGGAGCAACTAGCCTAGCTTAGCACAAGGACTGGAAGCAGTAGGGAGCAGCTAGCCTAGCTTAGCACAAGGGCTGGAAGCAGTAGGGACCAGCTAGCCTACCTAGCTTAGCACACGGACTGGAAGCAGTAGGGAGCAGCTAGCCTATAGCTTAGCACAATGACTGGAAGCAGTAGGGAGCAGCTAGCCTATAGCTTAGCACAAGGACTGGAAGCAGTAGGGAGCAGCTAGCCTAGCTTAGCACAAGGGCTGGAAGCAGTAGGGACCAGCTAGCCTACCTAGCTTAGCACAAGGACTGGAAGCAGTAGGGACCAGCTAGCCTAGCTTAGCATAAGGACTGGAAGCAGTAGGGAGCAACTAGCATAGCTTAGCACAAGGACTGGAAGCAGTAGGGAGCATCTAGCCTAGCTTAGCTCAAGGGCTGGAAGCAGTAGGGACCAGCTAGCCAGCCTAGCTTAGCACAAGGACTGGAAGCAGTAGGGAGCAGCTAGCCTAGCTTAGCACAAGGGCTGGAAGCAGTAGGGACCAGCTAGCCTAGCTTAGCACAAGGACTGGAAGCAGTAGGGAGCAACTAGCCTAGTTTAGCACAAGGACTGGAAGCAGTAGGGAGCAGCTAGCCTAGCTTAGCACAAGGGCTGGAAGCGGTAGGGACCAGCTAGCCTACCTAGTTTAGCACAAGGACTGGAAGCAGTAGGGGGCAGCTAGCCTAGCTTAGCACAAGGGCTGGAAGCAGTAGGGACCAGCTAGCCTAGCTTAGCACAAGGACTGGAAGCAGTGGGGAGCAACTAGCCTAGCTTAGCCCAAGGACTGGAACCAGTAGGGAGCAGCTAGCCTAGCTTAGCACAAGGGCTGGAAGCAGTAGGGACCAGCTAGCCTAGCTTAGCACAAGGACTGGAAGCAGTAGGGAGCAACTAGCCTAGCTTAGCAAAAGGACTGGAAGCAGTAGGGAGCAGCTAGCCTATAGCTTAGCACAAGGGCTGGAAGCAGTAGGGACCAGCTAGCCTACCTAGCTTAGCACAAGGACTGGAAGCAGTAGGGAGCAGCTAGCCTAGCTTAGCACAAGGGCTGGAAGGAGTAGGGACCAGCTAGCCTAGCTTAGCACAAGGACTGGAAGCAGTAGGGAGCAACTAGCCTAGCTTAGCACAAGGACTGGAAGCAGTAGGGAGCAGCTAGCCTAGCTTAGCACAAGGGCTGGAAGCAGTAGGGACCAGCTAGCCTACCTAGCTTAGCACACGGACTGGAAGCAGTAGGGAGCAGCTAGCCTATAGCTTAGCACAATGACTGGAAGCAGTAGGGAGCAGCTAGCCTATAGCTTAGCACAAGGACTGGAAGCAGTAGGGAGCAGCTAGCCTAGCTTAGCACAAGGGCTGGAAGCAGTAGGGACCAGCTAGCCTACCTAGCTTAGCACAAGGACTGGAAGCAGTAGGGACCAGCTAGCCTAGCTTAGCATAAGGACTGGAAGCAGTAGGGAGCAACTAGCATAGCTTAGCACAAGGACTGGAAGCAGTAGGGAGCAGCTAGCCTAGCTTAGCACAAGGGCTGGAAGCAGTAGGGACCAGCTAGCCAGCCTAGCTTAGCACAAGGACTGGAAGCAGTAGGGAGCAGCTAGCCTAGCTTAGCACAAGGGCTGGAAGCAGTAGGGACCAGCTAGCCTAGCTTAACACAAGGACTGGAAGCAGTAGGGAGCAACTAGCCTAGTTTAGCACAAGGACTGGAAGCAGTAGGGAGCAGCTAGCCTAGCTTAGCACAAGGGCTGGAAGCGGTAGGGACCAGCTTGCCTAACTAGCTTAGCACAAGGACTGGAAGCAGTAGGGAGCAGCTAGCCTAGCTTAGCACAAGGGCTGGAAGCAGTAGGGACCAGCTAGCCTAGCTTAGCACAAGGACTGGAAGCAGTGGGGAGCAACTAGCCTAGTTTAGCACAAGGACTGGAACCAGTAGGGAGCAGCTAGCCTAGCTTAGCACAAGGGCTGGAAGCAGTAGGGACCAGCTAGCCTAGCTTAGCACAAGGACTGGAAGCAGTAGGGACCAGCTAGCCTAGCTTAGCACAAGGACTGGAAGCAGTAGGGAGCAACTAGCCTAGCTTAGCACAAGGACTGGAAGCAGTAGGGAGCAGCTAGCCTAGCTTAGCACAAGGGCTGGAAGCAGTAGGGACAAGCTAGCCTACCTAGCTTAGCAAAAGGACTGGAAGCAGTAGGGAGCAGCTAGCCTATAGCTTAGCACAAGGGCTGGAAGCAGTAGGGACCAGCTAGCCTACCTAGCTTAGCACAAGGACTGGAAGCAGTAGGGAGCAGCTAGCCTAGCTTAGCACAAGGGCTGGAAGCAGTAGGGACCAGCTAGCCTAGCTTAGCACAAGGACTGGAAGCAGTAGGGAGCAACTAGCCTAGCTTAGCACAAGGACTGGAAGCAGTAGGGAGCAGCTAGCCTAGCTTAGCACAAGGGCTGGAAGCAGTAGGGACAAGCTAGCCTACCTAGCTTAGCAAAAGGACTGGAAGCAGTAGGGACCAGCTAGCCTACCTAGCTTAGCACACGGACTGGAAGCAGTAGGGAGCAGCTAGCCTAGCTTAGCACAAGGACTGGAAGCAGTAGGGAGCAACTAGCCTAGCTTAGCACAAGGACTGGAAGCAGTGGGGAGCAACTAGCCTAGCTTAGCCCAAGGACTGGAACCAGTAGGGAGCAGCTAGCCTAGCTTAGCACAAGGGCTGGAAGCAGTAGGGACCAGCTAGCCTAGCTTAGCACAAGGACTGGAAGCAGTAGGGAGCAACTAGCCTAGCTTAGCAAAAGGACTGGAAGCAGTAGGGAGCAGCTAGCCTATAGCTTAGCACAAGGGCTGGAAGCAGTAGGGACCAGCTAGCCTACCTAGCTTAGCACAAGGACTGGAAGCAGTAGGGAGCAGCTAGCCTAGCTTAGCACAAGGGCTGGAAGGAGTAGGGACCAGCTAGCCTAGCTTAGCACAAGGACTGGAAGCAGTAGGGAGCAACTAGCCTAGCTTAGCACAAGGACTGGAAGCAGTAGGGAGCAGCTAGCCTAGCTTAGCACAAGGGCTGGAAGCAGTAGGGACCAGCTAGCCTACCTAGCTTAGCACACGGACTGGAAGCAGTAGGGAGCAGCTAGCCTATAGCTTAGCACAATGACTGGAAGCAGTAGGGAGCAGCTAGCCTATAGCTTAGCACAAGGACTGGAAGCAGTAGGGAGCAGCTAGCCTAGCTTAGCACAAGGGCTGGAAGCAGTAGGGACCAGCTAGCCTACCTAGCTTAGCACAAGGACTGGAAGCAGTAGGGACCAGCTAGCCTAGCTTAGCATAAGGACTGGAAGCAGTAGGGAGCAACTAGCATAGCTTAGCACAAGGACTGGAAGCAGTAGGGAGCAGCTAGCCTAGCTTAGCACAAGGGCTGGAAGCAGTAGGGACCAGCTAGCCAGCCTAGCTTAGCACAAGGACTGGAAGCAGTAGGGAGCAGCTAGCCTAGCTTAGCACAAGGGCTGGAAGCAGTAGGGACCAGCTAGCCTAGCTTAGCACAAGGACTGGAAGCAGTAGGGAGCAACTAGCCTAGTTTAGCACAAGGACTGGAAGCAGTAGGGAGCAGCTAGCCTAGCTTAGCACAAGGGCTGGAAGCGGTAGGGACCAGCTTGCCTAACTAGCTTAGCACAAGGACTGGAAGCAGTAGGGAGCAGCTAGCCTAGCTTAGCACAAGGGCTGGAAGCAGTAGGGACCAGCTAGCCTAGCTTAGCACAAGGACTGGAAGCAGTGGGGAGCAACTAGCCTAGTTTAGCACAAGGACTGGAACCAGTAGGGAGCAGCTAGCCTAGCTTAGCACAAGGGCTGGAAGCAGTAGGGACCAGCTAGCCTAGCTTAGCACAAGGACTGGAAGCAGTAGGGACCAGCTAGCCTAGCTTAGCACAAGGACTGGAAGCAGTAGGGAGCAACTAGCCTAGCTTAGCACAAGGACTGGAAGCAGTAGGGAGCAGCTAGCCTAGCTTAGCACAAGGGCTGGAAGCAGTAGGGACAAGCTAGCCTACCTAGCTTAGCAAAAGGACTGGAAGCAGTAGGGAGCAGCTAGCCTATAGCTTAGCACAAGGGCTGGAAGCAGTAGGGACCAGCTAGCCTACCTAGCTTAGCACAAGGACTGGAAGCAGTAGGGAGCAGCTAGCCTAGCTTAGCACAAGGGCTGGAAGCAGTAGGGACCAGCTAGCCTAGCTTAGCACAAGGACTGGAAGCAGTAGGGAGCAACTAGCCTAGCTTAGCACAAGGACTGGAAGCAGTAGGGAGCAGCTAGCCTAGCTTAGCACAAGGGCTGGAAGCAGTAGGGACAAGCTAGCCTACCTAGCTTAGCAAAAGGACTGGAAGCAGTAGGGACCAGCTAGCCTACCTAGCTTAGCACACGGACTGGAAGCAGTAGGGAGCAGCTAGCCTAGCTTAGCACAAGGACTGGAAGCAGTAGGGAGCAACTAGCCTAGCTTAGCACAAGGACTGGAAGCAGTAGGGACCAGCTAGCCTAGCTTAGCACAAGGGCTGGAAGCAGTAGGGACAAGCTAGCCTACCTAGCTTAGCAAAAGGACTGGAAGCAGTAGGGAGCAGCTAGCCTATAGCTTAGCACAAGGGCTGGAAGCAGTAGGGACCAGCTAGCCTAGCTTAGCACAAGGACTGGAAGCAGTAGGGAGCAACTAGCCTAGCTTAGCACAAGGACTGGAAGCAGTAGGGAGCAGCTAGCCTAGCTTAGCACAAGGGCTGGAAGCAGTAGGGACCAGCTAGCCTAGCTTAGCACAAGGACTGGAAGCAGTAGGGAGCAACTAGCCTAGCTTAGCACAAGGACTGGAAGCAGTAGGGAGCAGCTAGCCTAGCTTAGCACAAGGGCTGGAAGCAGTAGGGACCAGCTAGCCTAGCTTAGCACAAGGACTGGAAGCAGTAGGGACCAGCTAGCCTAGCTTAGCATAAGGACTGGAAGCAATAGGGAGCAACTAGCATAGCTTAGCACAAGGACTGGAAGCAGTAGGGAGCAGCTAGCCTAGCTTAGCTCAAGGGCTGGAAGCAGTAGGGACCAGCTAGCTAGCCTAGCTTAGCACAAGGACTGGAAGCAGTAGGGAGCAGCTAGCCTAGCTTAGCACAAGGGCTGGAAGCAGTAGGGACCAGCTAGCCTAGCTTAGCACAAGGACTGGAAGCAGTAGGGAGCAACTAGCCTAGTTTAGCACAAGGACTGGAAGCAGTAGGGAGCAGCTAGCCTAGCTTAGCACAAGGGCTGGAAGCGGTAGGGACCAGCTAGCCTACCTAGCTTAGCACAAGGACTGGAAGCAGTAGGGAGCAGCTAGCCTAGCTTAGCACAAGGGCTGGAAGCAGTAGGGACCAGCTAGCCTAGCTTAGCACAAGGACTGGAAGCAGTGGGGAGCAACTAGCCTAGCTTAGCCCAAGGACTGGAACCAGTAGGGAGCAGCTAGCCTAGCTTAGCACAAGGGCTGGAAGCAGTAGGGACCAGCTAGCCTAGCTTAGCACAAGGACTGGAAGCAGTAGGGACCAGCTAGCCTAGCTTAGCACAAGGACTGGAAGCAGTAGGGAGCAACTAGCCTAGCTTAGCAAAAGGACTGGAAGCAGTAGGGAGCAGCTAGCCTATAGCTTAGCACAAGGGCTGGAAGCAGTAGGGACCAGCTAGCCTACCTAGCTTAGCACAAGGACTGGAAGCAGTAGGGAGCAGCTAGCCTAGCTTAGCACAAGGGCTGGAAGGAGTAGGGACCAGCTAGCCTAGCTTAGCACAAGGACTGGAAGCAGTAGGGAGCAACTAGCCTAGCTTAGCACAAGGACTGGAAGCAGTAGGGAGCAGCTAGCCTAGCTTAGCACAAGGAATGGAAGCAGTAGGGACCAGCTAGCCTACCTAGCTTAGCACACGGACTGGAAGCAGTAGGGAGCAGCTAGACTATAGCTTAGCACAATGACTGGAAGCAGTAGGGAGCAGCTAGCCTATAGCTTAGCACAAGGACTGGAAGCAGTAGGGAGCAGCTAGCCTAGCTTAGCACAAGGGCTGGAAGCAGTAGGGACCAGCTAGCCTACCTAGCTTAGCACAAGGACTGGAAGCAGTAGGGACCAGCTAGCCTAGCTTAGCATAAGGACTGAAAGCAGTAGGGAGCAACTAGCATAGCTTAGCACAAGGACTGGAAGCAGTAGGGAGCAGCTAGCCTAGCTTAGCACAAGGGCTGGAAGCAGTAGGGACCAGCTAGCCAGCCTAGCTTAGCACAAGGACTGGAAGCAGTAGGGAGCAGCTAGCCTAGCTTAGCACAAGGGCTGGAAGCAGTAGGGACCAGCTAGCCTAGCTTAGCACAATGACTGGAAGCAGTAGGGAGCAACTAGCCTAGTTTAGCACAAGGACTGGAAGCAGTAGGGAGCAGCTAGCCTAGCTTAGCACAAGGGCTGGAAGCGGTAGGGACCAGCTAGCCTAACTAGCTTAGCACAAGGACTGGAAGCAGTAGGGAGCAGCTAGCCTAGCTTAGCACAAGGGCTGGAAGCAGTAGGGACCAGCTAGCCTAGCTTAGCACAAGGACTGGAAGCAGTGGGGAGCAACTAGCCTAGCTTAGCACAAGGACTGGAACCAGTAGGGAGCAGCTAGCCTAGCTTAGCACAAGGGCTGGAAGCAGTAGGGACCAGCTAGCCTAGCTTAGCACAAGGACTGGAAGCAGTAGGGACCAGCTAGCCTAGCTTAGCACAAGGACTGGAAGCAGTAGGGAGCAACTAGCCTAGCTTAGCACAAGGACTGGAAGCAGTAGGGAGCAGCTAGCCTAGCTTAGCACAAGGGCTGGAAGCAGTAGGGACAAGCTAGCCTACCTAGCTTAGCAAAAGGACTGGAAGCAGTAGGGAGCAGCTAGCCTATAGCTTAGCACAAGGGCTGGAAGCAGTAGGGACCAGCTAGCCTACCTAGCTTAGCACAAGGACTGGAAGCAGTAGGGAGCAGCTAGCCTAGCTTAGCACAAGGGCTGGAAGCAGTAGGGACCAGCTAGCCTAGCTTAGCACAAGGACTGGAAGCAGTAGGGAGCAACTAGCCTAGCTTAGCACAAGGACTGGAAGCAGTAGGGAGCAGCTAGCCGAGCTTAGCACAAGGGCTGGAAGCAGTAGGGACAAGCTAGCCTACCTAGCTTAGCAAAAGGACTGGAAGCAGTAGGGACCAGCTAGCCTACCTAGCTTAGCACACGGACTGGAAGCAGTAGGGAGCAGCTAGCCTAGCTTAGCACAAGGACTGGAAGCAGTAGGGAGCAACTAGCCTAGCTTAGCACAAGGACTGGAAGCAGTAGGGAGCAGCTAGCCTAGCTTAGCACAAGGGCTGGAAGCAGTAGGGACAAGCTAGCCTACCTAGCTTAGCAAAAGGACTGGAAGCAGTAGGGAGCAGCTAGCCTATAGCTTAGCACAAGGGCTGGAAGCAGTAGGGACCAGCTAGCCTACCTAGCTTAGCACAAGGACTGGAAGCAGTAGGGAGCAGCTAGCCTAGCTTAGCACAAGGGCTGGAAGCAGTAGGGACCAGTTAGCCTAGCTTAGCACAAGGACTGGAAGCAGTAGGGAGCAACTAGCCTAGCTTAGCACAAGGACTGGAAGCAGTAGGGAGCAGCTAGCCTAGCTTAGCACAAGGGCTGGAAGCAGTAGGGACCAGCTAGCCTAGCTTAGCACAAGGACTGGACGCAGTAGGGACCAGCTAGCCTAGCTTAGCACAAGGACTGGAAGCAGTAGGGAGCAACTAGCCTAGCTTAGCACAAGGACTGGAAGCAGTAGGGAGCAGCTAACCTAGCTTATCACAAGGGCTGGAAGCAGTAGGGACAAGCTAGCCTACCTAGCTTAGCAAAAGGACTGGAAGCAGTAGGGAGCAGCTAGCCTATAGCTTAGCACAAGGGCTGGAAGCAGTAGGGACCAGCTAGCCTACCTAGCTTAGCACAAGGACTGGAAGCAGTTGGGAGCAGCTAGCCTAGCTTAGCACAAGGGCTGGAAGCAGTAGGGACCAGCTAGCCTAGCTTAGCACAAGGACTGGAAGCAGTAGGGAGCAACTAGCCTAGCTTAGCACAAGGACTGGAAGCAGTAGGGAGCAGCTAGCCTAGCTTAGCACAAGGGCTGGAAGCAGTAGGGACAAGCTAGCCTACCTAGCTTAGCAAAAGGACTGGAAGCAGTAGGGACCAGCTAGCCTACCTAGCTTAGCACACGGACTGGAAGCAGTAGGGAGCAGCTAGCCTAGCTTAGCACAAGGACTGGAAGCAGTAGGGAGCAACTAGCCTAGCTTAGCACAAGGACTGGAAGCAGTAGGGAGCAGCTAGCCTAGCTTAGCACAAGGGCTGGAAGCAGTAGGGACAAGCTAGCCTACCTAGCTTAGCAAAAGGACTGGAAGCAGTAGGGAGCGGCTAGCCTATAGCTTAGCACAAGGGCTGGAAGCAGTAGGGACCAGCTAGCCTACCTAGCTTAGCACAAGGACTGGAAGCAGTAGGGAGCAGCTAGCCTAGCTTAGCACAAGGGCTGGAAGCAGTAGGGACCAGCTAGCCTAGCTAAGCACAAGGACTGGAAGCAGTAGGGAGCAACTAGCCTAGCTTAGCACAAGGACTGGAAGCAGTAGGGAGCAGCTAGCCTAGCTTAGCACAAGGGCTGAAAGCAGTAGGGACCAGCTAGCCTACCTAGCTTAGCACACGGACTGGAAGCAGTAGCGAGCAGCTAGCCTATAGCTTAGCACAATGACTGGAAGCAGTAGGGAGCAGCTTGCCTATAGCTTAGCACAAGGACTGGAAGCAGTAGGGAGCAGCTAGCCTAGCTTAGCACAAGGGCTGGAAGCAGTAGGGACCAGCTAGCCTACCTAGCTTAGCACAAGGACTGGAAGCAGTAGGGACCAGCTAGCCTAGCTTAGCATAAGGACTGGAAGCAGTAGGGAGCAACTAGCCTAGCTTAGCACAAGGGCTGGAAGCAGTAGGGACCAGCTAGCCAGCCTAGCTTAGCACAAGGACTGGAAGCAGTAGGGAGCAGCTAGCCTAGCTTAGCACAAGGGCTGGAAGCAGTAGGGACCAGCTAACCTAGCTTAGCACAAGGGCTGGAAGCAGTAGGGAGCAACTAGCCTAGTTTAGCACAAGGACTGGAAGCAGTAGGGAGCAGCTAGCCTAGCTTAGCACAAGGGCTGGAAGCGGTAGGGAGCAGCTAGCCTAACTAGCTTAGCACAAGGACTGTAAGCAGTAGGGAGCAGCTAGCCTAGCTTAGCACAAGGGCTGGAAGCAGTAGGGACCAGCTATCCTAGCTTAGCACAAGGACTGGAAGCAGTGGGGAGCAACTAGCCTAGCTTAGCACAAGGACTGGAACCAGTAGGGAGCAGCTAGCCTAGCTTAGCACAAGGGCTGGAAGCAGTAGGGACCAGCTAGCCTAGCGTAGCACAAGGACTGGAAGCAGTAGAGACCAGCTAGCCTAGCTTAGCACAAGGACTGGAAGCAGTAGGGAGCAACTAGCCTAGCTTAGCACAAGGACTGGAAGCAGTAGGGAGCAGCTAGCCTAGCTTAGCACAAGGGCTGGAAGCAGTAGGGACAAGCTAGCCTACCTAGCTTAGCAAAAGGACTGGAAGCAGTAGGGAGCAGCTAGCCTATAGCTTAGCACAAGGGCTGGAAGCAGTAGGGACCAGCTAGCCTACCTAGCTTAGCACAAGGACTGGAAGCAGTAGGGAGCAGCTAGACTAGCTTAGCTCAAGGGCTGGAAGCAGTAGGGACCAGCTAGCCTAGCTTAGCACAAGGACTGGAAGCAGTAGGGAGCAACTAGCCTAGCTTAGCACAAGGACTGGAAGCAGTAGGGAGCAGCTAGCCTAGCTTAGCACAAGGGCTGGAAGCAGTAGGGACAAGCTAGCCTACCTAGCTTAGCAAAAGGACTGGAAGCAGTAGGGACCAGCTAGCCTACCTAGCTTAGCACACGGACTGGAAGCAGTAGGGAGCAGCTAGCCTAGCTTAGCACAAGGACTGGAAGCAGTAGGGAGCAACTAGCCTAGCTTAGCACAAGGACTGGAAGCAGTAGGGAGCAGCTAGCCTAGCTTAGCACAAGGGCTGGAAGCAGTAGGGACAAGCTAGCCTACCTAGCTTAGCAAAAGGACTGGAAGCAGTAGGGAGCAGCTAGCCTATAGCTTAGCACAAGGGCTGGAAGCAGTAGGGACCAGCTAGCCTACCTAGCTTAGCACAAGGACTGGAAGCAGTAGGGAGCAGCTAGCCTAGCTTAGCACAAGGGCTGGAAGCAGTAGGGACCAGCTAGCCTAGCTTAGCACAAGGACTGGAAGCAGTAGGGAGCAACTAGCCTAGCTTAGCACAAGGACTGGAAGCAGTAGGGAGCAGCTAGCCTAGCTTAGCACAAGGGCTGGAAGCAGTAGGGACCAGCTAGCCTAGCTTAGCACAAGGACTGGAATCAGTAGGGACCAGCTAGCCTAGCTTAGCACAAGGACTGGAAGCAGTAGGGAGCAACTAGCCTAGCTTAGCACAAGGACTGGAAGCAGTAGGGAGCAGCTAGCCTAGCTTAGCACAAGGGCTGGAAGCAGTAGGGATAAGCTAGCCTACCTAGCTTAGCAAAAGGACTGGAAGCAGTAGGGAGCAGCTAGCCTATAGCTTAGCACAAGGGCTGGAAGCAGTAGGGACCAGCTAGCCTACCTAGCTTAGCACAAGGACTGGAAGCAGTAGGGAGCAGCTAGCCTAGCTTAGCACAAGGGCTGGAAGCAGTAGGGACCAGCTAGCCTAGCTTAGCACAAGGACTGGAAGCAGTAGGGAGCAACTAGCCTAGCTTAGCACAAGGACTGGAAGCAGTAGGGAGCAGCTAGCCTAGCTTAGCACAAGGGCTGGAAGCAGTAGGGACAAGCTAGCCTACCTAGCTTAGCAAAAGGACTGGAAGCAGTAGGGACCAGCTAGCCTACCTAGCTTAGCACACGGACTGGAAGCAGTAGGGAGCAGCTAGCCTAGCTTAGCACAAGGACTGGAAGCAGTAGGGAGCAACTAGCCTAGCTTAGCACAAGGACTGGAAGCAGTAGGGAGCAGCTAGCCTAGCTTAGCACAAGGGCTGGAAGCAGTAGGGACAAGCTAGCCTACCTAGCTTAGCAAAAGGACTGGAAGCAGTAGGGAGCAGCTAGCTTATAGCTTAGCACAAGGGCTGGAAGCAGTAGGGACCAGCTAGCCTACCTAGCTTAGCACAAGGACTGGAAGCAGTAGGGAGCAGCTAGCCTAGCTTAGCACAAGGGCTGGAAGCAGTAGGGACCAGCTAGCCTAGCTTAGCACAAGGACTGGAAGCAGTAGGGAGCAACTAGCCTAGCTTAGCACAAGGACTGGAAGCAGTAGGGAGCAGCTAGCCTAGCTTAGCACAAGGGCTGAAAGCAGTAGGGACCAGCTAGCCTACCTAGCTTAGCACACGGACTGGAAGCAGTAGGGAGCAGCTAGCCTATAGCTTAGCACAATGACTGGAAGCAGTAGGGAGCAGCTTGCCTATAGCTTAGCACAAGGACTGGAAGCAGTAGGGAGCAGCTAGCCTAGCTTAGAACAAGGGCTGGAAGCAGTAGGGACCAGCTAGCCTACCTAGCTTAGCACAAGGACTGGAAGCAGTAGGGACCAGCTAGCCTAGCTTAGCATAAGGACTGGAAGCAGTAGGGAGCAACTAGCCTAGCTTAGCACAAGGGCTGGAAGCAGTAGGGACCAGCTAGCCAGCCTAGCTTAGCACAAGGACTGGAAGCAGTAGGGAGCAGCTAGCCTAGCTTAGCACAAGGGCTGGAAGCAGTAGGGACCAGCTAGCCTAGCTTAGCACAAGGACTGGAAGCAGTAGGGAGCAACTAGCCTAGTTTAGCACAAGGACTGGAAGCAGTAGGGAGCAGCTAGCCTAGCTTAGCACAAGGGCTGGAAGCGGTAGGGACCAGCTAGCCTACCTAGCTTAGCACAAGGACTGGAAGCAGTAGGGAGCAGCTAGCCTAGCTTAGCACAAGGGCTGGAAGCAGTAGGGACCAGCTATCCTAGCTTAGCACAAGGACTGGAAGCAGTGGGGAGCAACTAGCCTAGCTTATCACAAGGACTGGAACCAGTAGGGAGCAGCTAGCCTAGCTTAGCACAAGGGCTGGAAGCAGTAGGGACCAGCTAGCCTAGCGTAGCACAAGGACTGGAAGCAGTAGGGACCAGCTAGCCTAGCTTAGCACAAGGACTGGAAGCAGTAGGGAGCAGCTAGCCTAGCTTAGCACAAGGGCTGGAAGCAGTAGGGACAAGCTAGCCTACCTAGCTTAGCAAAAGGTCTGGAAGCAGTAGGGAGCAGCTAGCCTATAGCTTAGCACAAGGGCTGGAAGCAGTAGGGACCAGCTAGCCTACCTAGCTTAGCACAAGGACTGGAAGCAGTAGGGAGCAGCTAGCCTAGCTTAGCACAAGGGCTGGAAGCAGTAGGGACCAGCTAGCCTAGCTTAGCACAAGGACTGGAAGCAGTAGGGAGCAACTAGCCTAGCTTAGCACAAGGACTGGAAGCAGTAGGGAGCAGCTAGCCTAGCTTAGCACAAGGGCTGGAAGCAGTAGGGACCAGCTAGCCTACCTAGCTTAGCACACGGACTGGAAGCAGTAGGGAGCAGCTAGCCTATAGCTTAGCACAATGACTGGAAGCAGTAGGGAGCAGCTAGCCTATAGCTTAGCACAAGGACTGGAAGCAGTAGGGAGCAGCTAGCCTAGCTTAGCACAAGGGCTGGAAGCAGTAGGGACCAGCTAGCCTAGCTTAGCACAAGGGCTGGAAGCAGTAGGGACAAGCTAGCCTACCTAGCTTAGCAAAAGGACTGGAAGCAGTAGGGACCAGCTAGCCTACCTAGCTTAGCACACGGACTGGAAGCAGTAGGGAGCAGCTAGCCTAGCTTAGCACAAGGACTGGAAGCAGTAGGGAGCAGCTAGCCTAGCTTAGCACAAGGGCTGGAAGCAGTAGGGACAAGCTAGCCTACCTAGCTTAGCAAAAGGACTGGAAGCAGTAGGGAGCAGCTAGCCTATAGCTTAGCACAAGGGCTGGAAGCAGTAGGGACCAGCTAGCCTACCTAGCTTAGCACAAGGACTGGAAGCAGTAGGGAGCAGCTAGCCTAGCTTAGCACAAGGGCTGGAAGCAGTAGGGACCAGCTAGCCTAGCTTAGCACAATGACTGGAAGCAGTAGGGAGCAACTAGCCTAGCTTAGCACAAGGACTGGAAGCAGTAGGGAGCAGCTAGCCTAGCTTAGCACAAGGGCTGGAAGCAGTAGGGACCAGCTAGCCTAGCTTAGCACAAGGACTGGAAGCAGTAGGGACCAGCTAGCCTAGCTTAGCACAAGGACTGGAAGCAGTAGGGAGCAACTAGCCTAGCTTAGCACAAGGACTGGAAGCAGTAGGGAGCAGCTAGCCTAGCTTAGCACAAGGGCTGGAAGCAGTAGGGACAAGCTAGCCTACCTAGCTTAGCAAAAGGACTGGAAGCAGTAGGGAGCAGCTAGCCTATAGCTTAGCACAAGGGCTGGAAGCAGTAGGGACCAGCTAGCCTACCTAGCTTAGCACAAGGAATGGAAGCAGTAGGGAGCAGCTAGCCTAGCTTAGCACAAGGGCTGGAAGCAGTAGGGACCAGCTAGCCTAGCTTAGCACAAGGACTGGAAGCAGTAGGGAGCAACTAGCCTAGCTTAGCACAAGGACTGGAAGCAGTAGGGAGCAGCTAGCCTAGCTTAGCACAAGGGCTGGAAGCAGTAGGGACAAGCTAGCCTACCTAGCTTAGCAAAAGGACTGGAAGCAGTAGGGACCAGCTAGCCTACCTAGCTTAGCACACGGACTGGAAGCAGTAGGGAGCAGCTAGCCTAGCTTAGCACAAGGACTGGAAGCAGTAGGGAGCAACTAGCCTAGCTTAGCACAAGGACTGGAAGCAGTAGGGAGCAGCTAGCCTAGCTTAGCACAAGGGCTGGAAGCAGTAGGGACAAGCTAGCCTACCTAGCTTAGCAAAAGGACTGGAAGCAGTAGGGAGCAGCTAGCCTATAGCTTAGCACAAGGGCTGGAAGCAGTAGGGACCAGCTAGCCTACCTAGCTTAGCACAAGGACTGGAAGCAGTAGGGAGCAGCTAGCCTAGCTTAGCACAAGGGCTGGAAGCAGTAGGGACCAGCTAGCCTAGCTTAGCACAAGGACTGGAAGCAGTAGGGAGCAACTAGCCTAGCTTAGCACAAGGACTGGAAGCAGTAGGGAGCAGCTAGCCTAGCTTAGCACAAGGGCTGAAAGCAGTAGGGACCAGCTAGCCTACCTAGCTTAGCACACGGACTGGAAGCAGTAGGGAGCAGCTAGCCTATAGCTTAGCACAATGACTGGAAGCAGTAGGGAGCAGCTTGCCTATAGCTTAGCACAAGGACTGGAAGCAGTAGGGAGCAGCTAGCCTAGCTTAGCACAAGGGCTGGAAGCAGTAGGGACCAGCTAGCCTACCTAGCTTAGCACACGGACTGGAAGCAGTAGGGACCAGATAGCCTAGCTTAGCATAAGGACTGGAAGCAGTAGGGAGCAACTAGCCTAGCTTAGCACAAGGGCTGGAAGCAGTAGGGACCAGCTAGCCAGCCTAGCTTAGCACAAGGACTGGAAGCAGTAGGGAGCAGCTAGCCTAGCTTAGCACAAGGGCTGGAAGCAGTAGGGACCAGCTAGCCTAGCTTAGCACAAGGACTGGAAGCAGTAGGGAGCAACTAGCCTAGTTTAGCACAAGGACTGGAAGCAGTAGGGAGCAGCTAGCCTAGCTTAGCACAAGGGCTGGAAGCGGTAGGGACCAGCTAGCCTACCTAGCTTAGCACAAGGACTGGAAGCAGTAGGGAGCAGCTAGCCTAGCTTAGCACAAGGGCTGGAAGCAGTAGGGACCAGCTATCCTAGCTTAGCACAAGGACTGGAAGCAGTGGGGAGCAACTAGCCTAGCTTATCACAAGGACTGGAACCAGTAGGGAGCAGCTAGCCTAGCTTAGCACAAGGGCTGGAAGCAGTAGGGACCAGCTAGCCTAGCGTAGCACAAGGACTGGAAGCAGTAGGGACCAGCTAGCCTAGCTTAGCACAAGGACTGGAAGCAGTAGGGAGCAACTAGCCTAGCTTAGCACAAGGACTGGAAGCAGTAGGGAGCAGCTAGCCTAGCTTAGCACAAGGACTGGAAGCAGTAGGGAGCAGCTAACCTAGCTTATCACAAGGGCTGGAAGCAGTAGGGACAAGCTAGCCTACCTAGCTTAGCAAAAGGACTGGAAGCAGTAGGGAGCAGCTAGCCTATAGCTTAGCACAAGGGCTGGAAGCAGTAGGGACCAGCTAGCCTACCTAGCTTAGCACAAGGACTGGAAGCAGTTGGGAGCAGCTAGCCTAGCTTAGCACAAGGGCTGGAAGCAGTAGGGACCAGCTAGCCTAGCTTAGCACAAGGACTGGAAGCAGTAGGGAGCAACTAGCCTAGCTTAGCACAAGGACTGGAAGCAGTAGGGAGCAGCTAGCCTAGCTTAGCACAAGGGCTGGAAGCAGTAGGGACAAGCTAGCCTACCTAGCTTAGCAAAAGGACTGGAAGCAGTAGGGACCAGCTAGCCTACCTAGCTTAGCACACGGACTGGAAGCAGTAGGGAGCAGCTAGCCTAGCTTAGCACAAGGACTGGAAGCAGTAGGGAGCAACTAGCCTAGCTTAGCACAAGGACTGGAAGCAGTAGGGAGCAGCTAGCCTAGCTTAGCACAAGGGCTGGAAGCAGTAGGGACAAGCTAGCCTACCTAGCTTAGCAAAAGGACTGGAAGCAGTAGGGAGCGGCTAGCCTATAGCTTAGCACAAGGGCTGGAAGCAGTAGGGACCAGCTAGCCTACCTAGCTTAGCACAAGGACTGGAAGCAGTAGGGAGCAGCTAGCCTAGCTTAGCACAAGGGCTGGAAGCAGTAGGGACCAGCTAGCCTAGCTAAGCACAAGGACTGGAAGCAGTAGGGAGCAACTAGCCTAGCTTAGCACAAGGACTGGAAGCAGTAGGGAGCAGCTAGCCTAGCTTAGCACAAGGGCTGAAAGCAGTAGGGACCAGCTAGCCTACCTAGCTTAGCACACGGACTGGAAGCAGTAGCGAGCAGCTAGCCTATAGCTTAGCACAATGACTGGAAGCAGTAGGGAGCAGCTTGCCTATAGCTTAGCACAAGGACTGGAAGCAGTAGGGAGCAGCTAGCCTAGCTTAGCACAAGGGCTGGAAGCAGTAGGGACCAGCTAGCCTACCTAGCTTAGCACAAGGACTGGAAGCAGTAGGGACCAGCTAGCCTAGCTTAGCATAAGGACTGGAAGCAGTAGGGAGCAACTAGCCTAGCTTAGCACAAGGGCTGGAAGCAGTAGGGACCAGCTAGCCAGCCTAGCTTAGCACAAGGACTGGAAGCAGTAGGGAGCAGCTAGCCTAGCTTAGCACAAGGGCTGGAAGCAGTAGGGACCAGCTAACCTAGCTTAGCACAAGGACTGGAAGCAGTAGGGAGCAACTAGCCTAGTTTAGCACAAGGACTGGAAGCAGTAGGGAGCAGCTAGCCTAGCTTAGCACAAGGGCTGGAAGCGGTAGGGAGCAGCTAGCCTAACTAGCTTAGCACAAGGACTGGAAGCAGTAGGGAGCAGCTAGCCTAGCTTAGCACAAGGGCTGGAAGCAGTAGGGACCAGCTATCCTAGCTTAGCACAAGGACTGGAAGCAGTGGGGAGCAACTAGCCTAGCTTAGCACAAGGACTGGAACCAGTAGGGAGCAGCTAGCCTAGCTTAGCACAAGGGCTGGAAGCAGTAGGGACCAGCTAGCCTAGCGTAGCACAAGGACTGGAAGCAGTAGGGACCAGCTAGCCTAGCTTAGCACAAGGACTGGAAGCAGTAGGGAGCAACTAGCCTAGCTTAGCACAAGGACTGGAAGCAGTAGGGAGCAGCTAGCCTAGCTTAGCACAAGGGCTGGAAGCAGTAGGGACAAGCTAGCCTACCTAGCTTAGCAAAAGGACTGGAAGCAGTAGGGAGCAGCTAGCCTATAGCTTAGCACAAGGGCTGGAAGCAGTAGGGACCAGCTAGCCTACCTAGCTTAGCACAAGGACTGGAAGCAGTAGGGAGCAGCTAGACTAGCTTAGCTCAAGGGCTGGAAGCAGTAGGGACCAGCTAGCCTAGCTTAGCACAAGGACTGGAAGCAGTAGGGAGCAACTAGCCTAGCTTAGCACAAGGACTGGAAGCAGTAGGGAGCAGCTAGCCTAGCTTAGCACAAGGGCTGGAAGCAGTAGGGACAAGCTAGCCTACCTAGCTTAGCAAAAGGACTGGAAGCAGTAGGGACCAGCTAGCCTACCTAGCTTAGCACACGGACTGGAAGCAGTAGGGAGCAGCTAGCCTAGCTTAGCACAAGGACTGGAAGCAGTAGGGAGCAACTAGCCTAGCTTAGCACAAGGACTGGAAGCAGTAGGGAGCAGCTAGCCTAGCTTAGCACAAGGGCTGGAAGCAGTAGGGACAAGCTAGCCTACCTAGCTTAGCAAAAGGACTGGAAGCAGTAGGGAGCAGCTAGCCTATAGCTTAGCACAAGGGCTGGAAGCAGTAGGGACCAGCTAGCCTACCTAGCTTAGCACAAGGACTGGAAGCAGTAGGGAGCAGCTAGCCTAGCTTAGCACAAGGGCTGGAAGCAGTAGGGACCAGCTAGCCTAGCTTAGCACAAGGACTGGAAGCAGTAGGGAGCAACTAGCCTAGCTTAGCACAAGGACTGGAAGCAGTAGGGAGCAGCTAGCCTAGCTTAGCACAAGGGCTGGAAGCAGTAGGGACCAGCTAGCCTAGCTTAGCACAAGGACTGGAATCAGTAGGGACCAGCTAGCCTAGCTTAGCACAAGGACTGGAAGCAGTAGGGAGCAACTAGCCTAGCTTAGCACAAGGACTGGAAGCAGTAGGGAGCAGCTAGCCTAGCTTAGCACAAGGGCTGGAAGCAGTAGGGATAAGCTAGCCTACCTAGCTTAGCAAAAGGACTGGAAGCAGTAGGGAGCAGCTAGCCTATAGCTTAGCACAAGGGCTGGAAGCAGTAGGGACCAGCTAGCCTACCTAGCTTAGCACAAGGACTGGAAGCAGTAGGGAGCAGCTAGCCTAGCTTAGCACAAGGGCTGGAAGCAGTAGGGACCAGCTAGCCTAGCTTAGCACAAGGACTGGAAGCAGTAGGGAGCAACTAGCCTAGCTTAGCACAAGGACTGGAAGCAGTAGGGAGCAGCTAGCCTAGCTTAGCACAAGGGCTGGAAGCAGTAGGGACAAGCTAGCCTACCTAGCTTAGCAAAAGGACTGGAAGCAGTAGGGACCAGCTAGCCTACCTAGCTTAGCACACGGACTGGAAGCAGTAGGGAGCAGCTAGCCTAGCTTAGCACAAGGACTGGAAGCAGTAGGGAGCAACTAGCCTAGCTTAGCACAAGGACTGGAAGCAGTAGGGAGCAGCTAGCCTAGCTTAGCACAAGGGCTGGAAGCAGTAGGGACAAGCTAGCCTACCTAGCTTAGCAAAAGGACTGGAAGCAGTAGGGAGCAGCTAGCTTATAGCTTAGCACAAGGGCTGGAAGCAGTAGGGACCAGCTAGCCTACCTAGCTTAGCACAAGGACTGGAAGCAGTAGGGAGCAGCTAGCCTAGCTTAGCACAAGGGCTGGAAGCAGTAGGGACCAGCTAGCCTAGCTTAGCACAAGGACTGGAAGCAGTAGGGAGCAACTAGCCTAGCTTAGCACAAGGACTGGAAGCAGTAGGGAGCAGCTAGCCTAGCTTAGCACAAGGGCTGAAAGCAGTAGGGACCAGCTAGCCTACCTAGCTTAGCACACGGACTGGAAGCAGTAGGGAGCAGCTAGCCTATAGCTTAGCACAATGACTGGAAGCAGTAGGGAGCAGCTTGCCTATAGCTTAGCACAAGGACTGGAAGCAGTAGGGAGCAGCTAGCCTAGCTTAGAACAAGGGCTGGAAGCAGTAGGGACCAGCTAGCCTACCTAGCTTAGCACAAGGACTGGAAGCAGTAGGGACCAGCTAGCCTAGCTTAGCATAAGGACTGGAAGCAGTAGGGAGCAACTAGCCTAGCTTAGCACAAGGGCTGGAAGCAGTAGGGACCAGCTAGCCAGCCTAGCTTAGCACAAGGACTGGAAGCAGTAGGGAGCAGCTAGCCTAGCTTAGCACAAGGGCTGGAAGCAGTAGGGACCAGCTAGCCTAGCTTAGCACAAGGACTGGAAGCAGTAGGGAGCAACTAGCCTAGTTTAGCACAAGGACTGGAAGCAGTAGGGAGCAGCTAGCCTAGCTTAGCACAAGGGCTGGAAGCGGTAGGGACCAGCTAGTCTACCTAGCTTAGCACAAGGACTGGAAGCAGTAGGGAGCAGCTAGCCTAGCTTAGCACAAGGGCTGGAAGCAGTAGGGAGCAGCTAGCCTAGCTTAGCACAAGGGCTGGAAGCAGTAGGGACCAGCTATCCTAGCTTAGCACAAGGACTGGAAGCAGTGGGGAGCAACTAGCCTAGCTTATCACAAGGACTGGAACCAGTAGGGAGCAGCTAGCCTAGCTTAGCACAAGGGCTGGAAGCAGTAGGGACCAGCTAGCCTAGCGTAGCACAAGGACTGGAAGCAGTAGGGACCAGCTAGCCTAGCTTAGCACAAGGACTGGAAGCAGTAGGGAGCAGCTAGCCTAGCTTAGCACAAGGGCTGGAAGCAGTAGGGACAAGCTAGCCTACCTAGCTTAGCAAAAGGTCTGGAAGCAGTAGGGAGCAGCTAGCCTATAGCTTAGCACAAGGGCTGGAAGCAGTAGGGACCAGCTAGCCTACCTAGCTTAGCACAAGGACTGGAAGCAGTAGGGAGCAGCTAGCCTAGCTTAGCACAAGGGCTGGAAGCAGTAGGGACCAGCTAGCCTAGCTTAGCACAAGGACTGGAAGCAGTAGGGAGCAACTAGCCTAGCTTAGCACAAGGACTGGAAGCAGTAGGGAGCAGCTAGCCTAGCTTAGCACAAGGGCTGGAAGCAGTAGGGACCAGCTAGCCTACCTAGCTTAGCACACGGACTGGAAGCAGTAGGGAGCAGCTAGCCTATAGCTTAGCACAATGACTGGAAGCAGTAGGGAGCAGCTAGCCTATAGCTTAGCACAAGGACTGGAAGCAGTAGGGAGCAGCTAGCCTAGCTTAGCACAAGGGCTGGAAGCAGTAGGGACCAGCTAGCCTAGCTTAGCACAAGGGCTGGAAGCAGTAGGGACAAGCTAGCCTACCTAGCTTAGCAAAAGGACTGGAAGCAGTAGGGACCAGCTAGCCTACCTAGCTTAGCACACGGACTGGAAGCAGTAGGGAGCAGCTAGCCTAGCTTAGCACAAGGACTGGAAGCAGTAGGGAGCAGCTAGCCTAGCTTAGCACAAGGGCTGGAAGCAGTAGGGACAAGCTAGCCTACCTAGCTTAGCAAAAGGACTGGAAGCAGTAGGGAGCAGCTAGCCTATAGCTTAGCACAAGGGCTGGAAGCAGTAGGGACCAGCTAGCCTACCTAGCTTAGCACAAGGACTGGAAGCAGTAGGGAGCAGCTAGCCTAGCTTAGCACAAGGGCTGGAAGCAGTAGGGACCAGCTAGCCTAGCTTAGCACAATGACTGGAAGCAGTAGGGAGCAACTAGCCTAGCTTAGCACAAGGACTGGAAGCAGTAGGGAGCAGCTAGCCTAGCTTAGCACAAGGGCTGGAAGCAGTAGGGACCAGCTAGCCTAGCTTAGCACAAGGACTGGAAGCAGTAGGGACCAGCTAGCCTAGCTTAGCACAAGGACTGGAAGCAGTAGGGAGCAACTAGCCTAGCTTAGCACAAGGACTGGAAGCAGTAGGGAGCAGCTAGCCTAGCTTAGCACAAGGGCTGGAAGCAGTAGGGACAAGCTAGCCTACCTAGCTTAGCAAAAGGACTGGAAGCAGTAGGGAGCAGCTAGCCTATAGCTTAGCACAAGGGCTGGAAGCAGTAGGGACCAGCTAGCCTACCTAGCTTAGCACAAGGAATGGAAGCAGTAGGGAGCAGCTAGCCTAGCTTAGCACAAGGGCTGGAAGCAGTAGGGACCAGCTAGCCTAGCTTAGCACAAGGACTGGAAGCAGTAGGGAGCAACTAGCCTAGCTTAGCACAAGGACTGGAAGCAGTAGGGAGCAGCTAGCCTAGCTTAGCACAAGGGCTGGAAGCAGTAGGGACAAGCTAGCCTACCTAGCTTAGCAAAAGGACTGGAAGCAGTAGGGAGCAGCTAGCCTATAGCTTAGCACAAGGGCTGGAAGCAGTAGGGACCAGCTAGCCTACCTAGCTTAGCACAAGGACTGGAAGCAGTAGGGAGCAGCTAGCCTAGCTTAGCACAAGGGCTGGAAGCAGTAGGGACCAGCTAGCCTAGCTTAGCACAAGGACTGGAAGCAGTAGGGAGCAACTAGCCTAGCTTAGCACAAGGACTGGAAGCAGTAGGGAGCAGCTAGCCTAGCTTAGCACAAGGGCTGAAAGCAGTAGGGACCAGCTAGCCTACCTAGCTTAGCACACGGACTGGAAGCAGTAGGGAGCAGCTAGCCTATAGCTTAGCACAATGACTGGAAGCAGTAGGGAGCAGCTTGCCTATAGCTTAGCACAAGGACTGGAAGCAGTAGGGAGCAGCTAGCCTAGCTTAGCACAAGGGCTGGAAGCAGTAGGGACCAGCTAGCCTACCTAGCTTAGCACACGGACTGGAAGCAGTAGGGACCAGATAGCCTAGCTTAGCATAAGGACTGGAAGCAGTAGGGAGCAACTAGCCTAGCTTAGCACAAGGGCTGGAAGCAGTAGGGACCAGCTAGCCAGCCTAGCTTAGCACAAGGACTGGAAGCAGTAGGGAGCAGCTAGCCTAGCTTAGCACAAGGGCTGGAAGCAGTAGGGACCAGCTAGCCTAGCTTAGCACAAGGACTGGAAGCAGTAGGGAGCAACTAGCCTAGTTTAGCACAAGGACTGGAAGCAGTAGGGAGCAGCTAGCCTAGCTTAGCACAAGGGCTGGAAGCGGTAGGGACCAGCTAGCCTACCTAGCTTAGCACAAGGACTGGAAGCAGTAGGGAGCAGCTAGCCTAGCTTAGCACAAGGGCTGGAAGCAGTAGGGACCAGCTATCCTAGCTTAGCACAAGGACTGGAAGCAGTGGGGAGCAACTAGCCTAGCTTATCACAAGGACTGGAACCAGTAGGGAGCAGCTAGCCTAGCTTAGCACAAGGGCTGGAAGCAGTAGGGACCAGCTAGCCTAGCGTAGCACAAGGACTGGAAGCAGTAGGGACCAGCTAGCCTAGCTTAGCACAAGGACTGGAAGCAGTAGGGAGCAACTAGCCTAGCTTAGCACAAGGACTGGAAGCAGTAGGGAGCAGCTAGCCTAGCTTAGCACAAGGGCTGGAAGCAGTAGGGACAAGCTAGCCTACCTAGCTTAGCAAAAGGTCTGGAAGCAGTAGGGAGCAGCTAGCCTATAGCTTAGCACAAGGGCTGGAAGCAGTAGGGACCAGCTAGCCTACCTAGCTTAGCACAAGGACTGGAAGCAGTAGGGAGCAGCTAGCCTAGCTTAGCACAAGGGCTGGAAGCAGTAGGGACCAGCTAGCCTAGCTTAGCACAAGGACTGGAAGCAGTAGGGAGCAACTAGCCTAGCTTAGCACAAGGACTGGAAGCAGTAGGGACCAGCTAGCCTAGCTTAGCACAAGGGCTGGAAGCAGTAGGGACCAGCTAGCCTACCTAGCTTAGCACACGGACTGGAAGCAGTAGGGAGCAGCTAGCCTATAGCTTAGCACAATGACTGGAAGCAGTAGGGAGCAGCTAGCCTATAGCTTAGCACAAGGACTGGAAGCAGTAGGGAGCAGCTAGCCTAGCTTAGCACAAGGGCTGGAAGCAGTAGGGACCAGCTAGCCTACCTAGCTTAGCACAAGGACTGGAAGCAGTAGGAAGCAGCTAGCCTAGCTTAGCACAAGGGCTGGAAGCAGTAGAGACCAGCTAGCCTAGCTTAGCACAAGGGTTGGAAGCAGTAGGGACCAGCTAGCCTACCTAGCTTAGCACAAGGACTGGAAGCAGTAGAGAGCAGCTAGCCTAGCTTAGCACAAGGGCTGGAAGCAGTAGGGACCAGCTAGCCTAGCTTAGCACAAGGACTGGAAGCAGTAGGGAGCAACTAGCCTAGCTTAGCACAAGGACTGGAAGCAGTAGGGAGCAGCTAGCCTAGCTTAGCACAAGGGCTGGAAGCAGTAGGGACCAGCTAGCCTACCTAGCTTAGCACACGGACTGGAAGCAGTAGGGAGCAACTAGCCTAGCTTAGCACAAGGACTGGAAGCAGTAGGGAGCAGCTAGCCTAGCTTAGCACAAGGGCTGGAAGCAGTAGGGACCAGCTAGCCTAGCTTAGCACAAGGGCTGGAAGCAGTAGGGAGCAACTAGCCTAGCTTAGCACAAGGAATGGAAGCAGTAGGGAGCAGCTAGCCTAGCTTAGCACAAGGGCTGGAAGCAGTAGGGACCAGCTAGCCTACCTAGCTTATCACAAGGACTGGAAGCAGTAGGGAGCAGCTAGCCTATAGCTTAGCACAAGGGCTGGAAGCAGTAGGGACCAGCTAGCCTACCTAGCTTAGCACAAGGACTGGAAGCTGTGATGTATGTGGCTGTTGGTGTGTTACGACCTCACCATTCCTATTCCTGCCCTCTAGGGGGAGGGCGAGCACTTCTTAAGGTGATAGCTCAGCCCGCTTCCGGGTTCGTTGTTATGGCAATAAAGACAGCTACAGCCATTGTCTGTAGTCCCTGTAAACAGCGTATCCAGTGTGATTAATATGCTACCATTGTACCGGGTCACATATATAATTAATGGCGACGAGTACGGTTCATCCAGTGACGGCACTGGTTGAAAAGAATCCACGCTAACGTTTGTTTGATGACGGAACGAGTGGAAGAGGAATCTACACTGACGCCGGTTAGCGAAGGGGCTAACGTCGGCGGATCTGCCGCGGGACAATCACACAGAGGGATGGCTGGTATCATCGGGCATATCGTGGCTTTTGATGAATCGACGGAGCAGTGGCCGACTTATGTGGAACGGTTTGAACATTTTGTGGCTGCAAATGACATTTCCGATGAGAAGAGGCTTCCAGTGTTTTTGAGTCTAATAGGGGCAACAACATACAGGTTACTGCGCAGTTTGATTGCTCCGGATAAACCGGGGGATATAACTTATACTCAGACTGTGCAAGCACTGCAAAGCCATTTTTCTCCCAAGCCCATTGTGATTACGGAAAGATTCCGTTTCCATAAACGACATCAATCGGAGGGGGAGACAATAGCCCAGTATATTGCGGATTTGAAGAAGCTGTCGGAGCACTGCGAGTTTGGCACGTACCTGTCAGACGCGTTACGGGACCGGTTCGTGTGTGGTCTCCTCAGCGAGTCCATACAGAAGAGACTATTGACCGAGAATGCTCTCACCTATCACAGAGCGGTGGAAATAGCCGTTGCTATGGAAACGCTGGCGAGGGAGGCACAACAGCTCAGCAGCTCTGTAAAAGTGAATGCGATGTCTCTCTCATCTACACCTGGGAGAAAATGCACCCGGTGTGGGAGGACGAATCATGTGGAGAGTGGCTGTTTCTTCAAGGACCAGGCCTGTCACCGTTGCGGTAAGAAAGGCCATATTGCACGTACATGCAGAGAGAGCAAGCAGGAAAATAAAGCAGCAAGTGACACAAGATGGGACCAAAGAGACAGAGGGGGGATTAACACAAGATGGGAGCAAAGAGACAGAGGGGGAGAAAGGTCAAAAAGGCGGATAAATAAGATGAACACCAGGGGGATGCAGAGTGATACAGGGTCTGATTCAGATGGGGAATTAGCCCTGCACAGGGTGGATGCAGCAGGTGATGTGTCTCAGCAGGGCGGTTCAGCCTCATCAGTGATTTGGGTTAGGCCAAAAGTGGAGGGGCAAATGATTGACATGGAGCTTGACACGGGGGCAGCCGTTTCACTTATATCAGAGAAAATGTATAGTGAAAAGTTCAGTCATATTCGCCTGCGCCACACCCACATCCTGCTGAAAACATATACAGGTGAAGTGATCGCACCAGTGGGGGTGGTAAAGGTGAAGGTTCAAATGAACAGAGACCAAGCACGGCTCCCACTATATGTGGTGTAAGGCGATGCACCCCCCTTGTTCGGCCGGGAGTGGCTGAGAAGAGTGAGACTGGACTGGAGAGCCATAAAAACAGTTAGATCTGGACAACGCATGCAGGGGAACACGCTGGAAGCAGTGTTAAAGGGGCATGCCAATGTATTTAAGGATGAACTGGGGACATTGAAGGGCTTTGAGGTAGCTCTGACACTCAAGCCCGAACATCAGCCGAAGTTCTGTCAGGCCCGGGTGGTTCCCTATGCACTTAGGCCAAAGGTGGACGCTGAGCTAGAGCGCCTGCAACTGCTAAATGTAATTTCGCCTGTGCAGTTCAGTGAATGGGCAACCCCCATTGTGCCTATCATTAAGAAGAATGACAGTGTGCGCATCTGCGGGGATTTTAAAGTGACGGTGAACCCGGCCCTCTGTGCTGAACATTATCCAATACCCCGGATAGAGGATATGTTTGCTTCGCTAGCGGGGGGGCAGCGGTTCAGCAAGCTGGATCTGGCTCACGCATACTTGCAGGTGCCGGTGCAGGAGAGTTCACGCAAATATCTCACCGTCACAACGCACAAGGGGATGTTCTGCTATAACCGACTGCCTTTCGGCATAACGTCAGCGCCCTCTATCTTTCAGCGTATTATGGATCAAGTCCTCCAGGGGCTTCCCAATGTGCGCTGCTTTTTGGATGACATATTGGTAACTGGGTGTAATGATGCAGAGCACCTGAAGAATCTGGAGGGGGTGCTGGGTCGATTGGAGAAGTTTGGTCTCAGGGCGCAGCGAGGGAAATGTGAGTTTTTCAAGGACTCACTGGAATACCTGGGACATTATATTGACGCCACGGGCCTTCATAAATCCCCAGAAAAGCTCAGGGCGATTGCTGAGGCCCCAGCCCCGACAAATGTGGGCCAGCTGCGCTCCTTCCTGGGATTAATTAATTATTATGGTCGGTTTGTTCAGGACATGGCAACGACACTCAGCCCCCTTCACGCGTTACTACATAAGTGTTATGGTTTGTAACCGACCCCAATCGCACAACACAAGACAGGTATGAGGGTAAGCCAAGAAACGGGCATTTATTGAAACAAAGGGAAACCGGCACTGTCCCTTTAAGGGAGAAACACAAAATACTGGAAATAACAAGAGGGGAAGGAACAGGCTAAGGGAACGCTAGGGGAAGGTTAAGGGAACACTAAGGGAAGGCTCAGGGAACGCTAGGGGAAGGTTAAGGGAACACTAAGGGAAGGCTAAGGGAACGCTAGGGGAAGGTTAAGGGAACACTAAGGGAAGGCTAAGGGAACGCTAGGGGAAGGTTGGAAGAAACAGGGAGGAACTAGGAGGACCGGACGGGAGGACTAGGAGGAACTAGAGAGGGGAGAACTAGGGACAGAGGGACAGGTACTGGGGGACATAGGGAACAGGTTCTGGGGAACAGAGGGCCAGGTTCTGGTGACAGAGGGACAGAGGCCCGCGGAGGCGGGCTGGGGACGAGGAGGACTAGAAAGGGGAGAACAGGGACAGAGGCCCGCGGAGGCGGGCTGGGGACAGGGAGGACTGGGAGGACTGGTGGGAAACATCAGGGCCGCTCTGCAGAACTCTCGGCAGATCTCCGAGGTGGGTAACGGCGGCCGAGAGGGAGAGAGGAGAGGGTTAAAGTACAAAGGGAAAACAGAGCAGATGCAGGAGAGGTGACTAGTCCAAATACAAAAGTTATCAAAGTAAAAACTATCTTCGTGTAAAATACACAAAGAGCAAAGTTCCAAAAACAATCCAAAAGTGAATACTATCTTCGGTGTGAACAAACACACAGTGGGAGATGTAACGTCCAAAATAATATCCCAGTGAAAACAAACAGAGGCACACGCTGGGTGAGTGACTGTCTGATTAAAAAGGTGGTTATCTTCAGTGTTAAGAAACACACGAAAACGGAGATGATCAAGACAGTCAAATAAACTCACCCAGACGTAATGCGTATAATGCGTAAAGGAGCTGGAACAGCAGCGGGGCGAGGGCGTCGCCACCGGGGAGCCGGCTGTCCGAGCCGAGGTCAGAGTGGTGCTGGAACAGGCAGCGGGGCGAGAGCGTCGCCACCGGGGAGCCGGCTGTCCGAGCCGAGGTCAGAGTGGTGCTGGAACAGGCAGCGGGGCGAGAGCGTCGCCACCGGGGAGCCGGCTGTCCGAGCCGAGGTCAGAGTGGTGCGCCACTGCTTGGAGTGCGCGCCGGAACCGAGAGACGCATCTGGGGTGCGTCTGCGTGGAGGAGTGTGCCAAGCTTGGAGGTCTGGATGATGCGCGTCTGTGCGCTGGTACGGAGGAGCGTGCCAAGCTCGAAGGTCTGGAAGATGCGCGTCTGTGCGCTGGTACGGAGGAGCGTGCCAAGCTCGAAGGTCTGGAAGATGCGCGTCTGTGCGCTGGTACGGAGGAGCGTGCCAAGCTCGAAGGTCTGGAAGATGCGCGTCTGTGCGCTGGTACGGAGGAGCGTGCCAAGCTCGAAGGTCTGGATGATGCGCGTCTCTGTGCGCTGGTACGGAGGAGCGTGCCAAGCTCGAAGGTCTGGAAGATGCGCGTCTGTGCGCTGGTACGGAGGAGCGTGCCAAGCTCGAAGGTCTGGAAGATGCGCGTCTGCGCGCTGGTCTGGATGTGCGTCAGGTCGATAGCTGCGCGGGGGTCTGAAGTGGATCACTGGGATGCCTCCCGTGGAAGTCTAGGGAGCGCAGACCAGTCTCCCCCTCAGGCAACGGCGACAGCAGGCGAAGGCTGGAGCAACATCTCTACGCCGGAGAATCAAAACAGCATAGGCAGAACAGAGGACCTCCCGAAGGAGTCTTGATGTTTGAGAATATGATACGGCATGTTTACAACACGACCCCACGCCGAAACGAGGGGAAGAGCCCTGGTATTTAAAGCCCACAGGGGAACTAATTAGCCTGCCACCACAGGTGCGAGAGGTAATTGATAATCGAACTAAAAGTGTGAGTTCGGCACCAGACCAATCAAACACATAATGACAGGTAGTCCAGGTGTGGCCACTGAGAGTAAACGAGAGTAAAGAACGAGAGGGTGGGGGCTAGAGAGAGTGAGTGAGAAGAGAATTCCTAAACAGTAGGCTTAAAGAAAACAGAGAAAGTTGGTGAGCAGCGGACAAAACCTCACAGTACCCCCCCCTCAACGGGAGCCACCCGGCGACCCAAAAAAAATACAGACAGAGTGGCAGGGGGCAAAACAAGGCAAAAACAAAAAGGTACTGGCCAAGCCAGCAGGGGAAGCCACCACAAGAGTGGGGCTAGCAAAAGAAACAGGGTCGCCGAGGGGTAACTAGGGTAGCAGAGGGGCAACTGGAGGAGCTGAGGGGTAACCAGAGGAGCTGAGGGGTAACTAGAGGAGCAGAGGGGTAACCAGAGGAGCCGAGGGGTAACTAGAGGAGCAGAGGGGTAACCATGGTAGCACCGGGAAAAGAACTAGCAGAGGGAAGGTTAGCTGCCAGGGCACTGATAGCTACAGGGCCTATGCTAGCTGTACTGCTACATCAACATAGAGGCTGCGCAAGCTGCCGGAGCTAGGCTAGCAGAGGGAAAGGGTAGCTGCCAGGGCACTGATAGCAACAGGGCCTATGCTAGCTGTACTGCTACATCAACATAGAGGCTGCGCTAGCTGCCGAGCTAGGCTAGCAGGGGGAAAGGGCAGCTGCCAAGGCACTGATAGCTACAGGGCCTATGCTAGCTGTACTGTTACATCAACATAGAGGCTGCGCTAGCTGCCGAGCTAGGCTAGCAGGGGGAAAGGGTAGCTGCCAAGGCACTGATAGCTACAGGGCCTATGCCAGCTGTACTGCTACATTAACATAGAGGCTGCGCTAGCTGCCGGAGCTAGGCTGGCAGACAGGGCTGGACCAGCATGAGAGAACAAGCTAGCTGGAAGGACAGTCCTAGCTGTGTGAGATAAACTGACCTTGCTAGCTGAAAGGGCAGTCCTAGCAGTGGGAATACTGACCTTGCCAGCTGAAAGGGCAGTCCTAGCAGTGGGATAAACTGACCTTGCTAGCTGAAAAGGCAGTCCTAGCAGTGGGAGCAAACTGACCATGCTAGCTGAAGGGGCAGTCCTAGCAGTGGGAGAGAAACTGACCTTGCTAGCTGAAAGGGCAGTCCTAGCAGTGGGAGATAAACTGACCTTGCTAGCTGAAAGGGCAGTCCTAGCAGTGGGGATAAACTGACCATGCTAGCTGAAAGGGCAGTCCTAGCAGTGGGGATAAAACTGACCTTGCTAGCTGAAAGGGCAGTCCTAGCAGTGGGAGATAAACTGACCTTGCTAGCTGAAAGGGCAGTCCTAGCAGTGGGGAAACTGACCTTGCTAGCTGAAAGGGCAGTCCTAGCAGTGGGAGATAAACTGACCTTGCTAGCTGAAAGGGCAGTCCTAGCAGTGGGGATAAACTGACCATGCTAGCTGAAAGGGCAGTCCTAGCAGTGGGGATAAAACTGACCTTGCTAGCTGAAAGGGCAGTCCTAGCAGTGGGAGATAAACTGACCTTGCTAGCTGAAAGGGCAGTCCTAGCAGTGGGGAAACTGACCTTGCTAGCTGAAAGGGCAGTCCTAGCAGTGGGAATACTGACCTTGCTAGCTGAAAGGGCAGTCCTAGCAGTGGGAATACTGACCTTGCTAGCTGAAAGGGCAGTCCTAGCAGTGGGAGAAAACTGACCCTGCTAGCTGAAGGGGCAGTCCTAGCAGTGTGAGATGCTACACAAAAAAGTGGAGGCCATGCAGAGGGACCGGGTTAGCTGCTTGGGCCTGGCTAGCTACAGGGCCTATGCCAGCTGCAAGGCTGCATTAACATAGAGGCTGTGCTAACAGCCGGGGCCAAGCTAGCAGACCGGGGCCATGCAGAGGGAATTGGGTTAGCTGCCTGGCATGGCTAGCTACAGGGCCCATGCCAGCAGCAAGGGCTGCATAAAACATAGAGGCTGTGCTAGCAGCCGGGGCTAAGCTAGCAGACTGGGGCTCTGCTGAGGGACTGGGTTAGCTGCCAGGGCAAGGCTAGCTACAGGGCCTATGCCAGCAGCAAGGGCTGCATAAACATAGAGGCTGTGCTAGCAGCCGGGGCAAGGCTAGCAGACAGGGGCCATGCTGGTAGTAGAGGCCTAACAAGCTGCAGGGGGGTCAAACAGGGCTAACAGGGAAGCCAACAGGGCTAACAGGGGAGCTAACAGGCTAACAGGGGAGCTAAACTGGGCTAACAGGGAAGCCAACAGGGCTAACAGGGGAGCTAACAGGGGAGCTAGAGGGGAACTAGAGGGAACAAGAAAAAAAAGGCAAACTCAACATACACCGTCTGTGCTGGCTGGGGTCGTCGATTTGGTGGGGTCGTACTGTTATGGTTTGTAACCGACCCCAATCGCACAACACAAGACAGGTATGAGGGTAAGCCAAGAAACGGGCATTTATTGAAACAAAGGGAAACCGGCACTGTCCCTTTAAGGGAGAAACACAAAATACTGGAAATAACAAGAGGGGAAGGAACAGGCTAAGGGAACGCTAGGGGAAGGTTAAGGGAACACTAAGGGAAGGCTCAGGGAACGCTAGGGGAAGGTTAAGGGAACACTAAGGGAAGGCTAAGGGAACGCTAGGGGAAGGTTAAGGGAACACTAAGGGAAGGCTAAGGGAACGCTAGGGGAAGGTTGGAAGAAACAGGGAGGAACTAGGAGGACCGGACGGGAGGACTAGGAGGAACTAGAGAGGGGAGAACTAGGGACAGAGGGACAGGTACTGGGGGACATAGGGAACAGGTTCTGGGGAACAGAGGGCCAGGTTCTGGTGACAGAGGGACAGAGGCCCGCGGAGGCGGGCTGGGGACGAGGAGGACTAGAAAGGGGAGAACAGGGACAGAGGCCCACGGAGGCGGGCTGGGGACAGGGAGGACTGGGAGGACTGGTGGGAAACATCAGGGCCGCTCTGCAGAACTCTCGGCAGATCTCCGAGGTGGGTAACGGCGGCCGAGAGGGAGAGAGGAGAGGGTTAAAGTACAAAGGGAAAACAGAGCAGATGCAGGAGAGGTGACTAGTCCAAATACAAAAGTTATCAAAGTAAAAACTATCTTCGTGTAAAATACACAAAGAGCAAAGTTCCAAAAACAATCCAAAAGTGAATACTATCTTCGGTGTGAACAAACACACAGTGGGAGATGTAACGTCCAAAATAATATCCCAGTGAAAACAAACAGAGGCACACGCTGGGTGAGTGACTGTCTGATTAAAAAGGTGGTTATCTTCAGTGTTAAGAAACACACGAAAACGGAGATGATCAAGACAGTCAAATAAACTCACCCAGACGTAATGCGTATAATGCGTAAAGGAGCTGGAACAGCAGCGGGGCGAGGGCGTCGCCACCGGGGAGCCGGCTGTCCGAGCCGAGGTCAGAGTGGTGCTGGAACAGGCAGCGGGGCGAGAGCGTCGCCACCGGGGAGCCGGCTGTCCGAGCCGAGGTCAGAGTGGTGCTGGAACAGGCAGCGGGGCGAGAGCGTCGCCACCGGGGAGCCGGCTGTCCGAGCCGAGGTCAGAGTGGTGCGCCACTGCTTGGAGTGCGCGCCGGAACCGAGAGACGCATCTGGGGTGCGTCTGCGTGGAGGAGTGTGCCAAGCTTGGAGGTCTGGATGATGCGCGTCTGTGCGCTGGTACGGAGGAGCGTGCCAAGCTCGAAGGTCTGGAAGATGCGCGTCTGTGCGCTGGTACGGAGGAGCGTGCCAAGCTCGAAGGTCTGGAAGATGCGCGTCTGTGCGCTGGTACGGAGGAGCGTGCCAAGCTCGAAGGTCTGGAAGATGCGCGTCTGTGCGCTGGTACGGAGGAGCGTGCCAAGCTCGAAGGTCTGGATGATGCGCGTCTCTGTGCGCTGGTACGGAGGAGCGTGCCAAGCTCGAAGGTCTGGAAGATGCGCGTCTGTGCGCTGGTACGGAGGAGCGTGCCAAGCTCGAAGGTCTGGAAGATGCGCGTCTGCGCGCTGGTCTGGATGTGCGTCAGGTCGATAGCTGCGCGGGGGTCTGAAGTGGATCACTGGGATGCCTCCCGTGGAAGTCTAGGGAGCGCAGACCAGTCTCCCCCTCAGGCAACGGCGACAGCAGGCGAAGGCTGGAGCAACATCTCTACGCCGGAGAATCAAAACAGCATAGGCAGAACAGAGGACCTCCCGAAGGAGTCTTGATGTTTGAGAATATGATACGGCATGTTTACAACACGACCCCACGCCGAAACGAGGGGAAGAGCCCTGGTATTTAAAGCCCACAGGGGAACAAATTAGCCTGCCACCACAGGTGCGAGAGGTAATTGATAATCGAACTAAAAGTGTGAGTTCGGCACCAGACCAATCAAACACATAATGACAGGTAGTCCAGGTGTGGCCACTGAGAGTAAACGAGAGTAAAGAACGAGAGGGTGGGGGCTAGAGAGAGTGAGTGAGAAGAGAATTCCTAAACAGTAGGCTTAAAGAAAACAGAGAAAGTTGGTGAGCAGCGGACAAAACCTCACAATAAGGGGACACCATGGAAATGGTCACAGGAGTGTGGGAAGGCTTTCTGCTCAGCTAAGGATCAACTGCTCTCGGAGAGGGTGTTGACACATTACAATCCCCAACTGCCAATCATACTGGCGTGTGACGCCTCGCCCTATGGCGTGGGCGCGGTGATTTCGCATGTGATGCCGGGAGGTCAAGAGAGGCCCATAGCGTTTGCCTCCAGGACATTGAGTAAAGCGGAGCAAAATTATGCTCAGATTGAGAGGGAGGCCCTGGGGATCATATTTGGCGTGCGCAAGTTCCACGCCTATCTGTACGGGCGCCATTTTACCCTACTCACAGACCACAGGCCCCTGACTACAATATTGAGCCCCAGTAAAGCTATCCCATCGATGGCGGCTGCTAGACTGCAGCGATGGGCCCTAATATTAGCTGCTCACAACTACACGATTCAGTACAGGGGGGCGGCGGAACATGGCAATGCGGACAGCCTCTCACGCCTGCCACTGCCGGTTGAGCATAAGGACAAACCAGGTTCAGTGGATACGGTACTGATACATCACCTTGAATCGCTGCCAGTAGGCAGCACTGACATTCGTAAGGAAACGAGGTATGATCCAGTACTCGCTCAGGTGATGGACATGTGTTTGTCAGGACACTTCCCTGTGGCGCAAGGGCAGGACAGTGCACTGACTCCCTATTACACAAGAAAAGATGAACTCTCAGTGGTACAGGGGTGTTTGTTGTGGGGAAATCGGGTGATTGTGCCTCCAAAATTGAGACCCCAATTACTACAGGAGCTGCATGCAGGCCACCCGGGAGTAGTTAAAATGAAAGGTGTGGCTCGTAGTTACATCTGGTGGCCGGGGATTGACGCTCAAATAGAACAACAGGCCAGAGTGTGTCAGTCGTGTCAGCGCAACCAGAGATCTCCCGGTCTCTCCCCACTTCACTCCTGGCCGTGGCCAGGCACTCCGTGGCAGAGGATACATGTGGACTTTGCAGGGCCCTTTGAGGGTCATATGTTTATGGTGGTGGTGGATGCTCACTCCAAGTGGCCAGAAGTGAAGCTGATGGGCTCCACCACAACCGCTAAGACTATTCAAGTACTGCGGGGGTTGTTTAGTCGCCATGGATTGCCAGAAGTTCTGGTGAGCGTCAATGGGCCGCAGTTTACTTCATATGAGTTTGCGTCTTTCCTCAAGGGAAATGGAGTGAAGCACATGCGCTCTGCTCCTTTTCACCCGGCCACGAACGGTCAAGCGGAGCGCTTTGTACAGACACTAAAACGCTCATTGAAAGCGTCCCGAGGAGCGACGACAGTGCAGCACAGACTTGATTCGTTTCTGCTCAGCTACAGAAATGCTCCCCACGCCATGACTAATGAGTCACCGGCGGTGCTTTTCCTTCGCCGCCGGCTCCGCTCCCGCCTTGACCTTCTCAAACCCAGTGTGGCAGCGGTGGTGGATCAAGCTCAGACAGTCCAGCAGGATCGCAGAGCCCAGTTCGCCAGAGACAAGGACTTTGCATCGGGAGACCCGGTGCTGGTCCGTGATTATAGACGGGGGGAGGATAAGTGGATGCCAGGGGTGGTGGTCTCCCAGGAGGGGCCAGTGTCCTACACAGTCGGGGTAGGCTCGGGGCATTGGAAACGCCACACAGAACAGATGCGGGCCTGTGACCCGATGCTACTCACTTCAGGGGAGCCTATACCACCAGCCCCATTGGCACAAACTACGACAGTCCTTATGCCAGATCCAGTGACCGTTTCCCCAGCGGGCGGACAGGAGTCCTCCCTAACCGGTCCCTCAGTCACTCACACTGAGGCAGCCGACTTAGAGCCAACCAGAACATCTACAGAGACTAGTAGGAGGTACCCGGTGAGGGTAACTAGGCCTCCTGATCGTCTCACATATTGAGCGGGACGTTCTGACAGTCTCAGTTGGACTATGGGGGTTATTGCACTATTGTTTTTTGGTGTTATATTAGGAGGGGTCATTCAGGGGCACTTTGTCACTATATTAGGTACTGGGTTTGGAAGTGGGGACAGCGATACGATTAAGTGGGGAGGAGTGTGATGTATGTGGCTGTTGGTGTGTTACGACCTCACCATTCCTATTCCTGCCCTCTAGGGGGAGGGCGAGCACTTCTTAAGGTGATAGCTCAGCCCGCTTCCGGGTTCGTTGTTATGGCAATAAAGACAGCTACAGCCATTGTCTGTAGTCCCTGTAAACAGCGTATCCAGTGTGATTAATATGCTACCATTGTACCGGGTCACATATATAATAGAAGCAGTATGGAGCAACTAGCCTAGCTTAGCACAAGGACTGGAAGCAGTAGGAAGCAGCTAGCCTAGCTTAGCACAAGGGCTGGAAGCAGTAGGGACCAGCTAGCATAGCTTAGCACAAGGGCTGGAAGCAGTAGGGACCAGCTAGCCTAGCTTAGCACAAGGACTGGAAGCAGTAGGGAGCAACTCACCTAGTTTAGCACAAGGACTGGAAGCAGTAGGGAGCAGCTAGCCTAGCTTAGCACAAGGGCTGGAAGCGGTAGGGACCAGCTAGCCTACCTAGCTTAGCACAAGGACTGGAGGCAGTAGGGAGCAGCTAGCCTAGCTTAGCCCAAGGGCTGGAAGCAGTAGGGACCAGCTAGCCTAGCTTAGCACAAGGACTGGAAGCAGTGGGGAGCAACTAGCCTAGCTTAGCACAAGGACTGGAACCAGTAGGGACCAGCTAGCCTAGCTTAGCACAAGGACTGGAAGCAGTGGGGAGCAACTAGCCTAGCTTAGCACAAGGACTGGAACCAGTAGGGAGCAGCTAGCCTAGCTTAGCACAAGGGCTGGAAGCAGTAGGGACCAACTAGCCTAGCTTAGCACAAGGACTGGAAGCAGTAGGGACCAGCTAGCCTAGCTTAGCACAAGGACTGGAAGCAGTAGGGAGCAACTAGCCTAGCTTAGCACAAGGACTGGAAGCAGTAGGGAGCAGCTAGCCTATAGCTTAGCACAATGACTGGAAGCAGTAGGGAGCAGCTAGCCTATAGCTTAGCACAAGGACTGGAAGCAGTAGGGAGCAGCTAGCCTATAGCTTAGCACAATGACTGGAAGCAGTAGGGAGCAGCTAGCCTATAGCTTAGCACAAGGACTGGAAGCAGTAGGGAGCAGCTAGCCTATAGCTTAGCACAATGACTGGAAGCAGTAGGGAGCAGCTAGCCTATAGCTTAGCACAAGGACTGGAAGCAGTAGGGAGCAGCTAGCCTAGCTTAGCACAAGGGCTGGAAGCAGTAGGGACCAGCTAGCCTACCTAGCTTAGCACAAGGACTGGAAGCAGTAGGAAGCAGCTAGCCTAGCTTAGCACAAGGGCTGGAAGCAGTAGGGACCAGCTAGCCTAGCTTAGCACAAGGGTTGGAAGCAGTAGGGACCAGCTAGCCTACCTAGCTTAGCACAAGGACTGGAAGCAGTAGGGAGCAGCTAGCCTAGCTTAGCACAAGGGCTGGAAGCAGTAGGGACCAGCTAGCCTAGCTTAGCACAAGGACTGGAAGCAGTAGGGAGCAACTAGCCTAGCTTAGCACAAGGACTGGAAGCAGTAGGGAGCAGCTAGCCTAGCTTAGCACAAGGGCTGGAAGCAGTAGGGACCAGCTAGCCTACCTAGCTTAGCACACGGACTGGAAGCAGTAGGGATCAACTAGCCTAGCTTAGCACAAGGACTGGAAGCAGTAGGGAGCAGCTAGCCTAGCTTAGCACAAGGGCTGGAAGCAGTAGGGACCAGCTAGCCTAGCTTAGCACAAGGACTGGAAGCAGTAGGGAGCAACTAGCCTAGCTTAGCACAAGGAATGGAAGCAGTAGGGAGCAGCTAGCCTAGCTTAGCACAAGGGCTGGAAGCAGTAGGGAGCAGCTAGCCTATAGCTTAGCACAAGGGCTGGAAGCAGTAGGGACCAGCTAGCCTACCTAGCTTAGCACAAGGACTGGAAGCAGTATCGAGCAACTAGCCTAGCTTAGCACAATGACTGGAAGCAGTAGGAAGCAGCTAGCCTAGCTTAGCACAAGGGCTGGAAGCAGTAGGGACCAGCTAGCCTAGCTTAGCACAAGGGCTGGAAGCAGTAGGGACCAGCTAGCCTAGCTTAGCACAAGGACTGGAAGCAGTAGGGAGCAACTCGCCTAGTTTAGCACAAGGGCTGGAAGTGGTAGGGACCAGCTAGCCTACCTAGCTTAGCACAAGGACTGGAAGCAGTAGGGAGCAGCTAGCCTAGCTTAGCACAATGACTGGAAGCAGTGGGGAGCAACTAGCCTAGCTTAGCACAAGGACTGGAAGCAGTAGGGAGCAGCTAGCCTAGCTTAGCACAAGGACTGGAAGCAGTAGGGACCAGCTAGCCTAGCTTAGCACAAGGACTGGAAGCAGTAGGGAGCAACTAGCCTAGCTTAGCACAAGGACTGGAAGCAGTAGGGAGCAGCTAGCCTAGCTTAGCACAAGGGCTGGAAGCAGTAGGGACAAGCTAGCCTACCTAGCTTAGCAAAAGGACTGGAAGCAGTAGGGAGCAGCTAGCCTATAGCTTAGCACAAGGGCTGGAAGCAGTAGGGACCAGCTAATCTACCTAGCTTAGCACAAGGACTGGAAGCAGTAGGGAGCAGCTAGCCTAGCTTAGCACAAGGGCTGGAAGCAGTAGGGACCAGCTAGCCTAGCTTAGCACAAGGACTGGAAGCAGTAGGGAGCAACTAGCCTAGCTTAGCACAAGGACTGGAAGCAGTAGGGAGCAGGGGATCATCCCTATGTTCCCCGGGTCCTATGTTCCCCGGGTCCTATGTTCCCCGTTTGATTGATTAATAGATTGAAATTTGTATACATTTTTATTATTTTATTAATAATTAATGTCCGCCTTGTTTCGAACTGGTTAAGCTTAGGCCCTCTTTCGAACTGGTTACGGTTAGAGTTTGGAATCAGGGCTGGTGGTCTAAAATGTTCAATCAATCAATCAATCAAAGCGGGGAACATAGAACCCGGGGAACATAGGACCCGGGGAACATAGACATGCTCCCGGGAGCAGCTAGCCTAGCTTAGCACAAGGGCTGGAAGCAGTAGGGACCATGATGACTCTTCCCTCGTTCCCTTTCTCACCACCCCAGGTGTTGGCCCAGAACTCTGGCTATGACCCTATGGAGACTCTGGTGAAGCTCCAGACGGAGTACAATGTGTCTGGCCAGCTGGTCGGAGTGGACCTGAGCACAGGTTAGTCACACTGCACCCACTGTGTACATTAACACTAGGGGTGTGGATAAAGTAATGGATGCATTGTGATGTACAGTGTGTTTTGAGAACTAAACATTCTGCTGAAAGCTATAGAGTTCTAGAATTCCAAATAAATAAATAAAAACGAAAACCTTGTAGTTCTGACCCTGTCCCTGACTAACGTTACTACATCCGTCAACTTCCTCAAGTGATCTCTTTTGCACAGAGAACACCCACGGATGCTACTGTAGCTCTCCCTGGACTCCTATATCTGTGCTATACTAACTCTGGTCTGTACCTCTGCATTAGGAGAGCTCTCTCTTCTCCCCTACATGTATTCAGCGGACAAGCACAAACTTGTAATCTTAGTTTACAAGATTACAAGAATCAGAGGCCACGCTCCAGGACGTGTTAGCAGACACGGATTGGGATATGTTCCAAGGCAGCGCCAGTGACGTCAGCGAGCTCGCAGACACAGTGGTGAGCTACATAACAACAATAGCTGACAGTATCGTTCTCACGAAAAAGGTGCAGGTTTTCCCAAACCAGAAACCGTGGGTGGACAGCACTATTAGAGCAGCTCTGAACTCTCGCACCACCGCCTACAACCTGAGTAGAGAGTCAGGAAACATGGAGGAGTATAAGGCTTCAGTCTATACTCTACGCAAGGCTGTTAAACTTGCCAAGAGGACATATGCTGACAAACTGGAGACACAAATGGCACAAAACGACACAAGAGGATTATGGCAGGGACTGAAGACAATAACTGACTACAAAGTCAGCGCCCCCTCAATGGGGAGCGACGACGCCTCCCTCGCGGACAAGCTCAACACCTTCTACGTTCGGTTTGGTGTAGACAGTGGCGCTGCTGGCTCTCCGGCTAGTGACGTCACTGGCGCGCCGGCTGTTGTGGAGGGGGGGGGGGGGCAACCGCGGGGGGGCGGGGACGCTCTCTCGTTGTCGGAACACAGTGTGAGAAGAGCATTTATACAGGTAAACACCAGGAAGGCTGCTGGCCCAGATGGTATAACAGGACGCATACTTAAGTCCTGTGCCAACCAGCTGGCCCCGGTGTTCACCGCCATATTTAATCAATCCCTGGCGGAGGCAGTGGTCCCTGCCTGCTTCAAGATGTCTACCATCATCCCTGTACTGAAGAAACCCTCCCCAACATGTCCAAATGACTACAGACCGGTGGCACTCACCTCTGTGGTCATGAAATGTTTCGAGAGGCTGGTCAAGGACCACATTTGTGCCTCCCTCCCAGTGATATGGACCCTATGCAATTTGCATACAGGACAAACAGGTCCACTGACGACGCGGTCTCCCAGGTACTGCACAGCACCCTCTCTCACCTTGACCGTCAGAAGGGGGGCTATGTGAGACTGTTGTTCATTGACTACAGCTCAGCGTTCAACACCATAGTCCCCACCAGACTGGTGGACAAGCTGATCGAGCTAGGTCTGAGCTCCGCCCTGAGCGCCTGGGTACTGGACTTCCTGAGCGAAAGACCCCAGGCGGTCAGGGTGGGGGGTCAGACCTCCAACACCATCACCCTGAGCATCGGGTCCCCCCAGGGCTGTGTTCTGAGCCCCCTGCTGTACTCACTCTACACACACGATTGTGTGGCCAAGTTCAGCTCCAACTCCATAGTGAAGTTCGCAGACGACACGGTGGTGGTGGGGCTGATCTCGGACAACGACGAGAAGGCCTACCGGGAGGAGGTTGAGGTACTGGAACGCTGGTGCCAGGACAACAGCCTGCTCCTGAACATTGGTAAAACCAAGGAGCTGATCGTGGATTATAGGAGAGGACAGCAGGAGACGCACACACCACTGATGATTAACGGGGCTACCGTGGACAGGGTGAGCAGCTTTAAGTACCTGGGGGTCCACATCTCAGAGGATCTGACATGGTCAACACACATAGACACAGTAGTAAAGAAGGCGAAACAGTGCCTCTACCACCTGAGACAGTTAAGGAAGTTCAGAGTATCGGGGAAGATACTCCAGTCCTTCTACTCAGGGGCTGTAGAGAGCATCTTGACCGGAAACATCACTGCCTGGTATGGAAACAGCACGGCACAGGACAAGAAGGCCCTACAGAGAGTGGTGCGCTCAGCCGAGCGTACCACGGGTATTGTACTACCTCCCCTGCAGGTTCTATACAACAAGAGGTGCAAATCCAGAGCCTGCAGAATAATGAAATACCCCCACCACCCCAATAACAGCCTGTTTCAGCTGCTGAGGTCAGGCAGACACCTGCGAACCCCAGCTACTAGGACAGAGAGGCTTAGGCTTAGCTTCTTCCCCCAGGCCATCAGAGTCCTGAACAATGAACATTGAGTACCACAGAACACTGAACTATCCACACATAAGCACACATGAGCACACACACGACACGCACGCTGTGCATGCTCACACACTAGCAGCCACTTTAACACTTTAACATGAGCGGGCACACACTCATGCCGCACACACGCACACTTATGGCCAAAAGGAAAGGCCACTTTAAATTAGTATAACAGGAACAGTGTATTGCACTACCAAAGCTACCTAGCATGTCCTATATGCTCTGTAAATAACTATGTACAGTAACCGAGATGTCACACCATGTTACCTGTTACCTGTTTATAGCACAATGTTTTTTTTTTTATTGGATTCTATTATATGTTGTACCACTGTATTGCACATCATTGCGGGCAAGACCACCTGCATTTCATTGTATACTTGTATGCCGTGACAATTAAAACTCTTGACTTGACTACACTTTATGACTTTATGACCTGTTTAGTGAACAGGTCATTCTGCGCTGTTGTGTGGGTGTCAACATTTAGAATCACGTCTTACTCCCACATGGCTCAAATCACTGTTTGGTTATGGTCCACTGGTATTGGGGAGTTCATAATTATCTTTTGTCTTCACAGGTGAACCCATGGTGGCAGGTGATGCAGGTGTCTGGGATAACTACAGTGTCAAGAAACAGCTACTCCATTCATGGTGAGACTACTAAAAGACTGATCCCATATATCCCACAATAAAGACTGATCTAGTGTTGTAGATATAGCCCACAATAAAGACTGATCTAGTGTTGTAGATATAGCCCACAATAAAGACTGATCCAGTGTTGTAGATATAGCCGACAATAAAGACTGATCCAGTGTTATAGATGTAAAACAAAGAGCTCCCACAAACTTGCCGTCTTCACTTGCAGTTAAAACAAGTGAAGAAACAAACAGACTCAAAACCTACCTGTTCTCCCAAGCATTCAACCTTCCTTACCCATAACCACCCTCCTCCAACTCGCCACCATTTCCCCCTGCCCCACGTTCTCTCCTCTCCTGCCCCCCCCCCCCCCCCCACCACCCTTGGTTTTCCCTTACTCTCCTCCTGACTGTCTCCCCTACTCACTCCCGTATTTGTTATCCGTTACTTGTGGTTTTATGTTCCTGTGTATTTCTTATTGTCCTCCGTTTCCCTGTGGTTCTATGTTTCTTTGTTTCTTTTTTGCCTATTGTCAGCGACTTTGGGTCTTTGAAAAGCACTATACAAAATAAATGAATCATTATTATTATTATAGTATAGCTACATTTTTCAATATTCAGATTATGTGATCACAGTACTGTACAACTATGTGCCTACCTGGCCCATATTTATTGACATGCAAATGGGCAAGCACAACCAATATTTGTGTGTGAGAGTGCGAGTAACTCAAACCTGCAGTCTGCAGGCATAATGTCTGCAGCACAAATCTCCCCCCCCCCCCCCCATTAAAGAAAATGTATGTTCCATTCTTATTTAAAAATGTTCTTTTAGGGTCTGTGAGACGCAATGGCAGCAGTAAAAGTGCATCTGATGCAGACATAGACAAATGCATCAAAATGTGGCTGCAGCTTGCATCAGACAGAGATGGCGGAAGGAGAGAGCGGGCCTTGAGACAAGATCATTTTGAGTAAATTGTAGTCTGTCACATATACTTTGTGCATGACACAAATAATCTTTCCAATAATTGTTTACAGACAGATTATTTCACTTATAATAGCCTACACTATCAAATTTATTACATGGCGTTTTCACATTCGCCGAAATGCTTGCTTGTGGTTGGTCAATAGCGCTCGTCAGAGGTCCGTTATTACTCGATAACGGACCTCTGCCGAACAATAATGACTGCTGTGCACAGCTGTAGCAATCAAGCCCACTGTCATCAGTGCAATCAGACCACAGATCTGCCGGCTGCTGCCGGCGATGACAGCGGGAGCGACAGAACTGCGTCTGCATTTGATCTCGTCTTGTCGATGGTGTAAAATGAATTGGGTATATTGTTAGTAAGTTAGCCATGTAATAAGCGGGATAATGTATAGCCTATACTCGGTCATTGTCGCAAAATAATTGACCTTCACTGACGTTTAAAACACCTCGGCTGCGCCTCTGTGTTCTAAACTCTGTGTCGGTCAATTATTTTGCGACAATGACCTTGTAGCTATACATTATCCCTTACTTATTGATTTATCACGGTGAAGACTATTGAAAAATCCACCCTGGTCTCAAACTTTTTACACCAAGTACCACCTGAGAACGTAGCTGGCTCTCCAAGTACCACCATATGACCGACGTTAAAATACAGTCTATTCATCTATGCACAGTTCACGCAGGAGGCACATGTATTCCTAATACCATTATTTTGTTACAAAGACTTAATTTCCTGCATTCTGGTGCAGGAATGTTTGAATTTTTACCATTTAAATTCCAGTGTTTGTGATGGGCTTCACAAAGTATTGTATACAAAAAAACACATATTCAATACATTTTCTAATTGTAACCCTTTAAATGCCAGTTTGTGTGATGGCATCACAAATTATTGTTAAAAATTATTATTATTGTTGCTGTGGCTCTTGTTGTATTTTGTTATCTTGCTTTTGTTGTGTATTCTTAATGAATATCTACGGTTAATTGCACCACAATGAGGTTGCTAACTGGATGGAGAAAAGGAGAGCGACATAGGACCATGGTCCTCATCTGACTTAGTCAGATGAGAAATAACCGTATATAGCCAGACAACAGGAGCTATGGGCCAAACTCATTTATTTGCAGCGCGGCCCAGAGTGGATATTGCATTAGTTACATTCAGGAATGTATTCAGCATAATACATGATTGTACAAAAGGATTGATGAGGTAAATCACAATAGCCCAGACACGGTGGCTCTCACATCAAGACAGTCTTGCACATTAATAATATTCATGTTATGTATGAAATAGACCAATAGTACTTTGTTGTCGCCACATGGTAAACCTGGTCTAAGATAGACATCTTCCTCTAAGTTATCACCAACAGTGATTATATATACAGTTTACTTACGTAGCGACAAAGTCGAACCATGGTCTGTGGAGATGGAGGTGCAGGACTCAGACGCCCTGGGGAACGTTCGTGGCGGGTCATGAGCTGGCCTGCCCTCCCTCTCCTTACTGTTCCAATACTTATAGATTAAATTACCTCACTATTCTTAAACTAGTTCAACCAATCACAAGTATCTAAAAACAGGCGGTCTTCTTGTTGCGGCTATCTGCCCCAACATGTCCTTGTCATGTGGGTGCCTGTAGCAACCGGGGGGAGGCCCGTGGTATGTTGATGAGTTGGCGTCTTCTCCCCCCATAGTTTCCTTGCTTCCACACATGGTGTTTCTCCTTAGCTGTCCTTCTGGGGGAGGCTGGTCAGCCCCCCCTGACTTCCTTTTTGGTGTCTTCTTCCAGTTTCAACAACGAGGAGGTCTGATGACTTCAGACCTTTTAACCTTCCCTTAATAGGGCTTGTGTAATGATTTAATGGCCATGGCGCCTCTACAACTGTGTAAACAACCTTATCATTAGAGAGGTTTTGCCTGAAGGTTCCTCCGGAATGTACTCTGAGAGTCTCTGTAATGCATGCAACAGTTCACTATTAAAGTATTCTTTTGAATTAACTATTGTAACAGATATTTCCAGTTTTCAGGGTTGATCTAACAGTCTGTTCAAGTCAATATACCATAATTCCTCACTCTGACAATTTACATTGTCATATAACCAGTATCTTGACTTGATTTAGATACATACTAACCATACAATTTTTAACATAATAACAAAAATCATAATTTTTTTCCAATTTTTCTCAATTTTCCTTTTTTTCACATTTTTCTTTTCATTATTCTTTGGTACATATCATCAATGATTTTTTGCTCCTCAAGGCTCATTAGCCAGAGGCCCTTTGTTGAAAACAATTAAAACAATTTAATCTAAACATTACACATTAAAGTATAATACATCACAATTTTTAAAACCCAATTTCCTTAAGTTACAGAAAGTTTGTTTCCACATTCTTTTATATGATCTGGGAGAAAAAACTTAATTAGTATCACAATAATTAGTATCACAATATTTTCACTTTACATTCTCTGAAATAATATCTTCCTTCTGCTAATTTCTTCTTAAAAGAGTACAATCACATTTGCATAATGAATCAACTGCTTCCCATCTATCCTCCCCCCTTTATGACACATATAATGGTCATAACCTTACCACCTTGGTTTCCACAGCCCAGTCTGGTAGAGGAAAGCAGATTTTCAACGAAAAATTTCCTTCACTTCCTATCCTCACTCTGGCCATAACCTACCTATGTGAATGCTTCTACCTATCCCTGCGTTGTGTCATAATTTACCCGCCCTTTGTTTGTGCGTCTTACCAAATCAAATGTGCACAAAACAAAGCCCATCAGTAGCTATTGTACATCTCCCTGACCCCCACAGTCCAATCCACACATCATAATTCCTCAGAGACCCTTGCCCATTTCTTTCAGTCCAGCCCTCAGGCCGGCTCCGCCCCCCAGGCCAGGCATGCCCCCAGGTCCAGTCATCCATCTTGGCATGACAACCTGGTCGTCAGATGAGTTCTTCAGCCTGGAAATGTCCCAAACCCCATCTGTTCAGTTATTGCAACCTGGCCCCACCCGCATGGGGATCTGTAGAGACGGGGGCATATGCATACAATAATTCTCCTACCACAATTCGGTAATTGACCACCGCTGGACTGCAGAGGAACAGGGAAAATGAAATCCTACGTTACCGCTCTAATGTAATGTATTCATGTGTCCTCCCGAGACGATCTGCAATCCCCCCTCGACTGAGCTGTTGAAGACAAAAGCACAAAGCAAATCCCATTACACAATATGTCAACATACTCTATAAGGGAAGCCATCAAAATCCATATGCAAATGTGGTGGAAAAACGTATCTGTCATCGACCTGCTCCAATGCATCCCAGCCTTCACCCGTTCTCCCTCACCAGATCATGAAAAATATTTGGGAACAAAAAGAAAAAAATCAAACAAAGCCACACACTTCAATAAACAAGCACCACTCTGTTGTGGCCTCCAGTCTGCGTAACAACCACGCACCCCTAAAAACATGAAAAAAATCCACGCATTTTTAAAACACAAAAAAAAAAAAAACACGTTTCCAAAACCATCCATTCAGCTCTATCACTCCTGCTGCAATTCTCACACATTCTCTCTTCAACACACCACAGTGGCTGTCAACTTCTAAGACATTTAAAAAAATAAATTTGAACGAAAGCAGTGCATCAAAACCACCACTGCTTCTAAAATAAAATCTAAACATTGACACTCAACCAAATAATATGATATAAAGTAAACGCTTTCATCCAATATCTCACAGTTTCACAACACACTCAATCCTGAACATTAGTGTCCTCAGAAAAGAAAGAAAAACTAAAATTCAGCCAAACCTCACAACTCAACATCATCCATACATTCTGAGCATACCACAGTGGCTGTTAACTTAAACAAAACAAACTCTTCCATTCAAATAATATGAAACAAAATAAGCAACAGTAATCCCAGTTCTACTTGTAGTATAGACCAAGTGTCCTGATATCCCTCTCATCCTGACAGACAAGACAACAGCCTCACAATCATCCACCGTTCTACCTCATCGAAATCTTCACAAAGTGAAGTGAAAATAAACAAAACACTCTCAATCACCACAGCCACTCTGATCATTTCAACCTTGTCCTCTCATTTCTAGGTAACCACCCAAAAACAAAAACCATCCACGCTTGTTCCACTCATGCAAACAAAAAACTCAAGTCATATAACATACATCACTCAACCCACAACACAACATAACTCATTAATCATTTATCTCAGGTTCACACAGACAATGTTGTTAGTTTTCCCTTTGCTTCCTGTTCTCAGCTCTCTCTGTACTCCGCCTCAGGCTAACACAATCTACTCCACTTAGACCCCTACAGTCTCCTTACTGTATACCTACACTCAGAAGAAAACTAGAATTTCCTCCTCAATTCAAAACATATCAATGCCTTCTAGTGCACTGACAGCTTCAAATTATTCCCTCATCAACCAGCTTATCATTCAAAAGTCATAATCCAATTGAATGATTATCTTATTGATTTCTATCACTCGTCCTCCAGCTGTTTCCTGAATTAGACCCCTGTCTCATACTCCCGTCTCTGCCATTTCCCTCCTGCTGTAAAAATACCTCCCCTGTTATCTCACTTTGCACCCTTCACCTGCGACCTCTCTCCTGGTGCATCTAATCTGACCAGCTCTGCTCTGTCTCCCTGTCATAAAACAGCCATTCATAGCAGCTGCCCCTTCTTGACCCCCCTCGGGCCTTCCCTAAATTGCTTCTGTAAAGATAGCCTGGGTCTCTCCTGTGAGCTCCGTGACCCTTCCTAAATCGCTTTACCACCCCACTGACCCTCCTGTAACTCAACAAAAGGTTAGCCATTACACACACATTCTACCCTGGGGCAAATCAACACATTCTTGCCTGACCCTAACAGCCAAACAACTAAATTCACAGATCAAACAGTAAATCATTTACAATAACTGCAAAAACACAATCATAGTCATCAAAACTTCATATAAACAAGTCCCCTGTCACTAAATTATCCTGTTCCACGACTGGGGTTGTATCAACTTCCAATATAAAACAGTTAGCCTATGCAAACCAATGGCATTAAAGATTTAACAATCTAAAACAAGCAATAACACCATATCACTTCTCTACACATGTGCACAACCTAAACAGTTTAAATCAACAGTGTCATTAGAATCTGACATCTTAACATCAATGCATTCTATACAAGCATCTTAATTCAAGCTAAATAATAAGCTCCAGTAAAACACAACATCATTATTCCAAACTTACAATTGTACAAGCTAAACAGATTTAAAAACTACAATTTAACACAACATTATTCAAGTAATTACAACATTATTCAAGTAATTAATTTACAAACCTAAGCATTTTATCAAAAGCCATCGCTAGAACAGCCTTATTCTTAACACAATTCCCTAGCAGTGGTTAGTTCCAAATGTGCACCAAGCCTCAATTGTTGTAAACAGGTTTGGGAATGTTCCTATACACAAATGTGACAAATGATTCTACTGCAAGCAACATGTAATTCTAGCTACTCCCAAACTACCCCTCTGGTAAGGGCATACACTTGTGTAAAACAACCTTGCTTCCCCAACAGACTTAATGTATATATTTTGTTCCAACTATTAAATTACACATTTACCCATTGTAGTTAAATTGTGTGTCTAACTTGGTCACAGGCAAACTAAATCATTCTCTACTGATAGACTCACTGCAATGTTTTGCAGTATAAACCCCCAACGATTTTCTCCCCAATGACTATCTCCCATAATCTACAACATCACACATGTACACACTCCCCCCCTGTTACACACACTTGTAGTAATAACAACCACAAACAGAACCACTTCCAGATCACCGTTATAACATAAAGCAAAAATATAAACACTCACCACTGTCCCCTGAGCGAATGAACGAAACAGCGATCCGCGCATGCGCAGTAGCACAAAACGGCACACAGCAACCGATGCACCGCGACAAAGTACAACTATTATCATAAAACACTCCGTTTCAACTTAATACAATGCCACGACAACCACTGCGTCCTCTAATACTCCCTAACCATTATTTTCCAAACTCTAATCATCACACATGTCGCCCGCAATTTCACAAAACAGCCGCATGCAAGCTAATAGCCTAGCCAGCCCTGATGCTGTTCCCCTTTCTAGGTCCCACAATATGACGTCAGAAGCGACCAACTTTTGCAAATAACTCCCAATCAACGTTATTATCACACAATCGCTTCATACATAAACATCGCTCCCTCAACGCCACCACGCCGCTTCTAACCATAACATTGCACGAGCCCTTTCCCTTCCCAAACTCTCATACCAGCTAAGCAGCTAGCCAACCTAATGTGACGTTCAATGCCCTCCCGGGAGCCGCGCGTTACGTGCTGTTCGAGATCTGTACATTCATTCAACCCGCTCAGTACCAATCCAACTCTAAACAACTTACACATGTCTAAACAACAAACTACTTTAAAAGAACAAACTACCGTAAAAGAATTTAAAACATTCTCATATATCAACGTCGTTACACAGATCAACACGAATCATCATAAACCATTTCTCCTACCCTTTCTCCGCCTGGCTCCATATGGGACGTTCACACACTCCACTCAACACTATGACGTCATCAACCGGCGACTTCTTTCCACCACCATACTATCGTACACAATTGTTACCGCATTAAATATAACCATTAAAACGGCCACAATCACATCAACCTACGCCTCGACTCGCTTCTTAACAACAATTGCCGCCACAGTGTTTCGTCAAAACTCTCACATAGCCCCAACTTCCAATATGATTCACAGCCTCGTATTGTTCTGATCCACGTCACAACATAACAACCCTCGTCAAGCTTGCTATTGATCACATACATTTACACATCACATTAAACAGACAAACCAACTCCCAGTACGAGGCTTTTGATTACATGGCGCAACATTTATAACCATAGATTCTTGTGTAAGCCGACTTTTCATCTAAAAATTGTTCACTGAACATCCGCTAGTGTCCATTTCCTAAAAAACCCATATTTTTTCCTAATCTCCCGCGTCATACACAGTCCTCCGAGCGACGAGCCCAGTCATATATTTAATAATAAAATTTCGTCCCACTAACAGGGTATAGACTTCCACATTTCACACTCCTCACACTTTTTACCTAACCCTACACTACAATCTTCTCTTTAAGATATGTCTGACTACCCTGCATTTGTCCATCACTGTCCAGCCACCTCACAGTCCCACTTCCTGCATCTTTGTAACTATAATCCACGTTCTACCTGCTCCTCGCCGTGTTCCCTCAAGTATTTTACCTAAACTATCCTATGCGCTTTGGATCACTGTAAGGTCTTACTTTCACCAGACAGTCACACAAATTTGTACACTTCCCCTCACTTAGGTCTGCTCAATCCATGCAGCCTCCTAACTAGAGATTCCTCATCACTCTTTTCCAAAATGCGCCCCTAACCATCAGCCCTAGCCTGTCCCTAAAATATGACTAATAACTACACGTCGGGCCGTCGCTTCTATATAATCAACAAAAAATGTAAAAGTTCCATCCTCCTGTTTACCATGGCATGGCACAAATACGCTGCTCGTATTTCCTGCAATAAAACCCCAAGCAAGCAGGTCGACAGTCTAAATCTAACATCACTCCACCAGTCCTGTACGCAAAGAATACATTCACCCTGGGCCCTACTGTGGCTATACTTGACCAATTTTCCTATTCACCCCTCGTACCTTCACCCAGACAGCCACCACTCTGCACTGCAAATCCCCAACCCCCGGCTCTTTTACTGCCTGCTCATTATGTGAACAAATCAGAACGGGTCTTAAAACGGCACCAATTGTCGTGTATTCTTAAATGAATATCTAAGGTTAATTGCAGCACAATGAGGTTGCTAACTGGATGGAGAAAAGGAGAGCGACATAGAACCCTGGTCCTCATCTGACTTAGTCAGATGAGAAATAACCGTATATAGCCAGACAACAGGAGCTATGGTCCAAACTCATTTATTTGCAGCGCGGCCCAGAGTGGATATTGCATTAGTTACATTCAGGAATGTATTCAGCATAATACATGATTGTACAAAAGGATTGATGAGGTAAATCACAATAGCCCAGACACATGTGGCTCTCACATCAAGACAGTCTTGCACATTAATAGTATTCATGTTATGTATGAAATAGACCAATAGTACTTGTTTGCCGCCACATGGTAAACCTGGTCAAAGAGATGGAGGCGCAGGACTCAGACCCCGTGGGGAACGGTCGTGGCGGGTCATGAGCTGGCCTGCCCTCCCTCTCCTTACTGTTCCAATACTTATAGATTAAATGACCTCACTATTCTTAAACTAGTTCAACCAATCACAAGTATCTAAAAACAGGCTGTCTTCTTGTTGGGGCTATCTGCCCCAACATGTCCTTGTCGTGTGGGTGCCTGTAGCAACCGGGGGGGGGGCCTGTGGTATGTTGATGAGTTGGCGTCTTCTCCCCCCATAATTTCCTTGCTTCCACACATGGTGTTTCTCCTTAGCTGTCCTTCTGGGGGAGGCTGGTCAGCCCCCCCTGACTTCCTTTTTGGTGTCTTCTTCCAGTTTCAACAACGAGGAGGTCTGATGACTTCAGACCTTTTAACCTTCCCTTAATAGGGCTTGTGTAATGATTTTATGGCCATGGCGCCTCTACAACTGTGTAAACAACCTTATCATTAGAGAGGTTTTGCCTGAAGGTTCCTCCGGAATGTACTCTGAGAGTCTCTGTAATGCATGCAACAGTTCACTATTAAAGTATTCTTTTGAATTAACTATTGTAACAGATATTTCCAGTTTTCAGGGTTGATCTAGTCTGTTCAAGTCAATATACCATACTTTCCTTCTCTCTCTCTTCTCTCTCTCTCTCCATCTCTCTCTATCTCATCCTCTTCTCTTCTGTCTTCGTTCTGTCGTTGAATTTGTAGGTCGTTCTTTTTATTTGCCTTTTTCACTTTTTGTGTAGGGCAGTAGTTCGGTGAGTGGAAGTCCTGTCCCCTCCACGTCGGGGACCAGCACGCCTCGCCGGGGCCGGCGACAGCTCCCCCAGACCCCTTGACTGACTTTGCGCTTGCTGTTAAATGATAAGCATATTAATAGTACTTTTAGCTCTCTTGTCTGTGTATTACGGTAAACTAATGTTGAATTGAGCTAGCACTCTCGGTATAGACTAAACACTCAATGCTGGAACAAGAAGCTCTTCTAATTTGTTCAATGTTCTCTTCTCCTTTTCAGGCAGTCCAAAGAACACAGTAAACAGCTTTTGCAGCCTCCTACTATGATGGTAAGTAATCAAGAATGTGTCTTTTTCCAAGAATGTGTCTTTTTCCAAACATGAGTGATCTTATAGGAAAAAGTATGACAATGAAGTCGTCATTGAAGTGAAAATGGAAAAAACATTATCCTACAGGCGAATGCAGATTGTGGAGGAGAGGCCCCTGGTCTGAGTTCAACTGGCCTGCCCTGTTCCAGGAGAGTGTAGTAATTAAAAGTGTACAGTATGCGTTGACATTTTTAGCTGTGACCACTCCAGCAAAGGTCTCTTTGGAGGCTTAAAGGAACACAGCAACTTTTTGGGAAATTAGCTTATTTGCCATCTACCTAGAGTTGGACAAGCAGATACATACCCTTTTCTTCTCTGTACATGCATTAGGCTTAGGGAACAACCGCGCCGTTAGCCTAGCTTAGCGTCATTCACTGGAAGTAGGTGTGTCAGTGTAGCCTAGTTCCCAACAGTCACGAAATACGCTTTCTTTTTTTTAAACTGGGCTTTTGAGGTGATGAAATCACTGCGGTCAGGCAGCAGCGGTTCGGCAAAAAAAATTTCAGAGTATAAAACCAGGGTTCGCACAAGGTCCTTGAAGTGCTTAAAATGCTTGATAAAAAAATTAAATAAAAAATTCAAGGTCTGGAATTCCTTAAACAGCCAATTTTTTTTATCAAGGTCCTGATTGGCTGAGGACACAGCCACTAAGCCAGGGTGGTGCAGCAGTGAGGAGAGTAGAGTTAGACACAAATATCAATTTGGCCAAAAAATGACTTAGGCAATTATGCTATGAGGCTAACTGATCAATCTGCTTGTCTAACTCCAGGGTAGATGGCAAATAAGCAAATTTCCCACAAAGTTGGTGTGTTCCTTTTTAAAGGAAAAGTCCACTGAATAACTATTTCAAATTATATACAATGGTAATTTCTTTTTTAATTCCATTTATTTTTCGGCTTCCTTTATTTCTCACCCATCGCAATTTATTTGCTATGCCAATTCCCTTCCTGGTCGTTGCACGCGTTGCCCAACTGTCGGCCTGGGGAGGGTACAGTACATGTGGAGTCGCCAGCCGCTTCTTTTCACCTGACAGCGAGGAGTTTCACTGGGGGAACGTAACGCATGCAGAGGTTCACACTATCTCCCCCAGATCCCCTGTAATTTTTGTGACAGATGGTCCAGTGTTAAAGCAACTAGGGCTTAGAGGCCAAGCTTGGTATTGCAAGTCACATGGCGCTTTGGGAGCTCAGCCAATGCATGCATTTTACCCTAGGGATCGATAGCCCCGCATTTAGTGATCTAGGAGACAAGTATTTTGTAATGAGATCGGATAGATAGAGCAATCTCAAAATTAGAAAATGAGGCTCATTTGTGCTTGCAAGCCACTGTCTAAAGTCTAATTGTGTTCTCAGAGGGATGCCACTGGTGATCTACACCTCTACCAGAGGCCAGCAGCCAGAGGGGGGGACCCTGCTGACCACAAGGCCATTGAATCATCCTATGCTGAATTGACATGGATGGCATCTCCATTAAGCTGATGTGAGTATAACTTGCATGTACAAACACACCCACTCTAGCTATATCTCTCTTCGAGCACATGTCATCATCATCAAACCTTTATTTAATTCTCGGGAGAACAGTAGGGTTGTAAAAAAAAGTGTAAACATCTTCAAATCATTAAATTTTAAAATGCAATAATTTTAAAATCCTACGAACTCAGTTCCCTTGGTCAGTGCAACTGTGTTTGATCATTTGCCTGTTTGATAAGTTGCCTGAAATTGGAGCTTGATGTAAATGTTTTATCTGTATTTTATTGTGATGTTCTTTTTTATGTTGAAACTTTCTGCTGCCTTGCTTGGCCAGATCGCTCTTGAAAAAGAGATTTTAATCTCAATGATGCTTATCTGGTTAAATAAAGGATTTGATTGATTGATTGATTGATTATTAATATAATTTATATTAATATAGGCTATTCAATTGAATTTCCTGTGAGCTAAGCTCAAAAGTGAAAGTGGCAGCAGCATCAGAGGAGTTTAGTCCATGGTTCCATCCCACTAGTGGTAGAAGCCCTGTTTACCACGAGCAACCTAGTGGTGTCTCACCTGCGGTAGTGAGAGGAGATGAAGGAGCCCCCCTCCCAGCAGCAAAGCAAGAGGGTCTAAAAAATACACCACTATCACCTTCAACATAGTATAATATTTGTATTGCGTTTTTGAAGAGGACAATTGAGTAACGCTTTAGTTTTCAGACACAAGGGTTAAGAGTAGTTTTGGACTTTGTGCGACGCCTGAGTGATTTCCCCAGCCGTTTCTTTACCCATGTATGTCTATGGGAAAAGGTATGTTTGCCCCTAAAAGTGTCACGTGACGATCAATACCGAGATTGGCTACTCGCTCAAAATGTTTCACAGCCCCGGTGGCTTGGTATCCGGTGTTGTGAATCGACGTCTTCCTTCTTTTGGTGATTCAATTTTATCTGACAGGACGTGCATTAGGTGCATGTTTTTATTGCTAAACAAACATGCAACTAGCACTCTCAAAGCTGACGGTACTCTGTTCACATTTCCAAAATGTGTAATAGTGGCAAATGTCGGTACAGACTATTGAATAAAGTTTGAGGAATGGTAACCCATTAAATCCTACTTTTCAAGGACTTTCCAGTGAATCATAGTGTCATTTTTTTTTCATTTTCCCAGATGCACCATGCACCAAGGATCCAGCTGATTACTGCCAATCTGGAGGATTGTTCCTTATCTGCTCTTCACTTGTGCCACCGATTCATTGACCTTTTGTGGTGTGGTATGTTTTGATTTGACTTAGTAATACACTGTATAGTTGGGATTCTGAATTAAACAGTATAATGTTCACACATATTATGGAGCCCCCAGGGGTCGGGAGAATATTGTGGAAAACAATATAAAACTGAAATGGTAAAGCTAAAAAACTGTAGACCTGACCACAACCCCCTCGGTTCAACAGCACAATATGTTGCTTTCTCCGCTTTTAAAAGTTGAAATCATCTGATGACATTGAAGGGATAGTTCAGAATTGTGGACATAAAGTTTAATTTACTACTTGGCCATTATGTTATGTTCAATGGACTGCACTTATATATAGCAACATCGCTTTTATCCAAAGCGCGTATGGCCTCTCATTCACCTATTCACACACATTCACACACTAATGGTGGCAGCTGCCATGCATATTGATCCATAAATAGTGTTTAGATTGTACTTCTATAGGTTTTTTACTTTACATACTGTATTTAAACATTACATTTGAACAAACACTGCAAGCTAAAGTTTGAAATAATTTTAATCTGTTTTATACAGCACACTTGCTTCCAAAATAAACACTTGTTAACACTTGAAGCTTTTTGTTTCTAACAATCTGTACAATAAAAGTGTTTGTCTGCTTAACTTTTTGTGGTGCCACTTTATTAAATATGTTTGATAATCATTTAGGAGAAATCTGTAAAATAACTGCTGAGTTTTTAGTGGCATAACTTTATTGAAGGGGTTTGATTGTAATAAGTTAGGAAAAACCTGTAAAATAACAGTGTTTCAAGTTCTGTCACTTTATTGAAGGAGTTTGATTGTAATAATTTAGGAAAAACCGGCCAAATAACAGTGTTTCACTGTTTCATCGTAATAATTTTGGAAAAACTTGTGGAATAACAGTGTTTTACTGCTGAACTTTAAGTTCTGTCACTTTATTGAAGGAGTTTGATTGTAATAATTTAGGAAAAACCGGCCAAATAACAGTGTTTCACTGCTGAACTTTGAGTTATGTCACTTAATTGAAGGAGTTTTGATTGTAATAATTATGGGAAGACCTGTAAAATAACAGTGTTTCACTGCTGAACTTTAAGTTCTGTCACTTTATTGAAGGAGTTTGATCGTAATAATTTAGGAAGAACCTGTGAAATAACAGTGTTTCACTGCTGAACTTTAAGTTCTGTCACTTTATTGAAGGAGTTTGATCGTAATAATTTAGGAAAAACCTGTGAAATAACAGTGTTTCACTGCTGAACTTTGAGTTCTGTCACTTAATTGAAAGAGTTTGATTGTAATAATTATGGGAAGACTTGTAAAATAACAGTGTTTCACTGCTGAACTTTAAGTTCTGTCACTTTATTGAATGAGTTTGATTGTAATAATTTAGGAAAAACCTGTGAAATAACAGAGTTTCACTGCTGAACTTTAAGTTCTGTCACTTTATTGAAGGAGTTTGATCGTAATAATTTAGGAAAAACCTGTGAAATAACAGTGTTTCACTGCTGAACTTTAAGTTCTGTCACTTTATTGAAGGAGTTTGATCGTAATAATTTAGAGAAAACCTGTGAAATAACAGAGTTGCACTGCTGAACTTTAATTTCTGTCACTTTATTGAAGGAGTTTGATCGTAATAATTTAGGAAAAACCTGTGAAATAACAGTGTTTCACTGCTGAACTTTGAGTTCTGTCACTTAATTGAAGGAGTTTGATTGTAATAATTTAGGAAAAACCTGTGAAACAACAGTGTTTCACTGCTGAACTTTGAGTTCTGTCACCTTATTTAAGGAGTTTGATCGTAATAATTTAGGAAAGACCTGTGAAATAACAGTGTTTCACTGCTGAACTTTGAGTTATGTCACTTAATTGAAGGAGTTTCATCGTAAATGTAGGGAAAACTTGTGAAATAACAATGTTTCACTGCTGAACTTTAAGTTCTGTCACTTTATTGAAGGTGTTTGATCATAATAATGTAGGAAAAAACCTGTAAAATATCACTGCTGAACCTAACCTGTCAATTAACAGTGGTTCTCTGCAAAAATAATAAACAGAATTATCGGTAAATTTATTGCTTTTCCACTTTATTTTAATTCGGGTATTTCAATGTAATTTTACAGTAAATCTCTGGCTGCCAAGCTGCCAGACATTTACTGTTTTTTACCGATATTTTTCGTACAGTGTAGAATCAGATACCAAGAACATGCAAATGGAGTATATTTAAAAAAAAGTCTGTAATGTGTATTCTACGTTGTTATGGAATGAATGAGATATAAAAAATATTTAAATGTAAAAAAAAAGTTTATTTATTTTTTATTAATTTTGTTAATTTTGATAACGCGATAATTTGCTGTCTAATTAACGCAATAAACTGACAGCCCTAATATATATATATATATAAGTCAAGGGGGTGCAGAAAACTAATTCTGACAATCGACTATTGGTTTGCCTGATTTTAATTAAAAGTCGATGGCCTCCCCAGAGTGGCATGTATTACACGGTAGACTAATTACAGAGATTTGGAGCACAACACTGCCAGTGGAGCTGTCGACAAAATGCATCTGGGATCTGACATCCATCTGATAATAAGAAAGGGGGGGGGGGGGGGGGGGGGGGGGGGGGGGGGGGTTGGCGAGATGCAAACATGGAGCACCAAGATGCCTGGGTGACTTTGTTTAATAACGCTGCCAACATGTTCCTTGTGTCTACATAATTTCTAACTCCTTCAAGCACTGCAGACACAAGTGGTTTCCTTTCGACGGCTTTATTAAAGGCTTGGTCCTCCAATCCACCGTGAAAACTTGAACAGAAAAATATACGTTGCGTCAGGTCAACACAAACAATAATATACACGATATGAAAACAATACATCAGAAAAGCTAAATACAAACAAACATTAATTACCTCGTTGGCTGCATGCTACATAAAAAAGGGGTCTTGTTCTTCTGTTCTTGGTAACAGTCTTAGTGGTACACTACACATAGTCGTACACTCTTCGAATCTAGAGAGCCTGTACAACTCGTCTCACCATTCCTGCCGCTGCAGGTGTCTTAATGAGTCCCAGTCTCCCAACATCCCTGCCGCTTGCTCGCAGGTGTCTTAATCAGACCCAAATGTAACAACACAACAGCAGCCTAACGGGACACCACATATGACCAGACGTCAAAATGAATATATTATAAATTGTAGCAAATTAAATAATAAAGAAAATAAGAAATGAAACATAAATACATTCTCAAATATTACACTTACAAACTGAAATAACATAAATGATGAAACCATATAATGGCCACAGTTACACTACCACCAAATCGCACACACGTGGGATTTCTCTGAACATAATTTGGTTATCTTCTAAATTAAATATTTCTTGTGGTCATTCAGCTGCTAGTTGTGCCCCTCCTGGGGACTTGTACAGAACTTGTAAGTCGCCCTGTATAAAAGCGTCAGCTAAATGACTAAATGTAAATATCATTATTAACATAGGTTTTAGGCAAAACATTAAATTAGTCTGCTTCGAGTAGCGTTATAACCTTCTGTACAGGTATCAAGGAACACTTTTAGTTATAGGTTTACCTTTTAAGGTGGTGTCACTCACCAGCAATTTAAATTCTCTCACCCTACCATCTGACCCCGTGTATGGCCCTTAACATAGACATGTAAGTAAGAGACCATATCCTTTGAGATCCTTCCTTCCTTCTCTAACATGGATCGGACCAAAGCAGTCTATGCCAAGCGGTCTATGCCAGCGTAAGTGAAGGGTGGAGTTGCTTCCGATCTTGTGGTAAGTCACCCCCTCTTTGTCCTTCAGTACATCTTCTGTACTTTCTACACTTGACACATTCCGAGAATCTCTGTAGGCGATCCAATGATGATCTGTTCTCCTTTGCTTTAGTGTTGCACACAAAAGCCTTGTGGAGTTCAGGATCATCTTCCTTAATTTCTCCCACCTTGAGTTCTCCGACAGGTCGTTTTTTCTTCTTTTTTCTTTTCCCTTTTCTTTTCCTTTCCTTTTCTTTGAATGGTAACGGTATGTCGTAGTGACTATTGTTCTTTTGCGTGATGGTCTCTCTCAACTTCGACAGGCACTTGATATGTTCTTGAGACACAGGATCATGTTCTCCAGTTCTTTCTGAGAAGTCTGATTCAAGAACTCTTATGTCTGAGGGAGTCATTTCTTTTACTTGGGTTCGGCTCACATAGTATACTTCAGTCTTGAGATTAACAGAATGTTTCACACCTGCTGTTACTCGTCTCAATACTATGCGATGGCTGATTCCGATGGCGTCGCCGTAGTCTACGCAGGGATTCCCATGGCCAACAATACTCCATCCAAGGTCTGTACGCTGTGCATAAGGCTGACTTTCTTCGCCAGACACAACTTCCCTTGGAAGCAGGGCTTGTGAGCAGTCGTACCCAATGAGCAGACCTACTTTACAGTCCTGCATAGGTGCAATCTTTCCTTGGAGGTGCTCTAGATGGGACCACCCTTTTGCAGTTCCATCTGTTGGTATGTGTGTTCTGTTGGCTGGAATGAAATCCCGAGTATAGACCGGTGGTAACAATATCTTCTTACCAGAGTAAAAGCCACGGATTTGTAAGTTGTCTATTCTTTCAGAGCTTACTACTGTGGTTCTTGAGGTCATAGTAGAGAGCTTGACTTTGACCTTGACTTTGGTTGCTTCCAACGCTTCTGCTACTTCCCTTATAACAAAGGTTGTGTCGCTTTGAGAATCCAACAGAGCGTAAACGAGGACTTCTTGTGTTGGTTGAGTCGTGGATGAAAGCCACACAGGAATTATTGCAGTTGTTTGTGTGTTAGCTTCATGAAGTATTACTCTATGTGAAGTAGAGTTTGTCGCTGCTTCCTTGTATTGTGCTGATTGGGGTCTTTCTTTGTACCATTGTTGACTTGTACTTGGCTTTTCTTCATTTAGCTTTAGCTTGGCTTGTGGTGGTCTTTGTCCTTCTTTGGCTCGCTCCTCATGCAGACATGTAGGATGTTGCTTGTGGCACACGTCGCACACATTCCTACTGTTGCAGCTCTTTGAGTAGTGACCAGACTTGAGACAACCAAAGCATAGCTTTTCAGCTTGAACAAATTTGATTCTGTCTGTAACAGGTATCTCCATGAACTTCCTACATTTATGCAAAGTATGCCCGTACTTCTCACAGAAAATGCATGTTATGATGACAGTCTTTTCATTGGAACATGTGGTCAGTGCCTTTGCTTCAAAGCTTTGATATCTTGGGCTTTTTGTTTTTTCAGTCTCACCTTGTTTCAGTGACTGTAGTGATGTAACAGGGTTGCAGGCAATTTTCGCTTCTCTTGTCAGAAACTTTACAAATTGGCTGAAGGAGGGGAATTGGTTACGCTCTTCTTCTTCTTGGATAACCATCCTGTTCCATCTCGCTGTTAGCCAATCAGGCAACTTTAAAAGAATTTTCCTGTTTTCATTACAGTCATTTAAAAGGTCCAATGCCTTGATGTTGACCATGGCAGCCTCACAACTCCTGAGAAAGTCTGCAAACTCTCTGAGCTCAAAGCTGTCCTTAGATCCCATCTTGGGCCATGCTTGGAGCTTGTCTCTGTATGCTTTTGCTATTGTAAATGGATTACCATATCTCTCCTCCAAAGTCTTCCATGCTGCAACATAGGCAGATTTGGTTCCGAGTAAGAAATAGCCATCAAGTGCTTTCTTAGCTTGTCCACTTACATACCTACGGAGGTAGTATATCTTCTCCTTGTCTTCAATGCTCTTCTGATCAATCAGTATTTCAAAGGAAAGTTTCCAGTCATTGTATTTCAATGGGTCCCCACTGAATGATGAAGGTTCAGGAATTGGAATTCTGTTGACACTCAAAGCACCTGCCAGCATCTTAACAAGCTCTGCTGTACTGTCATTTGAGGAGGTGGTCACAACTTGTGGTACGGGAGACGTATACAGGGACAGAGGACTTGTGGGAGCAGGCACTTTGTTGTCTGCTACCCTCTCATGTTCTAGTACGTCTTCCGCTCTTCTGTGGCCTCCACTTGATCGTACACAAGAATTCTTGCTCGTGCTGCATTAAGACCTTTCACTGCCTCCAAATGCTGTATCTTTCTCCGCTTTTCCTCCAGAGTCCTTTGTATAGCTCCATGTTCTTCTTCCAGTTGAGTTTTAATTTTAGCTTCCTCTTCCTCTCTCTTTATTCTTCGTTCAACCTCTTCTGTTTCTCGTTCTAAACGACGTTTAACCTCTTCTGCTTCTCGTTCTAAACGACGCTTTATGCCTGCTGCCTCTTGCTCAGCTATCTTCTTTTTAGCTTCTGCTTCTAGGCACTGCATTTCCAATTGTTCTTTTTCTTGTTCTTTTAACACTTCCAGAACAGCTTGGCTTGCAGCAGCATCAGCGACAGCATCTCGTCGCTTTACAGAAGAACTGCTTGAATGCACTGAGGTGACTTTTCTGGAAGAAGTGGCAGAACCAGATTTATAGGTGCTTGAGTCAAAGAGAGAGCCTGCTTCTGGCCACTCTTTCTCTCCTTCTTCTAACACACTTCCCCCCAGTCTAAATGTGGCTCTGGACACAATTATCTCAGAAATCCCTGCACACAGATCCACTCTTAGACGCGTGTCCTGGTCTGGAGTTGAGATGTCACGTAGTTTATCATAAATATGCTGCACATCATTAGAAAGACCTGTGACATCTGTAATGATATCAGTAAGCAGCTCATTAGACAAATGTTCTGTTGATTGTGATAACGGACCTTTAGAAGATTTAACTTGTGTCCTCCATTTATTGTAAATGTAATTAAATCTTTGTTGAAGCGCTTTGATCGTATCCTCCTGCATTGCTTTACCCTTCTCTGTTAGAGTTCTGGTTCTTTGAGATCGTTTTGGTACCTCTTGCTGGGCTTCAGCACCTTCTTCCTGACCTTCTTCAGGGCGGTCTTGGGAGTTTGCACTATCCCTAACACTGTCCCCTACTTCAATTGCAGGCCTAATTGGCTCTGTCATTGTAAATCACTACTTTAAATTGACCAAAATTTGTAAAGAAAAAATAGTAAATACACCTTTAAACCTTTAGCCTGTTTTGTACTCAAATTTGAATTAAATGCAGTACTCTCCGAGCAAATCAAATTGCTTAATTCAATTGGCTTTCAAAATAACCTCCACATATATATATTAAGCGCTTCAGAACGCTTAGGAGCATAAATATTAGATGCCAATAATAGCCTTCACCTATAAATTATTCGTGCCTTTTATAGGTTATAATTTCCAAAACACACTTTAAATTAGAAATGTGTGTTCAATCAGAAATTATTTATACTTTAACGTTGACACCTTAATGTGTACAAATGGTTAGCTTCAGTTAAATTATATAGGCAAATAAGTCAAAACGTTTTAGCACGCACACCACAGTAATTAGAATTCACAGTCAAATATATTATAGAAACGTTTACAAAGCACTCTTCTTGACCTGACCACTCTTAACTTATAATGTCCAAGTCCTTTATGGCTTTATCTTGAAACGCTGCTCATTATACTGTGTGCATCTTCTTACTTCTTTGCATTTATGCGTGTAGTGCGTATTGTTTGTGACTCATCTGTCCTTTGATGTCGGCGCGCCGGCAGCGCAGCAAACAATTGTCGGGGAAGATCCGCTGGACGCCGGCCTTAAACTTGGACTTGCTTCATCGCCCACTTGCATCGATGAACAGTCGAGTTTTCACTCTAACTCCTTCAAGCACTGCAGACACAAGTGGTTTCCTTTCGATGGGTTTATTAAAGGCTTGGTCCTCCAATCCACCGTGAAAACTTGAACAGAAAAATATACGTTGCGTCAGGTCAACACAAACAATAATATACACGATATGAAAACAATACATCAGAAAAGCTAAATACAAACAAACATTAATTACCTCGTTGGCTGCATGCTACATAAAAAAGGGGTCTTGTTCTTCTGTTCTTGGTAACAGTCTTAGTGGTACACTACACATAGTCGTACACTCTTCGAATCTAGAGAGCCTGTACAACTCGTCTCACCATTCCTGCCGCTGCAGGTGTCTTAATGAGTCCCAGTCTCCCAACATCCCTGCCGCTTGCTCGCAGGTGTCTTAATCAGACCCAAATGTAACAACACAACAGCAGCCTAACGGGACACCACATACAACCAGACGTCAAAATGAATATATTATAAATTGTAGCAAATTAAATAATAAAGAAAATAAGAAATTAAACATAAATACATTCTCAAATATTACACTTACAAACTGAAATAACATAAATGATGAAACCATATAATGGCCACAGTTACATAATTGTTATTCACCTTGTGATCATGGTGTTATTCAGCACTTGTAGCAGGACAAAGCTGGAGCTGAACCACTATGTTTGAGTTACAAAGTCAAATCAGGTGTTTCCAGAGTTAGAATGACCTTTCAGCAGCAGCTGCAGTTGTGACGCATCTATAATAGATGTAGTTATACTAGTCCTTTTTATTCTATTTTTCTAGCAGGGTGACCTTGTTGAAACCAGAGTCTGTGTTGCAAGAGAAGTGTAAGAATAAACCATTAAATGCAGTAACAAGAGCAAAAGGACGATGGGTGGGTGAAAACGTTAGGTTATGACTATAACCAAGTTCTGTTAACACTAGTGAACGCTCAGCGTATCATTGCATATATCTCGCTTCAGCGTATATACACTGAATACATTTCAAAATGTACCTTTACATGCCAGCATTCATCTGGCCACACCCCCATCCGCTTACCTATATAAGCGGGGATGGGACCACACACTCATCTCCTTCCCAACAAATTTCACCACAATGAAAAATCAAGGGCCGCAGCGGCGTCGAGACGCTGAGCGTTCACTAGTGTTAACAGAACTTGGTTATAGTCATAACCTAACGTTCTGTATCGCACTAGCTCCCGCTCAGCGTCTCATTGCATAATAGGAGCTGAGTGGGAGCTAGAAGCTCGACAAATGTACCCCGCTGAGGCCCCCCACAACCATCAGAACAGGGAGGGCCGAGCCCCCCCGACCCCCCCTAATGGAGGGCACCCCCCCTATTGGAGGTTTCCCGGGAGGGCGACGGACCCGACCGTGCGAAGAGGCACTCAAGCAACTCAACGCACAGGGTGAGCAGACCGTGGCCTGACCCCACGACTACACACACGCACAACCCGCATGCCACCCGGGAACGAACGGAGGGAACAACCTCGTTACTGCCCCCAGAATCACGGGGTCAAGGGCAAACCCAACCCCGTGGCAAGGCCGTAGCAGCGGAGCGCGAAGGAAGGCCCAGACCCACCAAAGGGACTGGACCCCCTGGAACGGGGGCCCGGAGAAGTCCATGATGCCAGCATCAAGACCCCACCAGGTGGGCACTTAGTGACCCCGCCCCCCACATCGCCAGCGTATCCGGACAAAGGCCCCTCAGCCGAGCGGGCCCTGTCCCCCCAACAGTACACCGCCTGGCACACTGACCCTGCAGAACAGGCAGTCAGCATGGCCGTAAGCACACAAAAAAGGTCAACCAACGGAAGCAGGCAGCGCACCGGCGAAAAACCAGGCAACAGGCTGTTAACCCGAGCCTGGAGACTGCGGACGAGACAGGCGCCAAAGGAGTCAGCTGAAAACAACCGCCCCGGCGGAAGGGGCGTATGCTGGCGTTGTTGCATGACCAAGCCTCCATTTAAAAAAAAAAACCCACCCAGAGGGGTTGAGGCAGAGAAGGCTGACACGATTGGCAGACGTCATGAACATGCAGGGGCACCCTCAACCGGTTAACCCGGGAGTTGACACTGCTCCAACACACCAGGGAATCAACCACATTGGTGTTACCCAATGCGGTGGTTGTTCCTATAACCCCTCAAGAAAAAACTCCAAAACACACCTGCGGGTATACACCGGCTATACCGCAGTACAAGTGTTTCAGTTTTCAAAAAAGGGTTATTCCAGGCCTACGGGTCGACGAAACATTACTTCGGACCGGGCCCGGCGATACGGGAAGCACAGGGTCACCAGAGGAGGTCAAAGACCACCCCAACAGGCCCCTCTTCGCCATGCGTGAGAGAGGAGCGAAAATAATGGAGAACCAGCCCCAAGCACACCGTACTTGGTATTCCCAGGCGGTCTCCCAACCAAGTACTAACCAGGACCAACCTGTGTAGCGGCCGAGATCTGACGAGATCGAGCGTGTACAGGTTGGCATGGCCGTAAGCCATTACGACAGTGCAGAGTAAAAAACGTACCCAACTAGGGTCTCCATAGCGCTTAACCCTGTGACACCCGGACCGACCTGGCATTTTTCCCCCTGAAAAAAGCCCAAGTCCCTCAGGGTACCAGAACAGCAGATCTGCATCCCCGGCGGACAACGGGTGTAACTGACCCGGACCAGCGTGACCAGAACCAGTCCCATGCCCTAACCACGCCGACAAGCCTACTCCAGGAGAAAGGGCAGATATGCGTGTTGATCTTAAACATGAAAAGAAGGCGCCACCCAGACGTTCGGGGCGAAACGCGCCTGGTGGCCCACCCCCAGGGTGTGAGACCCCTCTACATATGTTTAGATCCATTCCGTCATCATCCCCCAGATATGAACGAGAATCCGTCGATAACCAAACCAGGTCGTCGGATTTGGTCGTCGGAAGAGGAAAAACCTCCATCCCAGTTGCTTTATAAAAACGCCGTTTTAACCTCAAGCAACCAAGGCGTGCCAGTCAGTCGCCTGTTTACAGAACACCCCGAGCTAGCACTATATGTGCGTCGGGACACACCCACATCAATGAACAGGCTATTTAGACCTGTCATTGAATCCCCAAGGCGCCCAGGGGAACGACAAGAGGGGTGTGATACTTCCTAACTCCAACTCTTTTTAATAGAAAAGAAGGAAGCACCAACAGTATGTATCCCAGCCTACACAGCCGGGGTAACATTTTTTCACATTTTTACATCCCACCACCCTCCCATAGGAAGGAGACGGGAATCCCCAGAGAGACTTCCCACGCGAGCTGTACAGATCGAAAAGAATATATTGAACCTTGAGCCATGTAAAAAATTGGTTTTAGGGCTCTCCGGGGAGGAGGCACTGAACCCATACACACTCAATAATCGAATTGAATCGAATACATACACAATAGAGTAGGACTCCTTCTTGAGGGTCCACTCACCTTGACAATCTGAGGAGGAGGCTCTGTACTCTGAAGGAGGCTCCCTCACATGGAAGGAGAGTCCCAACTCACAGAAGGCCCGAATAGGAGCTTGGTCAGGAGGAGCCCTGACCACCCCCTGAAACAGATCCATCACATGGACCTGAACAGCACACAGAAGTCTTACCAACAGAGACGCGCACAGTGACGTACTCTATGGCGGGCGAATTTCTGCGGTGCACACGCCCAATATTCCAGGGCGTGGGACCAGGAAACTCCCTCCCCCCATCCCCCCCCCCCCTCACCCTGTAACGTGCCGAACCGCAATGTGACAGGAACCTTGAAGGACAGGTGGGTTTACCCCTGACCAACAGAAAAAAGGGGGAGGAAAGGTTACCAGTTCACCCCTTTACGACCCCACACCCATGATACGATGTAATGACAAAAAGAGAGTATGACACAGTCATAGTCAGCTCCATGAAGCGTCTGACAGCTTCACACAGCGCATGAGCTAACCTGCTATCTGATTTTTACTAAGGAAAAAACACAGAATAGAGAGGGCTCTCCAAGAGCCCCGGTACCAAACTTACACATGTGCTTCTGTGGCCAGTCCAACCCAGTTGTAGGTCACATGACACACACAACCCATCATCACCTACAAAAAATGGCAAAAACACTCTACAGAGGAACGCCGTTTTTCATAATGAGAGAATACATAATTCTCGATTAGTATCGGCCACAGGCCTTGCTAAGCACACACGAAAGCGACCAAACGATCTTTTCTTTTAGGAAAATAAAGTTTCTCCAGCTGTTTTAGCACAACCTCAGCAATCAAGCTAAGGGTTACATCCCTACCACACAGTGACACAATGTAGTGCAACAACATGTCCGAGAGGAGGATGAAGAAGTCCCCAGGGAACCGGGGGGAAACACAATCCTCCTACTTTACCCTTAATACGGCCAGTTAAAACAGGAAAACCTGTTAATATGTGAACACACTGTTCATTGTCATTACAGGCTGAGAAAAGAATCATTCTTTACTCATTTGTCACTAAGCATAGCTTTATAGGTTAGTTAACCCCCTTAGTTGTGAGCATAGACGCCCACGTAATAGAGCAGACGATGCACGTGCTCTAGGACTATTGAACTTGGGGGAGCAAGTTTATGATCTTGCTCCACCACTTTTTGATCATATGAAAAATATGATATACCCCCCCCCCCAATATATAAATCTAACCATAACTATAGTCTATAACTATAATCAAATTAATAATACGCAATGACACTTAAAAACAAGTTTTTAAGTTTCCAAAGATTGCGAACCCCCCCCCCTGCCCCATTATGGTTTGATCCAGTACCTCCCAGGCAGCGCGTAGACCTTCAGCACACAGCGCTGCAGTCTGGCTGCACGGCTGCAGCGGGTAGGCTGAGTGTAAATCAAATCCCACAGAGTGTGTCATAATATTGGTGGCAGGCAAGCAGGCTTTTCCAGTAAGTTGTTCAAATAAAAGGATTATGTTAGACATAAGTTACTATTGAGTGGTAGTAGAACTTCTACGGTTCTACCACGCAATACAATAAAAGTGTTTCACGGTCCCGAATTGCGATCTGGTCATACGGTTTCCTCGAATAAATAATAATAACGTTTCCCTCTCTGGTTGGCGTTAGCTTTAGTGCTAGCCGCTAGCTAACGTTATCTAGATATGTGGTGTGAGGCACTGTGAGCTGGATGACGTTGACTTCATTTGCAAACGTTAACGCTATCTATATGGCAGACGAGCAGGGCCGTATTAACGACGGCCGCGGCCCGTGGGCCTATAGTGACGAGGGGCCTCCATTTTTTTTTTTCCCTTTTTTTTTTTTTTTTTTTTTTTTCTTTTTTTTTGTGAGATCGATGTCATGATTGTGCACTGCAGACTCAGGGAGGAGGCAGAGAAGGAGAGAAAGAGACACAAGATTTACAGGTAATGGAAATATATCTTTTTTCTCTTTCTTATTAAAAACTTGGCCTATTTGAAAGGAGATTGATTTAATAAAAATGAATGAGCGAAAAATCAATATACAGTGTATATACAGTATATATATTAATATATTATTATTATTATAGTAATTGGCTATCATACTGCAATATAAACTGAGTTTTATAGTGAAAAGAGCAGCTCTCAACTATAACTAGGTGGCCATGGTTGTGAGTACACGGTACATATAAACACACATGATGTTTCTCAACACAACAAACCAGATAATTTTCACATCTGTAACAACAACCCGATTTGCATGGAGAAGCTAAATACCAGTGACAAGACAATTCACACATAACTCGCGTCGTATCCAAAATGTAGTGCAGCAACACTCGTTTTGGAAAACATCGTTATTTACAAAACATTTAGAAGGGAAAGCAAGAAGACGTGCTCAAGGTCTGGTCCAGACCTTGCCTACCCGGAGCGTAGATCAAGCGAAGTGCAGTCTCAAGGCACCGTAGTAAACACAGCCATTCTGTGTTGTCGATCTGGGCAGCGTCGCCGCTCCATCCCGTCGCTACGGTCCCGCTTGTTGACGCAGTCCTTGCCGTCCTGGCCCAGGGCAGGTTCGACGAACATCCTCTGTCAAAGATGACGTCGTAGTCAAGAGTGTTTAAAACATGTTATAATCAAAGCACGTTCAACAGAGTAGCATTAAGCTAACGGCCGCTCTAACCGTCTCCCGTGAGGGAGAGGGGAGTTGGGAACCGCGGCGGCGTGCGAGGGGCCGGAGCCACCCCGCGCTGGGCCTCGGCCAATAGCAGCAAGCTAACGTTTCCTAGCCTAGCCCAGGTAGGCCACCTAGTGATCACAGCAGGCTAGCGCCGCAGCTAACAGCTGACTGGCTAACAGTAGGCCACCACTAGCACGTAAGCTAAACAGCTATCACCTGAACTTGTACACAATGATATAACACTCACTCAGACAAGCCGCCATTCTGAAACCCTCCTCACTTTTTAAGAGAAAAGAGAAACAAGAGGTTAACACAGTTTTACAACGGTGATTTTACCAACACCCGACGGAGCCAGCACAATACCCAAATGGCCTGTAGCTGACTTTAACACAGATCTTCCGCTACCGAACATCTATGCCCATATTTCCTCGTGAGGAATACTCTCATTTGGATATGAAAGACGGGGCCTACACGGTGACAGAGAAAAATCCACTCGTCCAGAAAACACAGGGATCACCAGTGTTAATGGTCGTGGCCCACTAGTTAACTAATGGGCTTCAGACCAAGGTTTTCTGCTGTTGCCTAAGAGGCTGAACAAAAGAACCTAGTCTGGGGCCGGTGTTCATAAACATTGTCAGCTAGCCCCCGTAGCACTAACAGACAAGTGAAGCTTGCAAGCAAAACAGTACTCACCAACCTGGAAAACACTGCTTCTCACAACAGCGGCGCGTCCTACAGTTCAGCTGTGCTGAAGGTTTTACCGCAACCAGACACAGCAAAGAACTGTAGTTGAGAGGCATGTAGCGGCGTGCTCCCCATACGAACCCGGTGGAGGTTTTAGAATGATCACCATCTTCCAGACACTCCAGTGACGCAGACAATATCGCCGTATTTTCTCGAAAATAGTGAGAGAGAAAATAAAGATATGATGTCAACGTATCTCCTTGTTCCTCCTTTCCTCAGAGTAAATATTTGTCTTCACGTCAAGTGGGCATGTGAGCAGCACGTAGCTTGTGATGAAATTTGAGAAGGAGATGAGTGTGTGGTCCCATCCCCGCTTATATAGGTAAGCGGATGGGGGTGTGGCCAGATGAATGCTGGCATGTAAAGGTATATTTTGAAATTTATTTAGTGTATATACGCTGAAGCGAGATATATGCAATGAGACGCTGAGCGGGAGCTAGTGCGATACAGAACAACACAAGTGCCTCTGCAAAACCTACACTTCATTGACCATTGGAATTCAAGCACTAAAGGGGAGCTTTAATCTTAGCTAGTTTAGGGGTTTTCTTTTAGATTTTGATGCTATCATTGACAGTATTATTGTGTATAGGCTGATCACACACAGCTGCTTTTGCATGTAAAACATGGTCAAATGACTTGATCCAAGTAATACTATACGGTACGTATGGTACACACTGAAACGGTTTCACAGTAAATTTCGCAGAGTAAATTTTACTCAAACTGAGTCCATTTGAGCCCAAGTGAGTACAATTTTACTCAGTTTGAGTTAAATGTACTCAGTTTGAGTAAAATGTACTCAGCGAATTTTACTGTAATTTGGTACGGATACGCGTACCTTTATACCCCTATTGATTGGCCTTCTCTTGAAGAGAGACGCCATACACATTGGTATTTGTTTATTTACAAAGTCCTTATTGGTAAGCCTTACATCATAATGTTTCTGGATTGGAACTTTGGACCCTATCTAACTCGTTCAAATGACTTGGCTTAATGTCCCATAAGCATGTTTGTATGTTTGTTCTGATGTATTTTCCTTTAATGCTCCTGACTCATGGACAGGGGTGCAGTCGTAATATCAGAACTGCCTGTACGTAAATTATGCCACGTGCACGCGCTAGCATGCGCATATATGTTCCCTCGCGTGCGCACAGAACAGATGATTATTATGCATAAATAGTAGGAAACATGTTTGTATAGGAAGTTACTAGTTTTAGTTTAGTTTTTGTAAATATTGCCTTGAAATAGAGAAGCTGAAAAAGGTAGCAGGATGTAGCCTTCAATATATAAAGAAATTATATTGTCAACAGATATGGTTGAAAAACAAACAATGTTTTAAATGTAATTGTAGATACAATATTGTAGTTACAATTTCTTTAATTGAATTAACTTAAACTAGAAAAGTAAATACAAACTAAATTAACAATATAACTTACAGTTTACAGTTTCCTTCTGAAGCACAACTAAATGTCTCATACTTCCAGTCGGGACCATTTGGTTCCACAGCTCAAGCAAACCCCCACCAATTGATACAGGGCTTGTATTTTGGTTTTGCACTTCAGCTTTCTTTGTTATGCTATTGGTATCCTATTATTATGCAAAGACTAGGTGATAGATAAGTGCCGGGTACTTGGCGCACGGCGCGACGAGTCGAGTGAAAGTTGTGGACGCATTTTTGTGTGCGTGCGTGTGCAGGTGCATGCACATCCGTGCGCATACTTCTGCTCAGAAAACTGCTGGGTCGGCGTGGTACCGCGTGGGACCACCACTGCCCCACTGCTCATGGACCATTATTCAAGACACTTTAAAGATCAATACACTTCCAACCTATGCACAGTTCAAAACCATGATCACAAATCATTGTACAGTATATCAATCTGTAAAAGTTTTGGCTGATTTTCTTATTTTCTATCTTGTGTTTTAGGTGATTTCCCCTGTTTTTATCTTGTGTTACTACTTTTGATGTTGTCTTATTTATTTTAATTGTCTGTTTACTCAGCGTCATTGTAAAGGAGGGCGACCTCAATGGTCTTTGAGTTTTAAATAAAGATTTGATGATGATGATGATGATGATGATGATGATGATGATGATGATGATGATGATGATGATGATGATGATGATGATGATTCTTCTAGCTACCCCTGTGGAAAGGTGTTCTGTTTATATACTGAATAATATTCATTAGACTATTATTACTACTATGGTTTTTAATTATTTTTCAATGGCATTCACTTTGGTAAAGACAAGGCCAGTGTATTTATATAGGTATGTCATACACAGAAGCAATTTAAAGTAATTTTACATAAAATAGATGAAAAGGAAATACCATTAAAAAAAATATTGGAAAAAATATAAAAGACAAAAATAAATTGAAAGAAGCCAAGATTCTGGCATATCTAAGATCTTCCAATAGTTTATTCCAACTATATGCAGCATAAAAACTGAATGCTGCTTAATCTTGGGAACGGTTAGCAGGCCGGTCCCTGATGACCTATGAAGTCTAGACTCTAGAGCAGGGGTCGGCAATAGGCGGCCCCCGGGCCGAAATTGGCCCGCCAGCAATAATTTCTGGCCTGTCAGTTTATTTTGAGAATATGATATTTATTTTATTTTCATCATATTATTTTTATTATATGCATACTTGCATTATGCATTATGTTTTATCCATGTTGAGAGTGAATAACAGGTATAGGCAGTGAGGTGCAATGTGCCGTATGTGTCTATATTAAAGGCAGCCCAAGAGTGCTTCCGCATTCGCCTGATTGGCCCCGGTAGCGTGTTGCTTAATGACAGCGGAAGAGTGCAAGGGCGCTTCCGCATTCTTCGCCGCGCATGCGCATGAGGTCCTTGCTTAGTTCAGACGCCCCATTCAACACGGTGAATCCCAAACTCGAAACTCCGTTAAGCTCCAGAGAGAGAGGCTGAAAACCGCCAGTTCTTGCCCGACGGATGGGAGCCGAATCGGGATCCGAGTTTTCTGATGAATAGCCCCAAAACATGGAGGTCGCGATTCGCGAACGGCGACGGCTTCGCTGACCAGAGCTCTCTCAGATTCAAAATTGCAGCCTGGAACATACATGTTTCGGAACCAATGTGTAACTAGACAGTTACAATATAACATTTATATGCACCATGGAGCCTGACGCTGCTATGCCCTGCTTCGTGCCGGTGGCCGGACTATACTCAAATCAACTCTAAATGGATCTAATCAGTGGATTGCATATTTTCTTCAAGAAGCAGAATAAGGCTAACCCTCTCTGCCTATTGGGACATCATAATTGGGCTACAAACTTGAAGACGTGGTATTATTTGGATTATCGAAGCTTTTGGACTGCAATAAGAAGATTTTGGATCTGTTTACCGCGCACAGGATCTACCAAAATGAACTGATAAGACACTTGGACACTTGGACTAATAATGCATTCAGTCATTTGGACGGAGTTGTTAAAACTCACTCCACTCAAATCAATAGAGTTATATATCACTCTATTCAAATCAAATTTAAAGGGACGTGGCTGGGATAAATTGTGCCAGTCAGTCAGCCAAAACAAATTCTTGGACCAAGGTCGAACCGAGAGCTCTGGAGTCGAAGGCTCTCTGGGAGATAAGAGTGGCGAGCGGCGTCCCACAACCCCAATCCCTAGTCCCCCCCCCCCCCCCCTTCCTCTGCATTGGCGCTGCACTGTCGGCTGCCTCGTGTGAGGGAGACCTCCCCCACGCAGGACTTGGCTTGTGCACTCCCCCCCACTCCCCCCCACCTGAATGATTATGAAATGCGCGAGGCAGATTCACTTCTGAATGATTATGAAATGCGCGAGGCAGTCACTGTACATCACTTCTGAATGATTATGAAATGCGCGAGGCAGTCACTGTACATCACTTCTGAATGATTATGAAATGCGCGAGGCAGATTCACTTCTGAATGATTATGAAATGCGCGAGGCAGATTCACTTCTGAATGATTATGAAATGCGCGAGGCAGTCACTGTACATCACTTCTGAATGATTATGAAATGCGCGAGGCAGATTCACTTCTGAATGATTATGAAATGCGCGAGGCAGATTCACTTCTGAATTATTATGAAATGCGCGAGGCAGTCACTGTACATCACTTCTGAATGATTATGAAATGCGCGAGGCAGATTCACTCGTCACTGTACATCACTTCTGAAGTATAAACAAACTAGCTGACTGAACTAGAAAGCGTAACGTTATTATGTTATTTCGCGTTTTTAACAACCAACTACCAGATTCAGTCGTCACTGTACATCACTTCTGAAGTATAAACAAACTATACTGCTGTGACGATTTTGAATATCTTAACATGTATTTAGAGCACCTGGGGGAGCCTCATGGTGGTCAATTACTACGGAAATGTTGTGTCTTACTAATAATAACTAATTCCGCGGTCAATATAAGTCTCTGTGATACTTTCTGAATATGATTTGGGAATGGGCAGGGTTATATTAGAAGAAAGACAGTGTAAACAATATAATTAACTCTGAATATAATAATGAGGAAAAATAAACAGGGTAGGGTAGTGCACCTTGTTGTGTTGTACAGTGTATCCTGTTTATTTTTCGTCATTATTATATTCAGAGTTAATTATATTGTTTACACTGTCTTTCTTCTAATATAACCCTGCCCATTCCCAAATCATATTCAGAAAGTATCACAGAGACTTATATTGACAGCATAAACAGCATATTATGCATACAAAAAAATGTGAATTTGATTTTATGGATATAAATCTAGAGCAAATGGAAAAGCTTCTCTTGTCCATACAGTGTGACAAACCTTGTGGTCATGATAACTTAGATGGTAAACTGCTCCAGCTGGCAGCCAGAATTGTAGCAAAGCCACTGTGTCATATTTTTAATCTATGTCTAAGTGAGGGTGTTTTTCCTCAAATGTGGAAGATAGCTAAGGTCACTCCACTTCCAAAAAATGCTAAACAGCCTTTTAATGGAGCAAATAGTCGACCTATTAGTATCTTGCCAGTTTTAAGCAAAATCATGGAAGGTGTTGTTTTTAAACAGATTCAGCATTACCTCTCAGAAAACAGTATAAATTCTCAATTCCAACATGCATATAAGGAGGGTTATTCTACATGTACAGCTTTAACACAATTAACAGATGACTGGCTACAACAAATTGACAGGAAGCGAATGGTGGGTACTGTACTACTGGATTTCAGTGCAGCTTTTGACCTCATAGATCACGAGTTGCTGCTCATAAAACTAACTGCATATGGATTCAGAACTGCAGCTGTTAACTGGATAAAAAGCTATCTATGTAACAGACATCAATGTGTTGTGTTTAATGGTACCCTGTCCAACTTTAAATCCCTACAGTGTGGAATTCCACAATGAAGCTGCCTGGGGCCCCTCTTCTACTCCATTTTTACAAATGATTTGCCATGGGTATTAGAAAATACATGTATGGTTATGTACGCCGATGATACTACAATGTATGCATCATCAGACAAGACAGAAGAGCTTAATGAAGTCCTTCAGAGAGATTTGAACTTAGTGTCCACTTGGGTGTCTGAAAACAGGCTGAAGTTAAACATCTCAAAAACCAAGAGCCTAATATTGGGATCCAAGCATACTATAAGAAAAGACGTGAAGCTAAGTATATCTTTAGACGGAACAGCTATTGAGCAAGTTAGAGAGGCAAAGCTGTTGGGTGTCACACTTGATGGAACACTCTCATGGTCAACTCACACCAACAATGTGGTTGCCAAAATGAGCAGAGGTATTTCAATTATCAGAAGGTGTAGGTATTTTCTAGCCGATCTGATATTGAAGCAAGTGATACAGTCATTAGTTCTTTCTCACCTTGACTACTGTCCAGCTGTCTGGTCTAATGCCTCAAGACAAGAGCTCAATAAGATCCAGCTCACTCAGAACAGAGCGGCCCGTCTGGCCCTGAACTGCTCAATGAGAAACAGTGTGGAGGGGATGCATACCAAGCTGTTGTGGTTGAAGGTGGAAGACAGACTGGATTGCAGCCTGATCTTGTTCATGAGGAATATATATATCTCAAGAGAACCTATCTGTTTGTATTCACAGCTAACATGTACACATGATCGACATAAGTATAATACTAGGCATGCCTGTAGGGAAACGTTCACACTGCTACTACCAAAAACCAATGCAGCAAAGAAAACTGTGTTATATAGAGCCATGTCATATTGGAATAAACTGCCAGTACATCTTACTCAGATAACCAGTAAGATAAGTTTTAAAAATAATTTGAAAAGAGCATTGAGAGAAAAAGAAATTAGTTTACATTAAAGAAAAACACAGATACTGTAGTTTACACTGTAAAGATATGACTGTCTGAGAGTTTAATCCCTTTTATTGTATTTTCTGTGATCTGATACTCTGTTTGTGTACTGTAATGCTATTTGGAAATATTTTTATATTTTTATATGTAGGAATATTGGAATATATTTTTAAATGTATGCTACTATAATGTTATGTATGTATGTACTGTTTTTGTTGTGTGTGGACCCCAGGAAGACTAGTTGTTGCTGCGGTGATGACTAATGGGGATCCGTAATAAAGATAAAGATAAAGACAGCGGAATTAGTTATTATTAGTAAGACACAACATTTCCGTAGTAATTGACCACCAGACTCTCTCTTAAGGCATTAACTGGGTTAATTAATATAAATGTTATATTGTAACTGTCTAGTTACACATTGGTTCCGAAACATGTATGTTCCAGGCTGCAATTTTGAATCTGAGAGAGCTCTGGTCAGCGAAGCCGGCGCCGTTCGCGAATCGCGACCTCCATGTTTTGGGGCTATTCATCAGAAAACTCGGATCCCGATTCGGCTCCCATCCGTCGGGCAAGAACTGGCGGTTTTCAGCCTCTCTCTCTGGAGCTTAACGGAGTTTCGAGTTTGGGATTCACGTGTTGACTGGGGCGTCTGAACTAAGCGAGGACCTCATGCGCAAGGGCGGCGAAGAATGCGGAAGCGCCCTTGCACTCTTCCGCTGTCATTAAGCAACACGCGCCCCGGTAACGCACGCAATGCGCATTTTCTTTTTTGCCACTGACTAATCGCCGAAATGGAATACATATTTATCCAAACGAGGACCAGATTAGCCCAGCTGTCACTTTATTTTGCGCGACTGTACATTGTAACGCTAACACAGCCCAGCTGTCAACTGTACATTGTAACGTTATGTTATTTCGGGCATTTATAACGTTATTTCGCGCGACTGTACATTGTAACATTATCACTGCCCTTTTGTCTTGTTTACATCAGGTGCATTCATTCATTCATTCTCCTCCCGATGTGTTCGTTCAACTTGCGTTCCGCCAACACATATGTAATATTAATAGGTTTTGCTATGCATAGAATAACAGAATGCAGAATAAGTAAGACAACGGATACGTTTAACGAATTCCATATAAATCGATAGTTTTAACATTAAACATTCAACATTAAACCGGTCCGTGGCGTCAGATAGACGGTTGCACGTGCATAATGTAGGATAGACCGATAGAGAGGCGCTTTATAATACAATGGAAAAAAGACAAAGGTATAATGTTCAGTGCATGTATATGTCGTTTACAGTTTATTATGCCACCTATGCAGCTTGTTTATTTTGACAGAGTTAAAATGTTTTCACTATCATTATATTAAATTAGCCATTGTTTTTGGTTCTGGCCCGCCATACAATGGCTTGGGGAAAAATTGGCCCGCGGCCAAACCTAATTGCCGACCCCTGCTCTAGAGGGTTAGTTTTTTACGACTGCTTTGACGCATTTTGCACATCAGAGTTTCAATGTGCAAAACTCAAAATGCAAATTGCCAAACTGACTTTCAAAATTCATACTCTAAGTTTACTAAATGCTATGCTTACATATAAAGTGCATAACTCTTAACTCATTGAGTGCCACAAACTTTCTATCTGACGCTGCGTGCATACAAACGCATGTTTTATGATGGAGTTTCGGTAAAGTACACATAAAACAGACGTTACCTTTGGTTTAGAGGTACTTCATTTCCAGTGATGGGAGTAACGGCGTTATAAAGAACGGCGTTACTAACGGCGTTCGTTTTTTCAGTAACGAGTAATCTAACGGATTACTCTTCCAATCTTAATAACGCTGTTACCGTTACTGCCAAAAAATGCTGCACGTTACTGTCTATGATTGAAGCTGTTTTTTTCATCAGACAGATCTCTGCGCCGAGAGGCATACTGTCCTTCTCAGCCAACCTCAGCGCGATTGGGGTAAGACAATCAAAGGTAGAGGTGGGCGGGTGCCTCCAGAGTCTGACACAGCCACAACACAAGCGACTCAGTCAGCGTACGTGTATGTTTTGATAGTTTGTTTGGCGGCCAAATAATCCAAAACTAATCCAACGAACAACACAAGCGAGCAGTCAATGACAGACCGCGGGTCCATGAGCGTTTTTTGTTCACTCTTGTGTTAGTTGTGTGTTGCACTGCAGTAGTGGAGGCTCTACTCTGCTGACATAGTGTTGCACTTCCTGGTTTAATAGCACAGTCTTCAGGTGCTCAGAGTCAGATATATATATATCTGTATGTCATGCATGTATTAAATGTCATGATTAGATTTGTTTAGATGATTAGATTAGATTCTTATATGAGAGAAAATGGTGGTTTTTTCAATGTATATTTGGTTATAAACTGATATAAAGAGACGCTTTAAGAGGGTAATATCATTATCATCACGGGATGATATTGACGGTGGTGGAACCAGTGGTTTCACAGGCCGCGTCAGCAAGGGTGTTTGTTTTGAATTCCTTGTAAGAACAAAGATAACGGAGCGGTACAGAGCGAGGGAGAGGGGTGACCTCTTTAATGCAACAGTGAATGAAACGTTTTGAAATGTGTGTAAAGGTTAAACGCGGTTGTCATGACAGCGCGTCGCCTGACAACCAGAAGAGGGGCGGGGCTATCGTTTCTATGACGAAGATCCTATAATGCTGACAGTGGTTCCGGGTAGGGCAGACTAAAATCTGACTGAGACTAAGAGGGACAAAACCAGAAGAGACTCTCTCTCCTCTCACCACGGAGGGGGGGGGGGAGGAAGAATGCCACATCATCATTAGCTTCGGCTAACGCGAGGAGGGTTTTAGGCTAAAGACCAGGCCTGACCATTATCGGACTGAATAGAAGCAAAAGGACAATAGACTGAACACACCGAAAGATCATTAGAATAGACTTTTCAAGGACAATAACATCTGTTAACATCTGAGCTGAGGTTTCTGTTTATCAAATAAACCACGCTTCTCCTTGAAAGGTATTTCACGTTGTCGAAGTGTCGAATTCTTACGGAGGTGGAGAATTATTATGCTTTGCGGATTGTACTAACGGGGAGAGATAAGGATCTTATCAGCCAGTGTCGGAGACGTCAGGACCATTAAAATGACACAACGCAGAGGAATTGGATGGAGAGCCAAACAGACGAAGACGTGGTACTGGCCAGATTGATCAGGATCTAACAGTTTGTTGCCGATGACAGCCGGATTTGCAAGAGATAAGAACAACGGCTAAAGACTTTTTCAATAATGGGGCGACAGTGGACAACAGTCATCGTGTGTGGGAGAATCATGATCGAGCAAGGCCGGCCAGCCCTGGGAGAGAGCGGCGAGTCGAGCGGTCAGGAGGCGAGCCAGCGCTGTAGGAGAAACAGCGCTTAGGAAAAAGATGTGAGTTCACTGTGCACACACGGTTGTTTTGATCTTTTAAGCCAAATAAAAACGAACAGATGCATCCGTAAACATTTCTAGTTTGACACAGAGAGAATGCCAGCTGTAATAATATGAGCACAGTGCCACTGTGTAGGAGATGAGGAGGGAGGCAAAGGGGAGATGTGCATTCAATTAAAGGGGCAACATCGTATTTAGTTTGATTACTGTTCAAAACGCAGAAAGCGGGAAGCGGACTGTGACGTGAAGGGAGCAGTGAACAAACATTACGGGGGTGGTCGGTAGCGGGAGAATGTTTGAGGCATTAAAGGGACAGTGAAAAAAAAAAAGGAAAAAAAGGCACCGAGACAAGATGGCCGCAAAGGGGCCACGAGGAGGATGTAGACAAGATGGCCGTGAGCCACGAGGAGATAACAACAGATAAGAACCAGGAAGTGACACGTCAACTAAAACACCATAGAGGAGGAGTAGGTCGCCACCTAGTGGCGGAGGGCGGGGTAGTGCTGGGGAGTTTTCCATTACCCATAGGGGAATATTCAGATATCGGTCTCTATGACCATCTAGTGGCGGGGTGGGGGAGTGACTCCAGATTGAGTACAAGAAGGGTGCGATTTTTATAGTAATGCTAGTGTTTCCAGTTAGGAGAGTTTAATTTAATTAAGGAGTTAAATTTTTTCAAATTACCAACTGCTTGTGTGTATACACGGTGGTGTATGTGAGAACTTTGTAAAGGAACTCAAAGTGTAGAATAGAGCAACGGACCGCTCCAGAGCAACGGACTGCTCTGTGTAGAATAGAGCAACAGACTGCTCCAGAGCAACGGACTGCTCCGTGTTTAGGATAGAGCGACGGTACAGCTCCAGGGCGACGTAGACAGCCCTGTGTGGTATAGAGCGACGGGACAGCTCCAGGGCGACGGAAACAGCCCCGTAGGGTATAGAGCAACGTACAGCTCCAGGGCGACGTAAACAGCCCCGTAGGGTTTAGAGCAACGGACAGCTCCAGGGCGACGGAGACAGCCCCGTTTAGGGTAGAGCAACGGACAGCTCTGTTGTATGTTAGATAATAGTATGAGTACGTGTATGTGAGTTAGGGGCAGGGAACCAACCTGCTCTGTTGTATGTTAGAGCGATGCTCGGTTGGATGTTATTATCATAATAATAATATCGATATACGGGTTAATTAAATAGTTTAATTATTGAATGGGTTAAATAAGAATTGCACAGAGAGATGAGAGGCGGTTAATTAAATAAGTTTAATTATGAAATAAGAGGGAGTTCGATCTCCAGTGGGGCCTTCTCACACCTAATAAATAGGCAGAGTCTTGAAGACATGTCACCAGAAGAACTGGCGCGTGCTGGGGGTCAACCTGGGATGAACAGATAGAGCGCGGAGTGGGTATCGTTTAGCTGCTGGTGTCACGCCGGAAGACAACAAACAGGGAACAGCCCTGTAGGATTAGATATGGGTGTTGAGAAGGTGGGGGACTAATAGAGAACAAATAGCGCCATGGGCTGTAGGACACTCACACCGTCCAACAGTCTGAAAGGGCGTGGCCATGGCAGGGGCTTGCAGAGGAAAGATATATAGAGAACTGGAGATAACTCCATGAACGAGCTGCAGGCCCAAAGCCACGGTAGACTAATAGAAAACACCGGGTCGAGTGTACAGAAAAACTGCTGGCGTGGTGTTTCTGCTTTCAGAGTCTGGAGAGGGCCGACAGCGGTGGAGATGAGCCTCAACCAAGATGACCGACGGGGCGGAGACGGCCAACGGGGCGGAGACGGCCAACGGGGCGGAGACGGCCGACGGGGCGGAGTCCAGCGGTCGCAGGCGGTGTTGCCGAGGGGAGAACGAGGCGGACATCGGAGGGGGTTTCCCTGCGGAGACGCTGTTTAGAGAGCGTTTTGAAACAACAGAGCACGGGCGGTGAATCAGGGACAAAACAGGGACTTCCTTTCAGAGTCAATCAGGAGATCGAGAGACGAGACAACAGCAAGAAGTCCTGTGTTCATTGATTAGGAGTATGAGATATAAATGGAGGATTCATATAGAACAGGGGTCAGCAACCTTTTTGACATGGAGTGCCTGTTTGAAATATAGTTGTAACTAGTGTGCCTCAACAATATTCCATGCATCGTAATTTTTTTGTCTCATAATCAGGTATTTTTAATGGTAATTTTTACATTATTACATTATTATTGTTATTGTTATTATTAACAATATTATTATGATGGTTGTATCAACCCTAAATTTGAGTTGGGGCGGGGGTGCAATGCAGACAAACAGTTTTGCTTTACTGAGCTCCGTTATCTGGGGGCTGTAGTTGGTCACTTTAAGATGCACACCGGAGCATCTTTTAATCCAACTGTTTGCTGTTCTCTGATATTTTCTGACATTTCGTTGATGCGTCGCTCGACACTTCAAGCTGACATGGGGATATCTTTTATCCTTGATTTGATTGTCTCTTTGTTTGGCAAGCCTTCAAACAAAACATCTGAGCTACAGAGAAAAGCCTCCTTGATATACTCGACTTACAAAAAAGAACCTGTGGGAGGATTTCAACAAGATAAATGCGACAACAGTGCAAAATATTTCACTATAATATTTCAAAGCAAAAAAAAAAAAATATTATAATTTTTTATATATTTTTTTTATGCTGCCCCCTGTGCCAATGAAAATGCCCCCTATGCAGGCACGCGTGCCTAGTGTTGCCTACCCCTCATATAGAAGATATATGTATAGAAGGATATATATATAGAAGGTAGATAAGAGGGAAAACAGTAAAACAACAGGATATAATTATTGGGAGCAGACAGAGGAGCTCTAATTGTTATGAGTCGTTGGATGTTGTTGGTGTTGGTGATCTGTTTCGGTTCCCTTTGTGCACAAAGGGGGGCGCAAAACAGACATCAGGCAGCAAGATCACTGGGTTGACCGTGGGCCGTCTTCATTTCTTGTGCACGAGAGATGAGGTTGGTTTGCTTCAACCACAGGCTATTTTTGGCATAATTAATTAAAAAACCAAATAATGATTTATGATTCTGAAGGGGTGATAAGAATCAAGGGGGGATTGAGAGAAAATGGTGGTTTTTTCAATGTATATTTGGTTATAAACTGATAAAAAGAGACGCTTTAAGAGGGTAATATCATTATCATCACGGGATGATATTGACGGTGGTGGAACCAGTGGTTTCACAGGCACAGGCCGCGTCAGCGAGGGTGTTTGTTTTGAATTTCTTGTAAGAACAAATATAACGGAGCGGTACAGAGCGAGGGAGACGGGTGACCTCTTTAATGCAACAGTGAATAAAACGTTTTGAAATGTGTGTAAAGGTTAAACGCGGTTGTCATGACAGCGCGTCGCCTGACAACCAGAATAGGGGCGGGGCTATCGTTTCTATGACGAAGATCCTATAAAACTGACAGTGGTTCCGGGTAGGGCAGACTAAAATCTGACTGAGACTAAGAGGGACGAAACCAGAAGAGACTCTCTCTCCTCTCACCACAGAGGGGGGGGGGGAGGAAGAATGCCAGATCATCATTAGCTTCGGCTAACGCGAGGAGGGTTTTAGGCTAAAGACCAGGCCTGACCATTATCGGACTGAATAGAAGCAAAAGGACAATAGACTGAACACACCGAAAGATCATTAGAATAGACTTTTCAAGGACAATAACATCTGTTAACATCTGAGCTGAGGTTTCTGTTTATCAAATAAACCATGCTTCTCCTTGAAAGGTATTTCATGTTTCAGATTCAGATTCAGACAACTTTATTGATCCCTGTGGGGCAATTCATATTTGCAGCTTCACCACAAGCAACAAAGACAAACAAACAACAAAACATCTGAACGACAGCACGGAAAATAAAAAGAGAAACACTCCATGTGATACAATCCAGCAATAAAAGTTAAAGTAAAAACAGACAACCAAGTGCAAAAGGCTACTTAAAATGACTACTGTCTGTGTTTAAAAGTCTGATAGCCGAGGGGACAAAAGATTTGGCGTAGCGGTTGGTCCTACTTGGTGGGACGTCATAACGGCGGCCAGAAGGCAACAGTGAAAACCGCTGAGACAGAGCATGGAGGGGTTGATTAATGATGCTCGTCCCCTTCTTGACCACCTGGTCCGTCCAGAGAGAACATAGGTCTCTCTGTTTTACTCCAATTATTTTGGAGCGCACTTTCACAATATACTGTAGGCTGTTCCTATCTTTAATAGACAGGCCACTGAACCAGCAGATAAAAGAAAAAGTTAGGAGGCTTTCAATAAAAGAACTATAAAAAGTGCTCAGGGTCTTCGCACTAACATTAAAAGAGTTCAGCTTTCTTAGCAGGTAGATACTCTGCTGACCTTTTTTAACAATAGACTCTGTATTTAGGTTGAACTTCAGTTTACAATCAAACACAGTTCCCAGGTATTTGTACGATTCAACAGTCTGGACGTCCTCATCGTGAATTACACTAGCTACACTGGCTTGATGATCAGGGTTGTGTCTGAAGTCAATTATCATGTCCTTAGTCTTAGAGACATTGAGGTCCAAGTAATTCTCATCACACCAATTCACAAAGTCGTGAAGTACAGGTCCATGATCAGTTTCGGAGCGCTGCAGTAGGGATACCAGGACAGTGTCATCTGAAAACTTAACCAGATGCCTTTGGTCATGAAGCGATCTGCAGCTGTCCGTGTACATAATAAATAAAAGGGGAGACAAAACGCAACCTTGGGGGAAGCCAGTGTTGGAAATCGACATGTTGGACATCTGCCCATTTACAAAGACCTGCTGGACCCTCTCAGTGAGGAAATTTAAAATCAGCATGAGAAGCTGGTGTGGGAGACTAAAATGAGAGTCAAGCCTCTCAATTAAAATGTGGGGCTGCATTTTATTAAAAGCAGAGGAGAAATCTGCAAATAAAAGTCTAGCATGAGCTCCAGGTGTTTCCAGGTGTGTATACACAATGTCCAAGATGAAGAGCATAGCATCCTCCACCCCTTTACCTGGCTGATATGCGAATTGAAGGGGATCTAATTTACCCTCAATAAAAGACATAGTAGTGTTTTTTAAAAACTTCTCAAAAACCTTCATTGCTAATGAGGTAAGCGCCACTGGGCTAAAGTCCTTCAATTCTTTTGAATCTTTTGACTTAGGGATGGGTATTATGGTTGACGTCTTCCATAATGTGGGGATCTGACCTAGATCTACACACATCTGGAAGAGTCTGGAAAACACCCAACCATGTTGTCGAAGTGTCGAATTCTTACGGAGGTGGATAATTATTATGGTTTGCGGATTGTACTAACGGGGAGAGATAATGATCTTATCAGCCAGTGTCTGAGACGTCAGGACCATTAAAATGACACAACGCAGAGGAATTGGATGGAGAGCCAAACAGACGAAGACGTGGTACTGGCCAGATTGATCAGGGTCTAACATATATCTGTATGTTGTGTATGTCATAAATGTCATGAATTGAAAATGGGGGACCCTGATGTAAACAAGACGAAAGTCTTTCTCTGGTCTGCATCCCCTTAACAATTGTGTGTATTGAGCTGTACTGTACCCATTCTGCAATCTGTTAATTAAAATGTTCAATCAATCAGTATATATTTGTTATTTGGTTATATGGTATAGTGCTTAACAAGCATAATTTAATGTTGCCCAGTTGTGGCCTGTTGAGGGGCAATACATGATATCAAAAGTTCCAAAACATCTATTGTATTTGTATGATCCACTATATATAGTAATTATAATAATATACATACATGGCATTTGATTGGAGGCTAGTCTCACTTTGTCCCACAGCAACATTCAAATAGTTTAGATTTGTGTATGTTGTTTATGTAAAAAACTAGTTACTTTTATAATTTGTAACTGAGTAAGTAATTTAGTAACTTTTTGGAAGAAGTAACTAGTAACTGTAACTAGTTACTTTTTAAAAGTAACTTGCCCAACACTGTCCATTTCTCACTTTGAGTCCAAAAGTGTCTTGAATCAGAACAGGATCATAATGTTAGGTAGCCCTCATAATTCATTTTCTTCATCTGCTCTAGCCAGAATATAGACGGAGCTGAATAGGTTTCCTCATCAGTTGGTTTGATTATAGTTGTTTTACGTTTTACCAGTAGTGCTTAGTCCAACAAACGCACCTTATCGTCCATAATCATCATCCATATAATCCATTTAGTCTTTTTCATAATATCCAATAGTTTGCTCGCCATTGCATTGCAGCCAGGTTACTATTGTGTGCTCGGGCCAGACTATACCATGGAGCCGAATATGTTTCCTCATCGGTCGGTTTGATTATAGTTGTTTTACGTTTTACCTGTAGTGCTTAGTCCAACAAACGCACCTTATCGTCCATAATCATCATCCATATAATCCATTTAGTCTTTTTCATAATATCCAATAGTTCGCTCTTTAGGCGATCATGATTGTCGAACGTGTCCTGCTCACTGCTGCTCGCAAAGAGTACCTAGTTGTTTTGGGGGCTGTGGGAGCTGGGTACTAACACATTATTAGCTGGCCCATGATGTTCATAAGGTAGGCGATACTGCCACCTGGTGGATTTTGATCATCATTGCCATTCCAACGTTTGTGCCAGAGAGCTCCGGCTGGATGTTCAGAACGGGGATCAAAGGAAAAATATCAAAGGATCCAAAAATGAGTATACTCATTATTGGCACTCAACACTTGGCGGGCAATAACGCGTTTACTCGTTATTGGCACCCATTGAGTTAATGCAAAGTTCTAAACTGACTTGCTGAATTCCTACCTAAATGCAAAGTGCAAAACTGTTAATACAAAGTGTTAAACTCTAAATCATATGCTCCATTCTCAGAATACAGCCACCTAATATTACAACAATGTTCAATTGATTATTGCTACACAGGCAGATCACTAAATCAATTCCACAGGTGTTTGTACTAATGTCTCATTACCTTCAACAACCTTCCCCAGTTGAGTAGCATTACAATACAATTGATAATCTCTTCACCACTACATAAAAGGCTGCTTAGAAACCTGAAGAAGTCAAGTCAAGTCAAGAGTTTTATTTGTCACGGCATACGGATATACAATGAAATGCGGGTGGTCTGGCCCGCAACGATGTGCAATTGGTACAACATATAACATATAATAGAATCCAATACAAAAAAATTGTGCAATAAAATTGTGCAATAACAGGTAGCAGGTAACAATAAATTTGTGCAATGACGGGTAACAGTTGACAGTTAACAGTAGTAGTAATAGTAGTGCAATACACTGTTACTGTTGCTAATACTAATTTAAAGTGGCCTTTCCTTTTGGCAATAAGTGAGGGTGCATGCGGCCTGAGTGTGTGCCCGCTCATGCTAAAGTGTTACAGTGGTACTCAATGTTCATTGTTCAGGACTCTGATGGCCTGGGGGAAGAAGCTGAGCCTAAGCCGCTCTGTCCTAGTAGCTGGGGTTCGCAGGCGTCTGCCTGACCTCAGCAGCTGGAACAGGCTGTTATTGGGGTGGTGAGGGTCTTTCATTATCCTGCAGGCTCTGGATTTGCACCTCTTGTTGTATAGAACCTGCAGGGGAGGTAGTGCAATACCCGTGGTACGCTCGGCTGAGGAGCAACATGGAGCAAGTCGGTGCAGCTGAGGTTGGCAACGAAGGACAGGGTCATGGATGGGGTCGTGGTTGTGGCCAAGGAGGCAGAAGAACATCAGTCTCAAATTAAATGATAACCACAATTGTTGACCACGTAATACAGTAAACCAAGGTCTAACACTGGCCGAAGCTGGCAAGGTGGTGCAGCCAAACCTGAACAGGTCAACGGTGGCATCCATTATATGATTTTTTTACAGTAAGAGAGATAATCGGTATGTCAATAATGTGTAATTTACTGTACAGTAACTGTATATTGAAATTACAGTAATTATGAAATTGATATTGTTGTCTGTTACAGTATATTTCATAAATACTAAATGTGTGGGTGTGAATTATTTTTGTAATTGTTATCTTTACTGTACATTAGAACTGAACAAGCACCACCAAGTGGAGGACGTGGCCGTTTTCTCTCTGTGCAGCAGGAGAGGGGACTTGTAGACATGGCGGTCAGATGTGACGTCAATGAAATTATTTGGCCAAATGCCGAGGAGAGGCAAGATGCTGCTTGAGCACCATAAAGTTGTATTTTTTTCCTCTTTATTTTTTTATAATTTTCTTTTTTTACAATAGTTTGTTTACGCATGGTGCGCAGGCGTCGCCTGAGACGGCCGCTGCTGCAGATCGCTCTACCCGTTTTGTACTTTTGTTAAGTTCTACGTCTTTATTGTACATATTCTTTTTACCTGGACACTAGTCCTTATTTATTTAAGTCGTGCCCTTCTAGACATGCAGTTTAGAATAGTTTTAGAAGAGTTTTTGTCCATCTGGCTGATGGGGGAATTACTTTTTCAACTCTCGAGCGGACAACAGCTGACTGGAGCGTCCTTTGTTTACACGAGAGATCAGCTGCTGTCGCTATGCAACCAGCCGGCGCGCTGCAGCCAGCTAACCAACCTGGAGTTATCAAACATATTCCCGGAGGAGATACTAAGGACAAACAGTGGCTTTCGGGGATGTCGAGGAAGAGGGCGACGTGCGTGACAGAAGAGGGCTGAAGCACGGAGGGAGAGGAGGAGATTTAAACCATATCTCCCCTCCGTCGTCATGGGCAACGTGAGGTCTCTGGCAAATAAGATGGATGAGCTGGCCGTGCTTACCGGCAGTCAAAAGGAATACCGTGAGTGTAGCATTATGTGTTTCTCTGAGACATGGTTGCACACAGATATTCCCGATAGCAATGTCTCTATAGACGGGTTTCAGATTGTGTGCGCTCTGATCGCAACCGCGGGAGCGGCAAGCGTAAAGGAGGGGGGCTTGCTTTATTTATTAATAAAAGATGGTGTAACCCCAGCCATATTACGATCAAAGGGCGACACTGTGACCCGGATATAGAGATGTTAGCTGTAGGACTCAGACCATACTATTTGCCAAGAGAAATCCCCCATGTTATCATGATGGCAGTTTACATCCCCCCCTCGGCAAACCTGACGGCCCGTGTGACGTCATCCACGGCGCAATTGCACGTCTCCAGACGAAACACCCAAAGGCTCTAATCCTCATTTCAGGGGATTTTAACCATATTAAACTAGATAAATCACTACCAAATTTCACACAGTATGTCAGCTGCCACACCAGGGAGAACAGGACCCTGGACCTGCTTTATGCCAACATCAAGGAGGCATACAGCTCCTCACCACTACCACAGCTGGGCCGGTCAGACCACAACCTGGTTCACCTCAACCCCTGTTATGTGCCTCTGGTCAGAAGACAGCCTGCGACCAAAATAACTGTGAGAAGGTGGTCGGAGGAGGCTCAAGAGGCACTACAGGGCTGCTTTGAGGTCACAGACTGGTAGGCACTCTGTGAGCCCCACGGAGAGGACATTGATGCGCTCACAGAGTGCATCACAGACTACATCAACTTTTGTGTGGACTCCAATGTTCCATCTAGGACTGTTACCTGCTACCCTAATAACAAGCCATGGGTCACTAAGGACATCAAAGCCCTACTGAAGAAGAGGGCTTCAACGCAGGCAACAGGGAGGAGGTCAAAAGAGTTCAGGGGCGTCTGAGAATCAACCTCAGAGAAGTTGGAAGGTCAGCTGGAGAACAATAACATCAAACAAGTGTGGACTGGAATGCAGACCATAACCGGCATTAAACCAGCAGGGGGAAGGGGAGTGGATGGAGATGTGGACCGGGCTAATGAGCTAAACCTGTTTTTTGATACAGCGGCCCCGGCCAGTCTGGCCCCCCTCCCCCGACACTACTCCAGTTGCCCTGCCCACCCCCACACCTCTCAGCCCTTCAACTCGAGCAACCCCCTCCCTCCCCCCAACTGCCCACGCCCCCTCATCTCTGGTGCAGCCTGTCTGCCCCCCACGGCTTGAAGACCCGCTCCTCCCCCAACACCTGAGATCCCCACAGTATGGCTCTCTGCAGACCAGGTGAGTACACAGCTGAGCAAGTTACACGCAGGCAAGGCTGCAGGTCCTGATGGGGTGAGCCCAAAGGTACTCAAAATCTGTGCCTCTCAGCTGTGTGATGTGCTCCAGCTCATATTCAACATGAGCCTGAGGCTGCAGAGAGTCCTGACACTGTGGAAAACCTCCTGTGTGGTCCCTGTCCCTAAGTGCCCGCTTCCCAGCACGTCCAAGGACTACAGGCCGGTGGCTCTAACCTCTCACATAATGAAGACCATGGAGAGGTTAGTCCTGGAGCAACTCCGCCCGGTGACCAAACCCCACCTAGACCCACTCCAGTTCGCCTACCAGCCCCGACTGGGGGTAGAGGATGCTGTCATCTACCTGCTTAACCGAGCCTACACTCACCTAGACAAGCCGGGGAGCACTGTGAGAGTCATGTTCTTTGACTTCTCCAGTGCTTTTCATACCATAAGGTCTGGGCTACTGGGTGAGAAGTTGGAGACGATGCAAGTAGAGGCCCCCCTGGTGTCCTGGGTTGTGGACTATCTGACGGGCAGACCACAGTACGTGCGCCTACGGAGCTGTGTGTCAGACAGACTGGTCAGCAACACCGGGGCCCCGCAGGGGACATTCCTATCTCCCTTCCTCTTCACTGTCTACACCAACGACTTCCACTATCGGTCAGAGTCCTGCCACCTTCAGAAGTTTTCTGATGACTCTGCGATTGTGGGATGTATAAAGGACGGTGACGAGAGGGAATACCGGGAACTGGTAGTGGACTTCGTCACATGGTGCGATAAAAACCACCTGCAGCTAAATGTGGCGAAGACCAAGGGACTGGTTGTGGAGCTGGGGAGGAGGAGGAGTGCACCTGTGACCCCCGTTTCCATCAGGGGAGTTGATGTGGACATAGTGGAGGTGTATCAAAGTCAAGTTAGACCGCGCTCTCAGTATCTAACACTGGGTGCTGAAATCCCAAACATTTAAGAAGAAAAAAGCCGAAGGCCAGACCAGCACTCTCAGATTTAAAAAAAATGTTTTTAATGGCAGCCTATAGTACAGACATGTTTCGGAACAGGTGTTCCATCTTCAGTGTAATAGGCTAGCAGTGATAGCTTGTAAAAATGGGAGCTATATGGTGGAGGTGTAAAAATACCTCGGTGTGCACATCGACAACAAACTGAACGGGTCAAAACATGCAGAGGCACTATACAAGAAGGGCCAGACCCGACTCTACTTCCTCAGAAGGCTGAGATCCTTCAATGTCTGTACAAGGATGTTGAGGATGTTCTATGAGTCGGTGGTGGCGGGCGCCTTCTTGTATGCTGTGACCTGCTGGGGCAGCGGACTGAGAGCAGTGGACACAACCAGGCTGGATAAGCTGGTCAGGAAGGCCAGTAGCGTGGTTGGGGTGGAGCTGGACTCTCTAGCGAGGGGGGCGGAGATGAGGAGCCTTGTTAAGCTCCAGGCCATCAGGGAAAACCCCACCCACCCACTATACACAGACTTGGCTGACAGGAGGAGCATGTTCAGTGCTCACACTACCCAAATGCAGCACTGAACGGCACAGGAAGTCCTTCATTCCAACAGCCATCAGACTATACAATGCATCACTGTGCCTCACTGCATCACTGAGCACAGAGCGGCAGCTCAATAGTCGCGACTAGCGGCCTCCAGGCTCCACAGACATTGACCTTGGATTAATAGGAACCCAAGGAGGACAATACACTACCTGAAGCATACTGCACCTTATGTGACACTGTGAATATATATTTCATTTAGTTAGATAGTTAAATTATAATTATATTGACGAAATTGTTTACACTGCTGTGTTGTTTTTTACTACCTGTACCCCCCCCTTCCCCCATGCTCAGTATATTTTTACTGTATTTATTTCTGTATATTTTATTAAATTTGTATTCTATTTTACTCTACTCTTATCCTAGGCAACTTGATTGATTTGTGTTATTATTCTAATTCGTGACCTGTCCTGTCTAAATGTTTAAATGTTGAGCGATTTGCAGTGTCAAATTTCCCACGGGATAATAAAAGTATTTCTATTCTATTCTATTCTATTAATGTAACTGTTTTTGTTTTTACTGTACAATAGAGCATTACTGTATGTATTTTTATTTACTGTAACAATCAAATAATCTTTCATAAAAAACACAAGCAATATACTGCAGTCAATCACAGGGGTTACTGTATGACGAAATTACCATTGCATAGTCTCTTTTGGTAACAAGTATTCTGTGTTTGACCGCATTGCAATAAGTCTAACATCCAGATGTATGCAGATGATACGGTCATTTATGTCCATGCAGAAACCAAGCAGCAATCTGCAAACAACAGTGGTAATGACATTGGTCACTGAATGGTTGACTAACTCATGTCTAGGGTAAGCCATTTTAAGTTTATTAGTGAAATCTTGATTAAAGGGGCGTGTTTAAAATGGCCATTTCGTTTTGTTAAGTGCCCGCATTAACACTTTCAGAGCCACTGGGGGGTGCCGTACTTACCTGGCTGAGTGCCAGCCTTAACACTTTCAGTGCCAGCAGGGGGCGCACGATTTAGTGTTTGAATGCCCATCATCCACTTCAATGTTAGCGTTAATAACGCCTAATCTATGTTTTAAATTATGGCTATGTGTCTAATCTGCCCGTCACTTATCAATGACTCATTTTCCAATCAACATTGTCGAAGCGGATTGTTTTTTTATCAGTTAATTTCCGTTTTATAGCATTTTGAAAAGCCCTCGTTTTCAAGGAAAATAAAAAGATTCCATAATAAACGCCCTGTACTGGAATATTCTAGAATACACAAAAACATTGTAATTTTTCGGCCTATTTATGAATCGTTTTCAAATAAACGCTAGATTATCGATAGTATATGTGTACGTATGCACGCTGGGGCCGCGAGCTGAACATCGATTACCTCATTTCCTCAACATCACACACACACACACACACACACACACACACACACACACACACACACACACACACACACACACACACACACACACACACACAGACACACACACACACAGACACACACACACACACACACACACACATAGACGCCTGGCCTTACGAGCACGCGGAGCAGCTGCTCTCCCACTATTGAACTTGGGGGAGCAAGGATATGATCTTGCTCCACCACTTTTTTATCATATGAAAAATATGATATACCCCCCCCCCCAATATATAAATCGAACCATAACTACGTAATTTCAATCAAATTAATAATACGCAATGACACTTAATAACACGTTTTTAAGTTTCCAAAGATTGCGAACCCCCCCCCCCCCCCCCCTGCCCCATTATGGTTTGATCCAGTTCCTCCCATCTCCAGCGCGTAGACCTTGGCTCACACTGCCTCACAGCGCTGCAGTCTGGCTGCAGGAGTCAGTGTAAATATCAAAGCCCACAGAGTGTGTCATAATATTGGTGGCAGGCAGGCAGGCTTTTCCAGTAAGTTGTTCAAATAAAAGGATTATGTTAGACATAAGTTACTATTGAGTGGTAGTAGAACTTCTACGGTTCTACCACGCAATACATAAAAGTGCTTCACGGTCCCGAATTGCGATCTGGTCATACGGTTTCCTCGAATAAATAATAATAACGTTTCCCTCTCTGGTTGGCGTTAGCTTTAGTGCTAGCCGCTAGCTAACGTTATCTAGATATGTGGTGTGAGCTGGATGACGTTGACTTCATTTCCAAACGTTAACGCTACGCTATCACTATCTATATGGCAGACGAGCAGGGCCGGATTAACGACGGCCGCGGCCCGTGGGCCTATAGTGACGAGGGGCCTCCATTTTTTTTTTACTTTTTTTTTTAGATCGATGTCATGATTGTGCACTGCAGACTCAGGGAGGAGGCAGAGAAGGAGAGAAAGAGACACAAGATTTACAGGTAATGGAAATATATCTTTTTTCTCTTTCTTATTAAAAACTTGGCCTATTTGAAAGGAGATTGATTTAATAAAAATGAATGAGCGAAAAATCAATATACAGTGTATATACAGTATAATATATTATTATTATAGTAATTGGCTATCATACTGCAATATAAACTGAGTTTTATAGTGAAAAGAGCAGCTTTATTGGTCAAGATTGAAGGCTCTATATTGCAGGAAATTGCACGTACAGGTTCATTAAATTTAAAAAAAAGTCTGCCATGGAGGGGGTCGTGCCGGACACCCTCCAAACCACCCCTTGCCTGTCCAAAAAAAACAAAAAAAAAATTATAATAAAAAAAAAGATTTAATAAAAAAAATATTCTTGCACCCCCACTTTCAACTATAACTAGGCGGCCATGCACACACACACACACACACACACACACACACACACATAGGGCGAACGCTGAGAGCTCAGCGAATACAACGCCATGCAAATTTCTCGATTCTGATTGGCTGAAACAGTCAATTTACACATAGTTATTTTTCATAATCCCACGCTCTTGGTCCCAGGACCCGCCCACAACCGAATTACTATCACTCCGCCGTGCGACTTTGTAGAAAAAAACAAGATGGCGGACAATAATCTTTACGAATGGATATGTTGATAGCGTCATAACGACTAAATGGAAAACGATTCTGTCACGGCGAATGTCTTAGTTGCTTAAACAATGTTGGATGATGTAATTGATGGGTCATGAGTCATTGTGGAACAAAATAAAAATTGCGCGAATTGATTGATTGATTAATTGCAAACAAATATATATATATATATCTTTCTATAGAAGCAGCTGGGAGGTGAACTGTTTTAAGTGAACATGGACTGAATGGATATGTTGATAGCGTCATAAGGACTAAATGGAAAACTATTCTGTCACGCGAATGTCTTAGTTGCTTAAACAATGTTGGATGATGTAATTGATGGGTCATGAGTCATTGTGGAACAAAATAAAAACTGTGCGAATTGATTGATTGATTGATTAATTGCAAAAAATGTAAAAAAAGATATTTCTATAGAAACAGCTGGGAGGTGCGCTGTTTTAAGTGAGCGTGGACTATTGAATTGATTGATTGATTGATTGCTAATTTTATTACTGTCCGCCTTGTTTCCAACTGGTTAAGTTTAGGCCCTCTTTCGAAGTTGGTTAAGGTTAGAGTTTGTCTTTAGAGCAGGGCGATAGACCACCAGCCCTGATTCCAAACTCTAACCTTAACAAATTCGAAAGAGGGCCTAAACTTAACCAGTTGGAAACAAGGCGGACAGTAATAAAATTAGCAATCAATCAATCAATTCAATAACCCACGCTCACTTAAAACAGCGCACCTCCCTGCAACTGCTTCTATAGAAAGTAGGTTTACAAACAAAAATACAAAGCTTATAGTGCAAAGAAAACTTTTTTTTCCCTATAGGGCAAAGAAAACTTTTTTATTTGTTTTACCTACTTTCGATAGAAGCATCTAAGAATGAAGTTCTATAGAAAGTAGGTTAAAAACTAAAGAAAAGTTGGATGTGTTAGTTTGTTGGATGCCTAGTTGAGAGACAGTTGGATGTGTTAGTTTGTTGGATGTCTTAGTTGAGAGACAGTTGGATGTGTTAGTTTGTTGGATGCCTAGTTGAGAGACAGTTGGATGTGTTAGTTTGTTGGATGTCTTAGTTGAGAGACAGTTGGATGTGTTAGTTTGTTGGATGTCCTACTGAGAACAGTTGGATGTACTTCCGAGCTGCTTCCACATGGAGGCAACTTCTCTTTTTTTTGTTTTGGGAACTACTTTTTCTGGCGGATGGTTTTTTCAATAAATCTTCAATTAATGTGTGTTTATTGTATAGCAATAAGGTTGGATGAATGTGCCAGTTGTATAAAAGCATTACACCACTTGTAGTCGTGGGTTGTGAAAATTAGACCATGCCTAGGGGGGTCTAATTTTCACAACCCACTCCTGCGCGTGATGTAATGCTTAAACACACACCACCTAGTGTTGTTTATCATTCATGAGATGCAATACAGATATTATATAGGGATATTTTTATTGATTATGTTGTATGCCTATATTTCTTTTTCCACAATTACTGCATATATAGGTCAACATAGCGACAATATATATAGGCATACAACGTAAATCTAAATATCTATATAAAAAAGCAGCCATTTACCAAAATATCCCTATATCCTTTACTGCATTTCATAAATCATAAACACTAGGTGGTTGTAGTTATTTGCTAATTTATATATTGTATATATTGCATATTGTAAAGTGTCACAGCCAACTAGTGACACTGGTTATAATGACATCCTGTTCTCTCTGTCAATTATGGGATGTAAAAGGTTTAAGCATATGTTTATGGTATATATCTGTTTTAGATCTAGGCATATGTTACTGTATGTGTCTATATGTGAAGTGCATGGGTTGCTCTGCACAAGCCAGAATGAAAAGAGCAGGTTGGCACAGAGATGAGATGAGAACAGAGGAGAGAATCACTGTCTTAGTTAAACTACAAAATACATATATGATGTGTGATCAATCAGTGTTATTGAGTATATAGTTGTGTGAACAGTGATTTCTGTTCTACCCTTTTGTTTATGTAACAATATAGCCGTATAACCTATTTTTCACATGTAATTATATGCTTCATAGGCAAATCATAAGTTTCTGCTTAGAGAAGAATGAATTGCCTGGTCTGCATAAGAGGTGCAAGCATGTATGAAGGGAGGTAACTGTGAAAGATGTGGCCTTGACAGGGGGCCTCTGCCATGGAAAAGGGATTTTACCCACAGAAGGCCTCGCCTAGCCTGCCTGCATTCTTTACTACCTGTTCCTTACTGAGCCGTCTGCTTTTTTTACTGATAGTGTGGCAGAGCGAGAGGCCCCAGGCCGGGGGTAGATAAAGGCGGAAATGTGAAAGTCTAGAGAAGACAGCCCAAGTACTTTTGTGTATACTTGTGAATCCCTGTTCTGATACATAACCGAAACAAATAACTAAAGGAGTTGAGAAGACACACGTTATGTGTGCCACAAGTCAACAAGCGCCACCTGTGTTATAAACTTATACACTCTTAAAACTATATAACAATTAAATGTTAAATGTTTTGCTACAGTCAGAAATTTTGGTATAAGAGGTGTATACATATTCTGCTGAATTAATTATATGTTTAATTCTATGCTTAAAATGAAAGAGAGTAATACTATATATTACTATACTGTGTAAATTCTGTGTTCACTGGATGAGAGCATCTCTGAAGACTCTCTGCCATAGCTCTGAGGTGTCGGGATGGGAGTTTTCCCAGATGGCATCGCAAGCACTGCCTGGTTACCAGGTTAACCCTTTGCAGGTTCTGTTAAGATAGTATGTGGAGGGACTTTCTCATACTTGAAAAACTATGTAACTGTATGTAACGCAAGTAAAGGAAAGGGGTAGACACTTACTGTACACGTACAGTAAAATGATTGGATAAATATGTACTGACGTGCTAAAACATTGACTGGCTAGTGAAATTTCATCACTGTATCTGAACCAATGACAACGAGATCTTGAATTCCTTTATAAAGGCTAACTCACTTCATCTCAAGAGGGATTTTTTGTGGAGCTGCATTCTGATATATTGTAAGAAGAAACCTTTTGTACTTATAAACCATGAACTGTGCATTTATTGTAATTTTGTATTTAAAAAAAAATAAAACCTTTTTGAACCAACTTCGTATACATTCTTCTGACCATTCGGGTAAGCATTGAAATGTTTTGCTTTGTAACTTTACCCATTTTTTAAGCATGATGAAGCACTGCCTCGTGATGTTTAGGATTTATGATGTAAGACTCTAGTAGAATGATCACATTATGTCTGTATCCACACATACCCGGAATTGAAAGAAATATATCATATATAGGCCATGCGTGTATGTAAGCATATATATATATTCTATATATATATATAATGTAGATTCTATATAATGGGCTTATTAAGTAAGGTTACAGTGGTAATACTTATTAAAAAAAAAGTAGTAATACAACCGAGCTCTCAATTGAGCAGTATTACAAGTCATTTTGTAAAATGAATCCTTCCCGGTGCAAATAAAATAATAGACTCCGCAACTCCAATCACTTGACCTAAGGTCGATGACTGGGGGGGACGGAGCGGTGCGTGTGTCATGTCTGTCGGTCGGGTTTAACCCCAGCAGTTTGTGGACGCATTGAGTTCTGGATATCACAGACATCGCAGGACGCTGCTTGATGTTGAGATGAGCGGACCAATGAGTTATTGGGTTATCAATCTGACCGAAGGCTGACATGAGCATTTAACATGGCGTCCCTTCGTTGGGCATTTATACTAACTGAATAGGTGCTAACGGCCGAAGAAACCAGGACTACTGTCAAATGCCTCTGGAGTAAAATTAATTACAGATTTGACAAAACCTAACGTAGAAGACTCTACTCAAAGAAAAAAAATCACGCTTCACTAGAAAGCTCTGGGGGGAGTTACAAGTGCAACATAATTTCGTGCTTTGCCCACAGGAATGCAGGCTAACTAGCCACAAGTGAACTAAATGCTAACTGGATGGCTACCTAGCCCGAGGCTACGTGAAGCTGCTAAAACGGCGCTCACTGGAATGCAGGCTAACTAGCCACAAGCGAACTAAATGCTAACTGGATGGCTACCTAGCCCGAGGCTACGTGAAGCTGCTAAAACGGCGCTCACTGGAATGCAGGCTAACTAGCCACAAGCGAACTAAATGCTAACTGGATGGCTACCTAGCCCGAGGCTACGTGAAGCTGCTAAAACGGCGCTCACTGGAATGCAGGCTAACTAGCCACAAGCAAACTAAATGCTAACTGGATGGCTACCTAGCCCGAGGCTACGTGAAGCTGCTAAAACGGCGCTCACTGGAATGCAGGCTAACTAGCCACAAGCGAACTAAATGCTAACTGGATGGCTACCTAGCCCGAGGCTACGTGAAGCTGCTAAAACGGCGCTCACTGGAATGCAGGCTAACTAGCCACAAGCGAACTAAATGCTAACTGGATGGCTACCTAGCCCGAGGCTACGTGAAGCTGCTAAAACGGCGCTCACAGGAACAAGCGAACTGAATGCTAACTGGATGGCTACCTAGCCCGGGGCTACGTGAGCCAGCCAAAACGGCGCTCACTGGAACACAGGCTAACTAGCCACAAGCAAATGAGCTGGCCCTAGCCAGACACAAGCTAACTAGCTCCCCACAGGCTAACAAGCCAAGAGTGAATTGATGGCTAACTAGCCACGAGCTAACTAGCTCCCCACAGGCTAACAAGCCAAGAGTGAATTGATGGCTAACTAGCCACGAGCTAACTAGCTCCCCACAGGCTAACAAGCCAAGAGTGAATTGATGGCTAACTAGCCACGAGCTAACTAGCTCCCCACAGGCTAACAAGCCAAGAGTGAATTGATGGCTAACTAGCCACGAGCTAACTAGCTCCCCACAGGCTAACAAGCCAAGAGTGAATTGATGGCTAACTAGCCAAGAGCTAACTAGCTCCCCACAGGCTAACAAACCAAGAGTGAATTGATGGCTAACTAGCCAAGAGCTAACTAGCTCCCCACAGGCTAACAAACCAAGAGTGAATTGATGGCTAACTAGCCAAGAGCTAACTAGCTCTCAACAGGCTAACAAGCCAGGAGTGAATTGATGGCTAACTAGCCAACCACAGGCTAACAAAGCCAGGAGCTGATTGATGGCTAACTAGCCAAGAGCTAACTAGCCAACCACAGGCTAACAAAGCCAGGAGCTGATTGATGGCTAACTAACCAAGAGCTAACTATCTCCCAACAGGCTAACAAGCCAGTGCTAACAGGAAGTGGACTGGCCCTAGCCAGACATGAGCTAATAGCTGGCTACCAAGCCAGAGCTAATGGAAGTGAACAGGATGTCTCGCAATCATCCCCACAACACCGAGGACGAGGAATTACCCTCGGATGATGGATTGGGAGTTTCTACACCCAGCAGGGGGTTAGACTACCCAAGAGAACGGGGAACACACCCAGAGTCCCCTGAGACGCTTGCGGAAAGTGAGGAATTCACAGAACCAAGCAAATCACAATACCCAGAGCTGCCGGCTGTACAGCAGGCAGTAATTGGCACAGGAGAGAAACATTGCTGCTGTGGCCAGTGTGGAAAGACCTTCAAGTGGAAGGATAATCTTAAACAACACCACATGGTACACACAGGAGAGAGACCTTACAGCTGTGGCCAGTGTGGAAAGAGCTTCAAGTGGATCTATCTAGGTCGTCCTCGGACGGGCCCTCCATCGGTGCTTCCAGTCATCCCGATCCTCCATGCATCTGGCTAGCTCGCCGGTGCTTTCTGTTCCCACATCTCTCCTGAGTACGTCCACATAGGTTAACGTGGGACGTCCTCGTGATCGATGCCCGTGTGTTGGTTCCCACAGTACAAGTTTGCTGGTTGGCATCTCATGGTGTCTCTGGCAGTGACCTGCCAGCCTCATTCTCCTGACTGCCACTTTATCGCTCACCTTTAGCACCCCCCCATACAAGTTTGCATTAGTGACATGCTCATCCCTGTTGATGTTGAGCACCACACGCATCATTCTGGTGTAGCACCCATCCAAGGACTTCTGCAGGGTGGGCTTCAAGGTCCAGCATTCACTGCCATACAAAAGGACAGACTCAACTGTTGCATGAAAGAAGTTGAGCTTGATTTGACGGGGGAGGTTGGATTTCCACACACTGGTCATGCCGTTCAGAGCCCTCCACGCAAGTGCCTTCCTCACTTTAAGGTCTTGCTCGGACGAGTTGACCCACGAGCCCAGGTACTTGAAATCACTGACTTCCTTTAGAGCAGAGCCTCCTGTTGTCCTTAGAGGTGGATGATCCGGGAGGATGTTATACATTATGACCTCGGTTTTCTTGGCATTTAGCCTAAGGCCAACCTTGGCGCACTCCGTCTCCACTCTGCACAGGAGTTCCTGTGCCTGCTCCACCTGGTCAGAGAGCAGGCTGATGTCGTCCGCGTAGTCAAGGTCTGTTAGGACTATGGCGGGGTGTCGTCTCGATCTCCTTGGGGTTATTGTGAGACCAAGTTCCTGCTCCCGTCCATTGATGGCCTTCCTGAGCGCATAGTCGAGGACTATGACGAAAAGGAAGGGGGCAAGGGTGTCCCCTTGCATCACTCCAGCCAGGATGTCAAATTCTTCACTGTTGCCGTCTGGGGTTACCACCTTGGCCCTTGTACCCGTGTGCATGGTCCCTATGGCCCGGAGTAGATTGGGAGGGACTCCGTAGGCCTTGAGTATCCTCATCATCACGGCTCTGTGTATCGAGTCAAAAGCCTTTTTGAAGTCGATAAAGCACAGTACCGCTGTCAGGTTGTTCTTCTTAACCTCCTCGATGATTCTTCTCAAGGCCAAGATCTGGGCCACAGTGGTCCTCTTCTCTCGGAAACCATTTTGGTTCTCCCTGAGGTGGGGGTCGATGGCTTTCCTTATCCGGTTTAGTATCATGCGATTGTACATCTTTGCAATGACACATGTCAGACTTATGCCACGGTAGTTGTCTGGCTTCGAGAGATCTCCGGACTTAGGCACTGGGATGATGTTAGAGAGAGACCACATATCAGGCTGGTTGTTTTTCATCAGGGCATGGTTGCAGAACTCCAGGATGATGTTGTCAAGGTCACAGTTCTTATAGACCTCTGGGGGAATGCCGTCCGGCCCAGAACTTTTCCCCTGCTTCAGTGTGGATTTCACTTTGGTAAACTCCCTGGCTGTGAAGGGACCATCGTCAATAGTGAGATTCGTGAGGACGGCAGGTATCGTCTCCTCATCTTCATCCACTGTCGAGTGTGTTCCCAGTAGATTTCGGAAGTGAGTGAACCAGGAGGTCACCCTCTCCTCTGGGCTGTTGCCTTCTACCTGTCCCTGCTTCGACCTTTTCCTCCCACTCATCTCATTGATGACCCTCCATGCCTCCCCATACTGCTGTTCACCATGCGCTGCCTCCACTCTCTGCACCTTCTCCATCAACCCCTCCCCCCTTATCTTGTCGTAGGTATCGAACAAAAGCTGTTTGGCCTTTTTCAGTACCTCGCGATTCTCTGCAGTCTGCTCATGCCCGTAGCCTCGTCGTGCCTCCTCCACGCCCTCACGTGCCACCATGACTTCTGGGTGTTTGGACCTCCGGGAGACCCCATTCCTCTCCACCACTGGAACACACATCCTGGCCGCCTCTTCATTCGCAGCAACGAACCGCTTGTATTTGGTATTAGGCTCCTCCCCCTCACCTAGCAGCTGAAAGCGATTCCTCACTTCCACTGCGTACCTAGTTTGAAGGCCAGGGTTGACTGAGAACGCCTTCCAGTCATACCGCGTCTTCAGGCTTGGTTTGGGGACCCTGAGGCTCAGTCGCACCCTCATGGAGACCACTTCATGTGGAAGGATAATCTTAAACAACACCACATGGTACACACAGGAGAGAGACCTTACAGCTGTGGCCAGTGTGGAAAGAGCTTCAAGTGGAAGGATAATCTTAAACGACACCACGTGATACACACAGAAAATAAACCTTACGGTTGTGACCAGTGTGGGAAGACCTTCAAGGCGAAGGCAGAACTTAAACAACACCTCCTGGTACACACAGAACATAAACCTTACGGTTGCGCCCAGTGTGAGAAGACCTTCAAGACGAAGGGAGAGCTTAAAAGACACCACCTGGTACACACAGAAGAGAGACCTTACTGCTGTGGCCCGTGTGGAAGGAACTTCAAGACGAAGACTCACCTTAAACGACATCATACGATACACACAGGAGAGAAACCATACTACTGTGACCAGTGTTACATGAGCTTCAGGAGCTGGCAAGGGCTTAAGAACCACAGATGGCGGAAACAGCCATGCAAGGTGCCAACCTGCTTAACGGGAGCAGTAAGGGGTTATGTGTCTCGCTCAAGAACACTTCGACACACTACCGGGGACGAACGGAATCGAAGCGGAATGATCCCATTTTCTATAGCCCAGAAGAGGAGGATGGCGACATTCAGATCGGGGATCAGAACCCAGGGCCACAGAGGACTCCTTCAGGTGAAACTAAGTCTGAGCCTGAACATGATGGGGAGCTAAGTACCTCTGAAACTGAACACAGTTCTGATTACTCAACATCTTGAGTAATAGCTCAAGAGAAGCTAGCACAAGGAGACGCTAGCTCCCCAAAGGGGCTTCAATGGCCCAAATGATGGAAAGAGAAATAAGGACCCCCGGTCCAGATCCAGGGCAACAAAGGGAGAAATTACCTTCTGGGGCCCTGACACATGACACTCAAGCAAGTGCAAACTGCACTTGACATACAGCTCATCTGTCAAGAGGAATAATATATAGTGTTATTGTCATTTAGGAAGAAACATGACATAGAATACTACATGCATTTTGTATATATTTTGAGTATAATATGTAAAGATGTCCGTCCTTGCTCTAAACCCAGAGCAGCAAGCAGAGATGAGGGCAACAAAGGGAGAAATTACCTTCTGGGGCCCTGACACATGACACTCAAGCAAGTGCAAACTGCACTTGACATACAGCTCATCTGTCAAGAGGAATAATATAGTGTTATTGTCATTTAGGAAGAAACATGACATAGAATACTACATGCATTTTGTATATATTTTGAGTATAATATGTAAAGATGTCCGTCCTTGCTCTAAACCCAGAGTAAAGTAAAGTGAATTTGTAATCTATTTCATTCAGAAGGGATTTCCTGACAGCAACCATTTGGTAGGTTAGCACCCTACCAACCATATCAGCTGCATGAGATGTACACTCACCAGCGCCTATGGATAAAAAATTGAGACTCTGCAAACTCTCATCAAGCTTAGCACCTTGACGCGGGGGGACAGAGCGAGCATCAGGGTCTCTGTATCCGACGGGCCTATCAGATTTGTGGGGACTTGGAAGCTTCAGCATACAGGACGCTGTGGTGCTTAGGCGGCCAAGTCACTGGTTTATAGGTCTGTCAAAACGGATTGGAGGTTCCGGGGCTTAGAACATGAGTTCAAGTGAGTTGGGCTGTATACTAATTGAATAGGTATTAACAGCCGAAAGAATATTAACTGAAATAACTGCTGTCAGGTGCCTCTGGAGTAAAATTAGTTACAGATTTGAGTCAACCTTACTCAAGATTGATCTTATCGGCAGAACCTCTCCAACCAAGACTCTTCCTAATGTTCGAGATCTGGAACAATGGTGACGTAGATGGTCTGCAGAGCGCAGCAGACAGCCTAAAAGTGAATTGGTAAAAAAATCTATCAGGAACAAGAGAGGGTTGATAAGTAACAGCTTGAAGTAGCGTTTACTCACGACTAAAGGGTAACGTAATGTTTAGTTACAGTCTAAACCTAAGTAGAAAATTATACTTGTGACTAATAGGTCACCTGAACTAGAAGTAACCTAATGTTTACTTAAAGTCAGAACTTAAGTAGAAAATTATACTTGCGACTAACAGGTCACATGAACTAGAAGTAACCTAATGTTTACTTACAGTCAGAACTTAAGTAGAAAAACTCTACGAGTCTATAGCATGATAACTAGCCATTGCTAACAGAAGCTATTAGCAGGATAATGAGCCAGAAGCTAGCAGGAGCATGAGTCCTGCTACTGTAACGGAAGTGGAACCAGCGTAATCATACAGGCTGGTGTCATCAGCAGGAGCTGAGTCTACAAGAGGCTACCTAGCCTGAGTCTACACCAGACATAACAGTAACTAACTACCCAGTCTGGACCGAGACAAGCACAACACAGGGTCGACCCCCTGTGCAAGAAGGAAGTGGAGGATCAAAGTGAATATGTTGCGATCCTGGAAATGAACCGACCTCCCTCCTTAGGATACACCAAGGAGACCGACAGTACAGTTCGGACCGGAGGGATCAGAACCTGCCCTATTTCGGGCCAGGAGCAGTCTTAGACGGGGGGGGGGTCCCCCGGAGTAAGTGGACGACGCAGCGAATGGCAAAAAGGAATATACTGACCCAGATCAGAACTCAGAAATGGAGGAAGACCGGGATAGGTGAAGCTCCAGAGCATCCTCAAGGTCCTCACCTAGACCTCCTAGACCTCCTAGACCTCCTAGACCTCCTAGACCTCCTAGACCGGACAGAGAGACATCGGCCTGGACCCAGGTTACAGGGCAACGAGAGCCCTGAATGGACCTGAAAGAGAGAAGAGAAATGAGTCCTCTGTGGACCGTATCTGTGATGTCCTGCGAGGCCTACGGACAGGGTCACACGACCAGGCCAACCACACTTCAATAGAGGACTGCTGCTACAATTCTCGGGACCCGGGGGGTCGCCCGAGAAGTGACAATTCAACCTACCTCAAACTATGGGAGAGATCCAAGAGGTCAGAGGGGGTGACCCCAAGATGACCAAGATGACTAAGATTAGGGAGGGGATTAGGCCCCCCGAACCTTAGTCTTGAACAGGCGGCGGTGGGACTGCAAAGTTCCGAGGGCACGTTAAATATGTTATATAGTGCTGGGGAGTTACTGAATGGCCCTCGTGTCTGATGAGGTATGAATCAACATACCACCGTGGTACCGTCTAGTCGGCGTGTGTGTCGCACGTAAGTGTGGGGGCAACACGTGGTATGTGGATGACAGTCCACACCTAGCAGAAGTGCACGGGCACCTCTGTGAACAGGCAAGGCGGGTGAAAACGGTCAAAGTTTCCATACCCAAAGCAAAGTGGGGTGGGGATCAGACCGTCGGTTCTTACCTGGGTGGCCAACCACCACTACGGGGTCTACCGGGACTGGGTCACCTGCCGGTCGGATCGCATATGGCAGTAAGACCATGGGAATGGCCGCCGCGTTCGGCTCAATGTACAGTCAGGCCACTATAAGCTGAAACCGAATGAGTTAGTAAGCGAGTAGTGTTTCTGTGATCGGTGTTTTTGAAAAGAAAATGCCGGGAAGCAGAAAGCTAAGGCTTGTCGGTCCAGAGGAGTCTGGATTGTAAAGCCTAGGGGTGGAAAGGGACCCAGCCTAGAACTGCACCCTGCTAAGGGAGGTTCAAAGGGTCTAAGTGGACCAAGACGACAACAACCTGGGTGCATCGGCCGGGAACAACGGATGCAAGTCTTCCCGCCGGCTACCAGGGTACCGAGGTACCGAGATGACAGAGGGGGTGTGGAGAGTCACGGCCACGTGACCCCGCAATCGCCATCTCGTCCCCCAGTACAGACGCTATTAAGACAATGGAAAAATGACCAACCAGGATGACAGAGGGGGTGTAAAGTGTCACAGCCAACTAGTGACACTGGTTATAATGACATCCTGTTCTCTCTGTCAATTATGGGATGTAAAAGGTTTAAGCATATGTTTATGGTATATATCTGTTTTAGATCTAGGCATATGTTACTGTATGTGTCTATATGTGAAGTGCATGGGTTGCTCTGCACAAGCCAGAATGAAAAGAGCAGGTTGGCACAGAGATGAGATGAGAACAGAGGAGAGAATCACTGTCTTAGTTAAACTACAAAATACATATATGATGTGTGATCAATCAGTGTTATTGAGTATATAGTTGTGTGAACAGTGATTTCTGTTCTACCCTTTTGTTTATGTAATAATATAGCCGTATAACCTATTTTTCACATGTAATTATATGCTTCATAGGCAAATCATACGTTTCTGCTTAGAGAAGAATGAATTGCCTGGTCTGCATAAGAGGTGCAAGCATGTATGAAGGGAGGTAACTGTGAAATATGTGGCCTTGACAGGGGGCCTCTGCCATGGAAAAGGGATTTTACCCACAGAAGGCCTCGCCTAGCCTGCCTGCATTCTTTACTACCTGTTCCTTACTGAGCCGTCTGCTTTTTTTACTGATAGTGTGGCAGAGCGAGAGGCCCCAGGCCGGGGGTAGATAAAGGCGGAAATGTGAAAGTCTAGAGAAGACAGCCCAAGTACTTTTGTGTATACTTGTGAATCCCTGTTCTGATACATAACCGAAACAAATAACTAAAGGAGTTGAGAAGACACACGTTATGTGTGCCACAAGTCAACAAGTGCCACCTGTGTTATAAACTTATACACTCTTAAAACTATATAACAATTAAATGTTAAATGTTTTGCTACAGTCAGAAATGTTGGTATAAGAGGTGTATACATATTCTGCTGAATTAATTATGTTTCATAATTCTATGCTTAAAATGAAAGAGAGTAATACTATATATTACTATACTGTGTAAATTCTGTGTTCACTGGATGAGAGCATCTCTGAAGACTCTCTGCCATTGATTGATTGATTGATTGAAAAGTTTATTAACAGATTGCAGAATGGGTACAGTACAGTACAGCTCAATACATACAATTGTTAAGGGGATGCAGACCAGAGAAAGTCTTTCGTCTTGTTTACATCAGGGTCCCCCATTTTCAATTCATCATAACATATATGACATACATGACATACAGATAGACAGTACTGCTACATCTATACATTTATGACATATCAGATTTGCAAATACAGTACTGTTTGTGATACAAAAGTGTCCAGAAAAGGAATGTATATACATTTGGCGTAGAAACTGTACATTGGAGGATGTTGGTTGGGTGGGGTGGGGTTGGGTGGGTTGGGTGAGGGCTGTACATTGGAGGTGGGGGGTGGGGGGGGGGGGGGTTGGGTTGGGGACACACACACATTTTACACTGTACATTGGAATATTGACAAAGCCTTACTTGGTAATTTACTGTACAACTAGGTTAGGACATTTGTAGGGGCCAGTTTCGAATTGCAGTCTCACGTAGGTGTTTTTTGAGAGTGTTTTTGAAAGTGGGTAGTGATTCACATTCCTTTACAGCTTTAGGCAGGGCGTTCCACATTGATGTGGCATAATTGCGAAATGTGTTTAGTCCCTTGTTTGAGCCGAATCTGGGTTTTACATGATTTGTGGAGCTCCCTCTGGTGTTGTGATCGTGGTATTCACTGACCTTTGGGAAGTATTTTGACATGTACATGGGTACCTTGGTCGCGTAGTGTATCTTGTAGACCAGGCCCATTGCAAGTTGCTGTACTCTGTCGTCTACTCTAAGCCATCCTAGGTTGTCAAAGTGGGCAGGGGTGAGGTGGGTTCTAGGAGTGTTTGTAATTTGTTTTTTAGTGCCTTTGAGGTGCTTTGGTACCATGAGGTGCAAGCATAGTCGTAGTACCCTTGAATGAGTGCTCCTGCTAGAGTCTTCAGGGTATTCTTGTTTACCAGAGAGGAGATCCGGTACAAGAATCGCGTTCGTTGGTTGACTTTTTTTATTACATTGGATGCCATTTTGTCACAGGAAAGATTAGCCTCTAGGATGGAACCCAGGTAGGTAATTTCATCTTTCCTTGTGATAATATTGTCACCCACTGTAACCGAGAAGCCGTCGGTCTTGCTGAGTTTGTTATTTGAACCGAAGAGAATGGACTCTGTTTTGCCCATGTGTAATGATAGTTTGTTGTCGGCGAGCCATATGCAGATTTTGCCTAGTTCCGAGCTGAGGGCTTTTTCAACCTGTAACTTGTTCTTGTCAGAGACCAGCAGGGCTGAGTCGTCCGCAAACAGGAACAAGTTGCAGTCACAAGCTGACGACATGTCATTTGCATAAATTAGGAATAGTAGCGGTCCTAGTATGCTTCCTTGTGGAACACCACAGCTCACTGTGAGGGGGGGGGGATAGGGTACCGTTTACTTCCACCATCTGTTCCCTCCCCTCCAGGTAGGATTGTATCCAGCTCACTGATAAACTATCAAAACCAATTGCTTTTAGCTTGTCAATCAGAATGGTGTGATTGACAGTGTCGAAGGCCTTTTGTAGGTCCAGCATGACCATGCCGCAGTATTTGCCCGCGTCCACCTCTTGTTTGATGTGGTCGTTCAAGTAGAGAAGGCATGTGTCAGTGGAGTGGGATGTTCTGAAGCCAGATTGGAATTCGTAGATTAGATTTTTTTCCGCGAGGTACTTTTCGATCTGTTCGTATACTATTTTTTCCATGACTTTCGAGATGGATGTAAGGATAGAAACAGGGCGGTAGTTACCCGGGTCTAATTTGCTGCCCTTTTTGTGCAGGGGTGTTACTCTCGCAATTTTGAAGTCCTTGGGGACGTGTCCCTGTTTTATGGAGAGGTTTATTATGTGTGTGATGACTGGGGTGATGGCTGCTGCTGAGTCTCTGAGGAATTTGGAGGGGATGTTGTCATGGCCAGTGGCCTTGTTTGGTTGGAGGGCGCTCAGTTTTTTGAGTACCTCATCTGTAGTTACCATTTCCAGTTTGAAGTCGTCTTTGTGGACGCCTAGGTTCTTGTAGTATGCTACTATGTGTTCTACCCCATACTGCCCTGAGTGGGAGGGTAGTTTGTTTACCAGTGTTGTGGCTATGTTTGTGAAGAAAGTGTTTAAGTAATTGGCTACATCCAGCTTGTCTGTGATGAGCGTGTTGTCCGTCTTTATGTTTATGTTTGAGAACCTGGTTTTGAGTTTTTTACTGCAGCCTAGTTGATTGTTGAGTAATTTCCAAAGTTCACGTGGTTTATTTTAGTTTTCCTCGGTTTTGTCATTGATGAATTTTTTTTTAGCAGTTTTGATCATGGAGTTTACGTCATTTCTTAGTCTGTTTCTTTCTAGTTTGAGTTCAGTCACGTGGTCTTGGAGTTCACTGCTCGTGCTTTTGGTAAGCTTTGACTGACTTTTACGAAACTCAGAGCATTTTTTGTCTCTGGCTTTCATAGCGGTCAGTATTTCAGTGTGCATCCATGGCTCAGCGCGATTTTTTACCCTGGTGGTTCTTAGGGGGGCCATGTTGTTTAGTATTGATGAAAATTTGGTTTTGAAGCCAAGCCAAGTTTCTTCAACCAGTGTACCATTGAGTTCATCTGACCAGTCCAGACTCTCCAGTTCAAGGTTAAAGGCCTCGCTAGAGTAGGTTTTGAGGTCTCTAGATGTGACTGTTTTGTGACAGCCAGCCTTTAGTTTTAGCTTTTTGCGGGTACAGAATATCATATAATGATCACTTAACCCACATGCTATAACCCCTTTATTGGAGATCTTGGACTTGTCAGAGGTCAGTATGAGGTCAATGGTAGTCTGAGTTGATTCACATATCCTTGTGGGTTGGGTGATTAGTTGGCTGAGGCCGTGCAGATCACAAAACCTATTGAAGGATTTGAAGACGGGTGCATCTTTTTGTTGCATATCCGTGTTCCAATCCCCAATAAGAATTTTTTCCGCATCCTCAGCTCCAGCTAAGCACACATCCAGAGTATCATAAAAGCCAGTTTGATCTGGCGGTCTGTATATTGTGCCGACTAGAACAGATTTTGCCCTTTCAAATAAAATTTCCACCCATACGGTTTCAATTGTCTCATGATGAAGGTCAGTACGGGTAATGAATTTGGTGTCCTTATGTATGTACATACAAACACCACCTCCATACTGGTTTCTGTCATTACGGACTATAGTATAGTTCTCTATTTCTATTTCAGGGTCTGTTACAGATGGATCAAGTTTAGTTTCAGTAAAGCATATTAAGTCTACCTTACCGCTCATAAACAGGTTTCTTATTTCGTCCAGCTTATGCTTAATGCTGTTTACATTAAGGTGAAAGATGTGTAGTTAGCTCCGCTGGCTAGCCGGCTATCGGGCGTTGAGATGTTTAAATCCCGCGTCGGGATGGTCGTCATGGTTTCGACCCTCGGTTCACCTCCTCTCGTCTCTGCCTCACGTGTGCTCGTCTGCTGCGGCGTCATTTGGGAAGAGTTGCCGTCCGCGCAGTGGATGTAGCCACAGGTTGAGTTGTTGATGTTGGTCGCGATGGTAACCTCCCTCGCTTCTTGCGCTGCCAGACCAAGTCTTCTCGCCTGAGTTCTGGTCAAGACCGGGCCTGGGTTTAGATGAATGTCTCCCGAGAGTAGCAGGATAAGGGACAAAAAGGTCTTTCGGTCCATTCTGCCATTCGGGGGTCTGTTCTTTCTTTCAGGATTGGCCGTTAATGTTGCGTGAACGGTCGCTGTCCCCACGGCCAGGTGCTTATGCTCCGTGCCGTTTTGGAAATAAAAGTCGCTGTGTACCTCCTTTTCTATTTTTGCTCTTCTCTCCTCTTCTGTCTGGTTGTGCTTCATTGTTGAGTAGAGGTACGAATCCGTTATCCAAAACATAACGAGGAGAAAATGTGCGCAAAATCTCTTTTGCTTGCTGTATTGACGAGGGCTCCGGGAGCTCAGGAATTTGCGACCGCTCATGGCTGTGCCATAGCTCTGAGGAGTCGGGATGGGAGTTTTCACAGATGGCCTCGCAAGCACTGCCTGGTTACCAGGTTAACCCTTTGCAGGTTCTGTTAAGATAGTATGTGGAGGGACTTTCTCATACTTGAAAAACTACGTAACTGTATGTAACGCAAGTAAAGGAAAGGGGTAGACACTTACTGTACACATACAGTAAAATGATTGGATAAATATGTTGCGTGCTAAAACGTTGACTGGCTAGTGAAATTTCATCACTGTATCTGAACCAATGACAACGAGATCTTGAATTCCTTTATAAAGGCTAACTCACTTCATCTCAAGAGGGATTTTTTGTGGAGCTGCATTCTGATATATTGTAAGAAGAAACCTTTTGTACTTATAACCATGAATCAAATCAAATCAAATCAAATTTATTTATAGGGCCAGACAACACACGTTAATGTCCCCATGGGCCGTACAGATCTTCTTTAAACAAGTCAAGAAGAAAACATAACAATAAGTCAAGAACAGAACAAGAACACCATAAGGTGCAAACATTTGTAGATGGATGCAAATAAATGAAAGAATGCAAGCACTCCCAGACATACCCCACGCGAAGGTAAGGAAAAACTCACTAAAACCTAACAATAGGGAAAAAAGCTCCACAGGCAGTGTGGAGGAGAGAAACCTTAGAAGGGCCATTCAAGGGGGGATCTCCCTTCTTAGATGTTGGTGATAGTAGTGTTGCAGACGGACAGTTGGTAAGCATGCACTCATGTGTGTAGTGGAACACAGATGAGTGCATGCAATAGCAACTGTACATTTTGAAAAATTAAAGATAGAGCTAATAGCGATAGCAACTGAACATTTTGAAAGATTAAAGATAGAGCTGATAGCAATCTATTTGAGGCACAGGGGCGGTGCAAGGAGGGTCACGTCCTCCCCGTCTTAGTCAAGGGACATTTAACACTCCGGTCGTTGCTCAGGGACAGCCGGAGACAGGGAGATAGGGGGCGGCGCAGAGAGGGTCACGAACTCCCCGACATCATCGCGGGACATCCGGCACTCCAGTCACCACTACGAGACCTCCGGAGACAGGGGGGCACGCAGAGGGGGTCGCAACCTCCCGGCCTTCGTCACGGGACGTCCAACACTCCGGTCAACACTCCAGGACAGCAAGTCATAGGGAGACAGGGAGACGGGACAGGCGTTAGACAGCTCATGAGATTGTAGTAGGCGGACATAGCAATAGATACAAGTGGTAGGCATATATGTGAATGGAGTAGATATATGAAGTAGGCGTATTATGTGAATAGAAATGGAAGTACTTAACCCAGCAATGAAACCGCATTGACTGTTAATCTGTTAACAGTCTGTTAATACTGTTAATCAGTTGACAGGACCACGGACAGACGGCGGTGAATAACTGATCCAAGGCCTCGGAGGTGCATGTAGAGCAGTCACTACAATCTTGGCCAAGACCCCGAGGCATCCATCACCTTAGTCAGCGCCAGGAGACGGGCACTCAGAGAGAAGGGGGGGGGGGGGGGGGGGAGGGGGGGGGGAAGAGGGGGGGGGGAAGAGTTAGAGAGTTCCCATGGTTGTGGTGCTGCAACGGAGCAGACATGTAGTACCCTGTAGTGCCATGTAGTACCATGTAGTACCCCGTAGTGCCATGTAGTACCCTATAGTACCCTGTAGTGCCATGTAGTGCCATGTAGTACCCTGTAGTACCCTGTAGTACCCTGTGGTACCCTGTAGTGCCACGTAGAGCCATGTAGAACCCTGTAGTGCCATGTAGTACCATGTAGTACCATGTAGTACCATGTAGTACCCTGTACCCTAACTAAACTACCCTGTAGTAAACTACCCAGTGGTACCATATAGTACCCTGTACCAAGTGTACCATAACTAAACTACACAGATTAATCTAAAGGTCAGTCCCCGACCAGGTGAGATCAGGGTAGGTTGAAGGAGAGAGAGAAAAGATGAGTCTTAAGCAGGGATTTAAAAGCTTCGACAGAGCAGGCGCCCCTGATGACGGCAGGTAATTTGTTCCACAGGTAGGGAGCGCGGTAGACAAAGGCTCTGTGGCCGGCGGATTTCTTTTTAACCCTAGGGGTCGATAGAAGCCCCGCATTTTGTGAGCGCAGAGCACGAGCGGGCGAGTATCGGGAGATGAGATCGGATAGATAGAGCAGTGCAAGCCCATTTAAAATTTTGTATGTGAGGAGTAGCACTTTAAAGTCAGAACGGGCTTGGATAGGAAGCCAGTGTAGGGCGGACAAAACTGGAGTGATGTGATCAAATTTTCTAGTTCTAGTTAGTATCCGTGCAGCCGCATTTTGCACGAGTTGAAGATTTTTGATGCTTGAATTAGGTAGGCCTGAAAAAAGTGCATTACAGTAGTCCAGACGTGATGAGACAAAAGCATGAATCAGGGTTTCAGCATCAGCCAGAGTTAAAATGGGGCGTATTTTTGCGATATTACGAAGATGGAAGAATGCAATTTTGGTGACATTTTTTATATGTGCATTAAATGAGAGGGAGGAATCAAAAAAAATGTGGAGCTCTGGGATACATGACAGGTATCAAAGTTGAGGGAGATGTCCTGAAACAGGCCTCTGTGGTTTGGGGGGCCAACAATTAACATCTCAGTTTTATCTGCATTAAGGAGTAGAACGTTTTGAGACATCCATTTTTTGACGGCAAGCAAGCAGGCCTCAAGGTTTTGTAGTTGGGAGGAATCATTTGGCTTAATAGGTATATATAATTGGGTGTCATCAGCGTAAAAATGAAAGTTTATGCCAAATTTGCGTATGATATCGCCGAGGGGTAGCATGTAAATCGAAAATAGCAAAGGGCCCAGGACAGAGCCTTGTGGGACACCACATGAACTGTGCATTTATTGTAATTTTGTATTTTTAAAAAATAAAACCTTTTTGAACCAACTTCGTATACATTCTTCTGACCATTCGGGTAAGCATTGAAATTTTTTGCATTGTAACTTTACCCATTTTTTAAGCATGATGAAGCACTGCCTCGTGATGTTTAGGATTTATGATGTAAGACTCTAGTAGAATGATCACATTATGTCTGTATCCACACAGACCCGGAATTGAAAGAAATATATCATATATAGGCCATGCGTGTATGTAAGCATATATATATTCTATATATATATATAATGTAGATTCTATATAATGGGCTTATTAAGTAAGGTTACAGTGGTAATACTTATTAAAAAAAAAGTAGTAATACAACCGAGCTCTCAATTGAGCAGTATTACAAGTAATTTTGTAAAATGAATCCTTCCCGGTGCAAATAAAATAATAGACTCCGCAACTCCAATCACTTGACCTAAGGTCGATGACTGGGGGGGACGGAGCGGTGCGTGTGTCATGTCTGTCGGTCGGGTTTAACCCCAGCAGTTTGTGGACGCATTGAGTTCTGGATATCACAGACATCGCAGGACGCTGCTTGATGTTGAGATGAGCGGACCAATGAGTTATTGGGTTATCAATCTGACCGAAGGCTGACATGAGCATTTAACACATATATATATATATATATATATATATATATATGCAATATATACAATATTATATATACAATATAGAAATTGAGCAAAAACGACATACAATATAGAATCATTCATATACTGTTAGCTGTTTGAATTACATTTTGCAAGTTCATCATGGGTTCAACCCATACTCATCTGTTTGCTCTGCACATTTACCTGTGTGCCATGGTGTAGTCGTCCATACATGACAGGTAGATATTTTTGCATTGCATTATAATGTATTCTGTATATTCTAATCTAAAGACACACAAGTTATAAAAAAGCATTGCATTATAATGTATTCTGTATATAATAAACACACTTGCAACTTGATGAAGTGGAAGATATGTCTTTACTTCAGATAAAGCACAATTGAGTCTGTGCATAAGCACACACATGTAAAGTGCATTCGTTTTGGCCTAGCACAATGGTGGATCACACTGTAAGATTTTTCACCGTAAAGTTACAATAGTTTACAGGCAATATTTTGCATGGCTTTTACAGTAAGATTAACAATAATTTACTGTTAATGGCTTCACAGCAATGTGTTGTAATTTCACAGTAATGGTAGTACAATACATTGTTGTAATTTCACAACTTCTTACAGTAAGAAATTACTGTGATATCACATTATTTTGTTGTATATATATTACAACAATGTATTGTGACTTCACAACATCAAATTGTAAGACATTTACTGTAATATCACATTATTTTGTTGTATATATATTACAGCAATGTATTGTGACCTCACAACATCATATTGTAAGAAATTACTGTGATATTACAATATTTTGTTGTATATATATTACAACAATGTATTGTGACTTCACAACATCAAATTGTAAGAAATTACTGTTATATTACAATATTTTGTTGTATATATAGTAAAACAATGTATTGTGACTTCACAACATCAAATTGTAAGAAATTACTGTGATATCACATTATTTTGTTGTATATATATTACAACAATGTATTGTGTATTTACAATAGCCTACATGTATTTTTGTAGTCCAGCTCCAGTACACTTCCTGAAGGTCACACTTTGGTTTCCTGTCGTGATTAATCACGTCATCCTATTGTATCTTGACATGAAACTATTGTATGAGCTTCCTCCAGAAGTATACTGGAGCTGGGGACTATAGAGTTATGCATGTCTATCATTGTAAATTGACTGTTATTTTGTCAAATTATATAATATAATAATTATTATTTTTCAATTATTTTGTTGGCAAGTCTTTTGCATTACTTTTCAGACTTGCCAACAAAATAATTTAATAATAATAATTATTATATTATATAATTATAAATAATTTGGCAAAATAACTGTCAATTTACAATGATATGCATAACTGTATAGTCCCCAGCTCCAGTATACTTCTGGAGGAAGCTCATACAATAGTTTCCTGTCAAATACTATTGGATATTATAATTATTATTATTATATTATTATGACATGATTAATCACGACAGGAAACCAAAGTGTGAGCTTCTGCCAGGAAGTATACTGGAGCTGGACTTCAAAAATGCACGTAGGCTATTGTACATTAAAAACAACAGTCCAAACGCACAAATGAGGTAAGCCGGCATTTATTGTCAAAAGACAGAATTATTACAAATAATTATATACAAAGAATTACACGAGGTAAGCCGGCATTTATTGTCAAAAGACAGAATTATTACAAATAATTATATACAAAGAATTACAAAGAATTATATTCTTATTCTTGAAATGGTAAATGGCTGTTTTCTTTCTTTTTTTTTATACAATTTGTGCACATTTTACCCATAGGAAAATCCCATATTAACTCTGAAGAACTGGTCCTCTGCGAAACGCTCGTTGTACAAGTATCGCAGAGAAAATTCAAAGGTTCTCACCGTTGCATGAGGGTTTTGGACAGAGAAACGCAATGGTTTGAAAGCTCGGCATTGCTAATAAACATTTGAAATATTATTTTATAAACTGCTGGTCAACACTGCTCAAAACCGCTTTAGCTGACTGATGCGCCTTGTACGACGAGCGTTTCGCCAGTTCTTCAGAGTTAATTATGGGATTTTATTGTCAAAAGACAGAATTATTACAAAGAATTATATTACAAAAAATCATATTCTTATTCTTGAAATGGTAAATGGCTGTTTTCTTTTTTACAATTTGTGCACATTTTACCCATAGGAAAATCCCGCTCGTTGTACAAGTATCGCAGAGAAAATTCAAAGGTACTCACAGTTTCATGAGGGTTTCGGACAGAGAAACGCAATGGTTTGAAAGCTCGGCATTGCTAATAAACAAGATAACACATTTGACCCATAGGAAAATCCCATATTAACTCTGAAGAACTGGTCCTCTGTGAAACGCTCGTTGTACAAGTATCACAGAGAAAATTCAAAGGTACACAGTTGCACGAGAGTTTCGGACAGAGAAATGCAATGGTTTGAAAGCTCGGCGTTGCTAATAAACATTTTAAATATTATTTTATAAACTGCTGGTCAACACTGCTCAAAACGGCAAAACTAAGACAAAGTAATAATATTCGTAAGTAAAATTGTAAATGGCCGTTTTTTTTTTTTTTTTTTTACAATTTGTGCACATTTTACTCATTCACACACCGACGGCAGTGGCAACCATGCAAGGTGACAACCTGCTCATCGGGAGCATGTAGGGGTTAAGTGTCTTGCTCAAGGACACATCGACACGCTGCCCGGGGAGGAGCGGGAATCTCCGGATTGCCAGACGACTGCTCTACCTCCCGAGCCACTGTCGCCATGAAACTAGTACTTCCAGGTCTTACCCGAAAATGGAACTAATGAATACACTTTATGCACTCACTCAAAAGAACAAAAGAGGCACTCAAAATAACAAAAGAGGCGCAGGGACGACAGGAGCATGAAAATTGTCTTTGCAGACCATTCAAAGTCTATGAGCTTCCGAAGAAGGGTGTTCACGTGAGGGGACGACAGGAGCATGACAATTGTCTTTGCAGACCATTCAAAGTCTATGAGCTTCCGAAGAAGGGTGTTCACGTGAGGGGACGACAGGAGCATGACAATTGTCTTTGCAGACCATTCATAGTCTATGAGCTTCCGAAGAAGGGTGTTCATGTGAGGGGACGACAGGAGCATGACAATTGTCTTTGCAGACCATTCAAAGTCTATGAGCTTCCGAAGAAGGGTGTTCAAGTCAGGGGACGACAGGAGAAGGACAATTGTCTTTGCAGACCATTCAAAGTCTATGAGCTTCCGAAGAAGGGTGTTCACGTCAGGGGACGACAGGAGAAGGACAATTGTCTTTGCAGACCATTCAAAGTCTATGAGCTTCCGAAGAAGGGTGTTCACGTGAGGGGACGACAGGAGCATGACAATTGTCTTTGCAGACCATTCAAAGTCTATGAGCTTCCGAAGAAGGGTGTTCACGTCAGGGGACGACAGGAGAAGGACAATTGTCTTTGCAGACCATTCAAAGTCTATGAGCTTCCGAAGAAGGGTGTTCACGTCAGGGGACGACAGGAGAAGGACAATAGTCTTTGCAGACCATTCAAAGTCTATGAGCTTCCGAAGAAGGGTGTTCACGTCAGTGGACGACAGGAGAAGGACAATTGTCTTTGCAGACCATTAAAAGTTTATGAGCTTACTTACGAAGAAGGGTGTTCACGTCAGGGGACGACAGGAGAAGGACGATTGTCTATGCAGACCATTCAAAGTCTATGAGCTTACGAAGAAGGGTGGTCACTTGAGGGTTGATGGCGCTTCGCTTCTTTGCCCTGGAGGCTTTCTCTGGGGTTGATGCCCAAGAAGCACCTGTTAATAAGCAAAGATACGTTTCAGTTTTAAATAGACTCAGCATTTATCAAGGTGCTCACCTGTGTTTTTTCATGGTACCTCTAACATAATGTTTACTTATCCGAATTTTGAAGCCATACTATAATGTGAATTAAACCATTATGTCAATCTCTTAACAAGATAGCAGCAACATCAAGTGATGGTGTGGTCCCAATTCACATAGTTGGTTCCAGGCTTCATACTCAAAGCATTTAATCTACGTTATGGTCTCTGTAGAAAGGCATGGACTTAATAGCCAGATAGTCTTTGCATGATAAGTCTTACTGATGATCCAACGGAAGGATACTCCAGGTTGAAGACATAGTAGCTGGTGAATAAAGCAGCTACCCCATGCAAAAATAATGGGTGTGGGCCCATCAGAACTTCTCCCTCGATGGATAGCATCCATCCAGAAGGCTGCATTGTGTCACCTGAAATGAACAGATACCCCGTCATGCGTTATTGTGGATAGGTATACATTCCTGCAAGGACATGACACAGAACTAGGGCTGTCTTAAATACTTTGAAGCTTTGTTCGATGGGCATGGGATTCAAATATGAAAATAAAATGTGATTATAAAAAAAAAAAAAAAAAAATGCATATATATATATATATATATATATATATATATTAGTGCTGTCAGGCGATTAAAATTTTTAATCTAATTAATTACAGGTTTTGTAATTAATTAATCTAATTAATCGCATTTTAATCGCATATTTATATTTCATATTCATATAAATATTTAAAATTCAAGGACATTACATTATTGTAGCAGGTGACTGATCAATTAAATACACCAAGAAGAATGCTTTAGAAATCAATTTTATTAAATAAATAAAATAAATAAAATGAAAACATACCTCTCAATAAGGTAACATTTGTTGCTGATACAGCTAACAGTTTACACTAAGCTACAGTATCCTCAAATCAGGGTCTACTGCAGGGTCTACTGCAGGATCTAGTGCAGGGTCTACTACAGGGTCTACTGTATGCATGACATCTATTCCTCAGCTTGTTTACATTGTCTGAGTGTAAGGCTGCCCTCTTCTTTTGGACTATGTGACCTGCAAGTGAAGAATGCTTTAGAAATCAATTCTATTAAATTGAATAAATAAATAAATAAAATGAATGAAAACATACCTCTCAATAAGGTAACATTTGTTGCCGATACAGCCAATAACAGTTTACACTAAGCTACAGTATCCTCAAAAATCAGGGTCTAGTGCAGGGTTTACTACAGGGTCTACTGTATGCATGACATCTATTCCTTGAGCCAATTGCTAAGACAAACAAGCTTCAGCTTGTTTACATTGTCTGTGTGTAAGGCTGCCCTCTTCTTTTGGACTATGTGACCTGCAAGTGAAGAATGCTTTAGAAATCAATTTTATTAAATTGAATAAAATAAAATGAATGAAAACATACCTCTCAATAAGGTAACATTTGTTGCTGATACAGCCAATAACAGTTTACACTAAGCTACAGTATCCTCAAATCAGGGTCTACTGCAGGGTCTACTGCAGGATCTAGTGCAGGGTCTACTACAGGGTCTACTGTATGCATGACATCTATTCCTCAGCTTGTTTACATTGTCTGAGTGTAAGGCTGCCCTGATACAGCCAATAACAGTTTACACTAAGCTACAGTATCCTCAAAAATCAAAACAGCCCACAGCAAGCTAGTGTCTGGGGGCATGACTACAGGGTCTAGTACAGTGTCTACTACAGTGTCTGGGGGCATGACTACAGGGTCTAGTACAGTGTCTACTACAGTGTCTGGGGGCATGACTACAGGGTCTAGTACAGTGTCTACTACAGTGTCTGGGGGCATGACTACAGGGTCTACTACAGTGTCTGGGGGCATGACTACAGGGTCTACTACAGTTTCTGGGGGCATGACTACAGGGTCTACTACAGTGTCGGGGGTCTTTATCCATGGAATAATCAAAGTATACAAAGCATAATCCGTGCCTGGGAAGGCGGGCTGTCGTCGGCAGAATAATCCGGTATACAGGTCCACTCGCTCGTCGGCTCTGGGGCTCCTCGGGTGCAGCTTCACGTGGGGTCAACCACCCTGGATAAGCAGCCAGTTCTCTGCCCGAAACGATGGGGTACTGACTACGGTAGTATTCTCACCGCACGAAGCACTATATATTAACAGACTATTATTAGCTTAATAGACTACGTCCAACTCGACGATATAGTGCCAAATATGACTATTCAAATATTAATATACTGACTACAGGGTCTAGTACAGTGTCTACTACAGTGTCTGGGGGCATGACTACAGGGTCTACTACAGTGTCTGGGGGCATGACTACAGGGTCTAGTACAGTGTCTGGGGGCATGACTACAGGGTCTAGTACAGTGTCTGGGGGCATGACTACAGGGTCTAGGGGCATGACTACAGGGTCTAGTACAGTGTCTACTACAGTGTCTGGGGGCATGACTACAGGGTCTAGTACAGTGTCTACTACAGTGTCTGGGGGCATGACTACAGGGTCTAGTACAGTGTCTACTACAGTGTCTGGGGGCATGACTACAGGGTCTAGTACAGTGTCTACTACAGTGTCTGGGGGCATGACTACAGGGTCTAGTACAGTGTCTGGGGGCATGACTACAGGGTCTACTACAGTGTCTGGGGGCATGACTACAGGGTCTAGTACAGTGTCTGGGGGCATGACTACAGGGTCTAGTACAGTGTCTGGGGGCATGGTCTACTACAGTGTCTGGGGGCATGACTACAGGGTCTGGGGGCATGACTACAGGGTCTAGTACAGTGTCTGGGGGCATGACTACAGGGTCTAGTACAGTGTCTGGGGGCATGGTCTACTACAGTGTCTGGGGGCATGACTACAGGGTCTACTACAGTGTCTGGGGGCATGACTACAGGGTCTACTACAGTGTCTGGGGGCATGACTACAGGGTCTACTACAGTTTCTGGGGGCATGACTACAGGGTCTACTACAGGGTCTGGGGCATGACTGCAGGGTCTAGTGCAGGGTCTAGTGCAGGGTCTACTGTATGCATGACAAATCTATTCCTTGAGCCAATTGCTAAGACAAACAAGCTTGTTTACATTGTCTGAGAGTAAGGCTGCCCTCTTCTTTTGGACTATGTGACCTGCAAGTGAAAATAGCCTCTCACATGGCACAGAGGTAGCAGGAGTAGCCAGATATTTGCGAGCAAGAGGAGACAGCTGTCCATAGGCTTTTGCGTGAGCTGCCCACCACTCCAGTGGACAGTCATTCATTCCGATGCTGGGCTCAGCTTTGTAGAGGTCTAATTGTCCTGACAGTACCCTGACTTCATCTGAATCAGAGTCTGAAGACAGCAGGAGGAGGGTCCTCTTCGCTGGTGGCTCGTCCTCTGTGGCTTGTGGAGCAGCTTTGTCTGCTTCTGGTCCTGGCAGCATCTCTTTAAGCCAGGTCCACACCTAATAAGAGGGACAATTAATTAGTTGCATAGGACTTTTCATGACAGCCTAAGGACTTAACACTGGTCTTCTCATTCACACACACACCTCATCCCTCTCGTCCTTTGGTACGCTCTTCAAGTCCTTGAATCGCGGGTCGAGGGCTGTAGCCAGCTTCAGCCATCTGTTGTTGAGGGTCGCTTTGCGTGCGTCCAGGTCCTTCGTGAAGCTGGCCTTGAACTTTACCATGTAGCCCGGATCCTCCTCGTTGAGGTCCATGATGCGGTTTAGGTGGCAGAGTGCGGGGAGCACCACAGAGCATGAGACGTAGGTTTCCCCTCCAAGGAGCTCAGTCACATACCTGCAGTGAAACAAGAGAGCGAGAGAGAAAGAGGTGAAGGTGTGTGTATGAGAGGGAGATAGGTGTGTGTATGGGGGAGAGAGGGGGGGTGAGGTGTGTGTATGGGAGAGAGATAGGTGTGTGTATGGGGGAGAGAGGGGGGGGGTGAGGTGTGTGTATGGGAGAGAGAGGGGTGAGGTGTGTGTATGGGGGAGAGAGGGGGGGGGTGAGGTGTGTGTATGGGAGAGAGATATGTGTGTGTATGGGGGAGAGAGGGGGGGGTGAGGTGTGTGTATGGGAGAGATAGGTGTGTGTATGGGGGAGAGAGGGGGGGGGTGAGGTGTGTGTATGGGAGAGAGATAGGTGTGTGTATGGGGGAGAGAGGGGGGGTGAGGTGTGTGTATGGGAGAGATAGGTGTGTGTATGGGGGAGAGAGGGGGGGGTGAGGTGTGTGTATGGGAGAGAGATAGGTGTGTGTATGGGGGAGATTGGGGGGTGAGGTGTGTGTATGGGAGAGAGAGAGTGGGGTGTGAGGTGTGTGTATGGGGGAGAGAGAGAGAGGAGGGGGGTGTATGGGGGGAGAGAGAGAGGGAGAGACACTTACCTGCAGGGCTCAAGTACAAGCTCCAGCTTCTTCAGTTTGTCACACTCTGTGGGGGTCAGCATGGACAGCTTGTGGTTCTGTTGGGCCAAAGTGGCAGTCACAGCCTCCTGGTTCCTCAGGTACCGTGAGATCATGGCCAGTGTCGAATTCCACCTTCCAATTCAATAAAATAACTATTAGTCCCACTGGGGGTTGTTAATGCAGCATGATGCAATTGTACAGAATACAAAGAAATAAACACACACACACACTAAATTTACCCTAAGCATACAACAGGTAGTTAAACAGTCTCACCTTGTGGATACATCTTGTATCATGGGCTCTTTTGCTTGTCCGAGGGCAGTCTGCTGCTGCTGCAGTTCTTCTGTACTGGCAGGGCTGTGCTTGAAGTGGCCTACAATCTTGCGGCACTTTGCCAGGGTGGTGTCAAGGCCTCTGTCCTCAAGGGAGACTGTGATGGTTCTTTGCAGCACGTGTGCAGCACATGGCATGTGCTGGAACGGCATATAGCGCGCTGCTGCTATCATATTACGGGCGGAATCAGTCCCAATAGATGTGACTTTATCTTTTATATTCCACTCCTCTATTACGGTGTTGAACTGTTCAGCACACGCATCGGCGAAATGGCGGCCCACAGTTTTGGTCACCGTTAATGCAAATGATTGCAGTTTCCACTCAGTATCGATCAAGTGCACTGTGACACCCAAATAATTATGATTGCCCACCGACGTCCAGTGATCACCCGTTAGGGCCATTGGGCCAGCCCGTGCCAACACTTCTTCCCTCGCCTCCCTCTCTGTGTCATACATGTTGTGGATCCTTTTCATCACTGTAGCTCTCGAGGGTAGCTTGTAATTTGGGTCAGACGACGCTATTCGAAATGACTCCGCTAAACCCTTATCTTCCACTATAGCTATTGGCCTACAATATTTTGCTATCCACTTCGCGACGCTGTTGGTTAGTTTGTCTGTGGTGGATTTACTCAACCGTTTGCCTAACGGTAATTCTCCAAGAGTGGTTTGACGAAGCGTGCGAGTTGCTCTGGAGCTAACGTTAGCTACACTGGAGCTGCTCGAACAACTTGCCTGGACATGTTTAGCGTTCATGTGATACGTTAGACTAGAGCAGCTTCGGTGATACGCAAATTCTTTTTGACATAAGCTACATATTACAATGGTCTTGTTTACTGTCCCATCTATATTCTTTTTGAAATTGAACTTGCCGTTCATAGGTCCCAGGAGTATCGCCTCGGGTGATGCTGACATCTTGTTCCAGCTGAGCTAATTCCTTTGTGTGTTTGTTTTGTTTGATAGACGACGCATGTGTGAAGTGACGATCAAGTAGGCTACGGGTCATTCAATGGGCCAAGTTTAATACGCCCAACTCAAGCGTGGATTTCAAAATAAAAGCGCACCGATTTGCCACTTGTCTAAAGTAAATATAGGTCGGCTGTAATTAATTTTGCGTCAATTTTCATAACGCGATAATTTGCTGTGTAATTAATTAATCTAATTAACGCGATAAACTGACAGCCCTAATATATATATATATATATATATTTTTTTTTGCCAAATCAACTCTGCCTCTCTTTGTTAATAACAACAAGCAATGCTGTCTGTTATTTAAGATGAGGTCGCACTGACAGATTTGTGTTCATTGTGCTGCTTTTATAAAGCCTCAAATGACGGCTTACAATATTTCATGAAAGCAAAGTGTTTTGTTTGTCTAAGATTTAAAAAGGTTTCAACTTTACAGCACTGACAAAGTTGAACATGAGACATGCCAGCTCAGGATATTATTTATAAGCGTCATATGTGTGCCGTATCACAAACTGCCTTCTGTCAGATTTTCCCCCTCGATGCAAAGGAACACAAGCTCATCCCTGAACATTACATTACCTTGAATTATCAAACAGGGGGTGCTTGGGAGTCTGCAACAAAGTAACACACAATAGCAGATTTAACATTATGAAAGGATGAAGATAAGCTAATCCACGCACTACAGCTCACCACACATCAGCTCGGCCCATTTGGAGCAACTTGGGGGTTAAGTGTCTTGCTCAAGGACACTTCCGACATGCGGACAGTCAGAGCCAGGATTCGAACCACCAACCCTACGGTCGATGAACGACCATCTCTACCAACTGAGCTTCAGTCGCCCCTAATGTAATCACTCGCATTTCAAATATTTTAATATTTAAAGGGGAACTATCTTATAAATGGCCTTTTTGAGTGTTTAGCATTGTTTCCTAGCTATGTGAACTTATATTAATATGATCTATGTCTCAAAATTCTCATATTGGCGCATTCTTCCAATTCTCCTCTCACAATATTCACCCTCACTGAACTGAGTCGTTTGAAAATGTGCCTATATGTGATGTCACATAGTCACTGCTGCATGTTAATGTTCAGCAGGCGGCGCAGGCCACACAGTGGTTTAGGTGGCACCTGCAGCTGCGGCTGCAAAACAGCTCGAAATCTTGAGGTAGAAAAATGCTGTTTTTGAGGACTTGATTAGAAATACAAAACAATGAATAAAAAAAATATATATATTACAGAGGTGTTCCATAGACTCACAGGAATTGTGTAAAAGTGCCCAAATAGTGAAAGAAATAGTAAAATAGTTCCCCTTTAAATAAATAAAACGTACATCAACTTCGAGCAGTAGTTTCTCCGTAGGCTCCTTGAAGTACACCATAAGGTGCAGGACGATGCAGGCACTGATCTCCGAAACCTCTGGATCATATCTGGCCAGAACATCCCTGATCTTCATGTTGTCCAGTTTCTGGCAGAACTGCAGGATGGTCCGTCCTCGATGACACAGGGCATCTTTGATCTTTTGAAGGACATCGGTGTCTGTCAGGAGGCCAAAGTGGGAGAAAAGCCCCGTCTGAGAGAAGAGAAAAGGCCATTCTTCTTTGACCTCCACCATCGTTGGTGCAGGCATTTTGTTCAAGTAACGCCGCAGGATGACATAGGTCCTCTCCATCAGAAGTTCTGCTCTCGCTGTCCCACCCATCCCTTCCTCTGTGTACAGACATACAAACCAAGTAACAACAATTAGATTTGATGTTGCTACATCTGGGAAATTGAGTGGCAAACCTTTAATTGTATGCTCTCTCATCATTACTCATTCTGAATATTAAGGTGGCCTTTTTGCTTAATGTGGGATGTTTATTCAGGTGTCAATTCACCAAAAGTAAAGTAGATTGCATGCCTGAGTAGATGTTCCGCAGATCCCTTTTTAAAGCCGCCAATGTTTCCTCTGTCTCCCCGTCCGGTAAGCTTGCTGGGCCCCACCTCACCTAGGGATAGGAAGGAATCATAGCCAACCTCTTAGTGTGGTGCGGCACGGTGGTGTAGTGGTTAACACTGTCGCCTCACAGCAAGAAGGTCCAGGGTTCGATTCCCGCTTGGGGACCAGGTTTCCATGATGCCAGGTACCCAGGTGGGGTATCTCCCAGGCCTTTCTGTGTGGAGTTTGCATGTTCTCCCCGTGCTCGCAAGGGTTTCCCCCCTAATAAGATAAACCCAATGGAAAAACATGCACAACAACAGATCGCTAACGCTGTGGAGTCCTTGACGAAGACGGACAGGAGCACTTGGATTGGTCCCCTGGCGCGGCTCACGTTGACGCCTGTCTGCTCCTGGGTTCCCTTGGGGGGAAGGACGACGGGATGGGTTAATCGCAGAGACGAATCGCATCAGCGATCCTACAGACAATGCATGCGTGTGTGTTCTGGTGTGTGTGTGTTGTGGATAATAGCCAATGCCAATTAAAGACCTCTGAGCAGGTCCTGCATTATTATTATATTAGTGGAATACATAAAAAAAAAAAAAATTATAATATATATATTTTTTTTATCATTCTTTCCAAAAGAAAAAAGGCCTCTAACGCTAATGGCACGCATACCAGAGGCTAACTGCCTACGAAAACAGGCACAGAAGCACTGAAAGAGGATTTCACCCATCTAATGAACACACTAGACCAGGGCTGTACAGTGCGATATATATGTCGCACGTGCGACACTGACGTCAGTCTGTGCGATGAATGAATTGACTTCACTAGCACGGGTGCGATGGCCCGTGGCGCAAGCAAAAAAAAAAAAAAAAAGTGTGACGGTAAATGAATGGACCACAGCGCTATCCACTTGGTACTTGTAGTCTTGTGCGATTAAATACAATGTCCCTTCTGCGTAAGACTCCATATATCAAACACCAAATCCCATAATCCCTAGCGAACAATATCCCCGCGAGTTGCGAGCAGTGACTCTATCCGCTCGGCTCAGCTCACAACACAGCAGGTGAGCAGGACTCGTCTCAGCAGCAGACAGTAGCCTTTGGAACGCGGACATTGAAACAGAGCTAGTGGATAGTGTTGTCGCGACCCAAAACAAATCCCTGCTGTTTTATTCGGCAACGGGTCAAATGCATATAATATGCTTTGCAATCCTCGCGTCATAAAGACCGAAATGAACGTTACGTTAGCATGAGCTAACAACAAGCTGTTCATAGCCATATAGAGAGAACAGCAGACGGGCAGAGTGAGGAGGAGGGGGCAGACATTCTCCCTTCTCTGTGTGTGTGTGTGTGCGTTTGGAAAGATCACATGAAGTCAGACGAGTATATTATATTGATAGTAAATGTACTGAGGGTGGACAGATAATGTTGATATTTAAACATAAAAAATACAATACAAAATAAATGTATTCATGATCATGCAACATAAAACAGTTGCGTGTTGTGAGTTCAAAAACATTTAACTTAAAGTTTAAAGCTCAATATATCAAAACGTGGCATTTTACAGTGAACAGGAGGTCTATGTGTATTAAAAACAATAGATTGTTTTTCCTTTAAAAGTCTGGAAGAGGTCAAAAATAAAAATGTCAAATGATATTTCCGTTGCCTTTTTTGAGTTGATCTAAATGTTACTGATTGTGTTAAATGGGCTTATGTTATGATATCGTCTCGTATCGATTGCAGGCACCTGCATCGTATCATATTGTGGCATATATCAGCAAATATCGTATTTTTGTCCAAAGAATCTATATCGTATCGTATCGTGATGAAACTGGTGATTCCCACCCCTAGTAGAGTCCATACACCCAACACCAAATCCCATAATTCCTTACACGTAACGTGTCTGGCTGTGTGATGTCAACTTGTCAGCATAAAATGACAGCCAAACATGGCACTGCAACTAAATAACACAAATACAATAGGCACATTTGTGACTGTTACAAATATAACACATTTTATACTTGTGCTACAAGATTTTGGCCTGTGCTACAAAACAATCAACCTCTGTAGCACCAGTGCTATGTGCAAAAAAAGTTTACGTACAGCCCTGCACTAGACTAGACAAATATCAAGATGTATCCATCAGTGGACCAATTGCATGCTTTTGCAGAGGACAAGAAGCCTTCAGTCGACTCCTTCAGACATTAAGCACCCCCCACAGCCCAAATGGAATGATAAAAAAAAAACTATATATAAATATATATATATATATATATTCTACTTTTTTTTTTTTTTTTCGATTAACTGCACATTTTGGCCAATCATAGTCGACTATCCAAATCCTTAGTCGGGGACAGCCCTAGAAATTATATTAAAAAAAAATCTACACATAATTTAAACATTCAATCCAAATAACCTAATTTAGTCTAGCATTGGCAGTGCCACTTTAACCCCTAATTGCTGCGAGTGTGAATGGAGAGGACACTGGCGCCGTTTGTTTTGCCACCCCTACCCGTATTGGTCAACAGGACCTCTCGTCAGCCTGGACTCTCCTGCCACACCAGTGGGCCGTCTTTCCTCTCTGCCTCTGCGGCGTCTAGCCAGAATGTTGTTCCTGCTTTTATACTCCACTCTTGTTTTTACTTGTTGGAGAAGAGAGAAGAGAGTGGCATCCGTCTCCAACAACTTCACCTCGCCTGCTAATGTCAGCAAAGGTGTCAGGATGGCTCCTGACAATTGTTCGGACGATACTGAGGCACGTGGTTCTGGTTGGGTTGTGCTCGTGCTCCATCATCTGATCCACCAAAGCGTTCACAAAGGCCCTTCTCTCATCATGCTTTGGTCTCTCTTCTTTTTCCACTGCACGTTGAATGGCTGTTGACATCCGGTTCCAGTTGACACAAAAGTCTACATGCCATGCGCTGCCAGGCTGTGAAGAGTTTGAAGTGCTTGGGGGGCTGCACAACAGAGAGTGCGGGAATGATTGCATAGAGGTGTTCGGAGAGGACAGAGTGTTCACAGAGCTCGTTGTTGGGGAACTTGAAGCAATTGGATGGGGAGGGAGCACCTCCATATTAAGGGTTACTAACCCTAGAAGGGACAAAAACAGTTATGCCAATGTTCCAAGGGCATAGTTCTAAGTGTCATGTGAGTCTAAATATGAATTTACCTTTATTAAGACCATCCATCAGCTTCCGACACTGGATTGGTTTGAGGTGTCGGACCAGATCCACCCTCTCCATTAAGGCCAGATCTTCGACACTCTCCACTCCAAGATCCTCAAGTGGGGTGGTCAGTAAGTCATCAGGGAGGCCCGGTAAATATGACCAAACTGCTTCCTTTATAGCTTCCATTACCTAGTCTCATTGATTAGGGTCAATCATGAATCAGTTTGTGCATATTCCCTACTTGTCTGTTTGCAGTGCACTATATGCGGTTAACTGCCAACATGTGCTCGCTATACAATCAACAATACAAATTTAAATACAAAATCAACTATCTTAAGGTTACTTGATATCCTGCTCCACTTACGTCTGTCCTCACGTCTGTCATATCCTCCCTTTCCTGTTTAAACTGCTCCTGGAAAAGAATGGTGGAGCGCAATAAGCATCTGCTCGTTGTATGCTGGAAGAGGATAGTAGTCCAGTACATCTTTGTGCTTAATGCACACGTAATCCTCTTGGGCCACTCCTAAGTCACAGTACACACCCATGTCAATCAACTTCACACAAATGTGTTTCTCCGAGAAAAAGTGGACAGAGTTTTGGGCAACAATGACCAGCATAATCTTCCCCATGTGAAGTCCTTTATCACTGTTCCCAAACAAGATGAACATCCCCTTTCTGTAGTCTGTGCCTTTGACTGTAACATTGTTACAAGCCACTGCAGACTGTGACTCAAATTGACAACTGGCTACAGATGCCCTGATCTTGTTGTTGTAATCATCCAAATAAAAGGCAGTCCCCTTCTCTACCTGTATAACAGGAGGAAACAAGTTTCCCGCACTCAGGTAGGCCTGGAGGAGTTGGTGTCTCTCTGCTAGTGTTTTGCACAGATTTTTGAAATTGTGCAATTTTCTGGCACACTGTTTGAAAAAAGTGTGTTTGCTTTCAAACCGCAGAGTCCACAGGCAAATAAGTGGGCCAAAGTGGATGATTAGATCTGGATAATGGCCAATATAGTGATGCTTTGGCCTCAGGGGGGCATTGGGGAAGAGCCTTTTCCTGTTGCATATGTACTCCTCTGTGATGACTTTCAGATATGCTACCTGGCCTTCTGTAATGACTGGTGCACAGATAAACTCAACCATCTCTCTCAGCTGCAAAATGAGCTGCCACACCTCATTGTCACAGGGATCTTTAATCCTGCCACCCACCAAGAGAGGGAGTAATCTAAGGAAACACCAGTTTTGAAATGCATGCCCACTTAGTTTGTCACTGCTGGGAGAGAGGTCTGCTAGTTTGTCCCTACCATCGTTCCCTTCATATCGGAACTTGTTTTTGCACCGATTTAACTGCAGGTAAGTAAAATGATTCTCCTGGACTAAATGGCGAATATATAAAGGAAGGTCATAAGCCATGACTCCCTCAAATAAATCATGGCCTAGACATGGTGGGGGGCCAGGCTGGCAAACATGGAAATGAGAAAGCTGGTTGAAAGGAGAGTCAAACTTGATACCGCATACAGAGTCTGTGGCACTAGTTTCCAGGTCTTGCAAATTACTTGTGTATGATTGGACCGTTCTTGTGGCACCACACAACACTGGATTCTTCACAAAATCCTCTCTCTGTACCTGACAGTAGCGACAAAAATAATTAGACTGACTGAAGTTTTCTAAAAATCCCCCAATAGAATGGGATCCTAAGTTGTCTCCTGCAATGGCAACCAAAGAGCCCTTTAGTACAGTGCCATCAGATATGACTACACCTCTCTCCTCCAGGATTTTGAGGTCCTCAATCAGATGTGCAAAAACCTTTTTTAGCCCAAAATACTTAAAGTCCTGCTCCCTACATAAGAGAACAAGTTGCATCTGATCTATAGAAGATCTATTGTGAGGCAAGATGTCAGTCAGGGTTAGGTAAACAGCTAAGACCTTGTGCTTTTTTTCCCCTGAGCCCAGTGGATTAACAACCTCGAAGGCATCTTGGTACAGTATCAAACCAAGTGAGGAAGGGTCAGCTTTCAACATTGGATTACTTTGAAATCCTTCTCCATCCTTGACATCCTGATAGACAGCATCAGTAGATTGCTGCAAACGTGTCATGTTATACTGTTCTCGTAGAGACTCATTTTTGAACAGTGTCACCAATGTCTCATGTATAGGTACATACTGAGCAAAGCATTCTTTGTCATTTTCATCATTGCCCAAGAGCAAAGGCACGGGATGAACATGGTTGAAACACTCTTTAAAAGCAGACTTCCTCTTTGTATCTGTACTGAGTCTTCCCTTGTTATAGAGTGTGAGTAGATCCTCTCTGTTCACTTCATCAACCATGCTGCTTATAGTGGCCTGAGGGATTCCAAGTTTCTTCAATTTCTCACTCAGAACATTAAGTGAATGAGACAGGCCAAGTTCATGAGCAATTTGAAAGTCCTCAATAATGGTTTGTATGGTGCTTGCCGGTAAGAGTAGCTTAGATTGCAATTTCAAATAGAAAAGTGTAAGGTTCTGTAAAAAAAGGGTTTCGTCCACAGCTAATTGCACTTCTGGTTCATCATGTTCACCAGCAGCTTCTGAATATGTCTGACTGGGTTCTGGCAATGACTCTGTAGACTTGTCTAGTACCAAGTCATCTAAAACTGAATCCTTGTGTTTCCTGGAAATATGTGAAGCAAATGTCATTACGTTTGTGAACCTGCAATCACAACCTCTAAATGGACATGGCAATTCCATTCCTCCCTTTATGTGTGTCTTCAAATGCTTGATAAGAGAGGCTAAAGTGTCACACTTAAATGCACAAGCCTCAAGCACACATTTCAAGGATGTGTCAGGTGGTAGAGCTGATCTAGTTCTAGGCGGCTGACCAGCTTGCAGGTAGCACCTATGCAGCCTATATATATGAGATCTCAGTGCTGCATGTTTTCTGAACCTCTGTGAGCAGTCAGGTACCCCGCACTGATAATGATAATTGGGGGCATTACTGTGGAGCTGCGCATGCTGGACAAAGGTATGCACACTCTCAGACACATGCTGACATCGAATATATTTACAGTGGAACATTGTTGTGCGTGCTATAGTTACCTACCCAATCATTACATCTGCCTCACACTGAACACTGGTTAGCCTGGCTGCCTCACTGAACAAGATGGTTATTGGCTGTCACTGAACAGGATACTGTATGTTAAAGACCTCTCTGATGACCTAGAAAAAAGGAAACCAGAGAAAGGAGAGATTACAGTTTGCATGCAGATTATGAACGTATACTATAGGCTAATCTCAGGTGTACTGCACAGGAAACAAATATAGTCTGTAAACTACGATCTGTGTTGCATATAGGCCTACCTATACAACCAGGAAGCAATCCGTGCATGGATCTGGGGAGAGGTTGAACCCGTCAGTGCAGATTACTGTCCTGTACGCCTTGTCGGCCGGAAAATTCAGGCAGGCAATCAGTAGGCAGGCCCTAGGACAAGGAAGGGAGGCAAGGCAGTAAGAAAAAAACACAGGGAACGACGCATAAATTCATGTCAAACAGTAATGGATGAGGTGATTAATCTCAGGTGTACTATACAGGAAACAAATATAGTCTATAAACTACGATCTGTGTTGCATATAGGCCTACCTATACAACCAGGAAGCAATCCGTGCATGGATCTGGGGAGAGGTTGAAACCGTCAGTGCAGATTACTGTCCTGTACGCCTTGTCGGCCGGAAAATTCAGGCAGGCAATCAGTAGGCAGGCCCTAGGACAAGGGAGGGAGGCAAGGCAGTAAGAAAAAAAACACATGGAACGACGCATAAATTCATGTCAAACAGTACTGGATGAGGTGATTAATCTCAGGTGTACTGCACAGAAAACAATAGTCTATAAACTACGATTATACCCCCCCCCCCCCCCCCCAAGCACCTTTTAGCAAGCAAGCATATATGGTATAGCAATGCTAAGTAGGCTTGGGCGGTATCATTTTTAGTTAGCCAGCGTCAGCCAGCTACTACAGTTAGCTCCCAACGATACATTTACATTTAGTCATTTAGCTGACGCTTTCATTCAAAGCAACTTACAAATTGTGTACAACAAGTCAGCAGGAGTGGTACATATCTAGCAGCCAAGGATAAGTAGTATTGTTTGTCTAGCAGTGTCGAGCTTGAGTGTTATACTCTGAGTACATACTGTAGTATAGACAGCATAGTTGGTGGTAGTATAGACATGGTAGCATAATAGTAAAATTCAGTAAGACAGTTATTATTAGTTAAAATTCTGATATTGAAGAAGTGTGTTTTTGGTTGATAAAGTGGGCAGTTTATCCTGTGCTGAAAAGTCTCCATTCCAATAGAGAGAGTATATATTTTAGTGTTTATTTGATTGATTTGGCCTTTTATTTATTACGTTTCCACAGTTATTTCCTCATACTTTATTAACATTTTGTACATATAACAAGTTCATGTTAAAATGATGACACACAAAGCCAGACCGAGGGCTTGTTTCATAAACAATCAAACTGAACTTTTTTTTGCCTGCCTACTGTATTTGTTTGGTGGAAACTTGATCATAAAGTAAAGTAAAGAAAAAAAAAAAAAAAAGTAGTGTGCTATTTTTGCCATGTTCTTGTAGTGTAGCTTGCTACATTTATCTGGGGATAGCTTCCATTGTAGTTGAGCTATATTTAATCGAGAGTAACTTGTAGTGTAGCTTACTACATTTTCCAAGTAGCTTGCCCATCACTGGCTAAATGCTGCATGTAGCTAGTTAGCTGAACTGGAGCTAGGTAGCCAGGTAGCTAAATGGCTGGCTACCTAGCTCCAGTTCAGAACAACACTTTTTCACTGGTAGTTTGTGGAAATGAACCACCTTTCCTCTCTTTCACACGGTAAAATTAGTTTGAACAGCCGGGAGCAATACAAAAAAAAACACTGTGGTCCCGTTGTTTGGTAGGCAACGTTGCATTACCCAGCAGGAGCCAGACATAGCTAACAGCTAACGTATAGCTAAATTAGCAGCAGGCACACATAACGTGTAAAAACGCATAACCATGTAAAAAACGAACAGAGCACTACTCCGCTGGCGTTTGCAATCGAAATCATAGATACAACATAATATCCACCATCGACTTTATCATGCACTACTCACGTATTATTGTCGATTAACGATGCAGAGACACGCTGATACAGCAATGGAGGAACGTTGCAGGTACATTCTGGGAGGCAGTGCACAGGTGTAGTGCATTCTGGGAGGCGCCCGCCCAGGAAGCTGGTGTGTGTGCAGGCAGCCTGGACAAGTCTCAACATGTCTCCTAATCATGCATTATATAGTGGCCCCCAATACGCAGGTGCAGAACGGGTACTGATTGATTGATTGATTGAAAACGTTATTAACAGATTGCAGAATGGGTACAATACAGTACAGCTCAATACACACAATTGTTAAGGGGATGCAGACCAGAGAAAGACTTTCGTCTTGTTTACATCAGGGTCCCCCATTTTCAATTCATCAGGATATATGACATACATCATCATCATCATTTATTTATTCGTACATGGAATTACCACAGTCCAACAGTACATATTCATATAATTCACCAAATACCATGGCTGAAAGGAACAGGAAGAAGAAAAAATCTTATATATACCTGCCCCTACACACACACAACACACCAATAGACTTATTGTGTAAAACCAAACAGAATATACCCATTTTGCAAAAATGGAAACATCAACACAACCAAATTAAATCAACATAAATAAACCCATTTTGTGTATCTATCAGCAAACTACATATTTCGGTTCATTCATTTACACACACACACACACACACACACACACACACACACACACACACACACACACACACACACACACATGACATACAGATAGACAGTACTGCTACATCTATACATTTATGAAACCGTACATTAGGTGGGGTGGGGTGGGGGGGGCTGTACATTGGAGGTGGTTGGGTGGGTGGGGTGGGGGGGTTGGGTAGGTTGGGTATAGGAGGGGTGGGTGGACACTGTACAACTGTACAAGCACAACTGTACATTGGAATATTGACAAAACCATGTTTGGTCATTTACTGTACATTGGAGGGGGTTGGGTTAGGACATTTACAGGGGCCAGTTTCGAATTGCAGTCTCCCGTATAGGTGTTATTTGAGAGTGGTTTTGAAAGTGGGTAGTGATTCACATTCCTTTACAGCTTTGGGTAGGGCGTTCCACATTGATGTGGCATAATTGCAAAACGTGTTTAGTCCCTGATTGAGCCAAATCTGGGTACCAGGCCCATTGCAAGTTGCTGTACTCTGTCGTCTACTCTAAGCCATCCTAGGTTGTCAAAGTGGGCAGGGGTGAGGTGGGTTCTAGGAGTAAGGTCAAGCATGTAGTCTGACGAGTTTGTTTTGAGATGTTTGTGTAGCAGGGTGGATTATCCCTACTTTATGAGAGTAGATGTACACTGTCACCAGGTAGGGGGAACGCAGCATGCGGATCTGAGTCCAACTGAATCCCCGACTTTAGTGCAGGAGTAGAGTGGAGCTTTAGCAGAGGGAGTGGATGGGGCCTATAGGATTTACTAACCTAGGGGTAGTGCGCTGGTCCTTCTTGCCCTCCAGGGCGACTCACAGTAATTCCCCACACACCCACACTTCTCCTAATACTACCCACACCCTCCCACACCCGTTGGCAGTAGTGATAGATGATACTTTCTCCCAAAGCAGTACCTTTCCTTGCTGATGAGCAGAGACCTGTCCCAATGATGCCTAGGTTCCCCTGTGGGTTGAAATGCTGGGCTATCACACAACAATCATGTGTTCTTAACCCAGGCTGGCCTGCTAGGCCTTAGCGCCATTGAGGTGCTTTGTTACCATGAGGTGCAAGTAGTGATAGATGATATACTTTCTCCCCAAAGCAGTACCTTTCCTTGCTGATGAGCAGAGACCTGTCCCAATGATGCCTAGGCTCCCCTGTTAGGGAAGTTTAGGCTGCAGAGGACTATGATGGTCCAGTTCTACACTGACATCATCCAGTCCATCCTCACCCTCTCCATCATCACCTGGTTCCCTGCAGCCACGGTCAGGGACAAGGCCAAGCTGCAGCGGGTGATACGATCAGCGGAGAGTGTGATCGGCTGCCCCCTTCCCTCCCTCGAGTCCCTACATTCCTCCAGGGCTTTGAGGAGGGCGAGGAAGATCATGGCAGACCCCGCCCACCCGGGTCACGACCTCTTCACCATGCTTTTCACCCTAGCAACCACCTAGAAACACCCTAGCAACTACCTATAACACCCTAGCAACCGCCTAGAAACACCCTAGCAACCACCCATAACACCCTAGCAACCACCTAGAAACACCCTAGCAACACCCTAGCAACCACCTAGAAACACCCTAGCAACCACATATAACACCCTAGCAACCACCTAGAAACACCCTAGCAACCACATATAACACCCTAGCAACCACCTAGAAACACCCTAGCAACCAGCTATAATACCCTAGAAACCACCTAGAAACACCCTACACACTTATAACACCCTAGCAACCACCTAGAAACAACCTAGCAACCACTTATAACACCCTAGCAACCACCTAGAAACACCCTAGCAACCACATATAACACCCTAGCAACCACCTAGAAACACCCTAGCAACCAGCTATAACACCCTAGCAACCACCTAGAAACACCCTAGCAACCACTTATAACACCCTAGCAACCACCTAGAAACAACCTAGCAACCACATATAACACCCTAGCAACCACCTAGAAACACCCTAGCAACCACTTATAACACCCTAGCAACCACCTAGAAACAACCTAGCAACCATATATACCACCCTAGTAACCACCTAGAAACACCCTAGCAACCACTTATAACACCCTAGCAACCACCTAGAAACACCCTAGCAACCACCCATAACACCATAGCAACCACCTAGAAACACCCTAGCAACCACCTAGAAACACCCTAGCAACCACATATAACACCCTAGCAACCACCTAGAAACACCCTGGCAACCACATATAACACCCTAGCAACCACCTAGAAACACCCTAGCAACCACTTATAACACCCTAGCAACCACCTGAAACACCCTAGCAACCACATATAACACCCTAGCATCCACCTAGAAACACCCTAGCAACCACTTATAACACCCTAGCAACCACCTAGAAACACCCTAGCAACCACATATAACACCCTAGCAACCACCTAGAAACACCCTAGCAACCACTTATAACACCCTAGCAACCACCTAGAAACAACCTAGCAACCACATATAACACCCTAGCAACCACCTAGAAACAGCCTAGCAACCACTTATAACACCATAGCAACCACCTAGAAACAACCTAGCAACCATATATAACACCCTAGCAACTACCTAGAAACACCCTAGCAACCACTTATAACACCCTAGCAACCACCTAGAAACACCCTAGCAACCACCCATAAAACCCTAGCAACCACCTAGAAACACCCTAGCAACCACCTAGAAACACCCTAGCAACCACATATAACACCCTAGCAACCACCTAGAAACACCCTAGAAACCACATATAACACCCTAGCAACCACCTAGAAACACCCTAGCAACCACTTATAACACCCTAGCAACCACCTAGAAACACCCTAGCAACCACATATAACACCCTAGCAACCAACCAGAAACACCCTAGCAACCGCTTATAACACCCTAGCAACCACCTAGAAACACCCTAGCAACCACATATAACACCCTAGCAACCACCTAGAAACACCCTAGCAACCAGCTATAACACCCTAGCGACCACCTAGAAACACCCTAGCAACCACTTATAACACCTTATTGTGAAATAAGAATAATATAATGTGATATGTTGATATGCTATTGTGAGATTACAACATCTGATGTGATATTACAGAGAAATACTTTTGTCTTGTTTTTTTTATAAAATTACAATATATTATTGTGAAATAATAAATAAATTATGTGAAATATTCATATGCTACTGTGAGATTACAAAATGTGATGTGATATTACAGAGGATTTTGATTGCAATATTTTATTGTGAAATAATAAATAAATTATGTGAAATATTCATATGCTACTGTGAGATTACAACATCTGATGTGATATTACAGAGGATTTTGATTGCAGTATCTTATTGTGAAATAATAATATAATGTGATATGTTGATATGCTATTGTGAGATTACAACATCTGATGTGATATTACAGAGAAAGACTTTCGTCTTGTTTTGTATAAAATTACAATATTTTATTGTGAAATAAGAATACTATAATGTGATAAATTGATATGCTATTGTGAGATTACAACATCTGATGTGATATTACAGAGAAAGACTTTCGTCTTGTTTTGTATAAAATTACAATATTTTATTGTGAAATAAGAATAATATAATGTGATAAATTGATATGCTATTGTGAGATTACAACATCTGATGTGATATTACAGAGAAAGACTTTCGTCTTGTTTTGTATAAAATTACAATATTTTATTGTGAAATAAGAATAATATAATGTGATATGTTGATATGCTACTGTGAGATTACAACATCTGATGCGATATTACAGAGGATTTTGATTGCAATATTTTATTGTGAAATAATAAATAAATTATGTGAAATATTCATATGCTACTGTGAGATTACAACATCTGATGTGATATTACAGAGGATTTTGATTGCGGTATCTTATTGTGAAATAAGAATAATATAATGTGATATGTTGATATGCTATTGTGAGATTACAACATCTGATGTGATATTACAGAGAAAGACTTTCGTCTTGTTTTGTATAAAATTACAATATTTTATTGTGAAATAAGAATAATATAATGTGATAAATTGATATGCTATTGTGAGATTACAACATCTGATGTGATATTACAGAGAAAGACTTTCGTCTTGTTTTGTATAAAATTACAATATTTTATTGTGAAATAAGAATAATACAATGTGATAAATTGATATGCTATTGTGAGATTACAACATCTGATGTGATATTACAGAGAAAGACTTTCGTCTTGTTTTGTATAAAATTACAATATTTTATTGTGAAATAAGAATAATATAATGTGATATGTTGATATGCTACTGTGAGATTACAACATCTGATGTGATATTACAGAGGATTTTGATTGCAATATTTTATTGTGAAATAATAAATAAATTATGTGAAATATTCATATGCTACTGTGAGATTACAACATCTGATGTGATATTACAGAGGATTTTGATTGCGGTATCTTATTGTGAAATAAGAATAATATAATGTGATATGTTGATATGCTACTGTGAGATTACAACATCTGATGTGATATTACAGAGGATTTTGATTGCAATATTTTATTGTGAAATAATAAATAAATTATGTGAAATATTCATATGCTACTGTGAGATTACAACATCTGATGTGATATTACAGAAGATTTTGATTGCGGTATCTTATTGTGAAATAAGAATAATATAATGTGATATGTTGATATGCTACTGTGAGATTACAACATCTGATGTGATATTACAGAGGATTTTGATTGCGGTATCTTTTTTTTTTTTTTATTATCTTTTTATTGATTTTCACCATGGTCCATACAAACAATATCTTGATTTCGCTTTCTGCTGTACAAATTGCATCAATTGTTAATAATTATTACTTAACTTAAAAGTTGCAGTGCAGAAGTATCATTACGTGCGTGAGGACCCATACAGTCAATAACATCCTATACTTTTTTTTTCTAGACAAACAAAAACGATAACAAAAAATAATAAATAACAAAACGCAACAAGACAAAATTATATGTTATGGTACCTCTCCAATATATCTGCATTTACCATAAAGTAAACAAATAACCAAATAATATGTTGGGGTGCATCTTCCTGATACTCTCCTCCATTTACACAAGTTTCACTTAACAATTATCCCGAATGATCATTTCTATACACCTTAAACAAATGAAGGTCGTAACGGTGTAATGTACATTATCCATCTTTCCCATTTCTTCCTAAACTTATCCTGTTGCAACCTAAGAGAAAAAGTAATTCTTTCCATCTTAAAAATATCATAAATAATATCAATCCAATCATCCACTGTAGGAATTTCTGTTCTTAACCACTTTCTAGTGATGGCTTTCCTGCTGGCCGCACTTAATATCTGAAATATATATCTATCCCCATTTTCTAATGGCCTGGCGCCGAAGTATAGGCTTTCCACTTTAAATGGGATGTCCCCCTGGAATACTTTTTCAAAGATTGTATGGACCTCCCTCCAGAAAGGCATCAGCAAGGGACATGACCAGAATATGTGGTAATGATTTGCCTCTGAGAGGCCACACTGTCTCCAGCAGTTGGAAGATTTGGTATGGTGGCTCCCTTGAGCTGGAGTACTAAAGAACCTAATCAGGGATTTCCAACAAAATTCTCTCCATACTGGTGAACTTGATGTTTTCCATTGTATTTCACATAAATCCTCCCATTCCTCTTCTGTTATATTTAGGTTTCCCTCCCTTTCCCACTTCTGTTTTACATACAATGAATTACCTTTCGTCTGTTGTAATCCCTTATAGAGTCTTGAGATGGTTTTTTGGTTCGAGTTCGAGACATAAGCCCCTCTGAAGACTTTTAATAAAATATTTTCAGAAAGTGTTTGTTTACTTTGCTTCAGTAGTTGCTCAAGATGGTGCCGAACCTGAAGATATCTGTAAAAATCTTCATTTTTCAAACCATGCTGCACCTTCAGATCTTGAAAGCTCTTCATTGACCCCTGATGTAAAAAGGTACAATATGCTGTTAGGCCTAGAGTCTCCCACCCTTTAAACCGTACGTCCATTCTTTTGGGTATGAACTCTGGGTCATACGCACACCATCTCAAAACTTTTATGGCTTCTTTTAAATTTTTTGGGGCTGTTACCTTACTCCACAACTTAAGTGGTAAACTAATCCATGGATTTCCCATCTCCCTTAAATCATTCATCAAAGCCTTATCCCCAATTGCAGCTTGAATTGGATACTCTGCTGTTACCGCCATCTCAATCTCCTTCCACCTGGCAAAATATTCTGGATTACACCAACACGTCATTGGTCTTAATTGAGCTGCAATATAATAGTCCTTCAAACATGGAAGTGCAACCCCTCCCCTGCTCTTTGCTAGTTGTAGACTCTTGTATCTAATTCTAGGTCTCCGCCCTTGCCAGATGTACCTTGAAATAAGTTTATCCCATTCCTGAAATTTTTGGTCAGGTAGGTCTAGAGGGAGGGCCTGGAACAGATAGAGTAATCTCTGCAAAATATTCATTTTTACCGATTCAATTCGCGATCCAAAATTCAGAAGAGGTATTGCATCCCATCTCCTTATGTCTTCTTTAATCTTTTGATTCAGGGGGAGGAAGTTAATGGTGAACAAATTTGACAAATCTTTTGGTATATTTACTCTCAAATATCTCATGGATTCTGCTTCCCATTGTAATTAAAATTTCGTCTTTATATTTCTTGAAGGGCTATATTTAAAACTAAGAATTTGCGTTTTCGTTACATTCAATTTATACCCTGAGAATGACCCATATTGTTCTAAAAGCAAAAATAACTGTTTAAGTGAATGTTCTGGGCTTGATAAATACACTAATACATCGTCCGCAAATAAGGAAATTTTTTGTTCTCCCCCCTTCATATCTATCCCTTTAATATTTGTATTCTGTATAATCCACTGACTCAGGGGTTCAATAAAAATTGCGAACAATAAAGGACTAATTGGGCAACCCTTCCTAGTCCCGCGTTCTAGTCCGAAGGAACTAGACACTGTCCCATTTATCTTAATTCTTGCTCTTGGTTTATCATAAAGAGCCTGTATTGTTTTAATAAAACTGCTATGGAAGCCAAATGTATCCAAAACCCTGTATAAAAATGACCAATTCACACAGTCAAAGGCTTTTTCGGCGTCCAGCCCCACCAACACTGCCTCTAGATTATGCTCTTTTATATGATTAATTTTTTTTTTGCGGTATCTTATTGTTTAATATATACATATATGATTTTGTTTAATATATATACAATATATTGTGAAATAAGAATAATATAATGTGATATGTTGATATGCTACTGTGAGATTACAACATCTGATGTGATATTACAGAGGATTTTGATTGCAATATTTTATTGTGAAATAATAAATAAATTATGTGAAATATTCATATGCTACTGTGAGATTACAACATCTGATGTGATATTACAGAGGATTTTGATTGCAGTATCTTATTGTGAAATAATAATATAATGTGATATGTTGATATGCTATTGTGAGATTACAACATCTGATGTGATATTACAGAGAAAGACTTTCGTCTTGTTTTGTATAAAATTACAATATTTTATTGTGAAATAAGAATACTATAATGTGATGAATTGATATGCTATTGTGAGATTACAACATCTGATGTGATATTACAGAGAAAGACTTTCGTCTTGTTTTGTATAAAATTACAATATTTTATTGTGAAATAAGAATAATATAATGTGATGAATTGATATGCTATTGTGAGATTACAACATCTGATGTGATATTACAGAGAAAGTCTTTCGTCTTGTTTTGTATAAAATTACAATATTTTATTGTGAAATAAGAATAAGATAATGTGATATGTTGATATGCTACTGTGAGATTACAACATCTGATGTGATATTACAGAGGATTTTGATTGCAATATTTTATTGTGAAATAATAAATAAATTATGTGAAATATGCATATGCTACTGTGAGATTACAACATCTGATGTGATATTACAGAGGATTTTGATTGCGGTATCTTATTGTGAAATAAGAATAATATAATGTGATATGTTGATATGCTATTGTGAGATTACAACATCTGATGTGATATTACAGATAAAGACTTTCGTCTTGTTTTGTATAAAATTACAATATTTTATTGTGAAATAAGAATAATATAATGTGATATGTTGATATGCTACTGTGAGATTACAACATCTGATTTGATATTACAGATGATTTTGATTGCAATATTTTATTGTGAAATAATAAATAAATTATGTGAAATATTCATATGCTACTGTGAGATTCCAACATCTGATGTGATATTACAGAGGATTTTGATTGCGGTATCTTATTGTGAAATAAGAATAATATAATGTGATATGTTGATATGCTATTGTGAGATTACAACATCTGATGTGATATTACAGAGAAAGAATTTCGTCTTGTTTTGTATAAAATTACAATATTTTATTGTGAAATAAGAATAATACAATGTGATAAATTGATATGCTATTGTGAGATTACAACATCTGATGTGATATTACAGAGAAAGACTTTCGTCTTGTTTTGTATAAAATTACAATATTTTATTGTGAAATAAGAATAATATAATGTGATATGTTGATATGATACTGTGAGATTACAACATCTGATGTGATATTACAGAGGATTTTGATTGCAATATTTTATTGTGAAATAATAAATAAATTATGTGAAATATTCATATGCTACTGTGAGATTACAACATCTGATGTGATATTACAGAGGATTTTGATTGCCTTATCTTATTGTGAAATAAGAATAATATAATGTGATATGTTGATATGCTATTGTGAGATTACAACATCTGATGTGATATTACAGAGGATTTTGATTGCGGTATTTTATATAAATGTTTTTATTTTCAATTTTCAACATAGAACAAGACATCACAATACAATACCGTCAATAATAATAAAAATAATGACACTAACAACAGTAATAACATTACAAGACAGGCAAACAGAAAAGAAAAAAAAACAATAAAAATTAAATAAGGAAATGACAATAGAAAATAAAATAAATAAAACAAAATAAAATAAGTGTGGCTTTCACGTGTGCGCCTTATCTCGTGTGCTATATATACGTGTGTTCTACCTACCCATATGTGCGTGTGCTTTACCTCAGTGGCGGCTCTGCCACTAGGGGCGCAAGGGCGCCGACCCACCTGCTGACTGCTGTTAAATCAGAGAGAAGAAGAAAATAAAACGTTTTAGTTTTTAGTTTTATAGCCCTATAAATAATATAAACATGTTTAAAATTAATAACATTTACTAATTTTAAGTATGTTTGTGTTTCCAATGCACAATATAACGTTATTATATAAAATAAAAAAATACTCGTTTTCTTGAACAGGAAGTGACATCACTTTTTTTTTTTTATTATTTCTCGGCCCGGGCTAGACGCAATAGCGCTCTGAGTGCGCGTCACGGTTTGATCGCTGTATCCGTCGAAGCCAATCAGTGCGTAACGCGTTGTGCGTTGAAATATGACTATTATGTTGGAATCCGGGCGCGATTTGAAGCGGTCTAGCCAGTAGCGTCAAGAATTTCTGTAGCCGCATTTCGCGGAGACGCTCTCTGATTGGCCGACGCCAGTATTTTTTTCCGTAGCAGAATTTCACAGAGACGATCTCTGATTGGCCGAATCCAATTTCTAATGTTCCAATTCTAGCTTATTCCGGTCCGTTGGTGAGAGATGTTGTGTTGTTGTGTTGTTGTGAAATGCAGGCAGCAGAGCGTGCCGTGACTGCAAGTTCTTTAGATGGTTAAGCTTAGGCACTCTTTCAAAGTTGGTTAAGGTTAGAGTTTGTCTTAGAGCATGGCGATAGAACGCCAGGTAGTTTGCAGTCTGTTCGACGCGGAAAAATGGACAAAGAAATGTACTTGTGTTGTGCTAACAGCCTAACAAGCTAACACTTGGCTAACAAGCTATATGGCGGATGCAGTCTGGAGACAGTGGACAGTGGATATACATCAACAGTGGATTATACACGTTTATCAAGCTCTCCTGCCCTGGATGTTTCAACTAAACAGTGAGTCTCTCTCTCTCTCTCTCTCTCGCTCTCTCGCTCTCTCTCTCTCGCTATACACAGCTGTCTCCGCGAAATGCGGCTACGGAAAAAAGTATTGACTGTGCTTGCTGAGACGATAATTAATAGGCTAGCGATTCAAAACGCGCTGCTGTGTTGTGAACTATAACATTAATTTAGCTGCTGCTGATGCATAATGAATGAATGGTGAGTTGTTTAAAATGACAACATACATGTGTTAATTATTTGATTTGATTGATAAGAGAGACAGAGAGAGATTGCTCCAGAGCATCTCAGAGCATTACATTTTCAACTCGACCTATTAACGAGAACTGCGACCTACAAGGCACCAGCGCCAGCGGCCGCCACTGCTTTACCTATGTATATGTTTTATGTGTACATGCATATATGTGTGTTGTGAACGTGTGCATATGACCGTGTATTCCCTAGTAGCCCAGAGTGCCTGTACAGTACTACTGCAGCCAAGAGGACACGTACAGTATCAATGTAGTCAAGTGGGTTTGTACAGTATTATTATAGTCAAGAGGGCATGTACAGTATCACTGTAGTCAAGTGGGCATGTACCTCATTGCTGTAGTCAAAGGTATATGTACAGCATTACTGTAGTCAAGAGAACATGTACCGCACTACTGTAGCCAAGAGGACATGTACAGTATCAATGTGGTCAAGTGGGCATGTACAGTGTTACTGTAGTCAATGGTACCTGTACAGCAATACTGTAGTCAAGAGAACATGTACAGTATTACCGCAGTCAAGAGAACATGTATAGTGCCACTGTAGTCAATAGGACATGTACAGTATTTACAATGCCAGTACCGTAGACAAAACAAGGCAGCAGTGGGAGGTTACTGGTAATGGGGAAATCCGGCGAGTACAGTGGTAGATAGTGCAGGCCCAATATGCGACAGATAGGGGTCCCAGATCTCATAAAAAGTGTCCAACTTGGAATGCAGCATACACGTAATATACTCACAGGGGATACATTCCATTATGATATTGTGCCATGACCTCATTGACGGGACCTCGTCCTTGATCCAAAACAACAGGATGTTCTTTCTAGCAGCAAATGTCAACAAATTGAACAGTCTCTTATGTTTGGAATTGGTAACATGAATATCTGGGAGGCCCAGCAAAAGGCAGAGGGGATCCAGCTCGATGGGGGTGTGAAATATGTCAGACAGTTCTTCTACAACGTCGTACCAGTAGCTCTAGTTTTACACAGGTCCAAAAACAGTGGACGTGATTTCCAATCTCTATCTTGCATTTAAAGCAAAGTGGGGACGTATTGGGATCCATGTTACTTTTACGGGCGGGGGTAATATGAATGCGATGCAATATTCTAATTTGGATGGCCTTGGTGCGGTTACAAACCGAGATTTTTTTTGCATAGGTCCACGTATCCTGCCAGTCTGCATCTGTGATTTCTATGTCCAAATCCTCTTCCCAGGACTGTTTAGTAACATAGGAAGATAAAGATGAATTAAGGTTCAGAGTACTATAGAAGATAGATATTTGTTTTTTGGGGATCTGTAAGGAGAGGGCTTTCTCCACCTGCGAGGTGGAGATGTCAGTTAAAAGTGAGGTGTCCTTGGTGATAAACTGCCTAATTTGTAGGTACCTAAAAAATTCCGCTTTCAATAGGCCATATCGCTGCTGCAGCTGTGTAAAGAACATTAGGGTCCGGCCATCAAACAGGTGGCCAAGATCGGTTATGCCCTGCTTATACCAGGTCTTGAAGCCGCCGCCGACTTGGTTTGGCTTAAAGTCAGGATTGTCTACTATCGGGGTAAGAGGAGAGGTCAGCTTGGCTCGGCCCTCCACCTTACGGACAGTCTTCCAGGCCTTGACGGAACATAATGTGATGGGGTTGGAGCACACCTTCCTCACAGACCTAAAGTCTTTGATAAATAGTAGGTTCCACAAGGGGGACTTAGATTGCGAGGATTCAACGTCCAGCCATATTGACAGTGGGTCTGCTCTGAACCAGCCGACCAGCACCCTAAGGTGTGCCGCCAGCTGGTAGTGTCTAATATTAGGTAGGTCTAGACCCCCATCTTCACTATCCATCTGTAATTTGGCCATTTTCAGACGCGGTTTCTTCCCATTCCAAATGAATGAGCTTAGCCAGCCTTCCAGCACCTTGATAACCTTGTTTGTCAGCAGCACTGGGATCATTTGAAGAGGGTACAACAGTCTGGGGAGTACGTTCATCTTGACGAGGGCAATCCTACCCAGCCAGGAGATCGGTAAAGGGGCCCATCTAACTAAGTCTGCCCTTATGGTGTCTAAAAGAGGGGGAAAATTGGCCTTAGCCAACGTATCATAGGTGGGTGTCACAAATACTCCTAGGTAAACGAAGCCGGAGGGCGACCAGCGAAATGGGAAGGGCTCGGGCAGTATCGGGATAGATTTGAGTGTCCCAAGTGGCATTGCTTCGGATTTGGAAAAGTTTATTTTGTACCCCGAGAAGGTTCCAAATGTGGAAATCATGCGGGTTAGACATGGAATTGAAGAGTCAGGCTTAGACACAAAGATCAGCACGTCGTCCGCGTAAAGGGTGATTTTGTGCTCCCTCCCGCCCACTCTAATACCTGAGATCTCGGCTGACTGCCTTACGGCCTGTGCGAGCGGTTCTATGGCCATGTCGAATAGTAAAGGGCTAAGAGGATCCCCCTGGGGGTTCCCCCGCTGCAGAGGAAAGTTGCTAGACCCAAGTCCATTAGTCAGGACCGCCGACATCCGCGAGTTGTAAAGAACCTTGACCAAGTCAATAAAGGTGTCACCTAAGCCAAATTCAGCGAGGGTTAAAAATAGATACGGCCATTCTACACGGTCAAACGCCTTCTCCGCGTCGAGAGACAGAACCACCGCGGGGTGGTCTGTCTCACGAGTCATTTGGATGATATTGAGGAGCCGTCTCATGTTGTCGGTAGAGTTCCTACCCTTAATAAAACCGGTCTGATCTTCATTAATAATAAAAGGGAGTACTTTTTCCAGGCGCATGGACAGGATCTTGGAAAGCAACTTTTGGTCCGAATTGAGTAGGGCTATAGGCCTATAGGAGGCGCACTCCTCAGGGTATTTACCCTTCTTAAGGAAAAGGCAGATATTAGCCTCCCGTAGAGACTGGGGCAGTATCCCCACTTCAGCGGAGTGATTAAGCATTGCCAGCAGGGGATCTAATAGAATATGACCGAACTCTTTATAAAACTCGCATCCGAAACCGTCTGGGCCCGGAGCCTTACCAGATGGCATAGCCTTAAGGGCGCCCAGAGCTTCTTCCTTCGTAATTGGGGCGTTAAGGAGCAAGTTCTGATCTTTCGATACCTTAGGGAGGTGTAATTCAGCGAAGAAGGCCTGCATGTCAGAGAGAGCACCATCGGGTCGCTCGGTCCTATAGAGTTGGGCATAGAAAGAGGCAAACTCTTTGTTAATAGTTTTGGTGTCAAAGGACCTGACCCCGTTGGAGTCGGAGATTGAGGCTATTACTTGGGTGTCAGCCCTTTTTTTTGCCAAGTTAGCCAGGCACCTACCCGGCTTGTCACCGTGTTCGTACATTCTCTGTTTGGCTAATTTAAGAGAATATTCGGCGTCCTGGATCAGAAGAGTGTTTAGCGCCGCTCTGGTGGCCGTAAGCTCCATAAGCACAGCCGGGGCTGGGTTTGAAACATGCTGATTTTCAAGGTCGGCTAGTTAGGATTCAAGAAGTTTACAGTGTTCATTTTTCTTGCGCTTCTTGGATGATACATAAGATATAATCAGTCCACGAGAAAAGACCTTAGATGTTTCCCAGAGTAGAGACGGGTTATCCGTAGAGCGAAAGTTAATTGAGTAGAACATTTTAAATTCCGATTCGAAATAGGACACAAATATATCATCTTTGAGGAGGTATGGGTTGAGGCGCCAACGCCTCGACAGCGCTCTCTCTTTTGACAGGGAGTAGACCAGGTATATATGGGCGTGATCCGATAGAACGATGCTTCCGATTGTGCAGGACGATACTAGAAAGAGCTTAGAGGAAGGGATGAAGAAATAGTCTATTCTACTGTTGCTCTTGTGTGGGCCGCTAAAAAAGGTGAACTTCAGTTCTGATGGGCAAAGGGTTCTCCAGACATCGGAGTATCCAGTGTCTTCGCACAGGGAGGTGAGCGTCTTTGCTTGCCTAGAGGGGGGAGCCAGACTGGATGGGAGTTTGTCAAGAGACGGTATGAGGTGACAATTAAAGTCTCCGCCCACAAAGGCGTTCTCAGAGGCCAGGCCATTAAACTCAGCAAATATCTTGGATAGAAAGTCAGGGGAATAGCCTGGGGGACAGTATACATTCATAAATGTAATTTCTTTACCCTTAAGAACCCCTTTGATAATCACATAGCGACCTTGGCTATCCACAGAGGAAGTTATAAGTCTAAAGGGGAGATTTGTATTGATCAATATGGCCACGCCCCTACTAAACGTAGAATAGTTTGTAGCAAAGACCTGTCCTACCCAGCTCTTTTGGAGTTTAGCAGTGTCGTTGGGCCCCATATGAGTTTCTTGTAAAAAAGCAATCGACACATTCTCCCTCCTTAAAAAGGTCAGAATCGCCTTCCTCTTAGCCAACCTCTGCAGGCCTCGAACATTCCAGGAGCAGAGCTTGAAGCTCTCAGAGTTAGCCGTAGCCATAGAACATTGAAGGGCGTGTAGGTGGGGCAGACCTGGGCAAGCCTGTGGGCATGTAGAATTCACTTAACCTAAACACTATGCACACGTATTTCGAGCCATACATAAAACATATAATAATGACATAAAAAACATATAAATGTGTGGGACCGGTGGGTCTTTCCCCAACATCACAGGGACTCACCAACATTTCCAGATACTTCAAACCTACCACTCGTAGAACCATCTCCGTGGCCAACTGCCACATTTCCCTGTATACAAAAGTGCCTCAGAGTGTAAAGCAAACAAGAAAAAAAAAATCAAATTGAACCATAAGCCAATAGTAAGGTCAACGGCTGGAACCCAGAACTGTCGGTAAAAAAGGGGGGGGGGGGTGTATCTGTCAGGCATGCTGCGACAAAACAGGCGCGCAGTACCTCCACCAGGCCGGGAGGGGGCGATACCCTGTCCGCGAGACTGTTATCTCCCCTGACGCTGGTTCGACCCTACAGTTATGCCTCCCCACCAGAGGAGGGCGCTGTGCCGGGGGCCGCCCGCCGCTCCCGCGAGCACATTGTCAGCAGCAAACATTAATGGGAGCCATGCGGGTTGCATGAACCGGTCGAGAGTCAAACAGGTGGCGCAGCCACGAGACCCCATCTCGCTCGACGTGTAATCAACTGTAAATGCATCCCGGTGGCCATGATCAAAAACATGGCCGGGAGCTGGTATATCGCGCAAAAGTCATAAGCGTGGCAGAAATATCCGAAACGGAATAGAATAGGTCCCGCTCCTTCCGAAACGTTAACAGTTAGCAACCTAGCCCGTGGCTATGGTCGTGCATCAGTACAACAGTCATATACAACATACTTGTCCCCCCCCTCCCCTTATGTCAGATAGCGAGAGAAAAATAAAAAGATAACTTTCCAGGCGAGGCCTAATGTCAAGTATTCATCCATACTCACATATGTAATAAGATACCAAATGCGACCCCTTTCTGTGTGATAGCCGTAGCAGTATGCTAACGCTCCATCGCTACTACCCCGTCAGGATCTGATGAGGCCGGTGTCGGGTCCGCGTTCAGCTCCGGTGGAGCCAGCGTCGGGTCCGCGTCTCGCCCCGGTGAAGCTGGTGTCGGGTCTGCGTCTCGCCCCGGTGGAGCGAGCATCAGGCCCACGTCTCGCCCTGGTGAAGCCGGTGTCGGGTCCGCGTCTCGCCCCGGTGGAGCCAGCGTCATGCCCGCGTCTCGCCCTGGTGAAGCCGGTGTCGGGTCTGCGTCTCGCCCTGGCGAAGCCGGTGTCGAGGTCCCTCTGGGTCGGGCCCTCAGGAAGTCCACGGCGTCCTTGGGCGACGGTAGATGCAGCCTGCCCTCCTTGGTTCGGATGATTAGCTTCGCAGGGAACTGGAGCGATGGTTTAAATCCGCGCTTGTACAGGGGCTCCATGACATCACGGTATTGTGAACGTTGCTCGACCACCTCGGGGGGATAATCTTCGAAGATAGCGACTGGTTTCCCTCTGTATGTCAGATTCCCTCTCCTCTTGCGAGCTTCCAGGATAATAGTCTCTTTGATCTTGTAGTGATGTAAGCGGGCAATTACGGCCCTAGGCCTGGAGCCTGGTGCTGGTCTGGGTGTTAGCGTCCTGTGGCATCGGTCAAGCTCCGGTGGTGTAGCGAGGACATCTTTCCCCATGATTTCCACCAGGACCTCCGCGAAAAAGACACTGGGACGGTTGCTGTGCAGGGATTCGTCCAGGCCCAGGATGCGTATGTTAGAACGCAGACTGATTGATTGATTGATTGAAAACTTTATTAACAGATTGCAGAATGGGTACAATACAGTACAGCTCAATACACACAATTGTTAAGGGGATGCAGACCAGAGAAAGACTTTCGTCTTGTTTACATCAGGGTCCCCCATTTTCAATTCATCAGGACATATATGACATACATGACATACAGATAGTCAGTACTGCTACATCTATACATTTATGACATACCAGATTTGCAAATACAGTACTGTTTGTGATACAGAAGGAGTCAAGAAAAGGGAGTATATACATTTGACGTAGAAACTGTACATTGGAGGAGGTTGGGTGGGGGGGGGGGGTTGGGTACATTGGGATATTGACAACCATACTGGGTAATTTACATTGGAGGTGGTTGGGGGGGGGGGGGGGGGGGCACACTGTATAAACAAGTAAAACTGTACATTGAGGGGGGGGGGGGGGGAGACACTGTACAAACAAACAAAATTGTACATTGGACTATTGACAAAACCATACTAGGTAAATGACTGTACATTGGAGGGGGTTGGGTTAGGATATTTACATGGGGCCAGTGTTGAATTGCAGTCTCCCGTAGGTGTCCCTTGAGAGAGGTTTTGAAAGTGGGTAGTGATCCACATTCCTTTACAGCTTTGGGTAGGGCGTTCCACATTGATGTGGCATAATTGCGAAACGTGTTTAGTCCCTTATTTGAGCCGAATCTGGGTTTAACATGATTTGTGGAGCTCCCTCTGGTGTTGTGATCGTGGTATTCACTGACCTTTGGGAAGTATTTTGACATGTACATGGGTACCTTGGTCGTGTAGTGTATCTTGTAGACCAGGCCCATTGCAAGTTGCTGTACTCTGTCGTCTACTCTAAGCCATCCTAGGTTGTCAAAGTGGGCAGGGGTGAGGTGGGTTCTAGGAGTAAGGTCAAGCAGTAGTCTGACCAGTTTGTTTTGAGATGTTTGTAATTTTGTTTTTAGCGCCTTTGAGGTGCTTTGGTACCATGAGGTGCAAGCATAGTCGTAGTACCCCTGAATGAGTGCTCCTGCCAGAGTCTTCAGGGTATTCTTGTTTACCAGAGAGGAGATCCGGTACAAGAATCGAGTTCGTTGGTTGACTTTTTTTATTACATTGGATGCCATTTTGTCACAGGAGAGATTAGCCTCTAGGATGGAACCCAGGTAGGTAATTTCATCTTTCCTTGTGACAATATTGTCACCCACTGTAACTGAGAAGCCGTCGGTCTTGCTGAGTTTGTTATTTGAACCGAAGAGAATGGACTCTGTTTTGCCCATGTGTAATGATAGTTTGTTATCAGCGAGCCATATGCAGATTCTGCCTAGTTCCGAGCTGAGGGTTTTTTCAACCTGTAACTTGTTCTTGTCAGAGACCAGCAGGGCTGAGTCGTCCGCAAACAGGAACAAGTTGCAGTCACAAGCTGACGACATGTCATTTGCATAAATTAGGAACAGTAGCGGTCCTAGTATGCTTCCTTGTGGAACACCACAGCTCACTGTGAGGGGGGGGGATAGGGTACCGTTTACCTCCACCATCTGTTCCCTCCCCTCAAGGTAGGATTGCATCCAGCTCACTGATAGACTATCAAAACCAATTGCTTTTAGCTTGTCAATCAGAATGGAGTGATTGACCGTGTCAAAGGCCTTTTGTAGGTCCAGCATGACCATGCCGCAGTATTTGCCTGCGTCCACCTCTTGTTTGATGTGGTCATTCAAATAGAGAAGGCATGTGTCAGTGGAGTGGGATGTTCTGAAGCCAGATTGGAATTCGTAGATTAGATTTTTTTCCGCTAGGTACTTTTCGACCTGTTCGTAGACTATTTTTTCCATGACTTTCGAGATGGAGGTGAAAATAGAAACAGGGCGGTAGTTGCCTGGGTCTAATTTGCTGCCCTTTTTGTGCAGAGGGGTCACCCTCGCAATTTTGAAGTCCTTGGGGACGTGTCCCTGTTTTATGGAGAGGTTTATTATGTGTGTGATGATTGGGGTGATGGCGGCTGCTGAGTCTCTGAGGAATTTGGAGGGGATGTTGTCATGGCCAGTGGCCTTGTTAGGTTGGAGGGCGCTCAGTTTATTGAGTACCTCATCTACGTGACTCAACATCAATTAGCTTGTTTCTTAGCTTGTCGATGACTATATCCTGAGCTGTGCATCTTACTTCTAGCTCCACCATCCTATCCGACCACCTATCCATGCCGTCCTCCACGGAGGTCAGGCGTTGGGTATGGTCTGCGACCTCCTGCTGGAAGCCGTCGAGTCTAGTCTCGAGCGAGGCAGCAAACGTTCTGAACTCCGTGGTGAAGGCCTGTTTGAGCTCATCCATTAGCTTAGCCATGGTAGCCCCATCCACAGGGGCGGTCTCGCTTCTCAAGACTCGTGCAGTCATCATGCTCGTTATTCTTTTTCCTTTTTGGGTCGAATAGTACAGTCTTAGATACGGATGTTGTATATTAGTGGTTCAATCACCTTGAAAATAAAAAAATAGGCTTTTTAAAGTAAAATAAAAGTTCGGGAGCGGCAGCGTGGCTCAGAGACGTTCACATCCTTCCGACCCGGAACCGGAACCCAGCGGTATTTTATTGTGAAATAAGAATAATATAATGTGAAATCAAAAGATACTGTCTTTTTTACATGTATTTGTTGGGATATTACAGGAGGCCTTAATTACAATATGTTACTGTAAGATAATACTGTTAAATGTTGTGAAATGCTGGTTAATTTTTACAGTGCACCACTGAGTTTGTGCATTCACATCAACATGTAAAGAGCATTCGTTTTGACCTGGAAATATATATATACAATATATAAATTAGCAAAAACGACATACAATATAGAACCATTTTCTTTTTTTTTTATCCACTTTTTCTCCCATTTTCTATTTTTCTCCCATCCCAATTTTCGTATCATCCAATTCAACCCTCCCCTGTCTTTGAACGCTGTTTCATGCCTCCCACAAGCCGGCTGCAATGTGGACTAAGTCATACATAGCACGAGTCCCCTCCGATACTCGAGGTAACAGCAGTCGCATCTTTCCACCTGCGCGGCTCGATCTTTCAGCGTCAGGGGTCTGGGCTTTGGAGGGGCCCCGCCCCGTCGCTTCCTGATTCTACAGCGCAGGCGCACCAACCGACCTGTAGGAGTCGCTGTCCACAACGCCCGATCCCCACCCATCAGTTTCCCTCCCCCTAATACTGCCAATGTGTATTAGTGCGGACGACCAGCTAAACTGAAAGCAATGTGGAGCGCTGGGCTCGAACAGGGAGGCAAACCTGTTCGAGCCCAGTCTCCAGTATTTGTGGTGAGCGCCTTGCCCACTGCACCACTGAGCCGCCCTATATAGAACCATTCATGTAGTTAGCTGTTTGAATTACATTTTGCAAGTTCATCATGGGCTCAACCCATACTCAGCTGTTTGTGATGCACATTTTACCTGTGTGCCATGGTGTAGTCGTCCATACATGACAGTAGTATGACAAGTATTGACATTTTTGCATTGCATTATAATGTATTCTGTATATTCTAATCTAAGACACACAAGTTATAAAAAAAAAAAAAAAGCATTGCATTATAATGTATTCTGTATATAATAAACACTTGAAACTTGATTAAGTGGAAAAGATGTATTTACTTCAGATAAAGCACCATTGAGTGTGTGCAGTACACACATGTAAAGTGCATTAGTTTGGCCTGGCACAACAATGGCAGAGCACCATTGAATGTGTGCATTTAGAACATACACAACATGTAAAGTGCATTCATTTGGCCTAGCACAATGGCGGATCACCATTGAATGTGTGCATTTAGAACATTCACAGTCAATTTATTCATATATTCAAGTGCATTAGTTTTGACCTGGCAAAATGGCCGATAACCATTGAGTTTGTGCATCAGCACACACATGTAAAGTGCATTCGTTTTGACCTGGCACAATGGCGGAGCACCATTGAATGTGTGCAGTTAGAACATACACAACATGTAAAGTGCATTCGTTTTGACCTAGCACAATGGCGGATCACCATTGAATGTGTGCATCAGAACACATATTTACATGTAAAGTGTGTTAGTTAGTAAAGTGAGCCATATGTACTCTGAAAATGATCAGCAGCTAACACCAGGACAATGATGAACGGCATTGCCAAGCGTCTACCACCATTGCTACTCTGAAAGTGGACCAAGAATAGTGTTCCAAATATATCCATGTTCCAACACCTTTGTTCTGTACAAACAGTAATACCTAGATTGTGAAATACTTACACTATTTACATATTTACAAGACACTATACACCAGGGGTCAGCAACCTTTTTGACATGAAGTGCCAGTTTGAAATGTAGTTGTAACTAGTGTGCCTTATCAACAATATTTCATGCATCGTAATATTTCTTTCTCATAATCAGGTATTTTTAATGATAATTTTTACATTATTACATCATTATTGTTATTGTTATTATTAACAATATTATTATGATGGTTGTATCAACCCTAAATCTGAGTTGGGGCGGGGGTGCAATGCAGACAAACAGTTTTGCTTTACTGAGCTCCGTTATCTGGGAGCTGTAGTTGGTCACTTTAAGCTGCACACCGGAACATCTTTTAATCCAGCTGTTTGCTGTTCTCTGATATTTTCTGACATTTCGTTGATGCGTCGCTCAACACTTCAAGCTAACATGGGGATATTTTTTATCCTTGATTTGATTGTCTCTTTGTTTGGCAAGCCTTCAAACAAAACATCTGAGCTACAGAGAAAAGCCTCCTTGATATACTCGCCATCAGTGAATGGCTTTCCACATTTCGCAATGCAATGAGCAATGCGATAGCTTGCTTCAGTTGCATGGTTTTTAGCAGTCGTGAACACTTGCTTTCCATACCTGGCCACGGCACGTTTAATCGATTCTGCCTTATCCGCCTGATCTTTGAAACTTTTTTGATGCTTCGTCTCAAAATGGCGTTTCACACCTGACGTTCTGCAAACTACATTTTCTAAACATAAAGTACACACAGCACGGCCCGTAGTCGTCTGTCCACGAGAGCTGGAATGCCCAAATTTCCTTTGCTTTAACTTTCTTAGCGGGGGTTGCCATCATGAAAGACGGCACATACAGAATGCAACCGCAGCACTGTGTGATTACCTGGGAACTGCGCGCGGGCACGGGAGGCCAGCTGACTGCTGACAGCTGAGCACCATGGGAACAGCTGTATAGCTGTCATAGGGGTGTGCAAAACAGTCGACTTACAAAAAAGAACCTGTGGGAGGATTTCAACAAGATAAATGCGACAACAGTGCAAAATATTTCACTATAATATTTCAAAGCGAAGTAAAAAAATAAATAAATTATTATATATTTTTTTTAATGTTGCCCCCTGTGCCAATGAAAATGCCCCTGCATGCCTATGCGGGCATGCGTGCCTAGGGTTGCCTACCCCTGCTATACACTATACTACTATACACTCAGCTATCATAACAACACAGTACGGGGAAGTACGCATCCATCCACATATTTCATGGAGTGTTTCCACTCTACCACACAAGAGAGATAATACTCAGCTAGCATAATCTCTCTTTGTGTGGTAGAGTGTGAAACACTCTTGATGCAGGGGGACTCCACACTTTGCGCAGTATGATCTTGTTTCCCGCCTGATGCCTTTTTTCTTACAGACCCGGCATATTCTCATGGGATGCTTTTTCTTTGGGGTGGATGCGTACTTCCTCATAGTATGTGTTGCCATGTTGCCATCCAACCTGCTCTGCAGATCTGTCCTTGGGGCCCTGGGATCACGCTGCCTCCCACCCCCCACCCCTCCCACCTGCCACCTCACCTGCCACTGCCTCACCACATGCCACTGCCTCACCACCTGCCACTGCCTCACCACCTGCCACTGCCTGACCTGCCACTGCCTGACCTGCCCCTGCCTGACCTGCATCTGCCTCATCAGCCAAGTCCTTTACCACACTGATCTGGAACCGTAGGAGTGTCTTGTACGGTCCTGTTGGGTGTCTGATTCTGTACAGAACAAAGGCATTGGCCATGGCTATTTGAATCAAATAGACTACGAACTTCTTGGTCCACTTTGCAGTCTTTCTAATAAATGGATAGTATGCAATATGTTGATATAACTTGTCCACGCCGTTCATACACAAATTATATGAAACCACGTATGCCGGCTTCATCACGGCTTCCCTCTCACTTGCACCCTTCCGCCAGACGCGTGATTCCACTAAAGTGTCCTGGTGAAAGCTGCTGATCATCTTGATGATCCTCTTGTCTCTCCAGGCGAGAACCATGACCCGTTTGTTATGCAGGGCCAATGTCTTGCCCGGCGCAAGGTCAACATTGCATGCTTTACCTGCACCGGTTCTCCACGGTTCTTCCTCAAGGTACCGCAGACGTGGGTCCTCAATTGTAGGAGTCTGTCAGAGAGGGCCACATAGTTGTATAAATTGTCCAGCCTGTAACCCTCGCCTGCGAGACGTCCTAGGAGCGACACGACTGTGTCCTTGAGGTTCCCCGGGTTCCCACAATATGGCTGCAGTGCAAAGCAGTAACCAGTACGAGATTCACAGAGCACATATGACTTGATGCCATATTTAGTGGGCTTCAATTTAGTGGATTGTACACTTTGAACGCTAAGCGTCCACGCCAGGCCAGCATCCCCTCATCTATACTAATATTGCGGCTAGGCTGAAATAGCTCCTGGAAGCGGTGCATGAGGTAGTCTAGGACCGGCTGTACTTTGTACAGTTTATCATCATGATGTATGGCCTGATTGTCGCTAAAGTTCAAGAACCTCCAAATTAACTGGAACCTATTGCGAGGCATTGTCTCTGAAAAATGGGGACAAAAGAAAACTCTCTCAGTTGACCAGTACATATACATCGCTGGCTTGTGATCGATCCCAGTCAGGAATAGTATTCCCAAGAACCTGCATAGCTCCTCAACAGTGACAGGCTTCCACGTACGTAGCCTGCTACTCACCCGGTCGGGATCAATGAGGGCCATTGTCTGTTGGTCATACAAGTTAGATTGCTGTGCAATGTTACCCATGAATTCGTCTGTGAGGAACAGATGCAGAAAGGCAAGGGGGCGGTCTGATGTGATCGTGGCCGCATCTTGCAGTGGTCCTGGCTCGGCTTCGAAATCAATCTCGGTTGGTACAAAATTGCCAGAGATCCAGTCATCCTGGCTCCCACTGGGAGCTGACCTGCTTCGCCGGCCTCTGCCCCGGCCTTTGCCCCGACCTTTGCCCCGCCCTGTAAATTATGAAAATATTACAATAACTAACTAGTCTACCATGTACACCCTATACTGTAGACACACATTCATATAATACATAGTTAGAAACGTGTGTGAGTGAATGAGTCAGTGTGAGATAGTGATGTCTAACTTACCCCTCTGCTTAGAAGGGACATCTTCTTCCTCCTCCTCCTCCTCCTCCTCCTCCTCCTCCTCCTCCTCCTCCTCCTCCTCCTCCTCCTCCTCCTCCTCCTCCTCCCCCTCTGCCTCCTCCTCTGCCTCAGAAGCTGGGCCTCTCTCTGAAATAACAAGGAACGGTCACCTTTGTCACAATGCATTTACAGTTATATCCTACATACAATGTAGGATGGTTACACACCATATCTACAAACAGTACAGATACACTGCTCACCTAAAATTGGCGGCATGCAAGGCCTTGAAGTGGCTCTGGCGGCCACGTCCACATCAGAGTCGTTGTCGGATTCCATGGCTCGAGTGGCGACCTCATCCATCTCCATATCATCCTCAGACGGGGCAGATTCTGTGTCGGTATCTGCAATAAAAACAGTCAAGTCAGCTTTATTATTGTAGAGGTTATATAGAGAGAGGAGAGAGAGAAGAGAGAGTAGAGAGAGGAGAGAGGAGGAGAGATAGAAGAGAGGAGATAGGAGAGAGAGAGGTGATAGGAGAGAGAGAGAGATGCTGCCACCAGGTGTGTGATCAAAGACAGATATTTCATCAACAATGAACAAATTCGAAAAAATACAGAAAAACGCATGTGATTCTATATATATATATATTATAGATGATAAATAGGAGATATGGGAGATAGAGAAGAGAGAGGAGAGGAGAGAGGATATATAGGAGGAAGAGGGAGAGAGATAGGCTGCCACAATGTGTGATCAAAGACAGATATCTTTATCAAAGATCACCCCCCCCCATTAGCTGTGCCAATGAACAATTTTTTCCCGTAACTCCAGCATCATTAACACCACAGTAACTCCCCTACATGTATCTGACCATTCCTTCATATCCTTCTCACTAACTCTCATGCTTAACCGAATGGTCTTCACCCCAACTCAAACAGTCTCACTCAGACGCAACCTGCCCTCCCTATCCCCCTCCACCCTCTCCTCTGACATACTATCCACTCTACCTTTGAGTGACACCTTCTCGGCTCTCTCCACAGATATGGCAACCTCCACCCTCCTCTCAGCTCTTGCAACATCCTTCGACAAGCTCTGTCCCCTCGTTAAGAAACCTGCCCGCCGTTCCCCACCCAGTCCATGGCTGACAGATCCAGTGAGAGAACAAAGACAGGTCCTGAGAGCGGCTGAGAGGAAATATAGAAAGTCACGCCTCACTGCTGACATCGACACATATCACAAACTCTTGTTAATATTCTCCAAAACCATTACTAATGCCAAAGCTTCTTTCTTTCACCATAGGATCGAGGCCTCTGCCAAAAATCTTCGCAAACTGCATGCTACCATGTCCTCCCTCCTCACTCCCCCCCACCCCCTCCTCCCTCATCTTTATCTGCCGAAGATTTCGCTGTTACGAACAAGGTAAGTGAGTTCCAAGTGGTCGAGGAAATGAGACAGAGAATAGGGTACTCTTCCAAAACAGGTTCCACTGTTTATTATAAGGGTAACAAGAGTATTCAAGTACAGAGAGAGAGAGAGCTTAGGTCAGCGCTTTGTTCCAGCAATCTTGTCCGTAGTGTTAGCTGAAGCTCTAGCAAATGACAGAGATAGAGCAAACATTAAATAGGCACATACAAAACATTCCACGCTGTCAATAAGTGACAGCAGTCTGACATCCAATGACAGCACCCAGGTGTGACAGACAATTAGTGTAGACAGCAAATCAGTGGTGACATACAAGGTGAACCCAAAACAACAGGAAGTAACCCAGGTAGACAGTAGGATACTATCCTAAGGAGGATAGGATCCAGAACGTTACACTTCGCGATCTTCTTTGAGGAAAAATCGGAGAACATCCGCAGCTCCTTCTCCCAACCCCCACCCATTCCAAATGCTGAATCGAGAACCTCATCCTTCACTCTGTACAGAAACCGAGACCCTGACACTGGTAACGTCAAACGGTCCGACTACATGCCAGCTGGACCAGCTACCCTCCCCACTCCTCCAGACCATAGCACCAGACATCCTCCCATTCCTAACTACAACCATCAACTCCTCACTCAACTCAGGGGTGGTCCCCACCTCCCTAAAACAAGCCAGAGTCACGCCGCTCATAGAAAAACCAACCCTGAACCCCACCGTCATAGGCAACTACCGTCCTGTCTCTCTTCTCTCCTTCCTTTCTAAAACACTTGAACATGCTGTATCCAACCAACTTACTGCTTATCTCTTACAGAATGACCTCCTAGACCCTAATCAGTCTGGCTTCCGGACTGGCCACTCCACAGAAACGGCCCTTATTGCGGTCACAGAGGCACTTCACTTAGCAAAAGCGAAAGGCCTCTCCTCTGTCCTGATTCTCCTAGATCTATCTGCAGCCTTCGACACAGTCAACCACCAGATCCTCCTCGCGGCCCTCGCAGAAATGGGAGTGGCTGGCTCTGCGCTGACATGGCTGACATCATACCTCAATTACCGCTCCTACCATGTGTCATGGAGAGGGACCCTGTCGTCATAGCATAACAAACCAGAACCTACTGAGCTGGGACAATCTCGTTAAATTCAAAGATGCCTGCCTTACTTATAAAATCCTACATGGCTTGGCTCCTCCCCCCTCTGTACTTTCATAAAACAGAAAGCATCTGCTGACAGATATACCAGGTCTGTAGTTAGAGGGGACTGTGTAGTCCCAAACAGGAGGTCTGCTTTTAGTCAGGCAGCCTTTTCCGTGAGAGCAGCCCACACCTGGAACAGTCTGCCAATACGGCTCAGGGAGTATTAAAGTTACATTTAATTTAAATCTAACTTAACCCTTTTTTACTGTACTTACAGTAAACCAGGGGTCTCAAACTCAATTTACCTGGGGGCCGCTGGAGGTAGAGTCTGGGTTTCAAGTATTCAAAAAAAAGTACAACTGATCCAATCTTCTCAATCTTTAGCAATAACATTTCAGAACATGAACAGTTCTTCAGAACATGAACGGTTCTTCAGAACATAGGCTTCTCAGTGGTGTCAGTGGACTCATCCACAGCTATGGAAATGCACTGTGCATTTTTTTTATTCTATCACAAATCTGTTTAATCAAATCACCAGCCAGTATTTCAGTTATTCTGGTTGCTGTGCGATCTGAGGGGGATTTGCTTTTGTTTGCCTTCAAACATGGTCTCCATCACCACTTCAGTCATACATTATTTTCAAATAGCTACCGTTTCTTGGCATATAGTCACATAATTGGTTTGGTGCTGGGACTCCGGATGAACGCATATTTTTCAGTCCATTAACCTTTGAATTGCAGTCGACTTTTCTTTTACTGACCATCTTTGAAAATGCCATATTTTTATGCTGGCTGCCTGCTGGCGAAAATAGGCTAATAGCTACATTTATCTCACAGAGATAAAACTGGGAGCGAGTTTACTGTAGATGCGCGGTCAACTCTGCTCCGACTTGAACTGAAAGAGAGAGACGACATGCAGTCCGTGAAGACCCGCCCTACTCCCCTGCTCTGCCTCTGATTCGCAGACTGTGGGTGAGGGGGAAAAACGCTGACGGGACGCGTATGTGATTGGACCAGACCCGTACACACAGACAGACAGTGGCAGTGCAGCCGGACATGCAGAGCACTGCTTGCAGAGGAGAGAGATATTGCGAGGATGCATTTGACTTCCACTTTACTTGATATCACTCCGGAATCACGTTTCAACCAAGTCACTAACATAACGTTGCTGTCATGAGCCTGCGCTATGGTAGCCTACAAGTGATAAAATAAATAAAACTTCCAACTCTCGCGCAACGACTCGGCAAACAGTTGCGCGCGGGCCGCATTAACACTAAACTTTGATGTCCAGTAGGGGGCCGCAAAATATCATCCCGCGGGCCGCAAGTTTGAGACCCCTGCAGTAAACCCTTGTTTACTATAACTGTTTTTGTTTTTACTGTACAATACAGAACATTACTGTATGTATTTTTCTTTACTGTAATGATTAAACTTCAAATACTGTAATCATATATATTTTTTTCTATACTGCACTATACTATCACAGGGGTTATGAGGATATGACCATTGCATAGTCTATTTTGGTAACAAGTATGTGTTTGACTGCATTATTTGATAATGACCGTTGTATTTGCAAAGTGCACCAATAATTAAACTTCAACGAAGAACATAACACTATGATAAACTGTTGCAGGACACTGGCATTTTAATTTTGAATGCTATATTGCATTTTGAATAAAAAATTAGCAGTATAGCATTCTGTGTTAAGAGTTTTGCACATTGAAACTCTGATGTGCAAAATGCATTAAAGCAGTCGTAATAAACTGTAATAGGGTGGAGGAAAGTCACTGAAGTCACTAAGTCAGAGATGTAATTTGGCCCTAAACCATTAAATATATAATGTAACATCTCCGCATTATCTAAAAACTACTCTATTGTTGAGTCGTATACTTAAATTATGCCAAATGTTTCCAACAATGTTCAAACCCTGAGAAACAGACTGTTTCCTGTTTCTTTTATTCTTCATTTACTTTCTGGCAGACTAAACACACACAATTGAGACACACCTAAGTCTTCTTCACACACTCTCACTCCACACCTCCTATTTCTATTTATTTTAAATACAACGTTTTATTCGTATTCATTTTCAAGTTATTATTCTCTGCATTTTGCCTGCATTGATCAAAATGAGCTGTCATGCAAATGTGCATGTGTGCAGTGCACCTGAATCAGGTGGTTAGTATTAGCCTAGCCTAGTAACACTAACTACATTCTAAATAGTCTTAGACCGGACACAAAATAATACCCAAAAAAGGTGCATTTTCCTGAGGTCACTAGCTTAATTAGTAATTTTGTTTATCTATTCAATTTGTGCATACCAGCTCAATATGTTGTTGTAAATGCACTTCTGTTCATTAGGTGCCTCAATGAATGGGGAGGAGACTACATTAGGAGGGGGTGGGAGAGAAATATACATATGGTGGGGAGAGAATATATACATACGGTGGGGAGGAGACTGTCTATTATATGTATATTTCTCTCCCACCCACCCACTCCCTCCTAATGTACAGTCTCCTCCCCACCGTATGTATATTCTCTCCCCACCGTATGTATATTTCTCTCCCACCCACCCCCTCCTAATGTACAGTCTCCTCCCCACCGTATGTATATATTCTCTCCCCACCATATATATTTCTCTCCCACCCCCTCCTAATGTAGTCTCCTCCCCACCATATGTATATATTCTCTCCCCACCATATGCATATTTCTCTCCCACCCACCCCCTCCTAATGTACAGTCTCCTCCCCACCATATGTATATATTCTCTCCCCACCATATGTATATTTCTCTCCCACCCACCCACCCCCTCCTAATGTACAGTCTCCTCCCCACCGTATGTATATATTCTCTCCCCACCGTATGTATCCCCTGTGTGTGTGGCTGATCCTGTCTGTACAGTCATGTCCATTGTTTGTTATACTTTTGATGTTATCCCTGCATGTTTGAAAACCATGGTAATTATAATTAAACCTATTTTTGTTAATTTGGCTACCGTTTCATATTATGTTTCATTGACAAGACAACAAGCACGTTAGAATAGTCAATGGTAACGTAATAGTGCCCAATCCAGCTCCATTTTCTCCTGGTCAGCTGGACCTCCACTGATTCTTGCTTGCATTCCCCTCCCAAAATCCAACCCTAACGTCCTCGTCGTGGGAGGGGGAAGCAGGTGAAGCTGACCAATAGGGCTGTTATGGTTTGTAACCGACCCCAATCGCACAACACAAGACAGGTATGAGGGTAAGCCAAGAAACGGGCATTTATTGAACAAAAGGAAAACCGGCACTGTCCCTTTAAGGGAGAAACACAAAAATACTGGAAATAACAAGAGGGGAAGGTACAGTGCCTTTAAGAGGCGAGCTGGCTAAGGGGAAGGCAAGGGAAGGCTAAGGGAAGGCTAAGGGAAGGCTAAGGGAACAGGGCCGGAGCAAGGGAAGGCTGGAAAAACAGGGAGGAACTAGGAGGACCGGACGGGAGGACTAGGAGGAACTAGAGAGGGGAGAACTAGGGACAGAGGCCCGCGGAGGCGGGCTGGGGACGAGGAGGACTAGAAAGGGGAGAACAGGGACAGAGGCCCGCGGAGGCGGGCTGGGGACAGGGAGGACTGGGAGGACTGGTGGGAACATCAGGGCCGCTCTGCAGAACTCTCTCGGCAGATCTCCGAGGTGGGTAAACGGCGGCCGAGAGGGAGAGAGGAGAGGGTTAAAGTACAAAGGGGAAAACAGAGCAGGTGCAGGAGAGGTGACTAGTCCAAATACAAAAGTTATCCAAGTAAAAACTATCTTCGTGTAAAATACACAAAGAGCAAAGTTCCAAAAACAATCCAAAAGTGAATACTATCTTCGGTGTGAACAAACACACAGTGGGAGATGTAACGTCCAAAAATAATATCCCAGTGAAAACAAACAGAGGCACACGCTGTCTGATTAAAAGGTGGTAATCTTCAGTGTTAAGAAACACACGAAAACGGAAATGATCAAGACAGTCAATAAAAACTCACCCAGACGTAATGCGTAAAGGTGCTGGAACAGCAGCGGGGCGAGAGCGTCGCCACCGGGGAGCCGGCTGTCCGAGCCGAGGTCAGAGTGGTGCGCCACTGCTTGGAGTGCGCGCCGGAACTGAGAGAACGCATCTGGAGTGCGTCTGCGCGGAGGAGCGTGCCAAGCTCGGAGGTCTGGAAGATGCGCGTCAGGCTGGGAGTGCGCGCTGGTACAGAGGAGTGTGCCAAGCTAGGAGGTCTGGATGATGCGCGTCAGGCTGGGAGTGCGCGCTGGTACGGAGGAGCGTGCCAAGCTCGGAGGTCTGGAAGATGCGCGTCAGGCTGGGAGTGCGCGCTGGTACGGAGGAGCGTGCCAAGCTCAGAGGTCTGGAAGATGCGCGTCAGGCTGGGAGTGCGCGCTGGTACGGAGGAGCGTGCCAAGCTCGGAGGTCTGGAAGATGCGCGTCAGGCTGGGAGTGCGCGCTGGTACGGAGGAGCGTGCCAAGCTCGGAGGTCTGGAAGATGCGCGTCAGGCTGGGAGTGCGCGCTGGTACGGAGGAGCGTGCCAAGCTCGGAGGTCTGGAAGATGCGCGTCAGGCTGGGAGTGCGCGCTGGTACGGAGGAGCGTGCCAAGCTCGGAGGTCTGGAAGATGCGCGTCAGGCTGGGAGTGCGCGCTGGTACGGAGGAGCGTGCCAAGCTCGGAGGTCTGGAAGATGCGCGTCAGGCTGGGAGTGCGCGCTGGTACGGAGGAGCGTGCCAAGCTCGGAGGTCTGGAAGATGTCTGGGCGTCTGCAGCGCGGAGGTCTGGATGTGCGTCAGGACGACAGCTGCACGGGGGTCTGAAGTGGATCACTGGGATGCCTCCCGTGGAAGTCTAGGGAGCGCAGACCAGTCTCCCCCTCAGGCAACGGCGACAGGAGGCGAAGGCTGGAGCAACATCTTTACGCCGGAGATAAAAACAGCATAGACCGAACAGAGGACCTCCCGAGGGAGTCTTGATGAAAGAGCATATGATACCGAATGTTACGGCATGTTACAACACGACCCCACGAGGAACAGAGTGGAAGAGCCAGGTATTTAAAGGCCACAGGGGAACTAATTAAACTGCACCACAGGTGCGAGAGGTAATTGACAATCGAACTAAAAGTGTGAGTTCGGCACCAGACCAATCAAACACATAAATGACAGGTAGTCCAGGTGTGGCTGCTTGAAGAGAAAACGAGAGTAAAGAACGAGAGGGTGGGGGCTAGTGAGAGTGAGTGAGAAGGGAATTCCTAAACAGTAGGCTAAAAGGAAGGAAAGAGTAGGTGAGCAGCGGGCAAAACCTCACAGTACCCCCCCCTCAACGGGAGCCACCCGGCGACCCAAAAAAAAACAGACAGAGTGGCAGGGGACAAAACAAGGCAAAAACAAAAGGTATTGGGCCAAGCCAGCAGGGGAAGCCACAACAAAAGTGGGGCTAGTAAAAGAAACAGGGTAGCCAAGGGGTAACTAGGGTAGCAGAGGGGTAACCAGAGGAGCTGAGGGGCAACTAGAGGAGCACCGGGAAAAAGGGCTAGCAGAGGGAAGGTTAGCAGCCAGGGCACTGATAGCTACAGGGCCTATGCTAGCTGTACTGCTACATCAACATAGAGGCTGCGCAAGCTGCCGGAGCTAGGCTAGCAGAGGGAAAGGGTAGCTGCCAGGGCACTGATAGCTACAGGACCTATGCTAGCTGTACTGCTACATCAACATAGAGGCTGCGCTAGCCGCCGGAGCTAGGCTGGCAGACAGGGCTGGACCAGCATGAGAGAACAAGCTAGCTGGAAGGACAGTCCTAGCTGTGGGGAACCGACCCTGCCAGCTGAAGGGGCAGTCCTAGCAGAGGGAGACCTTGCTAGCTGAAAGGGCAGTCCTAGCAGTGGGATAACCTGACCTTGCTAGCTGAAAAGGCAGTCCTAGCAGTGGGAGATAAACTGACCTTGCTAGCTGAAAGGGCAGTCCTAGCAGTGGGATAAACTAACCTTGCTAGCTGAAAAGGCAGTCCTAGCAGTGGGATAAACTGACCTTGCTAGCTGAAGGGCAGTCCCAGCAGTGGGAGCAAACTGACCATGCTAGCTGAAGGGGCAGTCCTAGCAGTGGGAGAAAACTGACCTTGCTAGCTGAAGGGCAGTCCTAGCAGTGTGAGATAAACTGACCTTGCTAGCTGAAAGGGCAGTCCTAGCAGTGGGATAAACTGACCTTGCTAGCTGAAAAGGCAGTCCTAGCAGTGGGAGATAAACTGACCTTGCTAGCTGAAAGGGCAGTCCTAGCAGTGGGAATACTGACCTTGCTAGCTGAAAAGGCAGTCCTAGCAGTGGGATAAACTGACCTTGCTAGCTGAAAGGGCAGTCCTAGCATTGGGGAAACTGACCTTGCTAGCTGAAAGGGCAGTCCTAGCAGTGGGAATACTGACCTTGCTAGCTGAAAAGGCAGTCCTAGCAGTGGGGAAACTGACCTTGCTAGCTGAAAGGGCAGTCCTAGCAGTGGGAATACTGACCTTGCTAGCTGAAAGGGCAGTCCTAGCAGTGGGAGAAAACTACACAAAAAGTGGAGGCCATGCAGAGGGACCGGGTTAGCTGCTTGGGCCTGGCTAGCTACAGGGCCTATGCCAGCTGCAAGGCTGCATTAACATAGAGGCTGTGCTAACAGCCGGGGCCAAGCTAGCAGACTGGGGCCATGCAGAGGGAACTGGGTTAGCTGCCTGGCATGGCTAGCTACAGGGCCCATGCCAGCAGCAAGGGCTGCATAAACATAGAGGCTGTGCTAGCAACCGGGGCTAAGCTAGCAGACTGGGGCTCTGCTGAGGGACTGGGTTAGCTGCCAGGGCTTGGCTAGCTACAGGGCCCATGCCAGCAGCAAGGGCTGCATAAACATAGAGGCTGTGCTAGCAGCCGGGGCTAAGCTAGCAGACCGGGGCTCTGCTGAGGGACTGGGTTAGCTGCCAGGGCTTGGCTAGCTACAGGGCCCATGCCAGCAGCAAGGGCTGCATAAACATAGAGGCTGTGCTAGCAGCCGGGGCTAAGCTAGCAGACCGGGGCTCTGCTGAGGGACTGGGTTAGCTGCCAGGGCATGGCTAGCTACAGGGCCTATGCCAGCAGCAAGGGCTGCATCAACATAGAGGCTGTGCTAGCAGCCGGGGCAAAGCTAGCAGACAGGGGCCATGCTGGTAGAAGAGGCCTAACAAGCTGCAGGGGAGCCAAACAGGGCTTACAGGGAAGCAAACAGGGGAGTCAACGGGCTAACAGGGGAGCTAACCGGGGAGACTAACAAGCTAACAGGGGAGCTAACCGGGGAGACTAACAAGCTAACAGGGGAGCTAACAGGGCTAACTAGAGGGAACAAGAAAAAAAAAGGCAAACTCAACATACACCGTCTGTGCTGGCTGGGGTCGTCGATTTGGGTGGGGTCGTACTGTTATGGTTTGTAACCGACCCCAATCGCACAACACAAGACAGGTATGAGGGTAAGCCAAGAAACGGGCATTTATTGAACAAAAGGAAAACCGGCACTGTCCCTTTAAGGGAGGAACACAAAAATACTGGAAATAACAAGAGGGGAAGGTACAGTGCCTTTAAGAGGCGAGCTGGCTAAGGGGAAGGCAAGGGAAGGCTAAGGGAAGGCTAAGGGAAGGCTAAGGGAACAGGGCCGGAGCAAGGGAAGGCTGGAAAAACAGGGAGGAACTAGGAGGACCGGACGGGAGGACTAGGAGGAACTAGAGAGGGGAGAACTAGGGACAGAGGCCCGCGGAGGCGGGCTGGGGACGAGGAGGACTAGAAAGGGGAGAACAGGGACAGAGGCCCGCGGAGGCGGGCTGGGGACAGGGAGGACTGGGAGGACTGGTGGGAACATCAGGGCCGCTCTGCAGAACTCTCTCGGCAGATCTCCGAGGTGGGTAAACGGCGGCCGAGAGGGAGAGAGGAGAGGGTTAAAGTACAAAGGGGAAAACAGAGCAGGTGCAGGAGAGGTGACTAGTCCAAATACAAAAGTTATCCAAGTAAAAACTATCTTCGTGTAAAATACACAAAGAGCAAAGTTCCAAAAACAATCCAAAAGTGAATACTATCTGCGGTGTGAACAAACACACAGTGGGAGATGTAACGTCCAAAAATAATATCCCAGTGAAAACAAACAGAGGCACACGCTGGGTGAGTGACTGTCTGATTAAAAGGTGGTAATCTTCAGTGTTAAGAAACACACGAAAACGGAAATGATCAAGACAGTCAATAAAAACTCACCCAGACGTAATGCGTAAAGGTGCTGGAACAGCAGCGGGGCGAGAGCGTCGCCACCGGGGAGCCGGCTGTCCGAGCCGAGGTCAGAGTGGTGCGCCACTGCTTGGAGTGCGCGCCGGAACCGAGAGAACGCATCTGGAGTGCGTCTGCGCGGAGGAGCGTGCCAAGCTCGGAGGTCTGGAAGATGCGCGTCAGGCTGGGAGTGCGCGCTGGTACAGAGGAGCGTGCCAAGCTCGGAGGTCTGGATGATGCGCGTCAGGCTGGGAGTGCGCGCTGGTACGGAGGAGCGTGCCAAGCTCAGAGGTCTGGAAGATGCGCGTCAGGCTGGGAGTGCGCGCTGGTACGGAGGAGCGTGCCAAGCTCGGAGGTCTGGAAGATGCGCGTCAGGCTGGGAGTGCGCGCTGGTACGGAGGAGCGTGCCAAGCTCGGAGGTCTGGAAGATGCGCGTCAGGCTGGGAGTGCGCGCTGGTACGGAGGAGCGTGCCAAGCTCGGAGGTCTGGAAGATGCGCGTCAGGCTGGGAGTGCGCGCTGGTACGGAGGAGCGTGCCAAGCTCGGAGGTCTGGAAGATGCGCGTCAGGCTGGGAGTGCGCGCTGGTACGGAGGAGCGTGCCAAGCTCGGAGGTCTGGAAGATGCGCGTCAGGCTGGGAGTGCGCGCTGGTACGGAGGAGCGTGCCAAGCTCGGAGGTCTGGAAGATGCGCGTCAGGCTGGGAGTGTCAGGTCTGGAAGATGTCTGGGCGTCTGCAGCGCGGAGGTCTGGATGTGCGTCAGGACGACAGCTGCGCGGGGGTCTGAAGTGGATCACTGGGATGCCTCCCGTGGAAGTCTAGGGAGCGCAGACCAGTCTCCCCCTCAGGCAACGGCGACAGGAGGCGAAGGCTGGAGCAACATCTTTACGCCGGAGATAAAAACAGAGGACCTCCCGAGGGAGTCTTGATGAAAGAGCATATGATACCGAATGTTACGGCATGTTACAACACGACCCCACGAGGAACAGAGTGGAAGAGCCAGGTATTTAAAGGCCACAGGGGAATTAATTAAACTGCACCACAGGTGCGAGAGGTAATTGACAATCGAACTAAAAGTGTGAGTTCGGCACCAGACCAATCAAACACATAAATGACAGGTAGTCCAGGTGTGGCTGCTTGAAGAGAAAACGAGAGTAAAGAACGAGAGGGTGGGGGCTAGTGAGAGTGAGTGAGAAGGGAATTCCTAAACAGTAGGCTAAAAGGAAGGAAAGAGTAGGTGAGCAGCGGGCAAAACCTCACAAGGGCAATGGTAAAACTCATGGGCCAATCCCCCGTGAAGTGGATAATTGGATTACAAAAACATTGAAGGAATGCTACACAGTTTACCAAAATTGCTCCAAATCACTCATCATTTCTGAACGTATTTATGAATAAATTATATATTATAAATTATGAAATTATGAAATTTGGTACTACACAAGACTTCAGGCTATGGACCCAGGGTGTCGTGTCAGCCATATGAATTTATGAGGAAATACTACTTCTCGACTACTACTACAGAAAAACGTGAGTAACAAGTTTTTCTACAACTCAAGTTCAGACCTATGTTACACTATTTCATTAGCACTAGAAGTGAATTCTCTTTATTGTATCAGAAACTTCAGAATGTCATCTTTCAAAAGAGACCAGGCTCATGCATGTGCTATTAGTATATAAAGTATTGTGTTTTGGTTTGTAAAGAAAGTATGCAGTCCTCAAAAACGAAAACTAAAATGGCCAATTTTGGGGGCGCCTGTTAAGAGGTTAAAGTTCACTCCAAGGTTTTCTCAAAAGTTGGCAGCCCTTTTGGCAGGGGCGAAAATCTGATATCAACTTTGGGGGGGACAATTACATTACATTTTCTCAAGCGCAATTCCTGGGGGGGACACCTAAATTAGTGCTGTAACACATAGCCTACGTTGTAATATGTTAAATGTATATTGAGGAACAGAGTTATTTTGTATGTTAGAAGAGACTTTTAAGTTTAAGTCAAGCACTTTGATATATGTTATGTTTAAGTTTAAGTCAAGCACTTTGATATGTTATGTAGTTTGTTTAAACTAATCGTGATTCAGTCACCAGTTTAAGTTTGAGAGTACAACAATCCATGGCATTGTCCAATTATGTTCAATTAAAGGTTAAGAATTTATTCTTAATTGCTTGCCTGGGTAAATAAAGGTTAAATAAAAATAAAAATAAAAAAAGATATGTCCATATTTTACAAGTCTAAAGAATAGAGAACATTTCATAATGTTGCCAAACAAAAACTCAACACACTTACCTGAGACTCCCTGTCTATGGCAGTCTGTTCCTGCCTATCTGTCCCCAGCTCTGCTGTCTGTATACCACTTCTTGCCTGCTCTGCCTAATGACATAATTATGAAACATTTCCATTACAGCATTTTACCTCTTTCGTATGAACATTTTTCAACTAGTTTTTAAGATATTAGGCTACTAGGGTTCTTACTTTGCGTTTTGGTGTACTGAAAAAGGCTCTGATGTCGGCGTTTTAAATATTTTCTGCCATGTTCTACCTGGATGGCTGGCTGGCTACACACACAGGTGTGCAGGTTATTTACAGTAGGAGATGGGCTTCTATCATATTATTTTCTATCATTCTATAATGGACTCCGATATACCAGGTAGCTACAGTAGCTAGTCAAACACACAAACACTGGTTGAAATTACTAGCAGCTAGCAATGTCAGCGTAGCCTACCTGCATGCGCCACTGACTGCTGGGGCTGGGAGGCGTCTATACTTTCCGTAGCCGCATTTCTGCAGGACGCTCTCTGATTGGCCGACGTCAATTTCTACACTGGTTAGGCTTAGGCACTCTTTCGAAGTTGGTTAAGGTTTGTCTTAGAGCATGGCGATAGAACGCCAGGTAGTTTGCAGGCTGTTCGACGCGGAAATGGGCAAAGACACAGCTCGTCACGCGATTGGGCAAACATGTCAGTGGCCAATCAGAGAGCGTCAGTCAGTGGCCAATCAGAGAGCGTCCTGCAGAAATGCGGCTACGGAAAGTATAGACGCGGCTGGGAGGCAGTTGATCAAACCATTGTGAGGGAAATGCGGGGGGTGGTCGCAATCTTTGGAAACTTAAAAACTCTCTATTAACACAATATATCCGGCTTTCGAATCCATGCGTTGTGGACAGAATCACGGAGATATCCATGGGAAGTTGTTATTGCTTTTATTCCATTTTAATAACCTGTTCAAGGTCGCCGAGCGGCACTGCAGATCTTCCCTACTCTATGATGGAACATAATACCTATATTGTAGATTTGATTCCGGAACAATAGCGGGTTCAGGCAAGAAATGGCAACGTCTACAATGGAATCGACGTATACTGCCATAACTAAGCATTTCATGAATTACCCTAGACCGCTCTAAAACCATATTCACCACGGTATAACACGGGAACATATGGATGGAAAAATTATCTCTTTTTAGCATCTTGACCGGAAGAAACTCAATGTCAAATGACTATAGTATTGTATCCATGGCTATAATATAGAATATAGATTTAGCTCTACAAACAAGGTGATTAACTCCCATAATTTACAGCGTGGCAGTAGCTACCACAGGATAAGGCTAATAGGGAGGTGTAGTGGTTACGTCATTGTCGTTTTTCGTGTTCCACCCTCTGTCCAACACAATGTATTTCCCCATTGTCCATTTCTAAATCGCCTCGATTAAAACAAATAAAGCATTAACATTGGCATGGTGTACCTTTCTGTGCTTATGCATCCACAATCTATAGGTCAACATGAAAATCGCGAAATTGTATTTCAACCAAAAATGTTTAAACAATAATGTTAGTGATAGAAGGGAACTCATTTTGTGCAAAAATGGAAAGCTTCTCAATTGCCATGCAGCAGAATTGTTACAATAGCCGATAATCAAGGCGGTTAGGTGGCCGAGCGGAGATTGCGTTTGTCACCAACCCCGGAGCTGTGAGCTGGATTCGCCTGTTCGAATCCAGCTCACAGCTCCGGGGTTGTCACCAGCTTGGCTGGCCGTCTGCACTAATACAATTGGCTGTATTAGAGGGTGGGAGAAGCTGGCGGGGTGGGTCCGGGTCGTTGTAAACAGCGACTCCTACAGTTCGGTCGGGGCGCCTGCTAAGCGCGGATAGGACTTGAGGGGGATAGTGTGGTCCTCCCACACGCTACGCCCTCTCGATGAGAATCCGCGCTGCCAGGTGAAAAGAAGCGGTGATTGGCTGGACGTGTGTCGGAGGAAGCACGTGGTAGCCTCCACTCTCCCAGATGATCTGACTGTGGGGGGTAAGTGCGCAGCGACCAGGAAGGGACTGGGAATTGGCATACGACTAACATTGGGATGGGAGAAAATCGGAGGAAAAATGGAGGGGGAAAAAGACCAAAAAAAAAAAAAAAAACAATAGCCGATAATCCATTTTCCCAATGACAAATCCCTATACGGGTGGAACAACCAGTGACGTCAGAACACCTCCCTATAGCTGGCAGCCAATGAGTTAATTATACAGACTCCAAGGAGGCCAAGTCTATTGAGGATGCATGTCTTTTAGTCTTTGCTTCACACACTGGAGCCTTTGAGGCTGCATCACATATGATACCAACATTATCAAAAGAGGTGTTTTCAAAGCAGGATGACGGAAATAAATAATCACAATGTCTGTCCCTTCAGGAATTGGGTCTCTAGTGAAAAGGCTGCTCTGGTCATGATAAATGGTAGAAAAACATTTTGAGGCTTTTTTGAGAATGTTTATAGATACCCCCTAATTTGTTAGTTGCTTGAGGGCAGTGTTGTTTATTAAATTGTGGAATATTAATGTGCTATAAGCAGCATCTATCAACAAGATTTACGTTTCTAGAATATAATTTGATTCAGCACTGAACTTCAGCATCTCCCTCTGTTGTTGCCAGGGTGTGTCATTTTACGAGACCCAGATATATGCTGCAACTGAAGTGAAGATCTATGGGGGGTGAGAGATTAAATCTATGGCACCGATTAGGCTCATGAATCTTAATTAGTTTCATGCATTGATTTGCAGAGGTGTAGATTGGAGTCACAAATGTGATGACTTCTGACTCTACTTGACAAAATCAAAAACTACTTTGACTTTAACACAGGTGACTTGTGACTTATTGGACTTGAGTTGACTTGTTTTGATCTCCCCCAAACCCAACGGGGGAAGAAATCTAAATCTTCAATCATTATCTATCTGTACTGACGTCAAGGAACAATGGTTGCATTGATACCTTTAACTCATTGACCGCCACGCTGTTTTCTCATCTCTACTCAATGGCGCCAGCGTTATTGACCATTTTAGCGATGTTTGCAGACCCATCGTGTGTTCTGTAGTATAGCTATGGAGACAATAGTATGGCTCAATTGACAGGCATTGTTCATAGTCCCAACACTGACTAACGAATAAATTTATACGTACTGTAGTTTGTGCGCTATTCCATGCTAAACATCGGCCATTTCCAAAATAATCCAGTATTTTTTCATAGATCGCAAAATATGACGCGTTATATGCATTATGCCCAAATCGTTCGGGTTGCTCGCCTGAAACTCCAAATACTTCCAAATCAAAGGTATATACCATATTGTAACGTTTGGGGTTTCTATCCTCTCTCAGGAGTGGAAACCCTACTGCCATTCTGGAGTACTTCACCCTGTTCTCTGCAATTAGCTCTGATTGATTGTCACCTGTGATTTGTTGTCACTAATTACTGCGTGTGGTTTGCTGGGTATTTTGCCTTTATAGTAATCCTTTGTTCTCCTGTCTATTGTCGGATCTTCAACGGAATTACTGCGAGCAGTCGGCCACAGACAGAAGTGGGACATCTGGTCCGGTTTTGTTATTATGTTGTGTTAAACAATTTCTCCGTCTTGTGTGCGGTTTTCGCTATGCAAAATAATCTCTCAGTTGTAGCCTGGCTACATTATGCTTTCTCGTGTCATTATCTTGCTATAGTGTTTCTGATAATAAAAGAACAAATTTTGAGAAGAGCAACACCATCTCCGCCTCCTTCTTCCTTTCTACTATTGGACTCAACATTCCTACCTTGAATCATAACACCATATACATATGTGTCTTCACAAAATCATCAAGGGGGGGGGGGGGGTTTAACTCGAAACTGCAATCGTTACCAAAAGCATCCTACTGTTGGTTTAGTTTTTTTGGATCACAGATTGGGCCTTTTGTCAGTTTTACTGTTTCAGAACAGTTTATGTGATGGTGAAGAGACACAGCAGAGCAGCATAGTAGTATAGACATTATTAGCATAGTAGGTAGTAGGGCTGACCCCCATTAGTCAGATATTAACACATTGTTGCCCGACCACGAGGTTATACGTGTTTCGAATCCATGCGTTGTGGACAGAATCACGGATAAAGCCGTGGCAAGTTGTTATTGCTTTTATTCCATTTTAATAACCTGTTCAAGGTCGCCGACCGGCACTGCAGATCTACCCTACTCTGTGAATTCGAGAAGGTGCAATACCGGCCAGATCCTCTTAGGGGTGCCATCGCGCCACTGCAGTGTGCCCTGTGGCTGAAGGAATCTGTTTAATTTTTTTTTTTTTCAATGGATATTCCAGTAGCATGATTCTGGATCTATAGCCTGTATCTTGGATTACGTTTCGGATCGCATATTTCACCATGCAATAAGGGGATTTATCATCAGCCAATGGACATGGCGTTCGATAACGGGGAAATGCTCGGGGGGATCAGCCCCGACCACGGTAAGATCCCCTTCACGTAAATTACAGCCCGATCGGACACCGTTCTGATAGCCATCCAGGCGAACGGCCTATGTGGCTAGTTAGACGAACACTGTTATTGGTAATCAATAATAATAAAAGACGTCCCCCCCCCCCCCCCCCCTTTCATGCATACATGCTTTGGGACAGTCCCGATCATATGCAGTTTTAGTCATTTCTGTAGCATCTGTAAAACGGAAATGCCATTGGATATAACGTTAGCAGCTATTAGCCATTTATCTAGCTTTCCAGAAAATATACTAGCCCAAATCCGCTATAAAGCTTATATTCACAGCGCTATAAAATGACAACCTATTGATGCATTTTTTTTCTTTAAGCCATTTTGAAGGGACGGTTTATGAACTCAATTGACAATGAGAATGGACAGATAGCAATACTATAAAGTATAGATTTAGCTCTACAAAAAGCCACAGGTTTGTTTACAAAAGCTGGTCCTCAACCATTATATTAGACGGGCCCCAGTGGTCGCGAAAGTGTTAAGCACCCCACAGCCCAAATGGAATGATACGGATGGAATAATCTTTTTTTCATTTTTTTTATAGTCGACTAATAGTTGACTATCGGCTAATTTCGGCGACTACAAGTCGACTATACAAATCCTTAGTCGGGGACAGCCCTAGTAGGTAGTAGTATAGACAAGTTAGATTACTTAGTAGTAAAGTGGATACTAATAAAAGACGGTATGAAGGTTAGTAGTTTCAGATATGAATTGAAGTTAATGGCAGAGATTTTTTCCCATATTTATATAGCACAAATCAAAGTGCTTAAGCTTAAAATAAAATGAAATAGAATAGAATATTTCTAGAGTCTTTATTGTCATTATACAGACAACATTATATAGCTCAACAGTGCACAATTAATAAACATCAATGAAAATTAGGAAGATACAATAAAAGAGTCCATTTCTATGGCCGTGGAGTGGCCCCCCTACCCCTCCCCCCACCCATCAGCCTTTGCGCGTTGACTGTATAGGACTGTTAAGCTATGTATCCCCCCTCCATGCTGCTTTGACACCTGAATTTCCCCACGGGGATTAATAAAGGATCATCTTATTTTAGTAGGTAACATCACAATAAAAAATAAAAAAATTTAGGAAGATAAAATAAAAGTCCATTTCTACAGAAAGTGTATGAATGCAGGGTCCATGTGTCCTGTGTGTGTGTGTGTGTGTGTGTGTGTGTGTGTCTAATAACAACAAGTATACTACAATCACAGTTGTATGCATCTTGGTTGTGTTTGGTTGGGTGTTGAGGGGGTATATCTAACATCATACAGTCTTGTTCTGAGGTGCTATAGACGTTGGTAGCGGGCATGTGATGTATTTTCCCGCATCAGAACAGTATTGTCTTATCTCCTTAAAAGTATAATTCTGCCTGTCGTTGTCGAGTCCAGGTGGGGTTTTCACTGGAAAATCTGAGATTTTTGGGTAGCGTTTAAGGTCTTTCAGCAGCTGAAACTCGAATGGTTCAGCATCACGGTGTGCTCTCGCCATCACCATGCCAGGTCTGCTGGCATCGAATAAACAACACGTTTAAAATATAGTCTATTTTGTAAAGAAAACACTGGTCCCAGGATATTGCGAGTCAAGCATCCCTGTCATCACATTCCGTACATTGATTCATTTATTATTTTATTATGATAAAATATATATACAATATACAATAAAATATAGATAATAAAAAAAGTTTTCCAAAATGGTCGCATAACCCTAAATGATAATAATTAAATGAAAATCTATCTAATAACACTTTAACCTATTCCTAAACTGACGTATTGATGATAATATACATTATAAATGCTGTTGTGACATGGTTATGATGTTTATACTAAAATAAGTTTGAAAATAAAAATGCTACTTTTGTAGAACAATCTGGAGATATTGATTTATGACCAGATGTCATTTGCGGTCAACCGACGGACCGCACGGGAAGAAGAGGTTAATGCTAATAATACTTACACCACACACACACCACAATACACTATCTCACTCATCCACACACTGCACTCACAACTGATTCTGATACATACATATTTGTTGTTTATGTCAATTATTGTTTGTTTAGAATAAATAAATTATTTTGTTAAATTGTTATCACGTGTGGACTCCCTATATGTCATAAATTACCTGTTTGTGACACAATCAAACTTTTAGATTTTTTCCAATTCTTCATTGATGTCACTGTCCACCATTAAAACAGCCATATTATCTTCGACGAATCTCATCGTTAATTTCATTGAATAGCCCGGTGTGACGGTCCCGCTGTGAACAGAATCGTCCTCCACTTCAGGATCAGCTGCGCATGGCAGTATCGGACCAAAATCCAAGTCTTCATCAGAATCTTCGTCATCTGAAGAGCTCACCGGTTCAGAGACTGGGTCTGGTTCGACTCAATTAACAAGTCCAATATGAACTTGTTCATTAGATGCGATTCATCAATGGCTCTTTCTGATGCAGCTATTTTGTTGAGAGCAGCTGCTATCTTTTGGGCATCCATCTCGACTCAAGACACGTTCAAAGTGTCAACAGAGGCCATGTGTATATGTCATATGGACGTTGCGCTGCAGTGCTGCCTCTCCCCCAATGTTTGTCTTGATTCACATGCAAATGTAATTACGCCCCCATGCAATGAAATAAATCACAGTGAAACAGCCTATTTTAAACAAAGGATTTAATTTATTTTAAATTTAAGCCTACGCGAAATACAGGGGGCCCGAGTTCTGGTCGATATCGCTGTGCGCTGTCACATATGTATATGGTATATACCTTTGATTTGGAAGTATTTGGAGTTTCAGGCGAGCAACCCGAACGAAGCAGCCGGAGGTAAGTCAGTACTGGAAGACAACTGATATCCCCAGTTCAAAAGGTAGGCGATACTGCCACCTGGCGGGATTAGATCGTCATTGCAATTCCAATGTAGGCAGCTCCGAGTGAGTGTTTAGAACGGGGATCAAAGGAAAAAGATCAAAGGAACTAAAAACAAGATATTCGTTTTTGGCTCAGAACGAGTTAAAGGCAATAAATTATAACTTTTGACCATATCAATGTGAGGTATATTCTTGGAGATCTGTAGATTGCATTGAATACACTATTTGGAAAGTTCTTCACCCATTGCAAGTCAGCACATAGGTGTATATTGGTAGCACTTCACTTCAAAGCTAAGAATATGGGTAATCCCAAACAGCCATCTGAACAGCAGTCTACCAACCAGCCAGCCAATCATATACAATGAGTGGCATCAAAATCATTCCATAATCCTGTGCCCCTAAGGGTATATAATGCAACATTCATTATGACATCAACATCAACATGACAACTAATAAAGAAACGTGAAACAACCAGCAAGTGTCTACGACAAACGGTTCAAAAGATTTTAAAGGGGGCGTGGTCTAATGATAGGGGCGTGGTCAACATAGACCAATGAAAGATGATATCCCTACTGAGTACAATGGCACAACCCGCAAGTATCTACGACAAACGGTTCAAAAGAAACAAAAAGGGGCGTGGCCTAATCATATGCGGTGTGGTCAACATAGACCAATGAAAGACGATATCCCTACTGAGTACAATGGCACAACCCGCAAGTCTCTACAACAAATGGTTAAAAATACACACAGGGGGAGGAGCCTAACCATGGGGGCGTGGTCAACATAGACCAATGAAAGAGGATATCCCTACTGAGCACAATGGCACAACCCGCAACGACAACGACAAACGGTTCATGCTAGGGTGTTGCTAGGGTGTCTAATGTAAGTGGGATAGTTAACCGGTTAACCCCCTGAGAAGTCATGGCTAGGTCATGGCAGTACTGAGTTGATTGACACCTCCCTTAAGTCTCATGCACACCTGCAAGCCTTAATTGATTCAAATCCTAACTGATGCAAAGCTAGAGTGTAGAGATCATGACTGTCAAAGAAATGGCCATAAGTTGAGATAGAAATGTCCAATTCCATGTGTGTCGTGTCATCGGTTTGATGTGTTTCTACACTCTAGTTCTGAACATTCTGCCATTCATTCCTATGGACCAAAATTGCCCGTTTAGAGTCGATTTGTAGCCAAACAGTTCAGTGAAACTTTCCAAAAGGTAATAGCAACTCGAGTTGGACCATGACGGTCGTTTTGATACCTTACACTTGTATGTGGTCCGAAAGCTCTGGGAGGAGTTAGCGGACAAAATTCGGCGGAATAAATAAAGATATAGTATAGATTACAAGAGTGTGGGTGTGATTGGCTTCGCCAGGTCACCCACACTAAATAGGCCAGGGCTGTACAATTGTGCACCATAGGAAGCAGCATTCACACACGTAAAGCTCCTGAGCTACTGTGTTGTGTATTTGTGTGCCTTGTTTTGCTTGTATCTTGTTGACTTTGTCTAATACAGTATATATCTTTTTTTCATAGTCAGGGCCGGTGCTTATGCCTTGATTACACACTACTTCACCACTAGAAGCAGCTTTGGACGAGTCTGATGAAATGTTAACTAGATTCTTTAGTTTTTTCAAAATAATCTTTCATTAATTCATCATTAAACATAAAACTCTCTGAAATCTTAATTTCTGCTTCTCTCTGTTGGAGACAGAATGATCATCCCTCTAAGAGAGAGCATGAAAAGTAATCTTCAAGGCAGCAAGGTCACCCAGAAATGATTCTGGAAGAAAGTACACCACACTGCAGTGTCACAAAGATGGATGTGGTTCATTTACTATTCAGTCAGGTCCATTAAAAATGCTATATCATGGAGCATATCTTTCCATTAGAAATAACGATGTTAAAATTAGAATAAGTTAGGGTGTGACCTGAACAACTAACTCAAGTATAAAGTACAATTATTAAAGTGATCATCCAACGATGAGTTTACAGGAGAGCCCAAAAACACGTCAATAATAATCTTTGGCCCATTTTCACTTTTTATTTTTAGATAAAGGCAATCTCAAATATATGTATTAGTTAGCCCCTCTTGGAACTCTTTACACAATCTATAAATAACTTTTAAATTGCATCTGAAAAAGGCGAAATAAAATTCACCGTCCCAGATAGATAGATACTTTATTCATTCATTTTATTTTATTTTATTCATTTTATTTATTCAGAAATTCAGGGTATCTCACATAGCTCACACAATAGACGTATACAGACAATGACAGTTTATGTCAGTCTTCACAGTTATGTCTGCATCATGAATTAAAAAGCAAGCACATGATAAAAAGTAAATCATATCTACCAATAATAATAAAAACGTGATAAGATAAAAGCAGGTATATAAGACAGGTGTATAAAAACAAGTGTATAAAAACAGTTGTGTAAAAACAGGTGTGGGGAACAGGGAGCCAGCTGGACAGAGATTCAGGAAACAAAGGTGAAGTCAATCGATGGGTTTTATTGACAGGAACACACAGAGAACGAGGAACAGTCCTGGAGACCACAGCCCTCCTGAGGGGCTGAGAGGCTCCAGAATGATGACACAACCATGGCTTTTATCCTATGTGGGAGTTCCAAATTTAGCGAGCCACTGGTTAAAATGGATGATCAGACAGGCATGGTCGTATATGGTAGTCTAAGGATGAATCTGGTTTGCTCCTCTCACTGGCCTGTGGCCGGAGGCCTGATACAGCCATGCATGCACATTAGGTCACACAGGTCATCATGTCAGAGTATTTCTGGGTGCATGGCCTGGGTGCCTGGCTTTGCTTCATCACCGAACCCCACAGCCACATTCAGCCAACACATCAACCCCCCTTTTGAAATTAATTAAATATGTCAACACAATGGTTCATTAATGGACCATACCTGCCGATCATCAACCATTAAACACATCATACCTAACCAGGAGAAGAATAAACAACAGTTGGAGAGGGGAAAGAGAGCGAGAGAGAAGAGGGGGGGGGAGCGAGAGAGAGAGAGAGAGAGAGAGAGAGAGAAAACCAACCAGCCTTGGCTGCCTTGCATCCGCCCGCAGCCCCTTCCCCCAACAGAGGTGCAGGTCTCCCTTCCCAGGGTATAAGGTCTCCTTTATGAACGAGAGGTCCCCATTCCAGAGTGCGGTTTCTAGGCAAGGTGTCTCTTCTGGTGGTCTGCCTCAGTGTCTTTGCGCTGTCTTCTCCACCTCTCCCCAGCTGATACCCTGTTTCTTCAGCTCTGCCTCAGTGTCTCTCCTCCTGCTGTTCTTCCTGTTCTCATCGTAGATGATCTGCACCAGGCTGCGGTGTTTGGCCTCGCTGGGTGGAGGAGATATGGGGCTTAGCTGGCCCCTGCGGCTTTAGCTGCCTCCTCTTCCAGCCTGTAGGTTGGTATCCACGGAGGACGGCGAGGGCCGTCTGCTGGTGGTCTGGGTCTCGGACGTCTGAGGGGCTGCTGCTGGCATCTCTCCCCTGAGAGAGCCCTTTCTGACCAGCACAGACTGCCTACCGACCTCCCTCTCTGCCACAGCTGATTCTGAAGACGCGCCACAGACAGCTGTTGGTGAATGTCTGGATCTTCTTGCAACGTCTTCTTTGCCATTCTCCATGTTTCCTTCTGATGTCAGGAGTTCTTGTTCTGTTACTAAAGAAAAGGCACCAGCAGTCCTTCGTTGGTGTTCTTGGTGTCTGTCAGCTGGCCCAAATCAATCTCAGCAGCGCCTCCATTTGATAGTATTAAAAACTGAGTTATTTGGATTGATATGTATGAGCCAGCTGGACAGAGATTCAATCGATGGGTTTTATTGACAGGGACACACAGAGAACGAGGAACACTCCTTGAGATCACAGCCCTCCAGGGGGTGGTCTTATCCTATGTGGGAGTTCCAAATTTAGCGAGCCACTGGTTAAAATGGATGATCAGACAGGCTTGGTCGTATATGGTAGTCTAAGGATGAATCTGGTTTGCTCCTCTCACTGGCCTGTGGCCGGAGGCCTGATACAGCCATGCATGCACATTAGGTCACACAGGTCATCAGGTCAGAGTATTTCTGGGTGCATGGCCTGGGTGCCTGGCTTTGCTTCGTCACCGGACCCCACAGCCACATTCAGCCACATTCCAGAGAGCTGGATGTCAAATATCAGACATTAATGAATTGAAAATACCTATCACCCGCACTAGATTGATGATGGCCAGGAGCTTGCTCTGCGTGCGGCTCTCCACCACTATCCCCAGTGGGTCCAGTCTCCTCCCCACCACTGAGCCAGCCTTTTTGACCAGCTTATCCAGCTGCCTGGCATCCCTGGCCGTGGTATTGCCACCCCAGCAGACAGCGACATAGAGGAGCACACTTGCCACCACTGCCTGATAAAACATTATACAACATTTCCCCACACACATTAAAAGACCTGAGGCAGGCTCTGTCCCTTCCTATAGAGCGCTTCCGTGTTTGCAGACCAGGCCAGCTTGTCGTCCAGGTGCACACCTAAATACTTGTATGTCTGCACCATCACAATGTTGTTTCCCCGGATGCTGCATGGTTGCAGAGGTGGTTTAGACCTGTGGAAGTCCAGTACCATCTCCTTGGTCTTTGTAGCATTCAGGAGAAGGCCGTTCTGTTCGCTCCAGTCGCTGAAGGCTCCCACTAGGTCCCTGTACTCTCCCTCCTGTCCCTTCCTCACACATGCCACAATCCCTGTGTTGTCCGAGTATTTTTGGACGTGGCAGGACTTGGGTGTTGTAAGTGAAGTCTGCTGTGTAGAGGGTGAACAGGTACGGAGCAAGAACAGTCCCTTGTGGAGCCCCAGTGCTGCTGACCACCATCTCCGAGACACAGTTGCCCATTCTGATGTGGTCGGTCAGGTAGTCAGTTATCCAGGCCTTGTAGGGGTCCGCCCCCATCCTTTCTAGCTTTTCCCTGAGTAGCAGAGGCTGTATGGTGTTAAAAGCACTAGAAAAATCGAAAAACATGATCCTCACATAACGAAGGTTATTCTATAACACTAGTTATATGAATACTGACAGAGCGTCTCGCTCTGCCATAATGAGATATCGTCTCCATGCACCTATTGTGCGCGTGAAAAGTTGACACATGCACGTCACTTGCACGTGACCACGCCTACTCCTGTGTGTTCCTTCAAAACACAGGAAGTGGTCACGCTCACGGCCTTCCAAGTCTGAATTCCATGCGTGAAAAACATCCAAGGGTCCTCAAGGCGCATATTCATATAACTAGGGTTATAGAATAACCTTTGTTATATTTCATTATACTGACATTGCGTCTCGCTGTGCCATAATGAGATCAAAGGGGCAGAGCGGACGCATGGCCACGTCAAATGCACCCCCTGAGGGCCCATAAGCCCCTGCCAGGGAGGAGGGGTGTCCCGTCCACCCGCCCGTCCTAACGAGGGGGGGGAGGCAGTCAACTACAATGTGCACAGAGGACAGGCCAGACATAACTAATATACACAGTGGACAGGCCAGACAGAACTAATATACACAGAGGACAGGACAGACAGAACTAATATACACAGTGGACAGGCCAGACAGAACTAATATACAGAGGACAGGACAGACAGAACTAATATACACAGAGGACAGGCCAGACAGAACTAATATACACAGAGGACAGGCCAGACAGAACTAATATACACAGAGGACAGGCCAGACAGAACTAATATACACAGAGGACAGGCCAGACCGAACTAATATACACAGAGGACAGGCCAGAGTGTACACACTAACACACATACAGTATGTACTGTACACACTAACACACACAGTATGTACTGTACACACTAACACACATACAGTATGTACTGTACACACTAACACGCATACAGTAGATACACACACACAGGGAAAGGGAAACATTACATAACCCATAAATCTACGTCACAGATTTATCCCAGTAATGTAAACCCTAACTAGCCGCATGCAGCGTTACTCTCCCTCACCCCTTGCAAATCCCTCCCCTCCTCCCATCCATACAATGTCCTGCCTCTGTCACGTGTCCTTCCCTTCTCCTCCTCCTCCCTGTGCACGAGAGCGAGAGAGAGGGGGCGGGGCCGGCCGGCCATAGATAGGTGATGGCTGGGCCCGGGCCTAATAGGTGCGAAAAAGGCACACAGTGCAAGCGGGACCACGTGTGACAGAGCACTCCGTGGTCCACACCCACACACACCTGCTAGCCCACCTAATGGCGGGGAGCAGGAGAGGTCCCGGCCCTCAGGACTGCCTGGGAGACAGAGCCCCAGTCATGTCCATGAGGTAAAACCTAACAAAAGGACCCGGGGAGGACCAGGAAGCCGCAGCGCAGATGTCCTCCACCGAGGCCCCCCCAAACAGGGCAGTGGAGGCCGCCACTCCATGAGTGGAGTGTGCCCTGATGCCTGCAGGGGGAACCTGTCCAGCCAAAGTGTAGCAGAAGGCAATTCCCTCACATAACCAATGTGACAGGCGTTGCTTGGACAGCGCATTACCCGCGCGAGAGCCACCGTAACAAACAAACAGTTGATTTGACCCTGCGTGCAACTAAGGTAAACCATCAGCGCACGGACAGGACACAACAGGTGAAGGCTTGCCTCCAACTCACTAGCGTGAGGAGGAGGGTGAAACGCCTGGAGCACAATATCCCTGGAGTGATAAGAGCTCCGGATATTCTTTGGCACAAAGGCCGGATTAGGCCTCAGAGTCGCACTGTTATCGGCCTGAATAGACAGGCACTCTGACTGCACCGAGAGAGCACACAGCTCACCCACGCGTTTAGCGGAGGTGATGGCCAGAAGGAACGCGGTCTTGAAAGACAGTCGATCCAACGGCACCTGCTCAAGAGGCTCAAACGGGGCCCCCAACAGCCTTTCCAGGACCAGTTGGAGGTCCCAGCTCAGAGACAGAGCACCTTCCACAGGCTTGAGATGCCGTGAGCCTAGCAGGAAACGTCTCACGAGAGGGTGGCTGAACAGCGTTCTGCCCTCAAAGCCCACATGACAAGAAGATATAGCTGCGGCGTATACCTTCACTGTCGAGGCCGACAGCCTATCCAGGATAGACTGGAGAAAAGACAGAACCGAGTCTAGGGGGCATGACACCGGGTCCAGGCCCCCAACCTCACACCACTCTTGAAACATACGCCACTTCCCTGCGTAAACCGCGGTAGTGGACGCAGCGCGCGCATGCTGGATGGTGTTAACCACGGTAAATAATAATAATAATAATAATTCATTTAATTTATATAGCGCTTCTCAATAACCCGAAGTCGCTGACAGTAGTCGGGAGCAGGGGTACAAACAAAGAGGCGAAAGCAAAGAAACAAAACAAAACAACAAAGAAACAAAAACAAAGGAACATGAGACCATGGGGGGAACGGGGGAGACAGCCTGATGGCACAAAAAAAAGACTAGAGACATATCGATCAGGTTGGAGGGGAGGGGGGGGTTTAGGGGTGGGGGGGGTTGAAGGCAAGGGAGAACAGGTGGGTTTTGAGGCGAGCTTTGAAGGTGGAGAGTGTAGGGGAGTCTCTGATGGACTGGGGGAGGGAGTTCCAGAGTCGGGGTGCAGTGCGAGAGAAGGCCCGATCTCCGAAGTTTTTGAGCTTGGATGTCGGGACAGTGAGGGAGGCAGTGGAGGAGGACCGGAGGGAACGGGTTGGGCGGTAGGGGAGAAGGAGATCAGTCAGGTAGGGGGGGGCCAGGCTGTGGAGGGCTTTGAAGGTGAGGAGTAGTGTTTTAAAGTTAATGCGGTGTTTGATCGGGAGCCAGTGGAGGGAGTGGAGGACAGGAGTGATGTGTTCGCGGGACCGGGTGTTAGTGAGGAGGCGGGCGGCTGAATTTTGGACCATTTGCAGTTTATGGAGGGAGCGGGAGGTGATACCAGTGAGGAGGGAGTTGCAGTAGTCCAGGCGGGAGGAGATGAAGGCGTGAATGAGGGATTCAGCAGCGGGGGGGGAGAGGCAGTGACGGATTTTTGCGATGTTGCGGAGGTGAAAGTAGGATGTTTTGACGATGGAGCGGACGTGGGGGTCAAATGAGAGGGTGGGGTCAAGGAGGACACCAAGGTTGCGGACTAGGGGGGAGGGGGTGATGGTGGAGTCGTTGAGTCGTTGGTGCCAATGATGAGGAGTTCAGTCTTGTCACTGTTGAGTTTGAGGAAGTTGTGGGTCATCCAAGTTTGGAGTTCGGTGATGCATGATTCAATGTGACTGAGGGGTGGGCTGTGGGGGGATTGTGTACTGATGTATATTTGGGTGTCGTCAGCGTAACAGTGGAAGTTGAGGTGGTATTTGCGGATGATGTGACCAAGGGGGAGAATGTAGCAGATGAAGAGCAGGGGGCCAAGGACTGAGCCTTGGGGGACCCCCTGTGTGACTGGGGAGGGGGGGGAGGTGTGGCCGGAGAGGGAGATGAATTGGTGTCTGTCAGTGAGGTAGGAGGAGAACCAGTCAAGTGCTGTGCCCTCAACACCCAGTTGGTGCAGCCTTTGGAGGAGGATGGAGTGACACACTGTGTCAAAGGCTGCACTGAGATCGAGTAGGATCAGGATGTTGAGGGCACCGGAGTCAGCGGAGATGAGGAGGTCGTTGATGACCTTTACCAGTGCAGGTAGAGTTAAGACGCATCCCCTCCAGATTCACCCTTTCAGCAGCCAAACCATTAGACGTTGCCCCAGAACAGGAGGCAGAAACAGTGTTCCGCATGCCTGAGAGAGGGCCCACGGTGACCACGGAACAGGCCACGGCGGGGCCACTAAGAGCTGAATCAGGGCCGGGAACCACACAGCTGTGCCCCGGTCCAGCGCGACCAGGATCAAAGTCCTGCGCTCCTGACGTACCCGCTCCAACAGCTGAGCTATCAGGTGTATGGGGGGGAACACGTACAGAATCCCGGCCGACCACGGATACATCGAGAAGGCATCGACTCCCAGAGAGGGGTTGTCCTTCCGACTGACCACAGAGGGCACTGGTAGGCCCTGAGAACCACAGAGGGCACTGGTAGGACTGACTGCTTGCAAACAGGTCCACCGCGGCCTCCCCGAATCAGTCCCAGACCTGTCTGACTATGTCTGGACGTAGTCCCTACTCGTCTGGGTGGGGACCGCCCCACGACATCACATCTGCACTCACATTCTCCCTGCCGGGGATGTAGAGAGCCCTCAGGCTGCGCAGATTGAGAGACGCCCATAGCCAGAGTTCGACCGCCGCCCGGTGGAGACGGGGGGAGCATACTCCTCCCTGTCTGTTGATATACGACGCAGACGTCGTGCTGTCCGTCCTGATCAAAACATGCTCGCCCACCACACGGTGGCCGAGCTGCTTGAGGACTAGAAGCACTGCCTTCAATACACATTGATATGTAGTGCAGACCGGGCAGCATGGTCTTGCCAGCTGCCCCCTACTACGTCGGTCCAACACATCCCCCCCCATCCCGTGAGGGAGGCGTCGGTGAAGACTGTGACGTGTGATGGCCTGCTGTCCATGGGGACCCAGCTGGTGAGGGCACCAGGCCCCCCCCCAGTGGTTGAGGTCCCCCAGTACTGACACGGGAACCTTCAGCTGCTTCCACTTGCCTCTCACAGGGTCTATTTTCATACTGAAAAACCACATCTGTATCCTCCTCATGAAGAGGAGGCCAAGAAGGACCACAGTTTGAGCAGATGCCATCATACCGAGCAGGCGCATCACGGACAGTGCGGTAACCGTCCTGCCAGGACGGAACCTCCCGAGCGCACAGAGAATATCCTCTCGCTGCCGCTCCGAGAGGGTTGCCCTCATAGACCTTAAGCTTAGAATTAAGCCCAAGTACTCCACCTGTTGACTGGGAAGAGGAGTACTCTTCTTCCAGTTCACAGCAAAACCCAGGCTGGTGAGGTGTTCCACCACCTGCCTGGTATGAGACCTGGCGATCTCCTCTCACCGACTGAGGACCAGATTGTCATCTAGGTATAATACAATTCGTAACCCCTGACAACGCAGAGGTCCCAGCGCGGTCTCCACACACTTGGTGAAGGTGCGAGGAGCCGAACGGCAGCCTCTGGTACTCGTATGCTATGCCCTGAAACAGAAAGCGTAGGTATTTCCTGTGAGGAGGGAAGATCGGGATGTGAAAATATGCATCCTTCAGGTCTATAGAGGTGAACCAGTCTCCCACTCTGACAGCGCTTAACAGGTGTTTGACGGTCAACATTCTGAACCTTCTTGCAACAATCAACCGATTGAACGCAGACAGGTCCAGTATGGGTCTGACACCTCCCGATTTCATGGGCACCAGAAAATATCGGGAGTAAACAACACTCATTGCGTCCTCCCATGGGACCACGACGATGGCCTGCTTCGCCACCAATAGAGTCTGTACCAAACCCAAAAACGGAGGGTGGGGGTGTGCAAACTGTAACACAAGCCCCGCCCTCAGCTTTCTCTCCATCCACGCCGGCATATGGCACTTCTGTAGCCATACGTGGTCAAAATCTCAAAGCGCCCCCGCCGCCAACTGGCGCTGGTCCGCTAGGAATCGTGGATAGGTGGCCCGGTCCCTCCCGCTGTGCATTGCAAACCCTGGTCTCGCCAACTGTGCGAGCAAGGCGTCTCGCGGAGTCTGGACATCGCACCCTGACTCTACCAACGAGGCAATCGCACCCAAGGGGGGACCCCGACAGAAAGGTGCGGTCTGATACGGGGGGAGCGATCATCACCCCCCGGAGAATGAGGCTCCCCCGCTGAGCATCTTCCTGAAGCTTGCTGGGGACAGCCTGCTCTGCAGCTGGACATGCATGGTGTGTGGTCCCCACGCTGCCCGATAGGGTGAGTCCCTACACACCGAAGCCCTGGAGTGATATTACTACCACCCAAATTACGTGTGCCTGACTCACTACCGCTGCTAGGATTGGAAGTCCGGACGGGGGAGGCACTAAAATAATACCCGGCCTGGCGAGGGCGGGGCTGGGGGAACACGCGCTGTGACCTCCTGGGCCTAGGGTTCCCCCTCTGACAAAACACCAGGCTCACCAAACGCACACGCTGGATGTGTGGTGTGGGAGCCTCCTGACAGTACAGCATCCTCATAGACAGACCCAGGCCTAGCTAGCAGCTAGGTGTCAGCCCCTGTCTTCAATCAATCAATCAATCAATCAAATGTATTTGTATAGCACGTTTAAACATGACGCTTGTCAACCAAAGTGCTTCACATAGCTAAGCTAAGTACAAAGAAAAGTATAAAATAAACAGAAAAATTTAATAAAATCAACGGATAGACGAAGGAAAAACAGAACAACACTACAACAAGTACGGCAAGAGTCAAAGTGAGTCAGGGAAGGCCCGGCGATATAGGTGGGTTTTGAGTCTTGATTTAAAAGACTCGATGGAGGGGGCAGATTTAATGGACATGGAGATGCTGTTCCAGAGGTCAGGGGCTGCGACCGCAAAAGCACGTCCCCCCCTAGACTTGAAGTTAGACCTACGGGTGGTTAGGAGACCCTTATCAGCCGATCTGAGGGCCCTGGCGTTGGTATAGGGGGTGAGGAGGTCTGCTAGGTAAGCAGGGGCCTTACCATTTAGGGCTTTATAAACCAATAAAAGGACCTTGAAGTCTATTCTAAAGCGCACCGGGAGCCAGAGGAGGGAGGCAAGTACAGGGGTGATGTGAGCTCTCTTCCGGGTACCTGTGATTTGATTTGTGACGTGAGGTCTGTAGTCGTTGAGCTCGGCTGGGGGCCCAGCTTTGGGTACCGGCACAAGGCATGATGTTTTCCACAGGACCGGCACCCTCACGTCCCACAGGCTCAAATTGAAGAGCTTCTGGAGCAGCTCAGCCAGTTGGTCTGCACAGAGCTTCAGCAGCCTCGAACACACGCCATCCGGGCCAGCCGCCTTTCCTGGTCACAGTCTCCTCAGTTCCGCCCTCACCTCATCTACTGTGAGGGACAAGGGTGGGGGCTAGGTGACACAGGGGGGGGGGGCAGGTGACAGGGGGTAGGGCTAGGGGGTGCAACTGCAGAGTTGGGGTTGCAGCAGTGAAAAGGATATGGTGCAGGGGGTGGAGCTGCTGCTGGGGAGGTTGGTGGGGCCAACAGGGGCAGAGCGAACCCTGGCTGCCGTGTCAAACCGGTTGTAGAATTGGTTAAACTCATTGGCCTTGTCCACATCACCCTCTGCCTGGCAGTTTACCTGCTTATAGCCGGTGATGGTTTTCATTCCCCTCCACACCTCTTTGGTGTTGTTGTGCTGCAGCTTCCTCTCCACCTTCTTCTTATAGTCCTCCTTGGCCTGCTTCAGACTCCTCTTTAATTCCTGTTGCACCTGCTTGCGCCTTTCCATGTCATCCTTCCTGAATGCAGCCTTTTTCTCATTAATAAGCCTCTTAACTCATTCACCGCCGTCCACGTATATATACGTGTTTGTCCGCCAATCGAATAACGCCAACCACATATATATACGTTATTGATTTGTTATTTCTTTTATTCGCTATTTCCATTCATAAATCATCGAGGAAGGCTGTGTGACCATATGGAAGGACTTTGAGATCGCAAAAGTACAATACTGCCGCCTGGTGGTATGCGGCCGATGTTGCACTCCATTTGAGACTCTGTGTATCTCTCTGTGCGTCGTTGAAAGTCATCCGGGCGAAGTTTTCTAGTAACGTGGATCAATATCTTCACCTGATTGCATTGAATAGTTTTCGGGACGCCCGATTCATTATGCTGTGGGGGGATTATGTCGTGGCCCATATGGACGATACGATCTAGCAGATGGCAATCAAATAATTAGAATATTCTTTTTGTACGATAGATACTCTATGTCAAATGGTCCATAGTATTGCATATATAGCTATAATATTTAAATAGTTATAGCCCTGCAAACAAGGTGAAAGGCTCCATAGGTTTAATGCGTTGGCAGCACATAGTCATATCCCGTTCCCAACGTGACAGTCAATGAGTTAAGATCATCCAGGTGATCCAGGGCTTGTTGTTGTGAAAACAGTGAACAGTCATTGCTGGTACAACCATGTCCCTGCAGAAGGACAAAAGGTGGTACAATCAACCTTTTTGTCAATGTCCAAGATCCCCTTATTCCCATTTGTGTCCTGCAGTACATACCAGTCTGTCCACTCATAGCAGGCTCTCAGAGACTCTCTGGTCTCTGGTGTCCATTTCCTAAATGTCCGAGTGGTTACAGGCTGCCTCTGGACACAGGGTTTGTAGGAGGGCTGAAGGTGAACCTAATTGTGATTTGATCTGCCAATTTGTGGGAGTGCTGTGGCAATACAATGCTCTATGTAGAGTAGAAGTAACTGAGTTACCATACAATATACTATACAGTGCAAAGCAGAAGTGGGATGAGGTACAATTTAGGTACAATATAATTTACAGTAAGGTGTAATGAGGTATGGGTTGTAGTGCAAATTCTTTACCGATAAATATAAAGTGTGCTTAGGTGTACTAAAGTGGTTAAAGTGGGTGCTGCAGTGAGTTGTATGTTTAAAGTGAGTGTGTGCGTGTGGATGTGTGTGCTGTGAGTGCATTTGATGGTTGTTACATAGTGTTATTGTTCATTGAGCATCCTGATGGCCTGGGGATAGAAGCTTCTTCTGAGTCTTTCTGTGCTTGCCATGAGACTCCTGTATCGCTTGCCTGACCGCAGCAGTTCAAAGAGGCAGTTGTTTGGGTGGCTTGAGTCTTTGATAATTCTCTTAGCCTTGCCCATGCACCGCTTGTTGTAAATGCCCTGGAGAGTGGGAAGCCCCCCTCCAATTGTGCATTCGGCTGAGCGGGCCACTCTCTGTAGTCTACTACGGTCTTGTGCGGTGCTATTCCCAAACCAGGAGGTGATATTGCCAGTCAGTATGCTCTCTATTGTGCATGAGTAGAAGTTCTTAAGGATCTTCTGACTGACTTGGAACTTCCTTAGGCGTCTGAGGAAGTAGAGGAGTTGCCGTGCCTTCTTCACAACACTGTCAATGTGTGAGGTCCATGTCAAGTCCTCGGATATGTGGACTCTGAGGTACTTAAAATTGTTCACTCTCTCAACCGGTGCCCCGTCGATGCTGAGGGGGCTGTAGTCCCTGACCCCCGACCTCCTAAAGTCCACAATCATCTCCTTTGTTTAATTTAATGAGGTAATGCCTATTTTGCATATATAAACATAAGATCTCAGAAAACTTGCAAAAAAATTTTTCTAAGTTGTTATGTACATAACAAACTGGGAAAGTTTCATAGTGATATCTATTCAAATATTTGTTGTGCCTATTCACCTGGGGTGTCTCACCTTAAGAATTCCGAAATGCCATGTGATGATTTTATACATTGACGTCGGAGAGATAGGTAGTCACGAAACCATGCAGAAGCACCCATATCCAAGCCGATATCGGACCGCTTTTTTAAAAGCAGGTCGTGATCAACCATGTCGAAGGCTTTTGAGTGGTCGACAAAGAGGGCCGCGCAGTGCTTCTATGGTATACTTGACTTGAGCAGACTGTTAGATCAACCCTGAAACTGCAAATATCTGTTATACTAGTTAATTCAAAATAATGCTTTAATAGTGAACTGTAGCATTACAGGGACTCTCAGAGTAATAAAACAAGGAAGATGCACAGCGTCAGTATTGTGTGACATTCCTGAGGAACTTTCAGGCAGCAAAACCTCTCTCATGATAAGATTGTTTACCCAGTTGTATTTACAAGAGCCATTTCAACCCCCATGAACCAAACACCGTCTAGGGTGTGACGGTTGAAACACAGCACAAGAGGCTAAAAGCGGATATGCCTCTGTGAGACAAGACCAATGTGTAAGGGAATGTTAAAAGGTCTGAAGTCATCAGACCTCCTCGCTGTTGAAACTGGAAGAAGACACCAACGAGGAAGTCAGGGGGGGCTGACCAGCCTCCCCCAGAAGGTCATCTAAGGAGAAACGCCATGTATGGAAGCAAGGAAACTATGTGGGGAAGTCAGGGTATAAAACAATGTATTTGGTGAGAGAGAGAGCAGGCCAGCTCAGACCCGCCACGACCGTCCCCAGGGGGTCTGATGGCTGCGCCTCCACCTCTCCACCGACTGTTACTACTTTGCCCTACGTGAGTAAACTGTATATGGAATAATCACTGTTTGTGATAACTTAGAGTAAGATGTCTATCTTAAAACCAGGTTTAACCATGTGGGTGGCAAAGAGTACTATTGGTCTATTTCATACAAAACATGAATACTATTTATGTGCAAAACTGTCTTGATGTGAGAAGCCACCGTGTCAGGGCTATTTGATTATATAACCTCATCAATTCTTTTGTACAAACATGTCTATGATGAATAATTCCTGTATGTAACATTATCCACTCTTCGCCGCTCAGCAAATAAATGAGTTTGGTTGAAATATAGTTCCTTTTGTCTGGCTATATATGTTTATTTCTCATCTGACTAAGTCAGGGGAGGAGACCAAGTTTCCATCACTCTCCTTTTCCTCCCTCTATTTAACAGCCTGTATGCACTGCAAATGACCTAGATATTCATTAAGAATATACGACAAAAGTGGTGCCGTTTTTAGACCCGTTCTGATTTGTTCACATATGATCAAGCAGTAAAAAAAGAGCCGGGGGTTGGGGATTCGCGGTGCAGAGTGGTTGCTGTCTGGATGGAGGAACGAGGGATGATAAGAAAATTGGTTGTGTAGCCACAGTGGGGCCCAGGGTGAATATATTCTTTGCATACAGGAATGGTGGAGTGATGTTAGATTTAGACTGTCCGAAGATAAAGGCAGCGCGCTTGTTGTTCAGTAAAGAGGCAATCATGAGCTCTTTGATGATTGTGTGGTTATTAGAAACAGGAGGCCGCTGTCCCTGCTTGCTTGGGGTTTTATTGCAGTAAATACGAGCAGCGTATTTGTGCCATGCCATTGTGAGCAGGAGGATGGAACTTTTTAATTTTTTGTTGATTATATAAAAGCGGCGGCCCGACGAGTAGTTATTAGTCATATTTAGGGACAAGGCTAGGGCTGATGGTTAGGGGCGCCTTATGGAATAGAGTGATGAGAAATCTCGAGTATACGAGGCTGCGGAGTGAGCAGACCTGAGTGAGGGAAAGTACACGAATTGTATGACTGTCTGGTGAACGTAATAGCTTAAGGTGATCCAAAGCACATAAGATAGTTTAGGTAAAAAACTTGAGGGGACACGGCGAGGAGCGGTAGAACGTGGATTATAGTTACAGAAATGCAGGAAGTGGGACTATGAGGTGGCTGGACAGTGATGGACAATGCAGGATAGTCAGACATCTTAAAGAGAAGATTGTAGGGTTAGGTAAAAAGTGTGATGAGTGTGTAAATGTGGGAGTCTATACCCTGTTAGTGGGATGAAATTTTATTATTAAATATATGACTGGGTTCGCCGCTCAGAGGACTGTGTATGACGCGGTAGATTAGGAAAATATGGGGTTTAGACTTGTGGACACTAGAGGATGTTCGGTGAACAATTTTTAGATGAAAAGTCGGCTTACACAGGAATCTTGATGGTTATAAATGTTGCGCCATGTAATCAAAGCCTTGTACGGGGAGTTGGTTTGTCTGTTTAATGTAATGTGTAAATGTATGTGATCAATAGCAAGTTTGGCCGGGTTGTTATGTTGTTAGGCGTGGATCGGAACGATACGAGTCTGTGAATCATATTGGAAGTTGGGGCTAACTAGCTTAGCTGTGGAGGAACCACGGTAATCTATAGACGTTATGGCGGCGATGTGAAAGATTTGACGGAAGGCTGTGGGAGCAATTGTTGTTGGGAAGTGAGTCGAGTGGTATGCTGAGGTAATTATGGCCGTATTAATGGTTATATTTGATGCGGTAATGATTGTGTACGATGATATTGTGGAGGAAAGATGTCGCCGATTGATGACGTGGGTGTGTTGAGAGGAGTGTGTGTGAACGTCCTGGCTGTGGCGCCGGGCGGAGAAAGGGTAGGAGAAATGTTTTATTGATTCGTGTTGAACTGTGTAACGGCGTTGGTATATTAGAAAGTTTTAAATTCTTTTACGATTGTTTGTTCTTTTAAAGTAGTTTGTTGTTTAAACATGTGTAAGTTGTTTAGAGTTAGAATGGTACTGAGCAGACTGAATGAAAGGTGCGGATCCCGGCCGCGGGTGGATCATCGCATAACGCGCGGATCTTGGAGCATGGAACATCACATCAGGTTGGCTAGCTACTGAGCTGGTATGAGCGTTTGGGAGATAACGCAGTGAAAAGGGCTCGTGCAATATTATGGTTAGAAGTGGCGTAGTGGCGTTGGGTGAGGGATGTTTGTGTATGGAGCGATTGTGTATTAATAACGTTGATTGAGAGTTATTTGCAAAAGTTGGTCTCTTCTGACGTCATATTGTGGGAGCTAGGAAGGGGAGCACATCAGGCTGGCTAGGCTATTAGCTTGCATGCGGCTGTTTTGTGAGATTGCGGGCGCCATGTGGGATGATTAGAGTTTTTGAAGTGACTGTTAGGAAGTATTGGAGAGCGCGGTGGATGTCGTTGCATTGTATTAGGACAAAACTGAGTGTTTTGTGATGATAGGTGTACGTTGTCACGATACATCGTTTGCTGTGTGCGCCGTTTGCGCTACTGCGCATGCGCGTTAGTACAAGCGCGGATCGCTGTTTTTTGCATTCATTCGCTCAGAGGACAAAAACGGGTGAGGAGATATTTTGCATTGTGTTAGAATGGTTGTATTTGTATATTGTACATTGTATTTTTGTGTAAACAGTAGAAGTGTTGTAACATGTATGGTGCTTAGATTAAGGGAGGTGGTAAACAAATGTGGAGGAAGTCAATAAGGGTTTACTTAGACTGCAAACAAGGCAGTGAGCCTATCAAGGGGACATTAAATAATGGATATATTATTAGCTGGGATTCACAAACTAGCTGCTCTGGGTTATTGTATTTACAGTTATTTTGAGAGTCTGTTTATGCTTGTGTACTTTGTTAAAATCTGTAATAACATTGTTGACTTAAATAGGATGATGTTTATGTTAATGGTTGCTGCAAGTCTTTAGATCATGGGGGTGATAATTTAATGATGTAGGCTTGTTAGCGTATATTTTGTTGCATTGCTATGTTGAAATCTGTTTAGGTTGTGCACGTGTGTAGAGAATTGATGTGGTGTTTATGCTTGTTTTAGATTGTTAAATCTTTAATGCCATTGGTTTACATAGGCTGTTGTTTTATATTAAGATTGATTGCAAGTCCTTGAGTCACAATAGGATAATTTAATGATGGGGACTTGTTTATATGCTGTTTTGATGACTGTATGATTGTGTTTTTGCAGTTATTGTAAATGATTTACTGTTTGGTCTGTACATTTTCTGTGTTTGGCTGTTAGGGTCAGGCAAGAATGTGTTGATTTGCCCCCAGGGTAGAATGTGTGAGTACTGGTTAACCTTTTGTTGAATTACAGGAGGGTCATGGGGTGGTAAAGCGATTTAGGAAAGGTCGCAAAGCTCACAGGAGGGACCCAGGCTATCTTTACAGCAGGGAGTTGGTAAGATTGAACAAGGCCCAAGGGGGGTCAAGAAGGGGCAGCTGCTACAAATGGCTGTTTTACGACAGGGAGACGGAGCAGGCCTGGTCAGATTAGATGTGCCAGGAGAGAGGTCACAGGTGAGGATAGCAGGAAACAGTTGCAGAGTGAGATAGCGGGAGAGGTATTTTTACAGCAGGAGGGAAATAGCAGTGACAGGAGGATGGGACAGGGTGCTAATTCAGGACAGCTGAGGGTGGAGTGAGCAGAGTAAGTTGAATAGGAGCCAAGTCAGGTGCTGTTATTTACATTGATTATGGCTGACTATTTGATTGGAGGAATAGCCTGAGGTTATCACAGTTCTAGTAGGCCGGGGTGACTTCAGGTTGAGAAGAGGTACTACTAGACCCTTTGTAGGAGTGAGAGTAGCGGCGCAGAAGATGAGTGTAGACTGAATTAGGAGCAGGAAGGGAAACTAACCAGTGTCTTGTCTGTGGTTGATTAACAGGTTGTATGGGAGAAGTTGAAAGTATTTGTTTGTGAGATGTGTGATATATGTTGGAAGGGATGGTGGTTGAATTGATCAGAGTGGCTGTGAATGATTGAGAGTGGTTTGTTTATTTTGTTGTGTTTGAGAGATTTATGTTGAATGAAAGGTTTTTGATACAGGAGTGAAGCAGGTGTGAATGTTTTTTTCTTTGTGAAGATTTCGCTAAAGAAAAACGGTGGATGATTGAGATGCTGTTGGGGTTTGTCTATGTCAGTTTGATTTCAGTTAATGAGTAGTGAGGCTGTTGTCTTGTCTGTCAGAATGGGAAGGATATCAAGACACTTGGTCTATACTACAAATAGAACTGGGATTACTCATGCTTATTTTGTTTCATATCATTTGAATGAAAGAGTTTGTTTTGTTTAAGTTAACAGCCACTGTGGTATGCTCGGAATGTATGGATGATGTTGAATTGTGATGTTTGATTAAATTTAGTTTTTTTTTCTTTTCTGAGAACTTTATTTTCAGGATTGAATGTGTTGTATGGCTGTGAGATATTTGGTTGGGTGACAAGGTTTAGGGTTTATTTTTAATTTTAACATTACTTTCATTTGAATATTATTTCTTTTAAATGTCTTAGAGGTTGGCAGCCGCTGTTGTGTGCGCTAGAAATGTATGGATGAGGTGTTGAAGTTGGATTTTTAGTTTTCTTTTCTATTTCCATGATGAGGAGTGAGGAACAAGTGTGTGGGCGTCACCGAAAGGAGTGATGGTGGATGGTTTTGAAAATGTTGTTTTTGTTTCTTTCATGTTTTTAGAAAATGCGTGGATGTTTCACAAGTGGTCTGCCACGTGTGTAATATGAGGATGTGTTTGGTTTATTTTAGTTTTTCTTTCCTTTCTAAGAAACTTTAATTTTAATGTTTGGTGCTTGTTCTTTTTATTGCTTTGCTGTTTTAAGTATGAATGGTGGTTTCACATGTGGAGATGCAAAACATGTGGTTGAAGGATGTGTTTATTGAGAGATTTTGTTGATTATTTGTCTTTTTCTTTTATTTCCCAAATGTTTTTCATGATCTGGTGGGAGAGGACTGTTGGAGCCTGAGATGCATTGGAACAGGTGGTCGACGAGAGTTAAGTAGTTCCACCACATTTTGCGTATGGATTATCATACTGGCTTCCCTTAAAAATATGTTGACATATTGTGTAAAAGGATTTGCTTTGTGTTTTTTTTTTCTTTTTTTCTCACAGTTCAGTCGAGGGGGGAATGCAGAACGGCACATGTACAGGAGTCATAACTGTTGAGTATGAATACATTCCATTAGATTATGACACAGTGGAGTGAGCCTGTTCAGTTATATGCCGTATTTGCTATCGCGTTCCGCTCTGAGCCGTATGAGATATTCTATATTCTATGATACCTATTGTATCCCCTTACGAACAAAAAATACATGCACCACACCTGTATGGGGCTCCGCCCCCATGGCGGCACCGCCCATATAGCAGTGACGATAGTCACCACACACCCTTCCTCTATTTTTCGTCCCAGCGTACTCGGATGCGTGCACCGTACGATAAACTAGTAGGATGAAAAGATTAGATTCATAATGTTGGAAGCTTACCGGAGGTTGCTGGCCCCTGGCATCTTTGACGCATGTTTTCGGCGACACGACGGGCCTGTGTTGATGTTCCTCGTTTGATGACAGCACATCGAGGTTCAGCTGTACAAGGCTGGCTGTCGGGCCAGCTTGTACTCAGGTAGGCCCTGTGTCTTCAGGCATGGGTATTAGTGTTAGTAATGCTGGTTTGTTTTGTTAACACAACCATGTTGTGTGTTGGCGCCGGGGGCAGGATGGTTTGGTGAACGTTCTCTGCAGGGAACGGTTTCCAAGCTGTCTTGGGCGTGCTGCTAAAACATCTAAAGCTATGCTACATGCTATCGCTACTGCCGCATGCTATTACTACTGCTAATTGCTATGCTGTTTTAATGTCTCCGCCGTGAGATGTTGTCACTCTCCCTCCTCTTGCCCGGTTCATCAATGAAGGTCAGTCGGTAGCTGTTGTGGGGTTTTTTGAGTTCTATTTACCTTTTTCGGGTAAATGGGTTGACAACGGGGTAGGTCGTGGCTAGGTTCCTAGTCAGGTATTTTACCTTGTGTTCCGGCGGGGTTTGTTGAACGGTGTTCCCATCTGGGTTGGCGTCGGGTAGTGGGGCTATGGGTCCAGCCGACATGGTAAACATGTTGCGTGTCTGTGCACAGGCAATTGTTGTCTTGGGTCCCACATTGCCTGGCGTTAGGCTGCAGTAGTATAAGGGCAGGGCCGCTTGGGAGAAATGTGAGGCCCTGTGCGTTTTTAGACACGAGGCCCCCCACCTCCTGGGGCGGCCCTGTGTAGGGGGCTATTGTTTCGTTTTGTCACTCTGCTATGAGAAGGTCTGTCTTGCTACAGTTTTCTCTCCTCTCAAACCATTCATACTGACGGTCAATCGGTATACTGGGGGAGTAGTGCGGGGGGGGGGGCTTTGTTTACCTTTTTTGGTAAATGGGCTAAACTGGGGCTGGTGTCCTGTTGTGAATATTTTGAATGAAGACGGGTCTGGTCCGTCTCCCCTTAAACTTTGTGTGTATGGGTTTGCTCATTCTACAGTTTTTTGTGGTTTAGCTCTTTTATTCATTTAACCCTTTCATGGTGCACACCACAGTGGAGGGTGCTGTTTGCAATCACCACTGGTGCTACATGTTAACATCAGTCCTTTGTTTTTGATATATTGAAACAATGCCCCGCCCGGTCGACACCATGGGTGGGTCGGCCTGGCGAGTGGCTGGTGGGCTGTTAAGGCTTGTACCGCCACGGTATGGAATTGGCAACGATTAGAACTGTGTTCGAATTGCTGTTTTTTTCTATTAAAAAAATGGTGTCTGGTGGAGGGGCCTTGAGGGCGAGCCGACGTCGACACATCGCGCGAGGTTGTTGACGTTATTAGCTTTGACCCAGCCGCAAGCTATAACCGCTCAGGGTTCCCCTCTCCGCAGGGGATTTTGGTCTTCTGCTGGAGCGCGGGCGGTATTGTCCTAGGCCCTACACCGCCTCACACCGCGCAGCCAGAAGAAGAGAGAGCACGGCCTCGTCAGCGGCGATGACGGGGCCCTCGACAGGCGGCCATGTTTTTCCCCCGCCAGAGGTATCCTGGGCGTTGATTCGACAGGTGTCCACAAGGCCGACAGCCTTGGCGGCCGAGGGATCGGCCATGTAGGATGGGTTCGGCTTGAACAAACAAGCCGTCACCGTCCTGCCGCGAGCAGCCCGCTCTCCGATCACTCCCTTCCCCAACACCAGCGGAAGAAGTGGGCTCTGATTGTTTCCTTTGGCTGCGGGCCGCGTGCCTTCGTTGATGCGCGGGCGGCCCCCCTTTCGATTCTCATGGGGACAGGGGCTGACACCCAGTTGATGGCTGAGCCTGGGTCTGTCCGTGAGAATGTTGTGCTGTCAAGCGGCTCCCACACCTTGAACTGTGTTGGTTGAGCCTGGTGTTACGTCTGTCAACTTAAGTGTTGTCAGCAGGGGGGCTCGAAACCTTTTGAGGCACACAGTGCGGGCTTCCCCGGCCTCGCCTTCGCCAGGCCAGGTATCATGTTGGTGCCTCCCACTCCTGAAATATTGGCAAGTGGTCGCAGCTCACATGGTTTGGGGTGGTAGTAATATCACTGCAGGGCTACGGTGTGTAGGAACCCATGGGGGCCTTACACCTTGCATGTCCGGCTGCAGAACAACTCCTTCAGGATGTTCTGGAGGGGTGTTCAGTGGGGGGGCTTTTTTCATCGGAAGCCCCCCGTATCAGACCGGCCCTTTCTGTCGGGGTTCCCCCTTGGGTGCGATTGCCTCGTGGGTGGTGTCAGGGTCAGGTGTTCCGACACGGAACGCGCTCCTCGCACGGTTCCAGGGTTGTCTACGCACAGCGGGGGGACCGGGCCAACTATCTACAGTTCCTGGCGGACCTGCGCCACGTGACGGCGGGTGCGTTGGGAGTGTCGTCACATATGACTACGGCAGTACCATATGTCGAGGTAGATGGAGAGAACGGTGAGGCGGGGACTTGTGTTTACACAACCCCACCCGTTTTCAGGTTTGGTACAGACCCTGTTGTCGAGGTCTCCAGCAGGGTCAGCTCTGGTCAACGAGATCCAATCTCTGTGGACGAAGCAAGCCATCGTCGTGGCGTTCTCCTCCCGGTGTTCTCAGCCCGAGAAGTCGGGAGGGAGGGGTGTAAGACCCAGGCTGGACCTGTCCCATGGGAAGGTTCAGCATTTTTTGGATCGTCTCCTACCTATTGAACACTGTCAGGTGGGGGTCTGGTTCTCCTCCATAGACCTGTAGGATGCGTATGCGCATCCCCGATCTTCCATCCTAGGGCTTACCTACGCTTCCTTTGCAGGGTTAGCGTATGAGTACCAGAGGCTGCCGTTCGGTTTTCTCTGGCTCCCCGCATCTTCACCAAGTGCGTGGAGGCCGCACTGGGGCCTCTGCGTCGTCCGGGGTTACGGAGTGTTCTGCCCTGATGACGTTCTGGTCCTTCGCGGTCAAGGTGGATCGTCAGGTCTCGTACCAGGCAGGTCTCTACCAGCCTGGGGTTGCTGTAGACTGGATGTAGAGTATTCCTCTTCCCAGTCAACGGTTGGAGGGCTATGGGCATCCATCTCAGAGCGTGTTGTCAACACGCTCGGGAGGTTCTGTCCTAGGACGGTTACGGCGCTGTCTCACGTCGCGTTTTCACCGACGCCTCCCTCGCTGGTGATGCGTCGGGCCAACGCAGTAGGGGGCAGCTGGCAAACCATGCTGCCCGGTCTGCGCTACGTTCAATGTGTTGGTGTTGAAAGCGGTCCTTCTGGTCCACGAATGGTGTTGATCAGGACGGACGATACGACGTCAGTGTCGTGTATCGACAGACAGGGAGGAGTACGCTCCCCCTGTCTGCACCAGGCGGCGGGCGGCTGGCTATGGGCGTCCTCCATCTGCGCGGCCTGAGGGCTCCCCACATCCCCGGCAGGGAGAATGTGGGTGCAGGTTTACTGTCGCGGGGCGGCCCTCATCCTGAAGGGTGAGGATTGCGTCTGGACATGGCCAGGCAGGTCTGGGACCGATGCCGTGCCGCCAGGGATTCTTCCCCATACATCTGTTAGGTCAGTTGTTGGGACGGGTACATTGAGGGGCGCAGGTTCTTGATCCATCTGGAATGCGCATGCTCCCTCCACTGTCGCGCTTACGCGGGCAGATGACGTATGTTCCAAGTGTGGTGTAAGGCGGGGGGCCGGGACTCAGTCTCCTGCCCCCTGGATGCTGTCCTTGGTTACCTCCAGTCTCTCCTTGATATACTGTCGGCTTCGACGGTGAGGGTATATGCAGCAGCTATATCCTCCTATCATGAGGGGTTTGAGGGGATGTCTTGTTCAGCCACCCTCTTGTGAAGCGTTCCTGCTTGGCGCTCCGCTTGCGCGGGCAGATGACGTGTGTTCCAAGTGTGGTGTAAGGCGGGGGGCCGGGACTCAGTCTCCTGCCCCCTGGATGCTGTCCTTAGTTACCTCCAGTTTCTCCTTGATGGACTGTCGGCTTCGACGGTGAGGGTATATGCAGCAGCTATATCCTCCTATCATGAGGGGTTTGAGGGGATGTCTTGTTCAGCCACCCTCTTGTGAAGCGTTTCCTGCTTGGCGCTCGACGCGTTAAGCCAGTGCAACGCTCCTTGGCTCCGACTTGGGATCTTCAATTGGTCTTCGGTCGGTTGTCCTTGGTCCCGTTTGAGCCGCTCGAGCAGGCGCCGTTGGGACAGCTGTCCTTCAAGACCGCGTTCCTTCTGGCTGTCACTTCCGCTAAACGCGTAGGTGAGCTCTGTGCTCTCTCGGTACGTCCAGAGTGCCTGTCTTTTCGGACCGATTGCGGTGTCACTCTGCGACCTAATCCTGCTTTCGTGCCTAAGAATATCCGGGGTTCCTTCCGCTCCCGGGATATTGTGGTTCAGGCGTTTTGTCCTCCTCCTCACACTAGTGAGTTAGTTGCGGGCCTTCACCTGTCATGTCCAGTCCGTGCTTGGGGATTTACCTCAGCCGTACTCAGGATTTCAGGGTTACCGACCAGCTTTTTGTCTGTTACGGTGGGGCTCGTGCTGGTAAGGCACTGTCGGAGCAGCGCCTGTCCCATTGGTTGTGCGAGGGTGTTACCCTCTGCTACACGTTGGCTGGGCAGGATCCCCCTGGGGGCATCAGGGCGCACTCCACTCGTGGGGTGGCTGCCTCTGCCGCTCTCCTGGGTGGGGCCTCGGTGGAGGCCATCTGTGCTGCAGCTTCATGGTCCTCCCCGGGCTCCTTTGTAAGGTTTTTCCTCATGGACATGACCGGGGGTTCTGTCTCCCAGGCGGTTCTGGGGTCTGTGGCCTTTCCTGCTTCCCGTCCTTTGGTCGGGTAGCAGGAGTGTATGGGTATGGGCCACAGTGTGTTGAGTCACACGTGGTTCCGCCTGTACGGTGTGTTCAAGGGGTTCTAGTTTCCCTCTTGTTCGCATTCAGGTGGAGTTGACTGCGCCCCCCCTTCATTAGGGAGGATGGGGTGACAGGGCTCCCCGCACCCCTTGATGTGGGCTTACGGGTCCTCAGGGGGTACATTTGTCGGGCTTCGCGTCCGCTCTACCCCATATCTCATACGGCTCAGAGCGGAACGCGATAGCAAATACGGCATATAACGGTAGGTTATGTAGATAACCTAGTTATATTAGTATTGGCTGAGCGTTCCGCTCTGCGCGGCCCTGAGTTCCCTCTTGAGGAATCTTTTTCCTGGGACGGGTTATTGGCGAGGAAGGGTGTGTGGTGACTATCGTCACTGCTATATGGGCGGTGCCGCCATGGGGGCGGAGCCCCATACAGGTGTGGTGCATGTATTTTTTGTTCGTAAGGGGATACAATAGGTATCATAGAATATAGAATATCTCATACGGCTCAGAGCGGAACGCTCAGCCAATACTAATATAACTAGGTTATCTACATAACCTACCGTTATTTCCTGTGGGAAATTATTAGATTGTGGAAAGAGGTCGCTTGTGGACACTAGCCCCTCCTTCATCATAACCCCAAGAACAGAGGCCAGGTTGGATTTGTGAAAACAGACACAGGTTTGGGAAGCGTCCAGACTGAGAGAGCCGTCTGTAAATCCGAGGAAGGACAGTCATAGGTCAACATATGACGGGATCACAGGCCTACAACGATTGCTACGGCTGAGGCTGGCTAGCATAGGGGGGAAGGGGGAGGCAAGGCCGGTCTGGAACTGTGCAGAAAAGGTGAGCAAAGGCCTCTGTGGAATGTGAAATTTGGTTGGTGTGGAGAACGGGGGGTAACTGAACAGTAGATACTGATGGTCTCTGTTTGTGCACATGTGATTCGGTAGGAAGCACGAACAGAGGGCGGATAGATTAACACAACGCAGGGTAAGAACATACACATCGATTATGGTCAGAGTGAGGGAGTAGTCAACATTTTTTTCTCTTTGGGTGCTTGTCTTCCTTCCCCGCCCGACTGAAGCTGTGGAGACCAAGTTGGTAAGGTTTATGACCATTGTGTGTGTCATAAAAGGGGGGAGGATAGATGGGAGAGCCAGTTGATGAATTATGCAAAAATGTGGTTGAACTATTGTTTAAGAAAGAATTAACAGGAGAAGAAAATATGAATGAAAAATGAATATTGTGATACTAATGTATGTTTTCTCCAAAAACCAGATCATGTAAAGGAATGTGGGAACAAACTTTTCTGTAAATTAAGAAAATTGGGTTTTAAATTTGTGATTTATTATATTTTAATGTGTAATGGTTAGATTAAATTGTTTTAATTGTTTTCAACAAATAGACCTCTGGCTGTGAGCCCAGAGGAACAAAGCCCAATGAAAGTAAGTGGTAAACACTGTTTCAAAGGCAGGATAAGTTAAGTGGGAGAGCTGATAAACGGGTTATTAGCACTCCCGGGAGGGGATCATAGTCAGGGGCAACTATGGGGGAAAAAAGAAGAAGACAAGAAGATCAGAATTGATGATATGTACCAAAGAATAATGGAAAAAAATTTAGAAAAATTGAGAAAAAATGGAAAAATGTATGATTTTTGTTATTATGTTAAATATTGTATGGTTAGTATGTATAGAAAATCAAGTCAATATACTGGTTATGACAATGTGAATTGTCAGAGTGAGGAATTATGGTATACTTGACTTGAGCAGACTGTTAGATCAACCCTGAAACTGGAAATATCTGTTATACTAGTTAATTCAAAATAATGCTTTAATAGTGAACTGTAGCATTACAGGGACTCTCAGAGTAATAAAACAAGGAAGATGCACAGCGTCAGTATTGTGTGACATTCCTGAGGAACTTTCAGGCAGCAAAACCTCTCTCATGATAAGATTGTTTACCCAGTTGTATTTACAAGAGCCATTTCAACCCCCATGAACCAAACACTGTCTAGGGTGTGACGGTTGAAACACAGCACAAGAGGCTAAAAGCGGATATGCCTCTGTGAGACAAGACCAATGTGTAAGGGAATGTTAAAAGGTCTGAAGTCATCAGACCTCCTCGCTGTTGAAACTGGAAGAAGACACCAACGAGGAAGTCAGGGGGGGCTGACCAGCCTCCCCCAGAAGGTCATCTAAGGAGAAACGCCATGTATGGAAGCAAGGAAACTATGGGGGGAAGTCAGGGTATAAAACAATGTATTTGGTGAGAGAGAGAGCAGGCCAGCTCAGACCCGCCACGACCGTCCCCAGGGGGTCTGATGGCTGCGCCTCCACCTCTCCACCGAATGTTACTACTTTGCCCTACGTGAGTAAACTGTATATGGAATAATCACTGTTTGTGATAACTTAGAGTAAGATGTCTATCTTAAAACCAGGTTTAACCATGTGGGTGGCAAAGAGTACTATTGGTCTATTTCATACATAACATGAATACTATTTATGTGCAAAACTGTCTTGATGTGAGAAGCCACCGTGTCAGGGCTATTTGATTATATAACCTCATCAATCCTTTTGTACAAACATGTCTATGATGAATAATTCCTGTATGTAACATTATCCACTCTTGGCCGCCTGGCAAATAAATGAGTTTGGTTGAAATATAGTTCCTTTTGTCTGGCTATATACGTTTATTTCTCATCTGACTAAGTCAGGGGAGGAGACCAAGTTTCCATCACTCTCCTTTTCCTCCCTCTATTTAACAGCCTGTATGCACTGCAAATGACCTAGATATTCATTAAGAATATACGACACTTCCTCCTATCCAAGGCAGATACTATATTTACTATGTTTAGAAACAATTGTCTGATTTCAGCCAGTTCATGTCTTAGGCTGTTAATGTTCAGATGCGGTCTGATACGGGGGGAGCGATCATCACCCCCCGGAGAATGAGGCTCCCCCGCTGAGCATCTTCCTGAAGCTTGCTGGGGACAGCCTGCTCTGCAGCTGGACATGCATGGTGTGTGGTCCCCACGCTGCCCGATAGGGTGAGTCCCTACACACCGAAGCCCTGGAGTGATATTACTACCACCCAAATTACGTGTGCCTGACTCACTACCGCTGCTAGGATTGGAAGTCCGGACGGGGGAGGCACTAACATAATACCCGGCCTGGCGAGGGCGGGGCTGGGGGAACACGCGCTGTGACCTCCTGGGCCTAGGGTTCCCCCTCTGACAAAACACCAGGCTCATCAAATGCACACGCCGGATGTGTGGTGCGGGAGCCTCCTGACAGTACAGCATCCTCATAGACAGACCCAGGCCTAGCTAGCAGCTAGGTGTCAGCCCCTGTCTTCAATCAATCAATCAATCAATCAATCAAATTTATTTGTATAGCACGTTTAAACATGACGCTTGTCAACCAAAGTGCTTCACATAGCTAAGCTAAGTACAAAGAAAAGTATAAAATAAACAGAAAAATAAAATAAAATCAACGGATAGACGAAGGAAAAACAGAACAACACGACAACAATTACGGCAAGAGTCAAAGTGAGTCAGGGAAGGCCAGGCGATATAGGTGGGTTTTGAGTCTTGATTTAAAAGACTCGATGGAGGGGGCAGATTTAATGGACATGGAGATGCTGTTCCAGAGGTCAGGGGCTGCAACCGCAAAAGCACGTCCCCCCCTAGACTTGAAGTTAGACGTACGGGTGGTTAGGAGACCCTTATCAGCCGATCTGAGGGCCCTGGCGTTGGTATAGAGGGTGAGGAGGTCTGCTAGGTAAGCAGGGGCCTTACCATTTAGGGCTTTATAAACCAATAAAAGGACCTTGAAGTCTATTCTAAAGCGCACCGGGAGCCAGTGGAGGGAGGCAAGTACAGGGGTGATGTGAGCTCTCTTCCGGGTACCTGTGATTTGATTTGTGACGTGAGTTCTGTAGTCGTTGAGCTCGGCTGGGGGCCCAGCTTTGGGTACCGGCACAAGGCATGATGTTTTCCACAGGACCGGCACCGTCACGTCCCGCAGGCTCAAATTGAAGAGCTTCTGGAGCAGCTCAGCCAGTTGGTCTGCACAGAGCTTCAGCAGCCTCGAATACACGCCATCCGGGCCAGCCGCCTTTCCTGGTCGCAGTCTCCTCAGTTCCGCCCTCACCTCATCTACTGTGAGGGACAAGGGTGGGGGCTAGGTGACACAGGGGGGGGGCAGGTGACAGGGGGTAGGGCTAGGGGGTGCAACTGCAGAGTTGGGGTTGCAGCAGTGAAAAGGATATGGTGCAGGGGGTGGAGCTGCTGCTGGGGAGGTTGGTGGGGCCTGGCCAACAGGGGCAGAGTGAACCCTGGCTGCCGTGTCAAACCGGTTGTAGAATTGATTAAACTCATTGGCCTTGTCCACATCACCCTCTGCCTGGCAGTTTACCTGCTTATAGCCGGTGATGGTTTTCATTCCCCTCCACACCTCATTTGATGGTTGTTACATAGTGTTATTGTTCGTTGAGCATCCTGATGGCCTGGGGATAGAAGCTTCTTCTGAGTCTTTCTGTGCTTGCCATGAGACTCCTGTATCGCTTGCCTGACCGCAGCAGTTCAAAGAGGCAGTTGTGTGGGTGGCTCGAGTCTTTGATAATTCTCTTAGCCTTGCCCATGCACCGCTTGTTGTAAATGCCCTGGAGAGTGGGAAGCCCCCCTCCAATTGTGCATTCGGCTGAGCGGGCCACTCTCTGTAGTCTGCTACGGTCTTGTGCGGTGCTATTCCCAAACCAGGCGGTGATATTGCCAGTCAGTATGCTCTCTATTGTGCATGAGTAGAAGTTCTTAAGGATCTTCTGACTGACTTGGAACTTCCTTAGGCGTCTGAGGAAGTAGAGGCGTTGCCGTGCCTTCTTCACAACACTGTCAATGTGTGAGGTCCATGTCAAGTCCTCGGATATGTGGACTCCGAGGTACTTAAAATTGTTCACACTCTCAACCGGTGCCCCATCGATGCTGAGGGGGCTGTAGTCCCTGACCCCCGACCTCCTAAAGTCCACAATCATCTCCTTTGTTTAATTTAATGAGGTAATGCCTATTTTGCATATATAAACATAAGATCTCAGAAAACTTGCAATATATTTTTTCTAAGTTGTTATGTACATAACAAACTGGGAAAGTTTCATAGTGATATCTATTCAAATATTTGTTGTGCCTATTCACCTGGGGTGTCTCACCTTAAGAATTCCGAATTGCCATGTGATGATTTTATACATTGACGTCGGAGAGATAGGTAGTCACGAAACCATGCAGAAGCACCCATATCCAAGCCGATATCGGACAGCTTTTTTAAAAGCAGGTCGTGATCAACCATGTCGAAGGCTTTTGAGAGGTCGACAAAGAGGGCCGCGCAGTGCTTCCTCCTATCCAAGGCAGAGACTATATTTACTATGTTTAGAAACAATTGTCTGATTTCAGCCAGTTCATGTCTTAGGCTGTTAATGTTCAGATGAATTATGGCAGAGGCAACCATGCAAGGTGCCTACCTGCTCATTGGGAGCAATTAAACTCACTGGATCTTTTTTAAAAGGAACTTAAAAAAGTAATATTTTGGGTGTATACTGATGACGTATTTCACCCTTTTTTGATGACTTACAAACAACAAGGGTAAGCTAGGCTAACCATTTGGCTAGTTTTGACATGAAATTGAGAGTGCCCTATTCCTATTACCCTCTTTGTCACAGTCACAATCCCTCCAGGAAAGGCACACACTGGTAATTTACCTGTAGCCTACCAATCTCCCAAGAGCAGGACGGCCTTGTACGGATGCAAGACCTGTGTGCTCTACAAAGCCCAAGTGAGCACATGCATGTGACACCATGTTTTGGTGCTTTCCCACTGCATAGTACTGGCTCCACTCAACTCTACTCATCTTTTTTTGGTTTCCTATCGGGCAAAAGTTGTGGATAGTACCCGGCACGTTTTTGGTATCACCTCCGTCAAGGTTCCAAGCGAAAAGGTGATGTGAAAACACCAGCTGTACCACGTTTCCCTATATGCTGCGTAATGTCTGTCTGGAGGCACCCGACTATACTCGGGTATGGCGCTGAACGGTTGGCGAGATCCTAATATGAAAAAGTATGTGATTTTATGTTCTATGCCTTATCTTGACTTTGTCTATTTTGCTGCTGTCTATTTTATGCAAATGTTATGCTTATTTTATGCCAAATTTTATGTCTGCACTTTATGCATTGCTCTTGATCTGCCAATTTTGTGGTAATTTTATGCCTTTATGTTGTACGTCTTCTTTTACAGCTGTGAAGCACTTGGAGCTGCAATTATTGTATGAAAGGTGGTATACAAATAAAGTTTATTATTATTATTATTTCATGAGCTCAGAACAGGACTGTGTAAACATCCAAGGTTTTTGCCCAACAAAAAGGAATATGTAATTTGCCTAACCTTTGATCTGTATTAGGGATGCTCGATATTGGCTTTTTTACCGATACCGATATTCCGATATTGTCCAACTCTTAATTTCCGATACCGATATCAACCGATACCGATATATGCAGGGTTTCCCCCCCCCCCAAAAACAGAATAATTTCAGGTAACTAATAATTTCACTGGATATATATATAACAAATATTGTTATTGTTTTTTTCTTTTTTTAAACCGATACCGATATTTTCCGATATCACATTTTACTGCCGATATCGGCCGATAATATCGGTCGGCCGATAATATCGGACATCCCTAATCTGTATATATACAATATTCTAGATTTGCTTTATAATAGGAAACATTCCAATATACTGGAATATTTAAAATGTCATGGTTGAGAAGATGGTGGTCATAAGATAAAATAAGCTATTCCTTTATTTGATCCCCTTGGGGAAAAGCAGGCGTCATAGCAGCATGTGGGATGGGGGATAAGCAGTATTTACAATATAATTTACTCTGAATATAAGAATATGAGAAAGTAAACAGTGTAATCAAAGGTGCGGATAAAGGTATGTTTGCCCTATCAGTTATATATTATGTTACAATACATGTAACACTTAGAATCTGAATATATACTATGTTTAAGTAAAGTATACTGTACAATATACACAGGTGCAGTATACATAAGGTACCCTAACTGGCATGGCTAAAAACACGTTTTAAAGGCCACTGGCTCTAGTTTTAACCTATCTGGCAATAACAAGGAGTTGAATCAACGTCATTCAAAAATACCGTGAAACCATCCATCTCGCCTCGCCGTACATGTCCATGCTGTCCCTCAGTCGAAAGACACTTTCTGCATTCCGGTCTTGGAATCATCAAAGATCCCAGGGGACGCAAAGGGTCAGCGCATGAGCCAAGGCACAGGCAGGAGAAATAAAAGCTATGGAAATATACCCCCAAGTTCCGAGGAGGAGCTATTATGTCCACACGGAATTCAGCGGAGTGGAAACCTTATTCCTGTCTCGTTCAAAAAGCTCAAATCCCCAAACCATTTCTCGGTATGATATGAAACAGGCTAATTAGTATTGGACTGACGGTCTCTCAGCCAGAGACGATCGATGTTTGAGTCGTAAACCACTGTGATAATCTTCGTAACCACTGTACTATCAATTTCATTAATTGCAATTCCTTTAGATCTCTTGCTGATCTCGCTTAGCCCTCCTCCATTGGCGCCTTTGATACCGCCATTGTTTAATGACATTAATAATAATAATAATAATAATAATAGATTCAATTTGTATCGCAGAGTGCTACAGGAAATAAAGACAAAAAGTTAAATGAATAAAACAATTAAAATGAATAAAACAATTAAAATGAATAAAACAACAAATAAAATGGAAGAACATAAAAGTAAAATAAAATTTAATAATAATTAAATGAATAGAAGAAAAAAAAAAAAAAAAAGTAAAAGAAAAAGAAAAATTCAGGCAAAAGCCTTGTTAAAAAGAAATGTTTTTAGGCCCCTTTTAAAAGCCTCGACGGATTGTGGTGCTCTCAGGTGGATGGGGAGAGCATTCCATAGTCTGGGTGCGGCAGAGCAGAAGGCTCGATCGCCCATGGTGCGCAGCTTAGTCCTGGGGGCTTTGAGGAGGTAGGCTGTGCCCAGGGGCGGACCTAGCACATTTGGCGCCCTAGGCGACAATCACCACTGCACCCCCCCCCCCCCCAAATATAAAAACATAACCCTTTTCACTGCGACAATACACAGAAGGTTAACCCGTTCACGACCGTCGGTTTTGTGATAGTAAAGGGTTAACCCTCCGTCGTGTGGCAGTGAAAGGGTTAACAGTTATACAGTAAAGTACTGCACCTTTATTTTTTACAAGCAAGAACAAGAGCTAAGAATAAATGTAAAGTGCACACTAAAAAATTAAAACAAATAAACAACTTAGCTAACACACAATAATAATAATAACAATAACAAACAATAAAATAATGTGCAAATTTGCTTTCAAAGAAAATTAAGAAGAAATGTAAAGTGCACACTAAAGAATTTAAACAAACAACTTAGCTAACAATCAATAATAATAATAACAATAACAAACAATAAAATAACGTGCAAATTTGCTTAAAAAGAAAATTATGTATTGTAAAATATGTTACACATATATAATCAAAATATAATATGCTAAATAAACAAACAAATAAATAAAAATTACAAATTCACTTTGTCTAAAGAACTATTTACATTCCACTCCCTATCATCACACTTCAAGGTTAGCCTGTAGCTCCTACTGGTTTCCATTTACAGTGCAATCCTTCTGGCCTTCCTCGCTGCAAAGTCATCAATCACATCAAATTTTCCAACTCCTGAGCAAGCTCCTTCCCATCCAAATCAGATTGCCCTCCATGGTTTAAGGTGTGTACAGGGGTGCAGTGCAGTGGCGTCGTTAGCCCTGGGCTTCCGGGGCTTTAGCCCCGGATGTTTTTCTCCTAGCTCCGGATCAAAAAAAAATTATAAAAAAAAATTGCTTAATTTTTTTTTTTTTTACTTTTTTTTTTTTTTTTTTATGTCAGCATCCCCATTGTCTGTGCTGAATGTTTGTTAGTGTTTGGTATTTTTTGTTGGTTTTTAGTACTTTTAAAAAATTTTAGTAAGTAGTTTTCATTTGATCCTATAATTCTTTCATTCACCGATTTGTGGACTTTTTTTTTAGTGTCCTGAAAGGCGCCTTATAAATCAAATGCATTATTATTATTATTATTATTATTATTATTATTATTATTATTATTATTATTATTATTATTATTATTATTATTATTATTATTATTATTATTATTATTATCATCCAGGAGGGAAAAGACACTTTGGATAGTAGGGGCTGCATCTCTGCCTGTCCTGACCAGGAAACACTTTGCAACTGTGATCTCCTCTGGCAATAGTTGGATATTGTAAAATAATGTGTGGCGAGGGGTTGCAGCAATTCCACTGAGAGAAACTGGTCTGAGGCTGGATAACATGCCTGTATGCCTCTCATAAGTTGTTATCCAACTCATGAGAACCTGCTCTCAAGCTCTTGCAGCATTCTGTCGACGACTGGATAGAACAGTCTCTGTCTCAGCTGATCTCCTGAGCTGAGGTCTGAGCTTGTGCCACAAGATGACTCAACTACATACTCGTCCATCCTTTTCTGCTTCCTCCTTTGGCTGGTAGTATGTTCCTCAATCCAAAGGCCATTACATATGGCCTTTGTCCTGTCATACATGTCCACTGCCATCTCTGAGGTGCGATAACCTTTGAGTGTGTCCTGCACTGTGCTTTTAAATAGTACAGATATTGAAGATGTGCACTTTAACGCAGCAGCACCTGGAGCCATCCATACCCATGTCCAGTGTCCTATAATAAGCTTAATCGAACCTCGGATAGTCCGGTTGGTTTGGGGTGGTGTGAAAGCTCATTCACTCTTGCAAGTGAACCCTGCTGCGGTTCATTTGAGATGTGAATGCAAAGCGGACCAAAGGCAGGAAAAGACCCAAAAATCGAATCTTTTTTTTATGAGAAGACTGAAACATATGTATAATGAAACACACAATCGTTTTTTTTCGATTGCCTAAGCATGATTTTGAAAACGGGGTCCGGTGTTTCAAAACACACAATTAGCACAACCACACACACAATTATCAGAACACTTGTCAAAACCATACACTAATTTTGTTACCATATGAAACACACGTTACATAATGACTTAATTCTGTTTGAACCAGTTACACACACTGCTGTGCTTAACCTAAAACACATTTAGCAATTCTACTTCTCTGTGATTAGAGTACTGTAAGTGAAGTACGCAGAGAATGTGCAAATATACAATAAATTCACCAAACACTACACAAGACCAATGCTGTAGACTGATGAAAATATAATTTATTTATCTACATATACCCAAATCAATGATGCAGACTGATGAAAATATAAATGTTCTCTCCATATAACCAAATCAGTCAACATTTCAACATGGAGAATCACAACAATACATGTCCCAGTTTTCATGCTACTATGTGCATAACACTGTAAGCTCAGCAAATATCAGACAAACATAAAATACTGTATCCAGTACGCCTTTTGCTTTTTCCAAATCCAACAGTGCAAAAATGCTTCCGCATTCGTCACCGGAGCTACCGTAGTGGCGTGCGGTAATGCGCCTTTCATTTTCCTTCACGCAGCGCCCAGCGGCGGCGTGCTCGCTCAGGTGCGTGCGTGCGCCGGCGTGCTCGCGAGGTGCTCGCGAGGTGCTCGCGCATGCGCATGAGATCCCGCCTTAACAATATATATAAGTCACCGCCCCAAATTCAGTATCCAGAAATAGCTCTATTGGCAAGACGCCATGGCTGTGGATCCTACAGCTAGTTGCTGGTGAGTTTGAATCCCGTCAAATATTTTTTTTTTAACGTGATTTTTTTTTAACATGTATTCTTTCGCCGGTTAAGGTTAGGCATGGTTAAGGTTAAGGTTAAGGTTAGGCATTGTTTCGGAGTTGGTTATGGTTAGAACGGTTAAGTTTAGGCGCTGTTAAGGAGCTGGTTAAGGTTAGAGTTTGTCAAAGAGAATGGCAATATTCTTTCTATGGTTAAGGTTAGGCATGGTTAAGGTTAAGGTTAAGGTTAGGCATTGTTTCGGAGTTGGTTAAGGTTAGAACGGTTAAGTTTAGGCGCTGTTAAGGAGCTGGTTAAGGTTAGAGTTTGTCAAAGAGAATGGCAATAGACATCCTATTTCCGCGCGACAGCTCCCAAAGCGGGCCTGAAAAGAAAGGCGCTTTACCGTAGTGGCGTGCGGTGACGAATGCTTCCGCATTTTTGCACTGTTGGATTGGGAAAAAGCCACACGCATCCAGTACAGGTTAAAATTACAGTAACAAAAAAAAAATTTGAAAAAATTTAAACAGAAAATACTAGACATTATCTCTTTGCCTAGCTGGATCTGGCAAGATAATTTTTTGTTGTGATTCTCCATGTTGACATGTTGACTGCTTTGGGAAAATGGGAGAACATTTATATTTTCATCAGTCTGCATCATTGGTTGTCTTGTGTAGTGTTTGGTGAATGTATTGTATATTTGCACGTTCTCTGTGTACAGTACTTCACTCTCCTTCCATTTTGGTTGAAGACAGGTGAACTCACCTGCTGCATTTTTATAGTGCTTAAACCTGATTGTGTATCTACAATTAAGCAATGGTGTGTTTGTGCATCTGATGGCTGTGTTTAACCAATTGGTTCATATGTGTGGTAATTTGACATTCTGTGTCTAATGTAATGCAAGTGTGTTTAGTGTTTTGCAAATCACTGTGTGTATTGTTTTGCAAAAAGTGAGGCTGACATTGTAGGGGTGCAAATCTGGGCCTATGTTTTGCTCCTTGAGTGTAAGGTTTTGATAATTGTGTAATACTTTTGATTTGAGTGTTTATGCAATTGAAGAAAACTGTAAAGACTAGAGATGAACTATTTATTTATTTTGTACATAGGCTGTGCATATGTTTGTTTGTTTATTTGCTTATGTGTATGATTCTTAACTGTGTTTTTATTTTGTTATTGGTGTATATGTGTATGTATGTACAGTATATGTATATATGTATATATTATATATATATATATATATATATATATATATATATATATATATATATATATATATATATATATATATATATATATATGTGTATATATGTATAGTTGTACTCCTGTTGGGGCTTCTTGGACCAGATCAATGTTTTATCTGGCTAAATAAATAAATAAATAAGAAACTGATCATTTGGTCCTGTTAACTTTGAATTTTCTATGGGGACTGCCCAGATCCCTCTCATGGACCTGGACCTCACTTTGAGAACCTCTAATGATTCTAGTTATTCAGTATTTCTGCCCCTCCACCCCCCTGGGCTGAAGCCCCCAATGTTTTCTAACCCTAAAAACGCCCCTGGTGCAGTGCTGGGCATACGCGGTCAAACGACGTTTGGCCTTCGTCACTGAGCAGAAGTGCGCGCATCCTATTATTATGCAAAGTCTAGGTGATAAGTGCCGGCCGGGGTATACGGTGCGACGACACAAAAATTTCGTCGCGCCAGCACTTATCACCTAGACTGTGTGTGTGTGTGTGCGTGTGTGTGGAGTGTTGGGCGTGTGTTATGTGACAAAAGACCGCCCGTCTCGTCCCCAGCTCCGACTCATGAAAGAGGAGAGAGACATGTATGCGCGTGCGCGCGCGGGAGCGCGCGTGCGGGTGGCGTTTGGCCTTGGCCCATATTACGACTGCACCACTGGGTGTGTACAAGTGCCTCTGCTTGCTTCATCAGCTCTTGGTGTGGCAGGTCTTGGAAGTTGTACAAAATTGCACACCTTTCACCTTGGCACGTTTCTCGTCTTCTTCTTTTCTTCTCTTTTTATACTGGATGGCCGGATGGCTTTTGCCTCTTCATAGTTCTCTAACGTTAGTCTTTCTTTCCTCAACGCTCAATTCTATAAACACTTGACCAATACCCATCAATGCACAGCGCTCTAGCATGTTCTGACTGTGAACACCCAAAGCTGAGGCTTAGACCGACCGACCGTTTTAGATTTTTGGCTCATTTTCCCTTATGTTAGAATTTTCCTTGAGATAGGCAGGAGCACCACCGTGTACGCACTGGTGAGTGAGGAGGGAGACCTTGTACTCAATCCTGTGTTCCACGGGGAGCCAGTGAAGTGATCTGAGGGTGGGGGTGATGTGATCATATTTGCGCACCCTCATCAGGATCCTAGCAGTGATATTCTGGATGGTTTGCAGTTTTTTAATGCTTTTACTGGGGATCCCGATGAGGAGTGCATTGCAATAGTCCAGCCTGCTATTACAGAGCACAGTGGGGAAAACATTTGCCACCTCTTATTTTATAATAAAGGCACAGCCATGGTTTGTGCCAAGCCCACTGTTTAAAAAAGCCTGCTGTCACACAATGAAAGGGAGAGGGAGAAATGGGGGGCGGGGGTTGCAGTCTGCCTGAGGAAAACAAGATCCACAGACCTCTATCTTCATAATAATGTCATTCGGCCGCTTACCAGATCTGTGTGTGTTTTGGTGCTGGCCGAGGCACCATCACTGGGTGTTTATATTGTGACATCTAGTGACAGCAATCTGATGGGCAGAGAGGCTGGACTGCACAACAGCGGTGACTTTTTGATTCAACGTGGAAAGCACTGGCTATGTATATGTAACCCACCCCGGATTCACACCCAGTAAACATATATTAGGCCGACCAAAGAGAACGATATTAGGCTTACTAGGCTTCAGGCCGGGCTACAGTACTCTGCTACATATAGGTACATTCTGAAGTTAATAACACTTTCAGTGCCAACGACGAGATTTCTCGTTAGTTCATGCCAACCGTTGAGTGCCAGCCGACGAGAGATCTAGTTTTTAATCGTTATTTTTTTTATTATCGATTTCCATAAATTGTTCATCAATCTGATCTGTCTGAACTCGAACAGGGAAAATACCGCCCCCTATCGTCTCTCCGGATGGTACTGCACCCCTTTGGATTGGATTGAATGAAACGCATGGAGAAAAAAAAGTCCTGCTTCCACATTTTACTTGTCAGACAAGTAACCGGAGACGATCCAAGTCATCGCCCACCACCAGAACAGTGGAGAATATGTGTTTCCAGTACCCAGCGTTGGATCAATAAACGCGATCAATATTTGGAATGGTGATCAGGAATTGGAATAATCTTTTTGGAGAACATCTGATCTGAGGTAAGGAGTCTTTGGATATAGGATATTTTCACCTATATATCAGCGTGTGCCATATGTGTATGTGTGTGTCTGTGTGTGTGTGCGATCAGGAAATAAGATAATCGATTTTTCAGCCCGCTTCTATAGCGTGCATAAGTACACATATACTATCGATAATCTAGCGTTTATTTGAAAACGATTCATAAATAGGCCGAACAATGACAACGTGTTTTGTGTATTCCAGTGTATTCCAGTAAAGGGCGTTTATCACAGAATCTTTTATTTTTTCTGAAACCTTCAAAAAACGAGCGTTTTTCAAAATGGTATAAAACGGAAATGAACCGATTAAAAAACAATCCGTTTCGACAATGTTGACTGCAAACAAGTCATTGATAAGCGACGGCCATATTTATTAGATTTAAGATATAGTTTATGCGTTCGCAAATATGAGAGCTCTGTCATTGAAGTGGGTGGTGGCACGCAACGGGGTTCCTAGGCACCGCATGGCTGGCACGGAAAGTGTTAAGGCAAGCATGCCATTCATGTGATCAACAGGGCATTTGACATGCATGTCATATACTATTCTTGTTCATCCTTCTTCATGCTTTGTATTGTTGCAGTGTGGGGGGGGGGGGGTGTTTCATGTTAGAGATATGCAGCACATCACAGCATGTGGGAATGATGGCGGCTGCAAGTTTCTCACACCTGCTTTCATGTCATACTACTTGGGAACTCCCACTTCTGAAATCTTTTCTGATTTTTTTTTTTTTGCAGTCAAGTACAAGGAATTTAACATATATTTGAAAACAAATGTAAAGGTTAGGGCTGGAGTATGGAAAGTGCAAAGGCAAAATTGCATCTCCGTTCTTCTCATCTGTCATCTCCGTTCTTCTCATTCGTCATCTCTGTTCTTCCTCTGATTTGCTCATTACCGGCCTTATTCAAAATATCTTTTGTTGTTTTGGCTAATGGCTATTCTTCAAATGCAAAACGTTATATTGATTACAAATACATAAATAGACAATTAAAAATAAATAAAAAACCACTCACAAAATCCATCACCAATGTCCAATGATATTGTCCATAGGTACAATGTAGATAGCAAAAAATCGTTGAATCAACATTGTGTTTTTGTCAGGCTGGAGATTGGAATCAACATTGATATCAGACATAGAAAATGGCATTGAAAGTGCTCGCTATGATCAACATGGAAAGAACATTGGATTTTCAACCAAAATAATTTCAATTTGAAAGCCGACAATGAATCAACGTTGATTCAACTATGATATGATCAACATTGAAATAATGTAGCATTGCATCAACATTGATTCAACTATATATATATATTGCATTATACATTGAAATAATGATATTATTGAATGACCATTTCAGCACTTTTTCAACCTTCCTCTGTATGCTTTTAATATGCCTCATTAATAAAGAAAAATAATCACTTTACATCTAAATTATATTATTAGTTGTAGTTCCACCGGGAGCATGCTAAAAGGTGTCTACTAGTGACATTACTGCCATATGCCTGAATGGCAGTGATGTCACTGATAGACAGGCTTGGAGCAACCCCTGCAGAACTTTAAAACACCAAATAGAGTAAAGTGATTATTTTTGGCTTAAATGAGACATATTAAAAACATACAGAGGAAGGTTGAAACATGCTGAAATGGTCCATATGCTTTACTGCAGTGGTTCTCAACCTTTTTATACAAAGACCTCACAGTAAAAATATTTGGGGACTCCAAACTTGATTATAATTATGCCATTCTAGGTGAATATTCGAAAATATGTTGCAAGCTTGTAGATCGGCTATTTGGAATAATTTTTTTCTTCAAGAAACCAAGGTTGAGAACAGCTGCTTTACGACATGCTCTATGAACAAAGAAACAGACAATTTATTGCTTTAACCATTTATTAAAGCCAATTAATTCGCACATACATATTCTTTGAAATGCCTCTCTTTCTATTAGACTTCGATGCCAACTATGCACGTGGCTCCAGATCAGCTGACATTCAGCTGACTCTCCCATACAAAAATGACAGAATAATAAGTTATTGAAAATATTCATACAGAACTCTGAACCTTCGCACATACATATTCTCTTTGAAATGCCTGAGTTCAATTTGGATTTAGTATCACCAGGCGTGCATGAGAACAGATAATGAAATCTACTGTAATGTACAGTAGCTTTTTTATTTTATCAGGGTGGCACCATTGAAACTATTTAATGATGCGTGTCCCTTCTCTTTCTATTAGACTTCGATGCCAACTACGCACGTGGCTCCAGATCAGCTGACATTCAGCTGACTCTCCCATACAAAAATGACCGAATAATAACAGTTATTGAAAATATTCATACAGAACTCTGAACCTTCGCACATACATATTCTCTTTGAAATGCCTGAGTTCAATTTGGATTTAGTATCACCAGGCGTGCATGAGAACAGATAATGAAATCTACTGTAATGTACAGTAGCTTTTTTATTTTATCAGGGTGGCACCATTGAAACTATTTAATGATGCGTGTCCCTTCTCTTTCTATTAGACTTCGATGCCAACTACGCACGTGGCTCCAGATCAGCTGACATTCAGCTGACTCTCCCATACAAAAATGACCGAATAATAACAGTTATTGAAAATATTCATACAGAACTCTGAACCTTGAACCCCTATAGAATCTTCCAGGAAGTGTTGTTTTCCAAAATTCCAACGCAGAATCAAATCTAAAAGTTAAATCTATCTAAAAACACTTTTACCTATTGCTAAACTAAGTATAATACTTCAGAGTATTATAGAGACACATTAGAGATGTACATCTATATAATATATTCACATCCACACTATAAATAGCATCCATTAATCCATCATTAATCATCACTCCATTCAGACTACCGACTACTGACAACCTTCTGAACTTGAATAAGCATGCAAAACCAACAATTAGCATTTCAGGTGGCAGACTGCCTCTCCCGGGCGCACGTCAGCCCTGTGCACCCGGGCATCGACTATGCTGCCATGGCTGCTGACCAGCTCACCGACTCAGACCTTCAGGCGTTCAGGACGGCTGTGACAGGACTTCGACTTGAGGATGTGGTGTTTCACGACAGCGGCGCCACGCTCCTCTGTGACGTCTCCACTGGCCAGCCCCGCCCCATGGTTCCAACTGACTGGCGCCGCCGGGTATTTGACACCATTCATGCCCTTTCACACCCTGGGGTAAAGGCGTCGGTCAAGTTGGTAGGGGCCAAGTTCGTCTGGCCGGGCCTTAGGAAGGATGTCAAAGTATGGGCGGCCTCCTGTGTGGCGTGCCAGCGTGCCAAGGTACATCGTCACACTAAGGTCTGGAGGGGGGCTGAGTCTAAACTAGGGGGTGGTCCTGAGGGGGGCTGAGTCTAAACTAGGGGGTGGTCCTGAGGGGGGCTGAGTCTCAACTAGGGGTGGTCCTGAGGGGGGCTGAGTCTCAACTAGGGGTGGTCTGGAGGGGGGCTGAGTCTAAACTAGGGGGTGGTCCTGAGGGGGGCTGAGTCTAAACTAGGGGGTGGTCCTGAGGGGGGCTGAGTCTCAACTAGGGGTGGTCTGGAGGGGGGCTGAGTCTAAACTAGGGGGTGGTCCTGAGGGGGGCTGAGTCTCAACTAGGGGTGGTCTGGAGGGGGGCTGAGTCTAAACTAGGGGGTGGTCCTGAGGGGGGCTGAGTCTCAACTAGGGGTGGTCTGGAGGGGGGCTGAGTCTAAACTAGGGGTGGTCCTGAGGGGGGCTGAGTCTAAACTAGGGGGTGGTCCTGAGGGGGGCTGAGTCTAAACTAGGGGGTGGTCCTGAGGGGGGCTGAGTCTAAACTAGGGGGTGGTCCTGAGGGGGGCTGAGTCTCAACTAGGGGGTGGTCCTGAGGGGGGCTGAGTCTAAACTAGGGGGTGGTCCTGAGGGGGGCTGAGTCTCAACTAGGGGTGGTCCTGAGGGGGGCTGAGTCTCAACTAGGGGTGGTCTGGAGGGGGGCTGAGTCTAAACTAGGGGGTGGTCCTGAGGGGGGCTGAGTCTCAACTAGGGGTGGTCTGGAGGGGGGCTGAGTCTAAACTAGGGGGTGGTCCTGAGGGGGGCTGAGTCTAAACTGGGGGTGGTCATGAGGGGGGCTGAGTCTAAACTAGGGGGTGGTCCTGAGGGGGGCTGAGTCTCAACTAGGGGTGGTCTGGAGGGGGGCTGAGTCTAAACTAGGGGGTGGTCCTGAGGGGGGCTGAGTCTCAACTAGGGGTGGTCTGGAGGGGGGCTGAGTCTAAACTAGGGGGTGGTCCTGAGGGGGGCTGAGTCTAAACTAGGGGGTGGTCCTGAGGGGGGCTGAGTCTAAACTAGGGGGTGGTCCTGATGGGGGCTGAGTCTCAACTAGGGGTGGTCCTGAGGGGGGCTGAGTCTCAACTAGGGGTGGTCTGGAGGGGGGCTGAGTCTAAACTAGGGGGTGGTCCTGAGGGGGGCTGAGTCTAAACTAGGGGGTGGTCCTGAGGGGGGCTGAGTCTCAACTAGGGGTGGTCTTGAGGGGGGCTGAGTCTCAACTAGGGGTGGTCTGGAGGGGGGCTGAGTCTAAACTAGGGGGTGGTCCTGAGGGGGGCTGAGTCTCAACTAGGGGTGGTCCTGAGGGGGGCTGAGTCTCAACTAGGGGTGGTCTGGAGGGGGGCTGAGTCTAAACTAGGGGGTGGTCCTGAGGGGGGCTGAGTCTAAACTAGGGGGTGGTCCTGAGGGGGGCTGAGTCTAAACTAGGGGGTGGTCCTGAGGGGGGCTGAGTCTCAACTAGGGGGTGGTCCTGGAGGCTAAATTAGGGGGTGGTCCTGGAGGCTAAACTAGGGGCTAAACATATGCACGCACGCATGCACGCGACAGCTGCAACCAGAGATGCTGGAGATAAATGTTGCCCCTGGATCAGCATCCAATGATCCAACTCCCATGAAACCCACTGTCCTCCAAACCATTTGTCCTTTTAAGTCTTTGTCTTTCTTCGTATCCCGCCATTCCTCTCAGGTGCATAACGCAGCCACTTCTGCAGTGCATCTCTGTATATCAAGTCAGTCAACTTGCGGTCAAATTGACGAGCAGCCGCTGGGAAAAAAGAAAAAAAGAATACTTAAAGATAAACAAGAAAGCTGCAGTGGGCACGTTCCATTCCAAAGTGAACAGTGTCCTTTTTAGTGTACTAGATTTTCAGGTGGCCTTAGGTGCATTTTCAACCCCATAGTCATATAATTGATCCACATTAATGCTCGTAAAAAATCTTATTGTGAGCATTACAGAGGACCACTTATATGACGTTAAGGTTGGAAATGGGTGAGGTGTTTCTTTAAGTGTGGTTGCATGTTCCATCAGGCTCATTCCATGGTGATAAAAATGCATCCATTCGTATTTACTTGAGATAAAAGTGAAAATACTTAATTAAATGAAATATCCATCATCAAAATAGCTAAATCCACTGTAGTAAACCTAGTATTTTGAGGTGCAGATTGACTCACCAAACATGCAGTCCTGCATCAGTGTGTCCTTGAAGGCCCTCTTCGGTCCCTTTCCCGCCCAGTTGAAGATGCATGCTAGACAGTTTGTCATGGTAGCGGATAGCATTCGCCGGATCATATTTTCTGAGTTGGTCCCTCCGATTAATGCCAGGCGGGTTGTCTTAACAGATTGGAGAGGAAAAAAAGTGAGTGTGCTAAAGTGTACATTGTACTATGTCAAATGGACAGAATATGATGTTTTAAGTACACATTTTAAGACTTTTTTTTATTAACTCTAAAGAAAGACCATTACTGTGTCAAAACTCAACAAACAATACCATCAAACAAATTAGCTAAATGAATTGTCAAATATTGACTAAGAAATAAATATCATCCCGCATATCATTGCAAGGCTATTTTCACAATATTTCTATGCCAAGCACACATCCAAGCAAAAAACTAAATAAATGCCTCCACTCCTACAATTCAGACATTATAAACACTTAGATTTCAAACAATAAATTTTTAACAAAATACAAAAATGTTCACCATCTTTCGACGGACTGTTTCGTCCTTCAGTGCAGCTTCAGCCTCATCAAACTGCTCCTCATTGGTGAGTGGCAGCACGATGGGGAAGTTCTCTTCTCTCTGTGATTCAGGTCCAGCTCCGTGATCGTTAAAGGTGGATTTAGCCATTTCAGTCTTCAGAAACTGAACGTCATGTGAAATTTGCTTCACCTCCACGAGTAGCTCTGCAAGCATCCTGGTGTTTTTGTTGGCAGCAAGGTCTTGAAGAAAAACAATTGGTTTTACATTAAATTTCAAGGATAGATTCACCATTTCAATCATTTAGAATGACACTAAGCAATAAGGGCCTTCAGCACATTCAAATCACGTCTAATTAAAGGGATCATCACATGACAACAACGTTACTATTTACATTTAAATGTGATGCTTAAGTCTTTGCACCCCTAACTTATAGTAACCATTAAGTGCTTAAATATTAAGCCTATAAACACCATGACAAATTACATGAAAAAAAAAAGTGACAAAGACTGTAAAGTCACAAGGGACATATGTTTCTCAATGCATCAGAAAATGATACTTGCCTTGTAACATTTGACTGGGCTCTCCATGGAATCTTCCCCGCTGCGTTTCAGGAGCTGAAGCTGAAGAAATCAACATGGCATCAGCATTGCACATTAGGTCATTGTGTATGGGGGAGGCGGGGGGTAAAGTGGAATATAGGCATCTTTACCCAGGCGATGTGAGTTGAAGTCAGCTGATCTGGAGCCACGGCTATAGTTGGCATTGAAGTCTAATAGAAAGAGAATAAAGGACACACATCATTGTTTACATTGAACACGAATTATGGAATTTTACCCAAAAAAACAACATTTAAGATGAGAAATGCATACCATTCCTTGCTCGCTCTGATGGCACAGTGTGGTAGGGGCTGGAGTTATACATTGGCTTTCCTAGAGAAAGAGCGACAGAATTAACAAAATAAGGTAAGCACCATCAAAGTATCAATGAGCACCATATACAGTAGCAAGCAAAAGACATACCATTCCTTACTTGTCCAGTGTGGTTCCCTCCTGAAATGGATTAAAATAACCGTAATTAGTCACTGTAAAATACAAGTTCTCATATAATATCATGCCAACATTAACAGCTCATTGCAAAATAGTGAGACACTGAATAAGCTACTCATATATGCACTCAACTTTACATTTCCACCCATTTAACTAACATTTCCAGTCAGTAAGGTATCCAGTAAGGCAGGACTAGTAATCCAACCGCCACCTATTGAAACAGACTGGAGACACAAGAGTGGCTGAGAGAATCACATAGCTATATCTAGTTTATTAATCTACTTACCATCATTGCAGTGGTCCATTGACTCCAACTGTGCCAAGAAGCTTCCACCAAAGCCTAAAATGAGAGAACACAACAAAACATGAACAATGAATGCTATCAAAAGCACATTTACAATCTGTCCACCGGCTCCACCCTGACTTAGTAGTGTGAAGTGATTCACTTACCATTATTAGGCTGGTTATTCTCCGAGCAGCTTCCTCCAGAGACCGAGCAGCTTCCTCCAGAGACTAAAAGAAGGGAACACAAGACATGAATAGTGGACACTGTAACTTTTGAACACATAACCTGACTGATATGTTTGGATGTATTGACAGAGGAACTAAATGCTTATAAAGCTCTCATGCAACTACATTTTGTTCTGCTATGTTAGTAAATAATGACATACCACTGCTTGCATTTGATGTTGGCACCGCGGGGTACTGGCTGGATTCTGGCTGCACTGTATTAATAAATAAATGGAATTATACATGGCAATACTTAAAGTAGGTGTAGCAGTTAGTGTCATAACTGACAAGTGTCACCACTATACCTGGGAAATGAACATCAGGTGGCTTGGCATATCTTCGCGTCACCCTGCTGTCTGGCTCTTCATCTGACTCCACTGCGTGCATATGATTTGTCCTAAAAAAAAAACATTTAACATTCCCAGGCTCCCAGGATAATTCAATTAATTGAGCAATCCTTGAGACACTGTTCAGGAGCCAGCCCATGGCCCATTTCTGTTTAACCAAAAACTATCACGAGGAATTCAACTGTACCTTGCTCTTCTTTTCCGACGTACATCTGCTTCCTCTTCAGATTCCAAATCAGTGGTTAGACATCCAGTAGTCACATACTTGTCTTCATGTTGCTTGGCCTTTACGAATGAGTCTGTAAAAGAACAAGCAGAAAATACAGCATGACATTAATAAGAAGTATGAGGAACAATTCACATCAGACAATAGCAGTGACTATACTTACCACAAGTAATTAAGAGCCGAATTTTGTCATATGTGGTCCATCCTTCACAGGGCATCATGTTTTCTTTAAGGGCCTTTGAATAATTTGTGTTTTTTGGGGGCCATAATAATGTACCTTCCGTTGGATTGAACCAGCTGGAAAGAACTGTTGCAGTTCCGCCATTTGGAAACAGTACAACGCCCCAGAGCACCACCTCACTTTCCATTCTGTGTACAATAAATTAAATTAGAATATTAATGATAAAAAAATTATAATGACAAAAACATGAATCATAAGATGTCTACTGCAGATGAGCTATTGGAATAGCTATGAGGCTATTTCCCTCTGGATACAGAACACATTTACGTTTAATAAAGCTAATTTTACCAACCCCGATCTCATCACACAACTCTCTAACCTTGTATGTACCTATGAGGGAGGACTCGCAGGGATAAGTGTAATATAATTCTTGGTGTCTGAACTTTCTGTAGATCACATAGACCTCACCTTCTTCCTGGACTATATTCTGCACTACTGCAATTGTATCTCCCACCTGAATACAATTATCCCCCTGCTTTGTAGACAAGGTAAAACGACAACTGGAGACCTTTGTGTACTGTAGAGCAACACTGAAATGTTGAGGAAGTGGACCATCAGTATGAATGTGCTTTAAAACTGGTTGATCTGTTGCTAATGGAACCTCAACATGTGGCATTTCTGACAGCCTTTTGACTACCTGTTGTAGAGGTTGGTGTGGCTTGCGTAAAAGATGCTTTATTTGGCCAAGATAATTCTCAAAAGGGAACCCTGAAACATTATCTAAAGGTCCAAATTGTTTGTATTCATCTGCTAAATGTATAAGCTGGTGGACACTGAACACAATCTCACCCGTACCATACAACTGTCCAAAGTGGCCCACAAAGGATATCATTAATCTATGTGCAAATTCAACCATTTGGCCAGAAGTTCCAGGAGACAAAAACAAATACATGGCCACTGAAAACAACATGAAGTTGTCATAAAACTCACTGGGAAGGCAATCCTTCAGAACTACAGGACCCCAGTATAACATGAAGGATCGGAGCTCAGTAGCTTTCCAACGATCAAGCTCATTCAAACATCTTGGCTTGCGATTGAATTCAACAGGGGTGTGGGAATGTAACACCAGCAGTTTGCTTGATATACTGTTAACTGTTTGTGAAGGAAGCCTAGTGGCTAGATTGCCCTTTAACCACATATGCAACAGTTTTCTCATCAACCCAAGACAACAGAGGTGCATATAATCTATTGGGAATGAAGAAACCATCTTTACTATCCCTGTTAAAGGACTGAGTTTCTGTTTCAAGTGGTGTTCCTCATCAATCATATCACAATAACTCGAATCCGTCCTGAGCCTGACATTTGTTTCTGGATACGTCATTTTGTTCCTCCACACACCCTCTTGGTCACACTTGTCACACCCTGAATAACCATTATGTGACTTAATATTCTTAACGTAGGCCCTAGCAGGAGCATCACACACAAATGAGGAAACCTGTACATTCAATTTCTTACCATTATGAACAATGCCATTAGCCAGCACATTTTTAAGGTTGCTAACAAATTTCTGCAGATACTCAACAACACACTTTGGCTTGCTTAAACCACTAAATATACCGACAATAAATGGGGACTTAGTCTAATCACAATTCAGGATTGCAAGTATAGGCCAGAATTGAAGTCTTGAACTCCTAAAGAGGGGGAGACCATCTATATTGAACTGTAAAGTAAGAGTTGTGAGGTTCACTGGTAAACTTAAACATTTTAATCGTGAAAGTATTCCTCGCACCAATCCAAAATGATAGTACTCGCCACCTTGCATTTGAGTGGTTGCAACATGAGATTGTGTTCCAAGCAGAGTCCTTCCATCTTTAGGGAGCTTAGGGTGAAATAGCTTTAAGATGGACAGCAGAGCAGACAAAGCAACAAGACTAATGGAGTAGGATGTTGCCCAATATCTTAGGCTCCTTATAAGCAGATCCTGACTAGGCGGCTGCTCCTCATCGCTCTCATAGTGAGAATCTGATTAATCTTCATCATTGCCAGCTTCATCGTCTATATCATCATTTTCCATTTGCATATGATCAACTTAATTTCGAGCTACTGCACTACCATCAGAATGATCATTTTTCATTTGCACATCGGACTCAACTTCATCATTGCCAGCTACACTGCCATCTATATGACCATTTTCTATGTCTACATGTGAAGCTGGTAGTGCATCTAGTTGGGAAAAGTGTGAGCTTGTGAAGGCAGGTTCCCTATTCACACAGGGGTAAATATTTTCTCTTTGATTATGCAGAGATTCCTCATATTCCTTAAGGATATCTTTCTCTATGCCCCTTACAGTTCGAATGACTCTACGTCTTTTAGCCCAATACGATTCATAAGAAGCCATCTTAACCCATTAACTCCCGGATTGAAAGGTATATAATAACGTATAGGTTACAACAGGTCTAAATAGAAAAGAGGTGGTGCTGATTATAATTTTTTTGTTATTACTTGGCCTTTTTTTTGCAGTGAATCCTCCAGTCCTCTTCTCTTGTAGCACAACCCTGAAAATAGAGGGGAAAAAATTATTAAAATAATATATGCATAAAACAAATATATATATCAGCCAAATTATTAATTTATCAGGTCCTTCCAACATATTTAAAAATATTTAACCTCTTCCACCCGGAGCCTATTTTCTGAAAATCCGCCTAAAATATATACCTAGGTAAATGGAATATTGCTCCACTTCTACAAGGGCTGTTTGCATATTCTTGTATAGCGTCATCTATCTATCTAATGTATATTCACAGTGTCAGAAATATTGTGTCTATTACTAGGCTTGCTTAAATTGTGATGAAACAAAGGAGAATATTAATTATGATTTTTCTTTGCATCTTTGACAGTGAATAACACCATGCTAATAATGACCAAACATTAAAAACTGCCACTGATCTTGTTCAATACCTTCTTGAGTGTAAAATAAATAAAGGGAAGATTATTAAACAGAAGGTTCTGTAGATACTGTACTGAATTCTCCCATCCGGACCAATGTAATTTGAAATATTATCATATAATATACAATAGCAGGCTCATAAATTACCTTATTATAGCCAATTCGCACATTTATATATATACATATATTATCTTTCAAATGCCCGAGTTCAATTTGGATTTAGTATCACCAGCGTGCATGAGAACAGATAATGAAATCTACTGTAATGTACAGTAGCTTTTTTATTTGATCAAGGTGGCACCATTTTGAAACTTTTCAAATCTAATTGTTGCTGAATGCTAACAATAGGGAAGATAAACTAACTATGTTTCAATATTTGTCATAAACGTTACCTTTTGTGGTAGAATGATCTCGAATAATAGCAGTTATTGGAATCATTCTCGAAGTCAACTTCCTTTCTGTTTAACTTTCTGTCTAAGTGCATGTCTATGGCTTGGGGGGGAAACATACACTTTAGAATCACCAGAAAGGCTTTCGAAATAGTGAAATGCCATGTTGGCCTCAATATTTTCAAAACAAATTATATGAAAAGGTTATGAAATCAACAAGAATGTGGTAAAATATGTAATAAAAACAGAGCTCAACGCAGACATTTGATCAGTAGAAATCCATTTGTTTCCCCCATACAAAGATGGCGCCGTTCTCGTGACGTCAGAGTGTAGCTGACGTTAGCTTGCTAAGCTATCAGATTCGCATGGTCTGTGTAGCTGCCTAAAGCTAGCAGACTCGCATGGTCGAGCTAGGGTGACCACCTGTCCCGCGACTCGCGGGACAGTCCTGATATTGGGCCGTTTGTCCCGCGTCCCGCAACAACAAAACAATGTCCTGCAATTCAAAGATAAAAAAAAAAAAAAAAAAATCTTTTTTCTTTTTTTTCTTTCAATGATTATTATTTAATTTTTTTTTTAAATGTTGTTAATTTAATGCCTCGTTCCAATACCCTCTTATATTTAAAATAAAAAAAATCGGGCGACGTCACAAACCAATGCATTGCGCAGCCGAGCAATAGTATCCATCTGCAGGACCACAGCACTGACAGATTCAGGACCGCGACACTTTGCGGACCCACACTCTCCAGACCCTCGCTCCCATTGGCTGATTTGGGTCACGTGACCCAAATCAGCCAATGGGAGCGAGGGTCTGGAGAGTGTGGGTCCGCAAAGTGTCACGGTCCTGAGAGTGTCGATGCTGTGGTCCTGCAGCAGGATGCATCTCCAGCCGAGGCTGCTGAGCAGCTCACTCGAGTCGCGCTGCCTGTCACCTGTCCGAGCCGGTGTTCTGCGAAATTCTACTACTCTGCTGAGAACTGCTGCCGTAGCGCGAATCGCCTATATGTTTGGACAGCTGGGTGACGTCACCCTATAGTTCACTCCGAATTCCAACAGGTGTACCGACATTTTATCATCTACAAATACATTCGGCTGCAAAGCCAATTACATGCAAATATTTACATGCATATACAGTTCAAAAGGTGCAATGAAAAACATATGTTTAAGATATTGTTTAAGATATATCAACAACAAGACTCAACAAGACGTTCGTCAGCAAGGTGGCAGGATATTATTGTAGTGTGAACGATTGTGGGTCATGCGCATTTCGCAGAACACCGCTTCAGATGATCCCCATCCCCACCGCTTCACCATCACCCATGGAGGAGAGGGGGACGTCACATAGTTGTTCAGAGGAGCGCCTCTTCAGCAAGTCTGGCCCGACTATTTGAGAACTGAATCAGAGGGTCGGTTTGTTATAATAACAGAATACACGGGGAGTATCGCCGGGACACTGTCCAGAGGGAGGGGGCAATAGAATCCGGAGGCTAATATCCCCAAAACCGGAGGTGAGTTAAATAAGATTAATAACGAAATGAGCTATATAATATAGCCTACCGTCTGCGTCGAATATGATATATAGGCATTTAAATAATAAATACATTTATTTAATTCTAATTAGCAATAACATTTTTTTTTTCTTTTTTTTTGTGCCCCCCCCCCCCCCCCCCCCCACGTGTCCCGCACTGTCCCGCAAGCGCAGTGCTGCTGTCCTGCGACTGAACCATTTTGACCTGGTCACCCTAGCACCCTATGGTCGAGCTGACGTTAGCTTGCTAAGCTATCAGATTTGCATGGTCTGTGTAGCTGGCTAAAGCTAGCAGACTCGCATGGTCGAGCTGACGTTAGCTTGCTAAGCTATCAGATTTGCATGGTCTGTGTAGCTGGCTAAAGCTAGCAGACTCGCATGGTCGAGCTGACGTTAGCTTGCTAAGCTATCAGATTCGCATGGTCTGTGTAGCTGGCTAAAGCTAGCAGACTCGCATGGTCGAGCTGACGTTAGCTGGCTAAGCTAGCAGACTCGCATGGTTGAGCTGACGTATAGCTGACGTACGTTAGCTTGCGCTGTTATAAGTTAACGCTACTTTCCTGGCCGGGGGTTTTGACATTTTCAAACCGTGAAACCGGTTACCGGCACATGCCTAATGTGAATAGCATAATACATTATATTGTCAAGGACTTACCAAAGACGTGTGCGCACTTGACTAGTCACGCTGAATGAAGACACCATGGCGCCAAGTTTTTCTTTTAATGCCTCAAGTCCCGTGAGATCTTCTAGCTGGCCTCGCGAGTTGCTTACGACCTACCCCCTCGAAGGGGAGGGGGGAGGGGAGGGGGGATTATCAGCACTACGTTGTAACCATGTAATTTCATTGTTGGGCATTTCAACATTGAAAAACAAGCATCTATACTAAATCGATTCAACAACAGTTTTTCAAATGTTGAAATGGTGTCTGTAATTTAGATATTGAATAAACATAGCTTTTTCAACCTCAACCAAAAATAACCAATCTGACCAAAATCCAACATTTAATTAATGTCTTTTGCTATCTGGGACCCTACACTGAAGCATTTGAGAAATGTTGGCATTTTGACTATACAGATTTTGACTACAGACTTTGACTATACCTTTTTCACATTCTTCCCCTGGAGAGGTTCTCTGTCCTTCCTTGAAATATGACTTACATGTGTGATGTCACTAGGTTGAATGTCTCATGGTCCAATATGTGGAAAATCCACACTTATAGCACACACAGGAAGCTGAGTAGGTAACGACATGTCTTGAAAGAATAAGCTGCTGACTTGGAATCCTTGGTACATATCAATAGGTGCCTGTTGCCAATTTGAATATTCATAGATCCTTGTATTCTCAATGAGGGTAAAGGTTTATTAAACAATATGGTGAGAAGACCATATTTATACAAATTGTTATTTAAAATTGCAAGTTTTAACGGTTTAGAATACATCTGGAAGGGATATTTATTATCATTAATAATAACAATAATAATAATAATAATAATAATAATAATAATAATAATAATAATAATAATAATAATAATAATAATAATAATAATAATAATAATAATAATAATAATAATAAAAAGTGATTGTAGAAAAACGTGTTAGCAAAGTAAGGTAATGGGGGGGTTGGATTCTTACATATCTCGATGTGATTTATCAAGAAATATCAACAGCTAGAATTTTGGGTCTCAATGAATCCAAAATGGCAATGTGGTTAGAAGTGGTGGAGAGAATAAAAGCCAGCATATAATGGTAGTGTCTGGTCAGGAACAAATTATAATGGTTGGATTATCCAATGGGGGGTCCGGGAGAGGGGGGTACGAGCTGGAGCATATGTGTATTTGTATATCCTATTGTGTGTTGTCATGTTTGTTTATGTGTTTGTTTAAAAAATAATAAAAAAATAAAATACAAAAAAAAAGAGGTAACGGGGGGGCATCACATTGGTATCGGCACCAGTATTGAATAATTTCAAACGATAAACAGCCCTTAAAGATTTCAGGTCATAAATCATTTTCAGACACTTGAAATGTCCCTAAATGTCATAATGAGGCTAATAGCTGGATATTACCAGCAATGTTTGTGCGTGACATTGCTACTTCAGCCATAAAGCATAAACCAGAAGGAGGTCATTTTTAAGTGTGAAAATATTTTTTACTTCCACATGACAAGTTATTCCTACCTGTTTGACGTGAACACAGCGCCAGCTGTGTAGATGATAGCATGTATCATCTACAAACGGCCCTGAAATGTGCCAACCTCTTGATGAATTCTGAGGAAACGGGTGCCTATACACTTAATTTTGATGTCTCCCATATAATGTACACTGCCTTGATCATTAGGTAATTAGGTGGTTCATATAGCATGTTTTATGACAACACATTTTGTTTTTATGGAGCCCGGTGAATCTTGCTCCTTATTTTCAGCGCACAATTAGACCTCACCTAAACACAACAGCCCACCCGAGGAGGGGAGCGAAGAGAGAAAGAGAAATAGACAGAATCCTCCAGGGATCATTTTTATGAGCACCATCATTACTCTGAATTCTTTATAGGATGCCAACTCCCAAAGGATATTTTTGTGGAGATATTTTGTTTTAATCACAAAGGCTCACAGTAAAAATTTATGGGCGAGGAAAAATGAATAATTAACAGTTAAATGCATTGACGGGCCTTGTGCTATGGGCCTATAAACTTGTCTTTTACCAGCTCCTCCCCAGATTTATAGAGGCATTCTCTCTTATACGCTGTCTGCCAGGATAATGATGATGTCACACCAGACCTGATGTTACCTCGAGCCTGTTTGTATTGCTTCACCATTTCCTTCTCTGCTGACATCTTCAGGCATTAAGGCGAGCAGATGTGCGATGAAAAGGAAAACTTAGGACTGCATGGTTAATTTGATGATGCTTATATACATGTAGCGTGCACACAGACACACACATGCTCATATCCTGTTTGGTCATCTGCTATGTAAGAGATAATGTCTGACAAGCTGCACATTAACATATTTTAATGGACAAGGTGGTGGCAGGGATTTAGAGGGAGACGGTTGCCTTCGCAGAGTCCATTAAAATATGTTAATGTGCAGCTTGAAGGGCGTTATCCCGCTTTTATACCATGGCCTGAGTGAATAGTTGATTCTTATTGGTTGGTAGTTGTCCATTAAAAATATTATGGTCACTATGTAATTCCAACCAAACTGTCTGATCATTAAATTAATCAAAATGAACTACACAGTGTGTGGATTTGCTACATAATATCCTGCCTATCAGAAAGCTAATGTTGTGCTAGCAGGCACTTCATTTGCTAGCATTGCACAATGTTTGAAAACAGTGAATATGATCTAACATTATCACAAAGCTGAGGTAGCTATCCAGCTGTGTAACCCACCCCCCCTCCTTCCCCAAAAAAGAAAGAAATATATGCTGTGACAGTACATTTGTTCACCATTTATCAACCAATCAGAATCAAGTAATCACCCAGACCATGGTAAGAGCTTATAAGTGGTGCACTAAGGTCAATTTCAGGCACTAGTAAGATGTGCGGGGGGATGTTCAGGCTCTTATTGGGGGAATGTGCAATATCTTGGTGTAGGGCATTGTGCAATATTCTTGATGTGTATGTTGTGGTGTATATGGATCTGTGTGTGATGGTGCATGGTAACTGTAGTTTGATTGTATATGGATATACTGTGTGTGTAATGTATGGAGAGGCTGTGTGCTGCAATGTCACTGTCTTCTCTCAAATGCACAAGATAAATCCCTCATGAGGAAGACATTAAAGGCCAATATAAACAAAAATAGAGAGAGCCTCATGACTTTTGAAGTACTGTCTGGATAGCCTGGAAGGACTTCTAGCCGCCCAGACCCATCTCAGTGGGCGGGAGTATTTGCCTTGACAGACAAAAAAGCCAATCAGCGTAACAAACGTTTGCCAAATCCAGTTCAAAAGAATAGCGAAAACATGTTTTTCTTTTTTGATAAAATATAGCGAAAACATGTTTTTCGTCGAGAAAGTTAGCGAGTGTATACTCTCGTTCTTGTTTAATTGTTGTTACTGAGTGCTATAATTGCACTTATGGCAATTTATTATACTAATGTTAACTAATTGATTCATTTTCACTTATGACGTGGCGAGGGAGTTCTAAAAGCTTATTTTACATTTGATGTCAAACTCTTTGAACACACCCAACTCTGTAAAGAGAAAAAGGTTTACATTTAAAAAAAAAAGTCTGAACTTCCTCTTTTAGTACTTGCGACAGGTGATCAAATAAATGGCTTTGTAACTTTAAGTGCTTAACTTAACCCCTAATTGTTCCTGATGAGCAGGTTGGCACCTTGCATGGTTGAATGTGTGAATGTGAGCACTAGCGGACTGGCCATCGGGAGCACCGGGACTTTTCCCGGTGGCCTGGCAGACTGGCATGGCCTGGCTGCCCTGGCACACTGGCAAATGTTTTTTTTTGTTTTTTGTTTTTTTTGTGCCTGCAGTCAGGCCACTGAACTCCGAAGCAGGCCAGGTCGGTAGACATGTTTACAGGTATGGGTATGGGCCTGGCCGGGCCTGGCCTGCCTGAGTCAAATTCCCGGTAGGAATTATGGTCCCAGTCCGCGACTGAATGTGAGGATAAAAGCGCTATATAAATGCCCGAGTGGCGCACCGCATACTGCGTAGCAGACCTACGCGGCCGACCCGGGTTCGCCTCCCGCTCCCGGACGGATTTGCCGCATGTCCTCCCCCACATCTTCTCCCATTCTCCCTCTCCTGTAAAAATGCTAAAAATAAATCTTAAAAAACCATTTACCCCAAGAAGAGTGTGGTACTGGTACCACAGCAAAAATACAACATGCATCTGACATTTATTGTGAATACATTTGTGAATACCTCTTGTTACAAAGGATCAGATTAAACCGAATATATATATATTTATTTATTGATATATATTGCATAGTATTTGTATATCGTTTGATATCCCTTGTATATTCTTTGTACATATACACGGAATATCCCTTTAGTCCAGCCCATAATATTTCATTCTCCTATTGGACAGTGGTCCACCGGCGCCAGGGACCGGCCCCCGGAGCCAAGTTCAAAGTCACCGACACGACATGTCTGTACTTGCCCGGCCCTGCCCAGGGATACGGCGACAGAAATGAGAGTGGCACTATTTGTTCACTGTGCGTATAAATACGGCGCAGGTGAATGTAGAAGACCCTTAGCCCCTTACCTCCGTACCCTTCGTGCATTTAGTATGTTACCGATAAGTTGAAGCCTCACCCACGATACAACGTGCGGTGAAGAATGGCCTGTTTGGCCTCAGAATAGAGCATCGAGACCGCGTGCGAATTAGTAACTGAATTGTCAGAGTTTGGCGCTATACCGCCGAGTGCGACATATTTCTATTGAGTCTTTAATAGTCTATTTGTGTATAGTGTATCGTGCGGTTAGAATTCTATAGTGACCAGCATCTCCAACGCTGTCTCGTATTAGCTAGAGTTCTTATCCAGGCTGGGCCGACCGCATGGCGCTTTCACCCGAGGAGACCTAGGCGAGAACCGTATGGACATGTACACTGGATTAATCTACCCGACGACTACATAGCCCTTTGCGGCTGGAATATATTTGCTTTGGTCCTATGATTTATGGAGCGGATAATCGCCGACGCCTGCACGTGTTGGATTTACCCCGAGAGGAGTCAAGTCGAGTCGGCGCTCAGAGAGCCTGAGGCCGCCTAGCTTTCTTCACTGTAGAGCTACAGTCTACAAGAGAACCAAGCTGTATTCGTCTGTGGATCAAGAGACTACTGCACCGGCTTCTGTACCTGAAGTCTCCCTAGTCATCGTTGACCAGACGTCCTACTACCGACAGATCTTCTACCCCCCTTGCTGGCTTACAACCAGTGGGAACCCTTTCCAGTATCTCCCGCTATTACTAGTGTACCATAGATATAATTCCCTAAGATTCAGGTTGTATAATTACCTCCTGCGTAACCAGAGAATGGACATTCGTTATTGATTTGCCTACGCATACTCCTTTGCCTTACAAGTGCATTCAAAGAATAATGTAAAGTATCCTATGTACCTTTTGCTCCATTAAATACTTGATTAATACCTTTGACTGGAACCGATTTCATTGTGGGAAGTGTTCATCATATTCATATATCGTGTACTGTATGGCCAGTAATTAAAGTACATAAAGCGGTAGTGGTTTAATGATACCATACTTATCAATACAGTCAGGGAATTGTACCCCTCAGTTACAATTGGTCCTTCGAGCCGGAGGGTAACTAGTGTAATATTAATATAGTGGTATTAATATTGAAATGGCCTATGATGAACACTCCACAAAACGGTCCTCCTAAAGTAGATCGCCCGCAGCGTAGACGGCAGCCACCTCAGTACTTAGAGGATTACGTTGCCAGTATACTACCTAGCCTTCTACAGACGGTAAACGCGGAAAAAGTAGAAAGTAAAATTATGTCCGACCCTATCAACCAGGCTACCCCGCCAACAGAGGCCCTAGTGGGTTCTAATGTAACTGACCAAGCTCACGGTAGGGACCAGGAGGGAACTGACTTTACCCCCCGCCAAGACCGAAGAAGTAGTCCCCGGAGAGCTCCAGGAGAAAGACAACCCTCCAGAGATGGAACTCTGCCCGGTACAAGAAGAGGAGAGCGCCCAGGAGATAGAGCTCCAGGACTCCCCGCAGGAGAACGCATCTCCAACGAGTACTGCCAGGAGCGGATCACCTCAACCAGCGTCTTCCCCCAGCGAGGCGGACAAGATGCTGGCACAGGCGTTCCTCGCCAGCCTAGCAGCCTCAACAGAGCGCGATCGACTCCAAGCACAGACGCTTAGTGAGCGCGAACATTCTTCCATGGAAAGAGAACGCCTCCAAGCGCAGCAACGGAGCGACGAAGATCGTATACGTCTAGAGATTAGACGCCTTCAGACGGAAGAGAATATGGTAAGAGACCACGCCGAAGCCCAGCGCGCCGCCGCCGAAGCCCAGCGCGCCGCTGCCGGTGCCCAAAGAGAAGCAGAGCGCGACATCGCTCTCACCAAGCGCGAAGCAGAGCGCGACATCGCTCTCACCAAGCGTGAAGCCGAGCGCGACCGATTACAAGCGCAGCTAATGGAGCAGCTGATCGCCAGGGCAACACCCCCTCCCTCCGCACGGGGTTCCAGGGCCTCGTCAAGACACGGGTCAAGGGCACCCTCCCCTAACCGATCAAGCGACCCTGAGCCCGACCACCAGAGAGAGCCTATACCCCCCTCCGAACTCCTTCCCCGACCGGTCCCAGTGAGACCCAGCTACAAGGAAGGAACGGTATACACCGCGGAGGCTAAATAGACGACTACAGGATCTAGAGGACCTGACAGAGGAAGAAGAAGAGGAAGAGGAGGAGAGTCAAGCCCGACAGCAGCACAGTACTCCACAGGACCAGGAGGTCCAGTACAGCCCAGGCTCTACCCCCGCGGCTCTGCGCTACAGACCCCCGACTCAATTCACGGGTGAGATTGACGCACGACCAGTCCCGAGGAATAGCACCTGGATACGCGGGCCATGGTACCCTGCCGGTACCAGCCCACCGAGAGGCGTAAGAGGAGACTCGCCTAGGAGGCCTCTCTTCCAACGCTCACCGATGTGCCAGCCATCTACGGCATCATACATTGGCACACCGACGTTTCCAGACTTCACCCATGAGAACAGAGCACAGTACACGGAGCTACGGATGTGCTTAGAGACAATGATGGCTGATGTAGCTGATGAACGCCACAAGTATGCTATCCTATTGAAGCACCTCAAGGTGCCCCGAGCGCACAATATAGCGCTGGCCTATGCCACCTCTACTACCCCATACACAGCGGCTCTAGCAGCACTCGACCAAAGATATGGACGCATATGGGACTACGTAATACAAGAGATAAGGCATATTGACCGCCTACCCCCAGCAACAGACAATCGCTCACTAGACGACCTGTCTATCAAGGTACAATCCCTGGTAGGGATGCTGGGGGCGCAACGAGAAAAGGGTATGCACGAACTATACGCAAACTCTAATGTCGAGAGGATTTTAGAGAAGCTTCCGCCCGCCCGACAAGAGCGCTTCAGGCGGCAAAGAGACCACCGTGATCCTAACGGTCCCGAGCCATCCCTCCTAGACCTAGCCGACTTCCTGGCGAGAGAAGTCAGCAGCCTGCGATTGGATACGTTCGTGCGGAGCACACCAAGCTCCAGAGAGGGACCTAGGAGAGCAAACGATGGCCGAAGATTGGTGACTGTCATGCACCAATCAGAACCAGTACCGAGCAGCAAGAACCACAGTACCCCCTCGATGAAAGAGAAGTGGAAGATGGTGTGCCCGTACTGCGAGAAAGAACACTGGTTGTCACAATGTGACACATTCAAGAAGATGACCGCCGAAGAAGTGGGTCAATGGATAAAGTCCAACCGACACTGTTACCGATGTGCGCGCAGTCACATGGCAGCCGAGTGCCGCTTAAAGAAGAGGTGTAGTCGGTGTGACGGAGCCCACCTAGATGTCCTACACGACAGTAACAGAAGAAAGCCCGCACCCTCAAGCAGCACAAAGGCAAGTGTTATGTACATTGACCCCGCCAGCAGCGGGGGCGCCCGAGTGCTCTTAAAGGTGGTCCGCGTAACACTGAGTTACCAAGACAAGGTCATGGACACTTACGCCGTCCTTGACGACGGGTCAGAGAAGACCCTTCTCCTCGCATCCGCTGCGGCCCAGCTGGGGAGCGAAAATCAGATGACGATTCGGACAATAAGAAGAGATCTAAAGACGATAAAGGGCGAGAATGTCTCCTTCACTATCGCAGCAAGCGGGCAGCCAGAGAGACGGTATAGGATTACTAATGCTTTCACCAGCCAAGAAATAGGCCTGTCGCAGTACACCTACCCCATCGCCAAGCTGATGGATAAATATGTGCACCTGCGTCAACTACCTATCCCGCTCATAGACGGTGCCACCCCGACCCTGCTGATAGGCTCCGACCATGCAGACCTCATAGTCCCGATAGACCGGGTCCACACAGGGCCCAGAGGCTGTCCTGCAGCAGTCGAGACCCGCCTAGGATGGACATTACAAGGCCCCCTCGCTAAGTCTCTTAACCGAACAGCAGCCACTAGCTGCCTCCACTCCAGAGTGACAGAAGAAGACACCACCCTCCTACAGCATGTCGAGAGGCTATGGACAATGCCCTTTAAGAACGAAAAGAAAGACATTCGTTCCAAGGAAGACATTTACGCCATAGCACTCCTCGAGCAAGGGACAAAGAGAGTCAAAGTCAACGGAGTGATGAGATACGCAACTCCACTCTTGAGGCGAGAGGGTATGCCCACCTTCCACGCCCCAAAAGAAGCGACGGAGCGGTATCTATTGAACACAGAGCGGCGCCTAGCCAGAGACCCCGCTCAAGAGACTGTGTACCTCGCTGAGATTAACAAGCGAATCACAGCGGGACACATAAAGAAAATTGACTGGCGACGTCGTGCACTGCTCCGCGCCTCCCTGATCAAAGGCGGCTTTGATCTCCGGCAGCGGGCCAGCAGCGACCCCCCAGTATTGCGCAGCCTCTCCCCAGAGGACAAGCCCCAGCTGCGGTTCCTATGGAGAGAGAGGATCGGGGATGAGCAACCAGCCATCTATCAATGGGAAGTCCTCCCTTTCGGAACCACATGCAGCCCATGCTGTGCTACGTTTGCACTGCAAAAACACGTCGCAGAGGACCCAGCAGCTGATGAAGAGGTCCGAAAAAGTGTAGAAAATTGTTTCTACGTGGACAACTGTCTGCAAAGCGTCTCGACGCCAGAAGAAGCCGAGGCCCCTCTACTCAAGCTCCGCGCCTCCCTGATCAAAGGCGGCTTTGATCTCAGGCAGTGGGCCAGCAGCGACCCGCAAGTATTGCGCAGCCTCTCCCCCGAGGACAAGGCAGCAAGCAGCGAGACCTGGATGGCGACCATCCCAGGAGAAGCCCAAGAAATGACATTAGGACTAGTCTGGCGCTTCAAAACAGACTCGCTCCATTATAAACACACACCCCTGACCAAGGAGCAGGGAAGGTCGACTGCACTACCGACCACCAGACGGAGTGTATACAGAACACTCGCCAGACAATATGACCCGTTGGGATGTATTCTACCTTACACCACCAGGGCAAAGATGATTGTAAGAGCGTTATGGGACAAGGACCAGGGCTGGGACGACCCCATACCCGAACACCTTGCATCCACATGGAGAGAGTGGGAGACGGAACTCAGCTCACTCCCAGGTGTTAACATACGCCGCAGCCACTTCCCACCTACAGTGAGGCCGGAGACGTGCCAGATGGACCTGCACGTCTTCAGCGACGCCTCCGAAGTAGCCTACGGCTCGGTGGCCTACTTGCGTGCCTGAGAGGAGGGAGGAGAAATACATACTGCTTTCATCCTGGCTCGCTCAAGAATAGCCCCACGAAAGCAACAATCTATCCCGCGTCTAGAGCTCTGCGCAGCCCTAGCAGGAGCGCACCTCGCCACGTTAATCCAACGTGAACTCACCATTCCGGTGCAAAGAACAATCTTGTGGTCAGACTCCACGACAGTACTCACATGGATCCGGTCTGATTCGTGCAGATACAAGGTCTTCGTGGGGGTCAGAGTCACAGAGATTCAAGATTTAACAGAAGTAGCAAGCTGGAGGTATGTGGACACAAAACACAACCCAGCTGACGTCATCACCCGGGGAATGTCCCTGGATGACCTCACCCATCACAACCCATACAGTGACGGACCAGAGTTTCTCAAGCTCCCGGAAGAAGAGTGGCCTACACCCACCCCACGGGAGGCGAGTAAAGAGGAGGCCGAAAACAAGAAATCTGTGTTCTGTGGATTGAACACACTCGTCTCCACAGACCCCGATATAGACGATTGCCTCACCCTAGAGAGTGCGCAGCTAAAGACATTTCTGTGGCACCACCCAGAGGTTCAGCTCACTACTGACATTTCAGCAGCTGACTACGAAGAAGCAGAACTTCTTCTACTACAACGAGCCCAGAGAGACTCGTTCCCCGATGAGCTAGACTGTCTACAGGGAGCAAAGCCCATCCCATCAGACAGCAGACTGCTCCACCTAGCACCCGAGAGCGACGCCCATAGTCTCATCAGAGTGGGTGGTCGTCTGCGGAGAGCTCCAGACTTACCGGATGACGTCAAGTACCCGATAGTCTTGAACAGCCGACACAAGGTCACAGAGCTGATCATAAAGAAATACGACGAGGATGTGCACCACGCAGGGGCAGAGAGAGTCTTCGCGGATATCAGACGTCGTTATTGGATACTGCAAGGGAGAGAAGCAGTGCGGCGCTTCCAGCGAACCTGTCTAGACTGTCGTAAGTGGCGAGCGCAGCCCAGTATACCCCGGATGGCTGACCTACCTCCCTGTCGCCTCCGACTCGGCGACAAGCCTTTTCACTCCACCGGTATGGACTGTTTCGGCCCGCTGTATATAAAGAAAGGAAGAGGCACCGAGAAGCGGTGGGGTATTGTATTCAAATGCATGACCACCCGAGCGATGCATATAGAACTCCTTCCAACCATGAGCACAGACTCATTCCTTATGGCCTTCCGAAGATTCACATCGCGGAAAGGCAAACCGTCTATATTGTTGTCTGATCACGGGACAAACTTCAAAGGCGGAGAAAGAGAGCTGAGAGAGAGCTTCCAAGCTATGGGCCCAGAACTTAAGACCCACCTCGCTCCATACCAGATTGACTTCCAGTTTAATCCCCCGAACGCACCTCACTTCGGTGGAACTTGGGAACGAGAAGTACGTTCAATAAAGACAGCCCTGTACGCCGTGCTTGGGGCCCAGACCGTGGCGGAAGAAGTCCTAATGACAGTCCTCACGGAGATCGAGGGAGTATTGAACTCAAAGCCCCTCGGTTACGTCTCAAGTGATGTAGCAGATGTCGACCCAGTCACCCCCAACACACTCTTGATGGGGCGGCTGGACCCCGCGCTACCCCAGACAATGTACAGGCCTGAAGAAGCGAACGGCCGAAGAATGTGGAGGTACAGTCAAGTATTGGCTGACAAGTTTTGGAACAGCTTCCTACTCCACTACCTACCGTCTCTACAGACCCGCCAGAAATGGGTAAAAGAGAGAGACAATTTGACAGAAGGAACAGTCGTCATGATTATCGACCAGTCACTACCCCGAGCTATGTGGCCGGCCGGCCGCGTAAGCAAAGTGATCACCGGTGCCGACGGAAAGGTCCGAGCAGCCGAAGTGCTCGTCCAAGGGCGGACCTACACCCGACCCGTGGCGAAGCTAATAGAACTGCCAAGGCTCCCCGATACCATCGATGACGACCATGACCCCATGACTTTGTGAACTGACAGACCCCTCACAGCAGACATTGAGTAGTGGACAGTGCGGTTAATCTGTCTCTGCTTAGCTAATTAGGTGGGACTAATTAGGGCGCGGCTGTTACAAAGGATCAGATTAAACCGAATATATATATTTATTTATTGATATATATTGCATAGTATTTGTATATCGTTTGATATCCCTTGTATATTCTTTGTACATATACACGGAATATCCCTTTAGTCCAGCCCATAATATTTCATTCTCCTATTGGACAGTGGTCCACCGGCGCCAGGGACCGGCCCCCGGAGCCAAGTTCAAAGTCACCGACACGACATGTCTGTACTTGCCCGGCCCTGCCCAGGGATACGGCGACAGAAATGAGAGTGGCACTATTTGTTCACCGTGCGTATAAATACGGCGCAGGTGAATGTAGAAGACCCTTAGCCCCTTACCTCCGTACCCTTCGTGCATTTAGTATGTTACCGATAAGTTGAAGCCTCACCCACGATACAACGTGCGGTGAAGTATGGCCTGTTTGGCCTCAGAATAGAGCATCGAGACCGCGTGCGAATTAGTAACTGAATTGTCAGAGTTTGGCGCTATACCGTCGAGTGCGACATATTTCTATTGAGTCTTTAATAGTCTATTTGTGTATAGTGTATCGTGCGGTTAGAATTCTATAGTGACCAGCATCTCCAACGCTTTCTCGTATTAGCTAGAGTTCTTATCCAGGCTGGGCCGACCGCATGGCGCTTTCACCCGAGGAGACCTAGGCGAGAACCGTATGGACATGTACACTGGATTAATCTACCCGACGACTACATAGCCCTTTGCGGCTGGAATATATTTGCTTTGGTCCTATGATTTATGGAGCGGATAATCGCCGACGCCTGCACGTGTTGGATTTACCCCGAGAGGAGTCAAGTCGAGTCGGTGCTCAGAGAGCCTGAGGCCGCCTAGCTTTCTTCACTGTAGAGCTACAGTCTACAAGAGAACCAAGCTGTATTCGTCTGTGGATCAAGAGACTACTGCACCGGCTTCTGTACCTGAAGTCTCCCTAGTCATCGTTGACCAGACGTCCTACTACCGACAGATCTTCTACCCCCCTTGCTGGCTTACAACCAGTGGGAACCCTTTCCAGTATCTCCCGCTATTACTAGTGTACCATAGATATAATTCCCTAAGATTCAGGTTGTATAATTACCTCCTGCGTAACCAGAGAATGGACATTCGTTATTGATTTGCCTACGCATACTCCTTTGCCTTACAAGTGCATTCAAAGAATAATGTAAAGTATCCTATGTACCTTTTGCTCCATTAAATACTTGATTAATACCTTTGACTGGAACCGATTTCATTGTGGGAAGTGTTCATCATATTCATATATCGTGTACTGTATGGCCAGTAATTAAAGTACATAAAGCGGTAGTGGTTTAATGATACCATACTTATCAATACAGTCAGGGAATTGTACCCCTCAGTTACACCTCTTCTAATGCATTTTTGCATTTTAGTTTTGTATATTGTTTGGTTATGTGACAAATAAAACAAAACTTGAAAACGTGAACAAACCACAGCTGATTATTCCCTCACTATAATATAAAACAAGAGAAAGGTAAGAGGGGTACGGCAGTCTGCTTGAGTGTCTCTCTTTTCTTTTGAACTAATTAAGTCATCAACTTTCCCACGATAACCTTTCTACAAATGAGGCCAGGCATTTTAATTAATATCCCGAGATGCAGGGGGGGGACTAAAAAAGATTTGACCATTAGAGTGATGGTTGCTCTCACCTCTCCCGCTGCCCCCCCCAGAGGCATGGAGTCCGGGGACAGCAAGGTGGTGAGCTTTTGCACCATTAGAAAGGGCTTGCAGAGCCCAAGGCGAATAGAATGTGTGTGTGTGCATAGTGTGTCCACAGTAATAAACTGGCAGGTCAGTGAACTTTATAGCACATGGGAAGTGAAAACATCTGACATTTATAATTCAGATGTAGGCGTCTAGGATTTAGAGCTTGACTTGGTTTACATATAATATTTTGTGTACAAGCACAGTGAAAATAGCAAACGTACATTTTCTTCATACTCATACCTGAAATATTATACTTTGTACATTGGGGACAAAGTAATGCCAAAATAATTAAGTGTAATTTACTTTGGGGTCCCTCCTTCAGTAAACAAAGTACACGGTGTATCGCTTCTTTACAAAAGCCTATAAGTTACATTTAAAAGACTCTTGAGATCTAATGTAATAGAGTAACCCAGCGATTGATGGACAGGATTGAGATTGGATTCGGAATCCAAACCACTTAATTTGTAAATTACAGTACAACGAGCATACAGGACAATTTGCTCTGAGTACAGACACACATGGATGGAGTTAAGATGTGAGGATGCTTCTTTTCTTTCTTTTTTCTCCACACATGTAGACCTGCAGTGGAACAGCAAGGGAGAGAGTAGGAATAGCTTTAGAATCCCACTGGGAGAGGGTTAGAGGAGATCACGATGCGGAGGAGGAATATCTGCAGACGGCGGCTAGCCAGGCCCCTCCTGAGACGCACTGCGTGGGAAGACGGGATGACTTGGAGGAACCAGCCACAGAGTGAGCACCAGGAGCTCTGAGGAAGACCTTCTTTCCCCTTTTTGTCTCTCCCTGACAACCAGACCCGACACTTGCTTCCTGCAGGGGGATTTCTACACACGGCACAGGTCCACCAAGAACTGAAAGAAGGGCGGCGGGGGGAGGCGGGGGCGGGGGATGCCGCCTGTGGGCAGTGTTGTTGTTGTTGTTGTTGTTGTTGTTGTTGTTGTTGTTGTTGAGATGCATTCGTGGAAGAAGTATACTGTAACTGACCGCCAAGGGTAAAGATGCCTATCATCTTTACTGTCAGTAAGCTTTGATTTGCGTTGGTCTAGATGATCAATTTCTCTGTATTGGCTCAGAATACTGAGCCCTCTATTTATCTATTTAAGAAAATAATATTTCGGAGCCACTTGTGCATTTTCATTTAGTGTCCACATGGGGGCAGAGCTCGTCTTCCTTTAGTATAAAGTCACAGCTTCCTGTGTGACCAAGGCGGAAGTAATTCAGAGATAACGACGGAGCAGGCAGCGAATATGTATGATAGAAGGACCTTACTCCAGTTAAATTAACTACCCTTGGTAAAGCGGAATAAGGTATGTCGAACACTCAAATGTATTATTATTATTACTGTTGTTGAAGATATGTTGTTGTATATTTATGTGTGTAACCGCCAAACATTTATAAACATATAAAGTGGTGCACTCACGAAGTAGATTCTAATCAAAGGCACCTGCTGCCGGACAAGTAACGTTATTATATATCATTGTTTTTCCCTGAGTGCCTTTGTTATGGAAGACAAGTTCACCTTTTAAATATCTTTGAATGCAATTGTTTGTTTGAACACTTTGGTATAATAATGAACAACATGTGAACAATATTGAAATGTGAAATATATAACTAATTGTATGTTTGTGTTTGACTGTCCTATGCAGTTTTCACGGTGCAAACGAGGTGCAAACGGGGTGCAAACGGAGCAAATGATGCAACCGTCACTACCTGTACAAACACGGTGCAACGACACAACTACCAAAGAAAAGCTACAGTACTGCTAAGCTGAAATGCAAGAGAAAAAAGAGAAAATAAATAAAAGCATCTGTACGAAACATAACCGCATCTTTATTTCAACACCAAGCCGGGGGGCAGTTACAGTGAAAACTTACCGACCAGTGGTGAGTGAAAACTTACCGACCAGTGGTGAGTGAAAACTTACCGACCAGTGGTGAGCGAAGACTTACCCGTACTCTGAAGATGATCAACAGTGAGTAAAACCCATACTCTGAAGATGATAAACAGTGAGTAAACCCATACTCTGAAGATGATAAACAGTGAGTAAAAACCCATACTCTGAAGAGGATAAATGTATTATGAAACCTCATTCTGAAGTGGATAAATGTGAAATAGACCTTACTCTGAAGAAGATGGATGTATTATGAAGACTTTATTCTGAAGTGGATAAATGTACAATGAAGACCATACTCCAAAGAAAATGCATGTATGTTGAAGACCTCACTCTGAAGAAAATGCATGTATGTTGAAGACCTCACTCTGAAGAAAATGCATGTACAATGAAGACCATACTCTGAAGAAAATGCATGTACAATGAAGACCATACTCTGAAGAAAATGCATGTACAATGAAGACCTCACTCTGAAGAAAATACATGTACAATGAAGACCATACTCTGAAGAGAACACATGTATGTTGAGGACCCTACTAAAGAAAATACATGTATGAAGAGAAGGAAGAATGAGCCTACTGAGTTAACCTTATGCTGTCTGGTATCCATCCCAGCAAACCCACGGACGTGTGGAAACTCCTGTATATCTAATTAACCCTATGCTGTCTGGTATCCATCCCAGCAAACCCACGGACGTGTGGCAACTCCTGTATATCTAATTAACCCTATGCTGTCTGGTATCCATCCCAGCAAACCCACGGATGTGTGGCAACTCCTGTATATCTAATTAACCCTATGCTGTCTGGTATCCATCCCAGCAATACCACGGATGTGTGGCAACTTCTGTATATCTAATTACCCTCATGCTGTCTGGTATCCATCCCAGCAATACCACGGACGTGTGGCAACTCCTGTATGTTTAATGAATATTATGCTGTCTGATATCCATCCCAGCAAGTGGAACTCTTAAATACCATCTAGTTATTTGATATTTTGAGTGTATGTGATCAAGCACAATGTCGGCCCAAGAAGACGAAGCTGGCAACCTCTTGGAGTTGGAACAGAACAGAACGGGTGCTCGCCAAAGAACTCTAACCGAGAAAGGAAAAGAAAACCGTGAAGTGGAGGATAAGAGGAATGAGAAAGCTTTTAACAAAGCTTATCAGAAGTGGAAGAAGATAGCCAAGGAAGCAAGAGGGAAGCTAAGAACCTTCTGTCCAGCAGAAGAACTTGAAAGACTAAAACAAGACATTCAAGCAAGTTGTGACTTAGTAAGAAGTTTATATGAGTCCATTTTACGTAACCATGCCACGACTCCTGAGATCGCAAATAAAATGGACGCCTGTATTCAGCTGACGACAGACACCCAAGAGCTTGTGTGTAAGCAGCTGGAAACAAAAGAGGAAGATTTTAATGAAAGACTTGAGAAGGAGAGGGTGAGAATAGCTCTGAACAAAGAAGAGTACAGATCTGTATATGGTCACACAAATACTGAAACAATTCACTCTCAACGTTCCAAGGCATCAAACAGGCGGAGGGAAGCTGAACTCGCGGCTAAAGTGGAAGAGGTAAAGGCCATTCAAGTGATCCAGGCTCAGCAAACCAGTCTCCTCCAACTAGAGGGGGAAGAGGCAGCCATGCTGATGGAAATGGAGAAGGTGAAGGTACAGAGTCGACGTAAGCTGGAGGAGGAGAGGATGAAGCTACAGCAGCTACAAGCAGAAAATGAAGTTAAGGTAGCAGCAGCCCGAGTGAGGGCATACGGTTCTGGAAGTGATCAAGATAACAAAGAAGAAGAAGAAAACACTGATCATGAAATAAAAACTGCTCACCAAAAACCTGAAGATAGTGCTCTGCTACATCCAACATTCCAACGTCAAGTATCTCCTGGAGCAACTGTGAACCAAGAGGCCTTCAGTCTAGCCCAAGCAAGCGCACTAAGCAGGAACCACCTACCTAACCCTCATCTGGACCGACAAGGGAGCCAGAGCTTTGTACATAGAGTGTCAGTAAAAGAAATACCAGCCCCGTCTACAACAGATGTACTTAAAGTACTTGAGTCGGACTTCTCTGAAAGGAACTACGAGGACAAGTACGTGTCTCAAGAAGATGTTCACTTCATACAATTCCTCAGCGAGAACATCAGACAGAAAGAAGATGGGCACTACGAGATGCCTCTACCTTTCAAGGGTAGCAGCCCACCATCCCTACCAAACAACAAGAGACTAGCTACAGTCCGCCTCCAGTCTCTAAAGAAGAAGCTAAAGACGGATAAAGAATATCACGAACGCTATAAGATTTTCATGAAGGAAATCATTGAGAAAGGTGATGCAGAACTGGACCATACAACAGCAAAGGGAGAGACTGCCTGGTACCTTCCTCATCACAGCACCTACCATCCCAAAAGGCCCAACAAGCTAAGGGTCGTGTTCGTCGACTGCTCAGCAAAACTATTCGCCACGCCTGAATCCCGAAAGTACCTTAAGTTCCTATGGTGGGAGGAAGGAGATTTGGGAAAAGAACCACCGGAAAACAAGATGACAGTTCACCTATTCGGAGCTGCTTCGTCTCCTGGATGTGCCAACTTAGGCCTAAGGTACATGGCACACCAACATAGAGAAGACTACCCAGCAGCCTCAGCCTTCATTGAGAAGAACTTCTACGTTGATGATGAGTTAGCCAGCGTTTCATCAGTCGAAGAGGCCAAGAAACTGATCATCGAGGCACAAAAATTGTGCAAACGAGGAGGCCTACACCTCCACAAATTCAACTCTAACCACAAAGACGTCCTCGACTGTGTGAAACCCTCAGAAAGAGCAACAATCACTGACCCTCTCGAACTTAAGCTGGAAGCGACCCCAACTGAGCATGCACTTGGCCTTCAGTGGTCTATAGACAACGACACCTTCAGCTTCAATGTCAACATGAAAGACCAGCCTTCAACCCGTCGAGGAATCCTCTCCATTGTCGCCTCTCTTTATGACCCACTCGGGTTTGTTGCCCCATTCACCCTAAGCGGAAAACGCATACTCCAAGAACTATGCCGCAGAGGCATAAGATGGGACGATCCACTGCCAGATGACTTAAAGCCACGGTGGGAGGAATGGAAGATCGGGCTATATAACTTAAAGGAATTCACAATCCCTAGATGCTATCACCCACATGACTTCGGCAACATCATCAAGACGGAACTGCATCACTTTGCCGATGCCAGCAGCATGGGGTATGGCGCTTGTTCCTACCTCAGGTACAAAAATGACAAAAATACAGTACACTCCAGTCTTGTGATGGCCAAAGCAAGAGTAGCACCCACAAAGGTCTCAAGCATCCCATGACTAGAGCTCTCAGCGGCAGTGGTCGCAACCAAATTAAGTGTGTTGCTGAAAAGAGAACTGCAGATGAAGATCGATGAAGAATTCTTCTGGACAGATTCACAAGTAGTTCTGGGCTACATCAATAATGAGGCAAGAAGGTTCCATGTGTTCGTCGCGAACAGAGTCCAACTGATAAGAGAAAACACTGACCCAAGTAAATGGCACTATATCGAAACAGCAGAGAACCCGGCAGATCATGCCTCCAGAGGCCTTCAGGCATCTCACATTCCTTCAACAAACTGGATGTCAGGTCCTACATTTCTCTGGGAGCAAGAAGTACATCCCAAACTGAAATCCCTTCGCAGACCTACTCGTAGGCGATCCTGAGGTTAAGGCTGTCCAAGCTTTCACAACCAAAGTTAACAGTTGTACAGACATTCTAATTCGCCTAAATCAGATCTCTTCGTGGTCAAAGATCCTGAAAGTAGTTGCAAGAATCAAGAGGCTGGGATCGGGAAAAGTACACAACATCGAACTGGTGACAGTCGAAGAACGAGAAAGAGCTGCCAAAATAGTGATCAAGCTTGTCCAGCAGCAAGCCTTCTCTCAGGAAATTAAGAGATGCCAGGAAGGAGATGCTCTTCCAAGTTCAAGTGCTCTTCATTCCCTTGATCCAATTCTGCATCGAGAACTTCTCTGTGTGGGTGGAAGATTGAGACGCTCATCCCTCAGTCAAGAAATGAAACATCCCATCATTTTGCCAAAGACATGTATGCAACCAAGAGATGGCGCAGAGTCCAGTACCTAATCGAACAATTCTGGAGCCGCTGGAAGAAGGAATACCTCCTGAACATTTCTACACGCCAGAAGTGGCACGTACCACGGCGTAACCTCAAGGTGAACGACATAGTCATCCTCAAGGACAGTAACCTGCCAAGAAGCCAGTGGCAACTATGTCGGGTCGTCGAAGCCACTCAAGAGAGCGACGGTCTAGTACGTTGAGTAAAAATACAGACTGGGGAGCGAAAAGATCACTCTACCAGACCTTCAGTCCTCGAGCGACCGATCCAGAAATTGGTACTCCTCCTCGAGAGTAATTAGTATAGAAACACTTGAATTGTATTATTTTGATGCTATGTGAAATCTAAAAGGAAATCCTGTATGACTAAATTAATTGTTTTGTGCTTATCCGTCATAGCAGGATTTGGTGGGAGTGTAACTGACCGCCAAGGGTAAAGATGCCTATCATCTTTACTGTCAGTAAGCTTTGATTTGCGTTGGTCTAGATCATCGGTGTCAAACTCACGGCCCGCGGGCCAAATCCGGCCCGCCATGTCATTTGATGTGGCCCCCCAAGAGCTCAGGTTAAAAAAAAAAAAAAAAAAAACGTTTTTTTTTTTTTTTTTTTTTTTTTTTAACATTAATATTGGGTTAAAAAATAGCAGTGTTAAAATAATTTTTTTTGATCCACTTTTTCTCCCATTTTTCTATATTTTCTCCCATCCCAATTTCGTATCATCCAATTCAACCCTCCCCTGTCACGAACGCTGTTTCTTGCCTCCCACAAGCCGGCTGCAATGTGGACTAAGTCATACATAGCACAAGTCCCCTCCGGTACTTGAGGTAACAGCAGTTGCATCTTTTCACCTGCGCAGCTCGATCTCTCAGTGGCGAGGAGTAACGCGTGGGAGGCTCACGCTGCCCCCGACACTTCCTGATTCTACTGCGCAGGCGCACCAACCGACCTGTAGGAGTCGCTTGTTCACAACGTTCGATCCCCACCCTTCAGTTTTCCCTCCCCGTAATACGGCCAATGTGTATTACTGCGGACGACCAGCTAAACTGAAAACAATGTGGAGAGCTGGATTCGAACACGCGAATCCTAGCGTCTCCACACTGGTGGCGAGTGCCTTGCCCACTACACCACCTAGCCGCCCAGCAGTGTTAAAATAATTGTGGGTTAATGCGTTAATAAAGCTTTAACTTTGACAGCCTTAGTTATTACACATTGTTGAACATCTGAGGTAACAAAGGAAAAAAGCCAAAAGCACTTACTCCTCAGACATTCTTTGACAATTTTACAGCCCAAAATACAAAAAAGATCCAGGCGGAATAGGTAACAAAGGGTTGAAGAAATATTGTCTGAACTGTCAGATACAAACTGGCTGTGTGACATAACCGAGCATCTCGCTCAATTGAATAAGAAGCTGTAGGGACGCAAACAAATCCCACCCAAAATTTTACCAATATAGTTGTGAACTGAGACAACCCTTATTTTGTTATTTTTGAGTACAGTTACAGTTGTGTGTTCATGCAGACACATAATAGCAATTTCATTACGAATTGAAAATGGGGGACCCTGATGTAAACAAGTCGAAAGTCTTTCTCTGGTCTGCATCCCCTTAACAATTGTGTGTATTGAGCTGTACTGTACTGTACCCATTCTGCAATCTGTTAATTAAAGTTAATTAAACTATCTTCCATTAGTTGGATGTATGGCCTCTGCAAGGTTGTGTGCAGCCATTTGTTTTTGTAACATCAGCTACATCTGTCCCACGTGTTCTTTGCAGCTCACAGTTGTTAGTTCTGCCCCTCTTGACTGTGACAAAAAGGTTTAGAACAAACTTAATGTCATAGCTTGTATTTGATGATATTCTTCTTTGTTATTTACTTGAATGGTTTGATCATTGATTGGTGGAGTAATATGGGGTTCTGATAAACTAAAATTATTTGTTAAAATAACATAAGCTAACATATATTTTTACATTTATGCAAATTAATATCCAATATGTATAACTTGAATAAGTAATAAATACAGAAACACCATGTTTAACAATATGTAAATGTGTAGCTACATTTATTTTACATTACATTAACATTTATACGGTCTTTGGCCCTTTGAGGGCAACCATAATGCTGATGTGGCCCTCTGTGAAAATGAGTTTGACACCCCTGGTCTAGATGATCAATTTCTCTGTATTGGCTCAGAATACTGAGCCCTCTATTTATCTATTTAAGAAAATAATATTTCGGAGCCACTTGTGCATTTTCATTTAGTGTCCACATGGGGGCAGAGCTCGTCTTCCTTTAGTATAAAGTCACAGCTTCCTGTGTGACCAAGGCGGAAGTAATTCAGAGATAACGACGGAGCAGGCAGCGAATATGTATGATAGAAGGACCTTACTCCAGTTAAATTAACTACCCTTGGTAAAGCGGAATAAGGTATGTCGAACACTCAAATGTATTATTATTATTACTGTTGTTGAAGATATGTTGTTGTATATTTATGTGTGTAACCGCCAAACATTTATAAACATATAAAGTGGTGCACTCACGAAGTAGATTCTAATCAAAGGCACCTGCTGCCGGACAAGTAACGTTATTATATATCATTGTTTTTCCCTGAGTGCCTTTGTTATGGAAGACGAGTTCACCTTTTAAATATCTTTGAATGCAATTGTTTGTTTGAACACTTTGGTATAATAATGAACAACATGTGAACAATATTGAAATGTGAAATATATAACTAATTGTATGTTTGTGTTTGACTGTCCTATGCAGTTTTCACGGTGCAAACGAGGTGCAAACAGGGTGCAAACGGAGCAAATGATGCAACCGTCACTACCTGTACAAACACGGTGCAACGACACAACTACCAAAGAAAAGCTACAGTACTGCTAAGCTGAAATGCAAGAGAAAAAAGAGAAAATAAATAAAAGCATCTGTACGAAACATAACCGCATCTTTATTTCAACACCAAGCCGGGGGGCAGTTACATATACAGTGTGTTCTGGGCGGGTTTCGGCAGGTTGTGAAACATGCTTAAACGTGGATGAATGCAAATTCAGTTAGATTGAAAACGTGAAAAGCAGTCACCAATATTGGGAGTTGCGATCGCTTCATGCAATGGAGCGGAGATAACACAGAGAGCTGCTAAAAAATGGATGAAGAACAAGTCTTTATTTGTCATGCAGCAACACACACATGTAAGATGGGCGACATACAGGAATACACACACACCCAAGGGCACCCGGAGCAGACATGGGCTGCGGCGTGGGCCGCACCCGGGGGACCAATCAAGCAGGAACCCAGGACCTTCTTGCTGTGAGGCGACAGTGTTAACCACTACACCACATAACCAATGAAACACTGTTGCTTTCAGGCCACTCGTGAAGGGACACATTTCTGATTAAAGCGGGACACATTCGATTCATTGAAAGACAGGATAGAACGGGACTGCGCTGTAAATAAAAAGCTTACAGTACTTTGTAATCCTTCTCGGTTCCACCAGCCATCTGTGGCGGGCTAGAGACACAGAGAGACTGTGGGTACGAACAACTGACCTACAGGATCTCAAGCTCCATTCCACCCTGCTTTCAGGATCTAGAAAAGAGGACAAGGTTTGAGATAATTTACAAATACATTTACATTTAGTTATTTAGCTGATGCTTTTATCCAAAGCGGCTTACAAGTTCTGTACGGCAAGTCAGCAGGAAGGGTAGGCCTACAACTCTTTCAGCTGAGTTCATCAAACAGTTTTGAAACTTGGGTGCTGCAGTGTTGAGTGCATAGTAGTAGAGACATATTTTATTGTAGTAGGAAGAGTGCATGATATATATATATTAAAAAAATATATTTTTTAGATATTTTAAATGTTACTTGTCCTTTCGGACAAGTTATGGTTTTGTAGGTTTATATTGATTTTTGCTACCGGGCAGTCCGGTAGAGAGAGAGAGAGGAGGAATGGGAGATAGACCGGGGAAGACATTCGGCAAAGATCACCAGGTCCGGGAGTCGAACCCAGGTCGGCCGTGTTGCACCGTAGTGCTGTATGCGGTGCGCCACTCGGGCACCACCTATTTCAGATATTTATTGAAGATGTGTGTTTTTAGTCTACGCGTCATGTTTCGGCTGTGGTGGGAAGTTTGTTCCACCATTGTGGAGCAAAGACCAAGAATAGGTCAGGTCAAACTCCCGGTGAAACAGTCAGGATACATAGCTTACCGGTACGTGCCTCAGAATATTCCAGGTTTCTTATTCGGGTTTCTCACAATCAGAATAAGAGCTTAACGCCGGGGGTTATTGTAAACCGGATATACTTACATCTTGCACTGACTCAAAAACAGAATACTTCAATATGTTATGGTTTGATATTGATGTGCATGTAAAACACAGTTGTTTTGAATATGTTTTGTGTAATATTAGAATATGTTAGACTTGTTGTAACCAAACTACTCTGGAGATAGATTACTGACTGAGAGGAAATTACATTATTTTACACATCTACCAGTTGTCTCCAGGTTTCTCTCTTTCCCTTTTCTCCCTCTACTATATTATATTAACACTTTGAATGCCACTCACGGCTTTTCTCTGGTTATTACCCCCCGGGTTGAGGGCCCATCACGAGAATATTCGTTTTATTCGTTTATTTTTTTTTATTAGCGATCTGAAATCATTGCATCAAGCGAGGCAGGCACCCCCGGCGCTCAGATGTGAAAAAAGCGCCCCCTATCGTCTCCCAGATGGTAAATCACCCTTTTGGATTGGACTCAATGAAAATGAATGGGAGAAAGGATTTCTGACTCCACATTTTACTTCTCACTCACGCAGCCGGCATCGACCGGCATCACTCTGGAGCCTGAAGAGCAGCAGGGATTATGTGTTCTACTGTATACACGGTTGATCAATACAATTATCGATTTTTTCGAATGGTGATCAGGAATTGGAATAATCCATTTGGATATCATCTGATCTCAGGTAAGGAATCTATGTTATCAGTCTTAGGATAATCAGACTCGTTTTCACGGATATATAAGCGTTTCCCCTATATGTGATATAGCTGTTTTGACTGTAAAAGCCATCAGGAAATAAGAGCAGCGATTATCAGCGCGCGGCACGAGCGTGCGTGCGCACACATATACTATCTATTATCTAGCGTTTATTTGAAAACGATTCATAAATAGGCCGACAAATGACAACGTTCTAGAATATTCCAGTAAAAGGCGATTATCATAGAATGGGTTGTTTTTTCCGCGAAAACAAGTGATTTTCAAAATGCTATCAAACGGAAATGAAGCGATAAAAAAACAATCTGCCATGACAATGTTGACTGGAAAATTAGTCTTTGATAAGCGACGGGCAGATTAGACACATAGCCATAATTTAAAACATAGATTAGGCGATATTAATGTTAACATTGGAGTGGATGGTGGCATTCAAGGGGGTAAAAAAGAAAACACGGACTGGCTCCCAAAGTGTTAAGATTTGGGACAAAATACAGAGTGCAGATTTTGGCAGAGATATCCAGCGATTCAGCTCTTCAGAATTACTCGTGTGGGTGTCCGAGCCGTTGTACTTGTCAATCTGTTTGGTCTCAGTGGCCCACAGTCAAGACGATCTATGATTTGTGGACGCTTCATCCAAGTCAACAACAACCCCCGCATATGGATCAGGGATCCATTGATTGTCTTGAGGGTGATTTCTTGAGGGGCGATGATGTCAATGTTCCATCTGTCATTTTGATCAGTAAGACCAACTGGAGCTGGAGTGATTAGTAGCCTGTAAAAAAAGATCTTGGCAGTTTGGCATGCTAAGGCCCCATGGGAGGTGTTAAGATGAGGGGAATAAAACAGACTGAGTCGTCAGTATAGAGTGCCATCAATAACTGCCTGGCATGCAAGTTCGAAGATGAGATTGCTCCAACGTAGTATTGTAAGAAGTTCTGAGAAGATGACTTAAGGAATTTAAAGTGAGAATGATGAAGGCTAATACTGGCATCGGCAGCAAGGTTCCTTTAACCTGGTCCACAATGTTGTCCCAGTCTAAAAGGACTGGCAATGGAAAGTTTAAACCCTCTTTTTGGTGGTTGTTTTTTTATTCCACCAGTATCACTTTTGGTATCAGTTGATCTCATGATCATGTTCCAACCTGAAAAGACATAACAGTAATTCGATTAGATTAGATTAGATTAAAAATGTATTGTCATTATACAGCACAAGTACAGTACAACGAAAATAAGTTTGGCATCCAACCAGAGTGCAAACGTAGCAGTAAAGTGCAACAGCAATATACAATGTACATGTGATTAAACTGGGTATAAAATATATAAATTAGTACTACTGGGTGTAGTGCTAATCAGATGTATGTACATAGTTGTAATACCAATATGTAAAATGATACAGGTATAAAGACAATATGGTAGTAGTAGTAGTAGTCATACTGGCCAGCAGTGTAACTAGTAAGAGTAGGTTATGTTAGGGATGTACAGATATAGATATAGTATCTACAGATGTATGTTTTCGTATTCAGATATGTGATTAATGTTCCTGAATAATATGTTTTCTTATTCAGATTATTCTTTAAAGGCAACAACAAATAATCAATATGATGGCATTTTAAGTGAATCCCTATTGTTACAATTGTATTCTCATCACATGCTGCCCCCCTGTGATTTGGTACAGTGTGGAATATATTGAGTATATTGAGTTATTGAGTGAATGATTTAATGAGCAGGAACCGTAGGACATAACTATCACCATGCCTCCACCATTCCGTTCACAATGACGACGGGTCACATTCATATAGGTGCCACTTTTCTCCTTGAAGCCAGTGAATAGCAAATCAGTAGCCTACTAATGAATGATTCAACATCAATGTGAACCATGATGGAAAGAGTGCTGCACTGGGTCAAAGGAAATATAATGATAGTAATGGTGAAGTAAAACCAGCAGGTGTTCTTCAAGGATAGAGCAATTAGGTATAGGATTAAATACACTGGCTGCCCTTTATGCAGCCATGGATCATGACCGACTGGTTTCGACTCACGGGAGTCTCCATCAACGGGTCGGTCATGGTCCATGGCTGAATAAAGGATTTTAAATTTCACTTACAATCAGAGTCCCTTGGATTTCATTTCGGACTGCCTCCTTCACTGTGAACTTCCACCTGTTACCTGTTAGAATCTTAAAATAGACACTTCAAGGATTAATAAAAAAAACAGGTGGTGAAAAAATATCCACCCTATGCAGGTGGACCTATGTTTCCAGTGGCTGTTCTGTATAGTTTAATAGGAGCCTAATACTGCTCTTCTAATTTAAGGCTCACAATGACCTGTAACAATGAAATAGTATAGGCATATTATACATTTCCTGAATCCTTATGGTCCTGAGAGTGTTGTAGATTTTGTATTTTGTCTCCCTGTTGCTCCTAGATGACACAAGGCTAAAAGATAGTTTATATAGTCATTTAGGCAGAAATCATGTAAAAATGTGTGTTGTTGACGGTTCAAAGAGCTCCAGTGACCTCTATATTGGTCAGAAAGATTCACATCTTAGCTTGAATGAAAGATGACATAGTCCCCTTTAGAATGATACCAAACACAATATTGTGAAACATTGACAGATGTCCTCTACGTGAGTCTAAACAGGATATACGCCAGCATCTGAAATGCAATTTCCTGAACGGGTGGGTATACTTCATGACTTGATAATTATGATAAAGCTACCTCTCTGGAACGGCTATCATACCAAAATATCATCTACAGACATAGATCTTTGAAAAAATTATATGTACGTTTATTCACCCTGAGTGGCACCGATATCTGGTCTGGCCCATGGACGATTAGGGTGAGCAGGACGGTCCGTGTATTTAATCCTATAGGTTATAATGAATTGAGCATTCACCGATGACTGAGTGAATACCACTCCCCTCGAGCCTGAGACCCTCTTCTGCTGGGTTTCCATGGTGGACCCACTGCACAGGCGCTCAACACTCCGCAGTAGATAACGGCAAACACGTCGGAGCAAATACCAGCGCCTGTTAAATATCTTGCTTATTCACTTTACTGTCTTCTGCTGGAAGAAAACCTGTGCTGCTATTTAAATAGGGAACATTAATCACGGTCACATTCTCCAAGAGAATCTGGGCAAACTGGCCCTGCTCTCCGGTGGCCTTATGCTGAGGACCTTCAGGGAACTCCGTTCTTTTTTCCAGATGCTTAGTCGCGGTCCATTTCACTTACCCTGACTTTCCCCCCATCAAGCTTCTACTTCATTAAACCTGTGTGGGTTTTTGAAGAACCATTAAAAGTACAGCTCCCGGGTGTTCAGTTATTGTGTTTAATCGAAATCTCTTTATCCATAAATCCTTATAGAAGATACTGTATACAATCATTTGTTTTTGATTGAAGCACTTAATACTATTAGCTATGCTTAATGTTTTGTGATGTTTGTAATCTTGTTTTTAGCGCCTTTGAGGTGCTTTGGTACCATGAGGTGCAAGCATAGTCGTAGTACCCTTGAATAAGTGCTCCTGCCAGAGTCTTCAGGGTATTCATCACTGAACTCTAGTAAGCAATGTGGTCTATACAAACACAAATCTGACACAAACAAAGATATTCTGTCCGAGTCCCGACGTAATAAGAAATGCGCCTTGCCTAATCAGACGGTTAGATTGTATCGCCGCTTAGGTTGAAGGAACAGCCTTGATGTCGGAGCATTTCATTATAACCGTCTTGCAATGTTGTTTAAAATATCAATCGTGCATTGCAACGTTAGAAACTTAGAATAGTTAGGATATCAATTGTGCATGAAAGGACTATATTGTATTGATGAGATTCCCTTGCAGATTCTTACAGTCAAAATCTGTTGATCAACTTGACAGTTTCCATTAATTTGCATTCACATCACTGAACTCACCAAAGTCTGCAGTGGTCGAGATGTAGTCCAGCCCCTCACATTTTTTTTTCTTCACTTTTTTTCCCCATTTTAAATTTTTCTCCCATCCCAATTTCGTATTTCCAATTCTTCCCTCCCCTGTCTTGAACGTTGCTAGACTATGCCTCCCACTGGTCAGCTGTAGTGAGGATAGAAGCCTTGCATCACGTGTCCCCTCCGGTACACGAGGAGGCAGCCTGTTGCATATTTTCACCGCAACAGCTCGAACTCTCAGTGGCGAGGAGTAACACGTGGGAGGCTCACGCTGCCCCCGATACTTCCTGTTTCCACCGCACCGGCGTCACCCAACCGACCTGTAGGAGTCGCTGTCCACAATGTCCAATCCCCACCCACCGGCTTTCCCACCCTATAACACTGCCAATTGTGTTAGTATGACGGCCGGCCAAGCCGGTAGCAACGGCGAGAGCTGGGCTCGATACCAGCATCTCCTGCGCTAGTGGCGAGCGCCTTGCCCACTGTGCCACTCAGCCGCCTTCCCCTCAACCATTTGCTTTAGCTCATTTCCATTTAGTATATTCTCTCTCCAAGTAGTTGGAAAAAGTGTTCCGTCCCATTTGCCGTGTGCTGCCTGGTATCATGCTAACTAGATCCCTGAAAGCGGGTGGCGAGTGGCTTCGGATGAGTCCTGTTAACATTAGACTCAGCTACTAGCTTCGTTGAAGCATGGGTAGTAGATAGGATCTTTGAGCCAAGACACAAATTACATTTATCTATAACGTTATTTTATTTGTGCTCGACAAAAGAGAAATAGTGAGAATATCCATATGTAAAAACGTGACTAGTGGGCGCCGCCATGACAGTCAAGACTATAGTAAACAAAACACGCCCACAGCGTGTCCCCGCAGGTGAGGTGACACAGACAGGACTGCACTGGATCGCTACCGCTCGCTACCAATCTACATAAAAATAACACAGTAACGAACCATTCAGTAACTGCGTTAGTGAATTTCAAAAGTAATGCGTTAGAGTACTAGTTACTGCCAAAAGTAACGTTGTTACTGTAACGAGGTTACTTTGTAACGTGTTAGTCCCAACACTGGAGATAGGTCACTGGGCTGATAATATGTTTGCAGGTATCCATGGTGGGGCCACAGCAGAGGTTCAACACTCTGCAGTAGCAAACACGTTGGAGCAAATACCCATAGATATATATATAACTAGATGGTGCAAGGCGGAGTCTCCAGTGTAGTTCGTTTTTTTTTGTTTTGTTTTTTGTGCATACAGTCAACGTATTCTTAAATAATAGCGCTGCCCGAGGCTGGGTATACAGTCAACGTATTCTTAAATAATAGTGCTGCCCGAGGCTATGAAAGGTCACTTTAAAAACAAGAACGGGAGTGGTTCTTGTATAGTAAACAGATGGATATAGCAAGCTAGCATAAAGACACATAGTATAACTGTAGATAGAGCCCATAGCCAACACAGATAGCTAGCCCACATCCAACACAGATAGCTAGCCCATAGCCAACACAGATATCTAGCCCATAGCCAACACAGATAGCTAGCCAACACAGATAGCTAGCCCACAGCCAACACAGATAGCTAGCCCATAGCCAACACAGATAGCTAGCCCACAGCCAACACAGATAGCTAGCCCATAGCCAACACAGATAGCTAGCCCACAGCCAACACAGATAGCTAGCCCACAGCCAACACAGATAGCTAGCCTCTATAGCTAACACAGAGAGCTAGCCCATAGCCAACACAGATAGCTAGCCTCTATAGCTAACACAGATAGCTAGCCGATAGCCAACACAGATAGCTAGCCCATAGCCAACACAGATAGCTAACCCATAGCCAACACAGATAGCTAGCCCACAGCCAACACAGATAGCTAGCCCACAGCCAACACAGATAGCTAGCACATAGCCAACACAGATAGCTAGCCCATAGCCAACACAGATAGCTAGCCCATAGCCAACACAGATAGCTAGCCCATAGCCAACACAGATAGCTAGCCCACAGCCAACACAGATAGCTAGCCCACAGCCAACACAGATAGCTAGCCCACAGCCAACACAGATAGCTAGCCCACAGCCAACACAGATAGCTAGCCCACAGCCAACACAGATAGCTAGCCCATAGCCAACACAGATAGCTAGCCCACAGCCAACACAGATAGCTAGCCTCTATAGCTAACACAGATAGCTAGCCCATAGCCAACACAGATAGCTAGCCTCTTTGGCTAACACAGATAGCTAGCCCATAGCCAACACAGATAGCTAGCCCATAGCCGACACAGATAGCTAGCCCATAGCCAACACAGATAGCTAGTCCACAGCCAACACAGATAGCTAGCCCACAGCCAACACAGATAGCTAGCCCACAGCCAACACAGATAGCTAGCCCACAGCCAACACAGATAGCTAGCCCACAGCCAACACAGATAGCTAGCCTGTAGCCTCTATAGCTAACACCATAGACAGTCCCTTTTTTTTAATAATAGCGCTGCCCGAGGCTGGGTAAACAGTCAACGTAATATAAAAAATTTGATTTGTTTTTCACTCACCATTGAAGATACTTATTTACGGGGGAGGAAAGTTGCAGCTGTGGAACACACTCAAGTCTGACAGAGAAAGTAACGTCAGCTAGCAGTAGCTGGCAGTCTCCATCCCCCCTGGCTGAGCTAAACACCGACTGGCAAAGTTGAGGTCCAAGAAAGAGGAAGGAGACGGCGTTGACGCATTTTCCTACCGTGGAGATGAAAAAGTTTCAATATCTCAAAAATATCTCATCATGATATTGTCCCCCCGTTGGGATGAACTTGGGAGTCTGTTCCTAGTTTATCTGCCACACGTTAGCACTCGATAACGTAGCTAACGCTAGCTAGCTAGGTTAGCTAATGCTAGTTAGCTGTCCCTGCCTTTAGCTAAGCTACTAGCCGACATGGCTAGCCTGACTGAACATCCTAACACGCAACACTTTAACATTCATCTTCAGTCCATCTGCCAAACGTCCTCTTCGTCTTGGCGTAACCTAATCACTATACTTGGTATTGATAAGCTTACGGCATGCAGCGTTATTTCTTCTACTCCGATGCATTTGGTATTTCACGTTTTCAAAAGTAGGATGCTTTGGCCAAGACGCTGCCGTGGAAGACACCCCGTACCTGTGGCTCCTCGTGGGTGGATACAGTTCCTCTTCTTCTACCGACTACCAGACCGACGCCAACCAGCTCCCCCTAGTATTAGTCCTCCCACGATGCGTTGCCGGGCACAAAAGTAAACGGGTCATTGAAACCATAGCATATCTGCAGAGCCGCAGAGCCCGAAACAAGTCAGACACATTCACATGTCTACACTATTCTACAAACGTGTCTAATGTGAAATATATAAGCATGTAAGCAAAACTAGATTTTAGGTCTGTGATGGAAAGTGATTGTTAACCCTTAGGAGTCACGCTGGAGCTTTGAACCCGTCGGCGGACAACAAAAGCCATCAGAGCCATCAGAGCCATGAACAATGTACATTGAGTGCTCAGAACATTGAACTGTCCACACACAAGCACACATGAACACACACACGACACGCACACTGTGCACGCTCACACACGAGCAGCCACTTAACACTTTAACATGAGCGGGCACACACTCATGTCGCACACACGCACACTTATGGCCAAAGGAAAGGACACTTTAAATTAGAATAACAGGAACAGTGTATTGCACTACCAAAGCTAACTAGCATGTCACACATGCGCTGTAAATAACTATGTACAGATACCGAGATGTCACTCCATGTTACCTGCTATCTGTTACTGCACAATGTTGTTTCTTCTTTTGATTCTATTATATGTACCACTGTATTGCACATCGTTGCGGGCAAGACCACCCGCATTTCATTGTATACCTGTATGCCGTGACAATTAAAACTCTTGACTTGACTTGACTTGAAAGAAATTCGAATCCCTCTTAAATACTCAAAAAGGACATCTTTTCAGAAATCGATAAAAATAGAAAAATTGCCATTTCTAGTGCTTTGACATGTAAGGTATAAGTCCCCCAACTTGCTAAACCTAATACGACTTGTAAATACGTTTAATTCTTGCTAGATGGTATGCTTGTAATAATCTCCATTTGCGGACATCCGGTTTTGAGGGGAGGGACATCCGGTTTCGGAAGGGGAGGGACATCTGGTTACGGAAGGGGAGGAGTTTTCAGAATGTTTTCAAAATAAAAGTTTAAATTTTTTTTCAAAAAAATAGTTCAAAATAAAAGATTCAAACGTTTTATTTTCAGATTGTGTGTATTCCAAGTTTTTCAAAATAAGTTTTTTTTATTGTCAGAAATAAAAGATTCAAGGTTCCAAGGTTTACAGATTAAACATTTAAACTGTGTTTAACAGAATTAAGTTACAGAATTAAGAATAAAATACATTTTGTTTATTCCAAATGCCAAATGTAAAATATATTTTGTGTATTCCAAATGCCAAATGTAAAATACAATGTATTATTCTTCTTCAGAAATGTTCAATATATCTGTGTTCAGAATAAGTGTATCTTAAGAATAAGCATTTCAAATTCTCCCCTGCTGTGTGTTCTCTCAAGTGTCTCTCAGCAGATTGAAATGAAACGATGCAGGTTCTCTGAAAATTCTGATAGTGACATCCCCCTTAGCTGTCATAGTAGTCGGGTGTTTAACGAGGGCTAATGGGATGGCTCGAAACTAGTGTATTCACCTTCTGTCAAAAGCAGATTTATGACCCTGCGACTTCCCCTTTCTGGCAGTTTGGTGTGTGTGGGTGTGTGTGTGGCTATGCGTGTATATGTGTGAGGTTGTCTGTTTTCATGGATAATCCCCCAATGCACAGTATCTGGAGCGTAACAGTAAGAAGCATTTTGTATAAAAGTATGCTGTACTTCTGTATGACAACTATTAAAGAAACTTGAAACTTGAAACCTAAACATAGAATGGTTATCTAATACCTGCTCTATGAGAAGAAAGCTTAATGACATAGCCACGGTATGCAACTTGTCCCAATTACTTCATTAATGACAACAAATCATAGATAAAAAATATAGATCATATTTTTACTAATTCAGCAATTAGTAAATTGCCAATTGGATTCAGTGATCATAACATGATTGCCAAGAAAACTCACAGTCCCCCAAGGTGTAACTGTAGGATTTCTTTATTTCAGATCCCCATTAGTCACTGCCTCAGCAGCGACTATTCTTCCTGGGGTCTGGATCCAAACATATAAAATTAAACAAGAATAATCAATAAACAACATAAAAACAAAACAAATATCAATAAAGCACCAATAAAATATACAAACAATTATAGAACATTAAACCAATCAAAATCAGACATACAACCAAATATGTATGCCAAATGTTCTAATATAGAACAATAACAAATATCAATAAAACAACAAAGACATCTCAGAAAAAACTAAAATGTGCTCAAAAACAGCACAACATTCCATACACTCATACTCTAATACTCCTCATAACCACTAGACAAACACATTCCAAAACAACACACAACCCAACACAAGAACCCATTCATTAGACACAGATTAGACCCACCCAAAATCAATCTCTTTCTGCATTACACCCACTCGTAGTCTCCTCTTGAATCCCACCTTACTGGTAATTGAAACCAAATATTGTAGAAGTATATTCCAGTAGGACAGTGCCCTGTACATTACAGTTTTCTTTAAGGCATCAGTTCGGGGTCTCGGCAGGGCGAACCGACCCCTCAAGCCTTGTCTAGTGCCATAGCCATGACCATCACTAATAAGCACCAGCTGAAAAAAGAGGCACACAGGTTTATGTAAAGTATAAATATTTCTCATAAACAAAATAAGACTACACACTAGTCTCTCATTGACTCTCATTCACCAACATTGTCTTAAGTTTTCTCAACACTGTTTCTAATTGAGCTATGCAATACAAGTCTTGCAGCTCTATTTTGAGTAAGCTGTATTTTTTTTAAAGTCTTGTTTGGATGCATTTGACCAGAATGATGGACAGTAGTCCAGATGTGACAAAACTAGTGATTGTAAGACTTGCTTGGTAGATGTGTCTGTTAAAAAATAGGCATTCCGTCTAATAATTGAAATACTTCTGCTCATTTTTGTTACAATATTGTTAATGTGAGTTGACCAAGAGAGTGGTTCATCTATTATAACTCCAAGCAATATGGCCTCCTTAACTTACTCAATATCTGCACCCTGCAAAGAAATATTTAATCTGTGATTCTCTGTCTGAGCATGCTTTGAACAAATAATTAGACATTTTGTTTTGGATGCATTTAGTTTCAGCATATTTACCGTGACCCATTCAGAAATCTGCATTAACTCACTTTGCTTGCCTAAGCATAATATTGTAGTGTCATCTGCATAAATGGAACTGCTTGCATTTCTTAAATTTTGTGGCATATCATTTACAAATATTGAATATAATAATGGTCCAAGGCACCTTCCTTGAAGAATGCCACATTGTAGCGTTTTAAAGCTTGATAAAGTTCCATTAAACAGGACACATTGTTGTCTCATGAATAAATAACTTTTCATCCAGTTAGTAGCTGAGTGTTCGAAACCGTAATCAGCTAGTTTTGTAAGCAGCAGTTCATGATCAATGAGATCAAAAGCTGCGCTAAAATCTAACAGTACTGTACCAACTAATAATTTACAGTCAATATTTCTTAGCCAATCATCAGCCAATTGTGTAAGTGCGGTGCATGTTGAATAGCCTGGTTTGTAAGCATGTTGAAAGTCAGAATTTATGTTATTAAGGGAGAAGTCATTTTGAATTTGTATGAATGCAATTCTGTCCATAAGTATACCTAAAACAGGTAAAATACTGTTTGGCCTACTATTTGGTCCAGTGAATGATTCTTTTCTATTTTTTTTTGGTAGAGGAGTGACCTTATTTACCATATTTGCAGATAAATTCCTTCCTTAAGACTCAAATTGAATATATGACATATCGGACCAGCAATACTTACAGCTGATAGCTTCACAAGTCTACTGTCCAGATTGTAGTGACCAGAGGGTTTGTCACCTTTCAATTCAGACAATAGCTTTTCAATTTCTGAAAGATTTGTGAGCAAAAATTCAAATTCACATTCTTTGTCCTTCATGATCTGACTTTTTATAATTTAATCTGATAAGTTACCCTTTAAAGGTGGCATGTTTTCTCTTATAGTATTTACTTTATTTGTGAAATAGTTATTGAAATAATTTGCAATATCCAAGGGTTTAGTGATGAAACCATCCCCCGATTCAATAAATGATGGTATTTTACCCATTTTGTCTCTACCCTTGATTTGATTCAGAGTACTCCATAGTTTTTTTACCATCATATTTTGTTTCTTCAATTCTGGATTGGTAGTATAGCCTTTTTTTTCAGTTTATTTAATTTGGTCACTTTATTTCTTAAAGAGCGATATGCTAACCAAACTTCTGAATTCCGTGAATTTAGAGCGATTATTTTCAGTTTATCTCTTTCTTTCATGTTGCTCCTTAGGCCAGTGTTTAGTTTTTATAAAAAGTTTTTTTATGGGCACATGCTTGTCACAGACCGAGGAAAATAACTTCATATGTCTTATTTCTACACTCAAATACACTGTCCCATTTTATCTTGTGCACGTCTTGAATAAATAAATTCTCACAGAAATGTTTATAGATTCTTTTATGTATGATTTTAGGACCTGCTTTGGGGACTTTGACTTTTCTTGCCATAGCAAGCATGTTATGATCACTGAATCCAATTGTGTGTTGTGAGTGCATTTGATGTTTGTTGTATAGTGTTATTGCTTGTTACGTGATAACACATAATCCTATTGAATTCTGAATTCTTTGTTTATAGGCTGAGGGTCAATGATACACTTGAAATCGACATCTAAAACCATGAAACTGACACTTAAAACAGACGTTTACACACTGATGAGGTAAAAACAATACAAATTTATTTTTTTAGTACGCTCAAGCCCCAAATGTATTTTCTTTAACCTGTTCTAAGGTAAACAAATAGCACATTTCTGAATTACTTTGCAGTGTCTAGTTTTTTAGCCACACTAAATATTTGTGCAATAAGAAAGCCCCCTGAGTTTTATGCTCTCAATATCTCAATATGCATTAAATCCTACACACGATAGGAAATATTCAAACAGCTCAAAGATGATAATTCTAAGGCAAATACATTTTAACTCACTCACCATAGTTAGTGTATAGTATGGCTAACATGTATGAAAGTAACATAAAGCCGTTATTAGAGTTGTTGATACAATATTATAATTCATAATAATTTTGCGAAAAAAAAGCTAAATGCACTGTATTACCGGCGAGGTTGTTTGATTTTTGTCCCGATGATTGAAGGAAATTCATTTTAAGAACTATTTAGCATGAAACATCTTAATACAAAGATGTATTTTATACATTATAACCATGAAAACAATGCAATGTTAGGTTTTACCGTGATTATAGTGTTCACAGATAGGAATGTATCCAGGATACATTCAGTAACATCATTAACCCTGGACAGACTTGTGAAGTCAGAGATAGGAATGTATTATTCACATTCAATTATCCAAATGTACTCTGTTTGAGTCAAATTTACTCTGTGAAATGTACTCTGCGAAAGTTCCCTGCACTATGCAGGGTTTTACATAGGCTACTAGCAAAAACAATTCATATTGTTTCAGTGATGGTCTTGTTGATTGTTACATGGTCGACATGTCTTATTTGTACATGAAAGATTTACTTCATTCACACAATAAATATGCTGTTTGTGTAAAAATTATGTATAATATCCGGACTGATTCACTGTATAGTGAATCCAGGGGTATAGTGGAGCGATTATATTTTGTTTTTATAATATTTTATAATATCAAAACATGTCTTATGTTCTATAAGATATTCTTATATATCTACAAGTCTTATATAGAATGATGTAAAAAGAGTCCTACTAATATATTTCACTTAAAAAACTTGTACAGAAAGATAAATATCCGCCCCCCGGAGCCCTGTCGGAGTGTATACAGGTTCTGTACAGTATACCATATGCAAATCCCATATGGTCTAGCGGTAAGGATGCCCTGGTTTCAACAGGGAGGCGCGGGTTCGACTCCTGCTATGGGAATAACACCTTTTTCTATACATAGCAAATGTGTTGGTATGCTTTATTGTAACTGTTTGACTGTTTTTAGTGCAACACTACTGTCACCGGCATTTAAGAAGGATCTGAGGTGCATTTAAGTCCTATTGATAGGTTTTTCCATACCTTTGCAAGGATATGTATGACTGTGTTGCATTCATTTATTTTAAATTTGGCGGACTTTATGGTATAGCTTATTCATGATTTAATGTGATACTTCTTATTGAATTGTTTAAAGAATATGTGTTTAACCAGAGGGGTGATTAACGTATAGTAGGACCTTACAAGTAGGACCTGTACGTGCGTATAGTAGATGTAGCTAGACTGCTCGCCATTTATTTTCTCCCAAGGACCCGTGTACCAGGGGCTATTACGAGGAGGGGAATCCATACACCTGACGGGGTTTGACGGTGGTGAATCCGGCGATGAAGTCTCCCAAATCGTTGTAAGAGGCCTAGCTCTAGTAACTAGTCCTAGGGGTGTCTAGGAGGCTTTGCAATGAAAAAGTTTTAGGTGAACCATACAGGGGTACGGGTAATGTCTCAACTTCCTCGTCTGGAGCGTATAGTGGAAACAGGCTATCTAGTGTATCCGAGGCATGCTTAGAAGGATCTTCCCCGTGTCTCACATAGTAAGCAAAGTTTGATCGCGTTGAAGTAGGGTCACCGAATCTATAACCGCCAGCGGGTAATGTCTCAACTTCCTCGTCTGGAGCGTATAGTGGAGACAGGCTATCTAGTGTATCCAATGCAGAGTTAGCAGGATCAGCCTCATGTGTCACATACAAAGCCATGATTGCTATCTAAAAGTACAAAATGCACTGTAAGTCTTTTTAAAGGAGGATTTAGGGTTGACACGCCCCATCCTCCGCCCCCTCGCGGGGTCACTCCTAATCCATCTCCTCTGATTCTGTGTAGGGGAATAGACGTCTTTTTAAATGAACCAGGTCTGTCCTCACCTTAACCCCTTCTTTAGTAACCATTCCGCAAGTCCGAAGACATTCTAACCAGGCCGGTACCGGTACTGATAAGAGGATATACTCATGACTTGTATTAAGGAACCTTGAGAAGATGGTTAGATTAGTCTCTACACCAAAAGCCAGAGTACTTTTTATAGATATCCGCCCGTAATACACATACCCGTAGTCTATTGAGCTTATTAGCAGGGTGAATATATGCCCGTCCTTAAGCGTTCTACCCACTAATCCATCCATAGCCTCATACGAAGCTTTATTTAGTTGCCAAAATTCCGTCTCCGATAGGTCTATCTCAGATCTTCTTCCAACACCCTGGAAATTCTCCAAGGAGGTCTTGTAGAAGACAACTCTCAAATTTAACATTATAACAGAATCCTAGCACACCATCCCTGAGGGGCCATATCTCGGTGTAAAACACGCTACCAAATTTGGATGGTGCAAGTAACTCGGCCTTAAAATGTGCTACTCGGGCTGACGTGCGTATAGTAGATGTAGCTAGACTGCTCGCCATTTTTTTTCTAGGGTCTCTCTAAGAGGGAACTCTCTAAATATATAGGTTTTTATCCTACACATCTATAGCGTCATACAGACCCGTCCGCAGCTTAGCCCCCACCCCCATACAGAAATACACACCCACACAATCTTTTTTGATAGTCACAGTCTTTGACAGAAACTTTGAAGTATCAGCTGTTGTTTAAAGTACCAGGATCGTAGCATAGGAAATGGGTAATTTCTTCAGCAGGACTACCAGCTGTATTATGAGCTCTATAAACTATGATCTTGCATTGCTTTTAAAACATGCTATAGCTAATAAAGTCAACGATGCCCACTTGTACACTGTAAACGGGAATGTCAATAGCCTGCGCTTAAGGCTTTTTGAAAATATGTTGAAGCTGGTGAGAGAGAAAGGCTTGCTAAATAATTGGCAATATATGATAGAGACACTCTCAGAGGATAAAAGTCTTCTATCTGAAAACGGCTTAGTTACTATTTTAGATCATATGATTGGTCATTTTAACAGAGCACACCTGTTATGTGTATACACTGTAATAGTGGATGTTACAGCTTTTAAGCTGAAAAATCATAAGTGTTTAGAAACTTTAGATATTAACTCTTTCAGTGCCACTCACGAGATTTCTTGTGTTTTTTTATAGGTGGTTGCTAGCCACTCACGAGATTTCTCTGATTTTAATTTTTATTTAATTTTTTTTGCGATCTGAAAAATTATTGCATCACCCGAGCCTACCCGAGTATAGCCGAGGGGCGCCGACGATCACTGTGGAAAAAAGCGCCCCCTGTCGTCTCCCAGATGACATAAGTGATTTTGGAATGGACTCAATGAAAATGAATGGGGAAAAAAATCCGGTACTCCACATTTTCCAGTTCACTGATCCAGCCGGGGTTACTAGAGTTCATTCTGGAGCCTCAGATCCCCGCGGATCATGGAGTTCTACTGTATCGCGTTGGATCCATACACGTATCGATCAGGAATTGGAATATACCAGTTGGATACCATCTGATGTCAGGTAAGGACTCTATGTTATCAGTGGTAGGATAATCAGAGTAAGTTTGATGAAGTTATAAGCTGTTTTGTGAAATGTCTTCTTTCGGTTTCACTGTAAAAGTCTGTGAGCAAATCAACGGAGTGATTATCAGTGCGCGGCCGTAATGTGCGTGCGTGCACGTATAATATTGATCATCTAGCGTTTATTTGAAAACGATTCATAAAAAGGCCGACGAATATCAACGTTGTGGAATATTCCACTAAAAGACGATTTTCATAGAATGCTCCAGAATGAGCTGTTTTTTATATCAAAACGGGGGCTTTTCTAACTGCTCTGAAACGGCAACGACGCGATAAAAAAACAATCTGTCTTCACAGCACTAACTGGAAAATAGTCTTTGATAATGCGATGGGCAGATTAGACACATAGCCATAATTTAAAACATAGATTAGGCGATATTAACGTTAACATTGGCGCCGTTGGTGGCATTCAAGCGGTAAAACGGATTACAGCATGATCTGCAATATTCTTTAATAAATATTTTATAATAATATACCCATCTGCGTTTCTTTCTACCTCTAGATGTAATAATTGTTTTGAATGATTTTAAGTTCATCCTAGTAATAATACAAATAGTATCCAGTTGTGCAACTATATTCAGCTATTTGAATGTGATCCCTTTAAAATGTAATGCTTGAAAACATTTGACCACTTGTTGGGATCATGATCAAATCATATTTGTAAGGTCCTACTATACGTTAATCACCCCTCTGGTTAAACACATATTCTTTAAACAATTCAATAAGAAGTATCACATTAAATCATGAATAAGCTATACCATAAAGTCCGCCAAATTTAAAATAAATGAATGCAACACAGTCATACATATCCTTGCAAAGGTATGGAAAAACCTATCAATAGGACTTAAATGCACCTCAGATCCTTCTTAAATGCCGGTGACAGTAGTGTTGCACTAAAAACAGTCAAACAGTTACAATAAAGCATACCAACACATTTGCTATGTATAGAAAAAGGTGTTATTCCCATAGCAGGAGTCTAACCCGCGCCTCCCTGTTGAAACCAGGGCATCCTTACCACTAGACCATATGGGATTTGCATATGGTATACTGTACAGAACCTGTATACACTCCGACAGGGCTCCGGGGGGCGGATATTTATCTTTCTGTACAAGTTTTTTAAGTGAAATATATTAGTAGGACTCTTTTTACATCATTCTATATAAGACTTGTAGATATATAAGAATATCTTAAGACATGTTTTGATATTATAATATATTATAAAAACAAAATATAATCGCTCCACTATACCCCTGGATTCACTATACAGTGAATCAGTCCGGATATTATACATTATTTTTACACAAACAGCATATTTATTGTGTGAATAAAGTAAATCTTTCATGTACAAATAAGACATGTCGACCATGTAACAATCAACAAGACCATCACTGAAACAATATGAATTGTTTTTGCTAGTAGCCTATGTAAAACCCTGCATAGTGCAGGGAACTTTCGCAGAGTACATTTCACAGAGTAAATTTGACTCAAACAGAGTACATTTGGATAATTGAATGTGAATAATACATTCCTATCTCTGACTTCACAAGTCTGTCCAGGGTTAATGATGTTACTGAATGTATCCTGGATACATTCCTATCTGTGAACACTATAATCACGGTAAAACCTAACATTGCATTATTTTCATGGTTATAATGTATAAAATACTATCATGCTAAATAGTTCTTAAAATGAATTTCCTTCAATCATCGGGACAAAAATCAAACAACCTCGCCGGTAATACAGTGCATTTAGCTTTTTTTTCTGCAAAATTATTATGAATTATAATATTGTATCAACAACTCTAATAACGGCTTTATGTTACTTTCATACATGTTAGCCATACTATGGTGAGTGAGTTAAAATGTATTTGCCTTAGAATTATCATCTTTGAGCTGTTTGAATATTTCCTATCGTGTGTAGGATTTAATGCATTATCGAGATATTGAGAGCATAAAACTCAGGGGGCTTTCTTATTGCACAAATATTTAGTGTGGCTAAAAAACTAGACACTGCAAAGTAATTCAGAAATGTGCTATTTGTTTACCTTAGAACAGGTTAAAGAAAATACATTTGGGGCTTGAGCGTACTAAAAAAATAAATTGTATTGTTTTTACCTCATCAGTGTGTAAACATCTGTTTTAAGTGTATCGGTCAGTTTCATGGTTTTAGATGTCGATTTCAAGTGTATCATTGACCCTCAGCCTATAAACAAAGAATTCAGAATTCAATAGGATTATGTGTTATCACGTAACGAGCAATAACACTATACAACAAACATCAAATGCACTCACAACACACAATTGGATTCAATGATCATAACATGCTTGCTATGGCAAGAAAAGTCAAAGTCCCCAAAGCAGGTCCTAAAATCATACATAAAAGAATCTATAAACATTTCTGTGAGAATTTATTTATTCAAGACGTGCACAAGATAAAATGGGACAGTGTATTTGAGTGTAGAAATAAGACATATGAAGTTATTTTCCTCGGTCTGTGACAAGCATCTGCCCATAAAAATACTTTTTATAAAAACTAAACACTGACTTAAGGAGCAACATGAAAGAAAGATATAAACTGAAAATAATCGCTCTAAATTCACGGAATTCAGAAGATTGGTTAGCATATCGCTCTTTAAGAAATAAAGTGACCAAATTAAATAAACTGAAAAAAAGGCTATACTACCAATCCAGAATTGAAGAAACAAAATATGATGGTAAAAAAACTATGGAGTACTCTGAATCAAATCAAGGGTAGAGACAAAATGGGTAAATACCATCATTTATTGAATCAGGGGATGGTTTCATCACTAAACCCTTGGATATTGCAAATTATTTCAATAACTATTTCACAAATAAAGTAAATACTATAAGAGACAACATGCCACCTGTAAAGGGTAATTTATCAGATTAAATTATAAAAAGTCAGATCATGAAGGACAAAGAATGTGAATTTGAATTTTTGCTCACAAATCTTTCAGAAATTGAAAAGCTATTGTCTGAATTGAAATGTGACAAACCCTCTGGTCACTACAATCTGGACAGTAGACTTGTGAAGCTATCAGCTGTAAGTATTGCTGGTCCGATATGTCATATATTCAATTTGAGTCTTAAGGAAGGAATTTATCCGCAAATATGGTAAATAAGGTCACTCCTCTACCAAAAAAATAGAAAAGAATCATTCACTGGACCAAATAGTAGGCCAATCAGTATTTTACCTGTTTTAGGTATACTTATGGACAGAATTGCATTCATACAAATTCAAAATTACTTCTCCCTTAATAACATAAATTCTGACTTTCAACATGCTTACAAACCAGGCTATTCAACATGCACCGCACTTACACAATTGGCTGATGATTGGCTAAGAAATATTGACTGTAAATTATTAGTTGGTACAGTACTGTTAGATTTTAGCGCAGCTTTTGATCTCATTGATCATGAACTGCTGCTTACAAAACTAGCTGATTACGGTTTCGAACACTCAGCTACTAACTGGATGAAAAGTTATTTATTCATGAGACAACAATGTGTCCTGTTTAATGGAACTTTATCAAGCTTTAAAACGCTACAATGTGGCATTCTTCAAGGAAAGTGCCTTGGACCATTATTATATTTGTAAATGATATGCCACAAAATTTAAGAAATGCAAGCAGTTCCATTTATGCAGATGACACTACAATATATGCTTAGGCAAGCAAAGTGAGTTAATGCAGATTTCTGAATGGGTCACGGTAAATAAGCTGAAACTAAATGCATCCAAAACAAAATGTCTAATTATTTGTTCAAAGCATGCTCAGAGAGAGAATCACAGATTAAATATTTCTTTGCAGGGTGCAGATATTGAGTAAGTTAAGGAGGCCATATTGCTTGGAGTTATAATAGATGAAACACTCTCTTGGTCAACTCACATTAACAATATTGTAACAAAAATGAGCAGAAGTATTTCAATTATTAGACGGAATGCCTATTTTTTAACAGACACATCTACCAAGCAAGTCTTACAATCACTAGTTTTGTCACATCTGGACTACTGTCCATCATTCTGGTCAAATGCATCCAAACAAGACTTAAAAAAAAATACAGCTTACTCAAAATAGAGCTGCAAGACTTGTATTGCATAGCTCAATTAGAAACAGTGTTGAGAAAAAATAAGACAATGTTGGTGAATGAGAGTCAATGAGAGACTAGTGTGTAGTCTTATTTTGTTTATGAGAAATATTTATACTTTACATAAACCTGTGTGCCTCTTTTTTCAGCTGGTGCTTATTAGTGATGGTCATGGCTATGGCACTAGACAAGGCTTGAGGGGTCGGTTCGCCCTGCCAAGACCCAGAACTGATGCCTTAAAGAAAACTGTAATGTACAGGGCACTGTCCTACTGGAATAGACTTCCACAATATTTGGTTTCAATTACCAGTAAGGTGGGATTCAAGAGGAGACTACGAGTGGGTGTAATGCAGAAAGAGATTGATTTTGGGTGGGTCTAATCTGTGTCTAATGAATGGGTTCTTGTGTTGGGTTGTGTGTTGTTTTGGAATGTGTTTGTCTAGTGGTTATGAGGAGTATTAGAGTATGAGTGTATGGAATGTTGTGCTGTCTTTGAGCACGTTTTAGTTTTCTCTGAGATGTCTTTGTTGTTTTATTGATATTTGTTGTTTTATTGATATTTGTTATTGTTCTATATTAGAAAATCTGGCATACATATTTGGTTGTATGTCTGATTTTGATTGGTTTAATGTTCTATAATTGTTTGTATATTTTATTGGTGTTTTATTGATATTTGTTTTGTTTTTATGTTGTTTATTGATTATTCTTGTTTAATTTTATATGTTTGGATCCAGACCCCAGGAAGAATAGTCGCTGCTGAGGCAGTGACTAATGGGGATCTGAAATAAAGAAATAAAGAATTCCTACAGTTACACCTTGGGGGACTGTGAGTTTTCTTGGCAATCATGTTATGATCACTGAATCCAATTGGCAATTTACTAATTGCTGAATTAGTAAAAATATGATCTATATTTTTTATCTATGATTTGTTGTCATTAATGAAGTAATTGGGACACGTTGCATACCGTGGCTATGTCATTAAGCTTTCTTCTCATAGAGCAGGTATTAGATAACCATTCTATGTTTAGGTGTCAAGTTTCAAGTTTCTTTAATAGTTGTCATACAGAAGTACAGAATACTTTTATACAAAATGCTTCTTACTGTTACGCTCCAGATACTGTGCATTGGGGGATTATCCATGAAAACAGACACCCTCACACATATACACGCTGAAACGGAGGGCTAGGGCCTCCACGGGTTGCGTTTAATAGAGCTGGCGGACACTATGGCGTTGTAACTCCTATTAGAGAGTCACACAGAGGCGTGCTGCAGGTATTGTCTTTTATTTGGGAACAAAGGTGTGTGTGGTGTTTGGGATATTTCCATGTGTGGTTGTCTACAGAGGAATACAGTACAGTATACATTAATAACACAGTAGTGATACAATACAGTATACATTAGTAAACACAGTAGTGGCGTACATAAACATAATGTCCATTAGTAGTATAGTGCAACTAGTAACTAGGGCATTCACTTAACCAGAGTTAGTATATATAACCTACATAACCTATGCAGGAATTACTCCTTCAGTGCATGTAAACAGTATAGGTAGGTGGACTGTAAACCAGGTGTAAAGATACATTCTATTCACTAGAAGTAGTGAGTGAGTTATATAGCCTAAGCTAGCTCACGTGCGGCTAAGCTAACCGCGCAGCATCACTTGCAGGCAACGTAGGTTGGCTAACGTGTAGCTAAGCTAACGGCGCGGTGTTTCAATAACAGAGGGAACAACGTCGACAGGAAAAGAACAGCGGAGACACACTATAAAGGTAGAGTAAGCTGAAGGGATGAATTAGACGGAACTAAGCACAGGTACTGTACTCACGTTCATTGACGCACACGTTATCCCAAGGGGACAGGAGTAAACTACTACAGCACGTCGTCGGACAGTAGCACGGAGACCAGCTTGCTCACGTTAAAGGGGAGGAACCCTTAAAGGGTAGGTACAGAACGAAGTAGTCGTCAGACAGTAACACGGAGACCGGCTTGCTCGCGTTAAAGGGAGAGAACTCTTAAGGGGCAGTAACGTTATCAGAAGACTAGAGTGCAACACTTGGTCGGGGCACATCACGCTGAACGATTACACTGGCATAAATCAATTACAACAACAAATTGTCAACAACAACATATTAAAGGGCTATTACAGAACAAAGTAGTCTTATTAGCAGGGCTTTCCTACACAGCCGCACCCAAAAGTCTACTTAGACCTTTTGAACTAAACAGGAAAGTCTCAGTGGTCCTCTGTATCCGGGAGACTCGGGAGCTGCACCGGCCGGGACACAGGGCGCAGGTATATTCTGTCCTTCACCTGGACAGTGCCCGAGGAAGCCGCGGGTCAACGATGAGGGCCACCTGGCCGAGCGACTTTCTTGCCGTCCTTCCTCCACTTCTGCCTCTCCGGAGCCCTATCTTGGTGTGAAATGGCCCAAAACAGTCTACTCTGGTGGAATAGAATGGGGGCTTGTAGAGACGCGGGCGACAGGGCGGAAGGGCGGCCATTTTAGGCATGTCAGGCTTTGCTCGCCTGGCGTGACGTTCTCGGCAGGTGTGCTGATGCTTGCTGATTGCTCCTCTTCCACGTAGGATCCAGAGTCGGGATCGAAGATCAGCGAATACCCTCTCAGGCCCGGGGTGGAGAAGAGTTTGATCGTAATCTTGGACGATTGGGTGAATGTCATCCATCTCCAAGTTCTCGGCCCTGTGCAGCCTACCGCCTACTCTGAGGAGACATGTAGCCTTGTCGTACTCCGGAGATAGGGAGCCCAAACGACTGTCTGGGGGAAGAGGTCGGTCAGACTTGAGGGCCTTGATCTCCTCTGGGAAGAAGTCCAGCTGGGTTCGTTTAAGGAGGACCTTCTCGCAGTAACGTTATCAGAAGACTAGAGTGCAACACTTGGTCGGGGCACATCACGCTGAATGATTACACTGGCATAAATCAATTACCCTTTCCTGTCAACAACAACATATTAAAGGGCTATTACAGAACAAAGTAGTCTTATTAGCAGGGCTTTCCTACACACGCATAGCCACACACACACCCACACACACCAAACTGCCAGAAAGGGGAAGTCGCAGGGTCATAAATCTGCTTTTGACAGAAGGTGAATACACTAGTTTCGAGCCATCCCATTAGCCCTCGTTAAACACCCGACTAATATGACAGCTAAGGGGGATGTCACTATCAGAATTTTCAGAGAACCTGCATCGTTTCATTTCAATCTGCTGAGAGACACTTGAGAGAACACACAGCAGGGGAGAATTTGAAATGCTTATTCTTAAGATACACTTATTCTGAACACAGATATATTGAACATTTCTGAAGAAGAATAATACATTGTATTTTACATTTGGCATTTGGAATACACAAAATGTATTTTACATTTGGCATTTGGAATACACAAAATGTATTTTATTCTTAATTCTGTAACTTAATTCTCACACACAGTTTAAATGTTTAATCTGTAAACCTTGGAATACACACATTTATTGTGAAGATACACAAATACATATTGTGAAGATATTGTATTTTTCTTAAGACTTTTGGAATACAGAAATACATATTGTGAAAACCTTGGAATACACACAATCTGAAAATAAAAAAACGTTTTAATCTAAAAAAAACACGTTTGAATCTTTTATTTCTGACAATAAAAAAAAAGTATTTTGAAAAACTTGGAATACACACAATCTGAAAATAAAACTTTTGAATCTTTTATTTTGAACTTTTTTTTTGGAAAAAATTCTGAAAACTCCTCCCCTTCCGTAACCAGATGTCCCTCCCCTTCCGAAACCGGATGTCCCTCCCCTCAAAACCGGATGTCCCGCCTCCTTGAACCATCGACCAATCAGAGAAGGGGGCGGGACGTATGGGTCATAAATCATCTCAAAAGGGGGCGTGGCTACAATCAATCAAACTTTCCTTATAAGGAGTGACAGAGGGTCAATCTGTATTCTCTCTCTAACACAATTTGCCACATAGCGGAGAGTTTAGTCTCACAAAAAGATCGCTGATTAGTTAAACTTGTTGTTAGGGTTAGGGACGTGAGTGGTAACGTTAAAGCTTGTTGTTAGCCTAATGCTAATGCTAACGTTAACGTTAGCAGATAGACACGAGAGCCTAGGTAACGTTAAAGCTTGTAGAATAGACACAATGAGAGGTAATGTTAGCGTTAGCAGAATAGACACAACGAGAGTCTGGTTAATGTGGTTAATGTTGTTATTGATTGATTGATTGAAAACTGTGTTTTACTCTGGCTTGCCTAGCCCTCATGGACATAGCTATGCTGGAGCTCTCATGCTGTACACCAGCGGCCCCGCCTCCCCACACGGAGACAAACTAGTACCTGCAGTGGAAAAGGAACGAAGTACCAGGTACTGTGGCAACCCCAAGCCACCCCTGGGCTTGGTGATTGATGGGCGCTACGTGGCGACCCAATGGCTGGGCGCTGCCCATGTTTGGTCGTCCGCTTCCGGACGCACCTGTCACTAGAGACCCATCAGGAGTGATTATGTGATTATCGAATCACGGCGCGGTGCGCCTGTTGGGGAGGGGGGACTTAATGGAGCCGAGGAGCCTCCTCTCAGTCCCCCGTAGCAGCGCAAGGCGAGAGGCCACAGAGCGGAGACGCCGCCCGGCCGACAGATTACCGCCAGCAAGCGATCATTATTTAAATAGAAAATAAAGAGTATGATTTTGGGAACTGCAACCTGTCTGTGTGTTGTTTATTCTGCCACCCCTACACCTGGAATTGCCACAGTGGTGGAGAATGCGGGCATAGTCTACTGGCAATAAGGGGTGCAGAATAAACAACAATAGACTTTATCGAAGTAGAATAAAAGAAAGAAAAAAAAGAAATATATATATATATATATATATATATATATATATATATATATATATATATATATATATATAAATAACGGAAAGAAGCATGGATGCGCTGGTGCAGCAGCTCGTACAGGCGAACCTGGAACAACAAGCCCGGCACGAAGAGGCCCTGCAGGAACAGAGGAAACAGATGGGGATGATCCACGCGGAGCTCCAGCGGATGGCCTCTCACCGGCGGGACGAAGGGCCCGCAGGGACGCGGCCTAACCCCGGGCGCTTCATCCCCAAGCTGACGGAGCAGGAGGATGTAGAAGCCTATCTCCTAGCGTTTGAGCGCACCGCCGGCCGGGAGGGCTGGCCAGAGGACGACTGGGGGGGACTGCTGGCCCCCTTCCTGTCGGGTAATGCGCAAAAGGCCTACCAGGACCTGCCACTGGAGCAAGCCGAGAACTACACTCGGCTAAAGCAGGAGATTTTGTCCCGTTACGGCCATAGTCTGCAGTCCCGTGCGCAGCGGTTCCATGACTGGGTGTATGACGCTGTTCGACCAGGACCAAAGACGCTGCTATGACTGCGGCGAGCCAGGGCATCTCTCGTGGAACTGCCCAGGCCGGGATGTGTCCATGCCATCGGCGGCAGCTTCAGACCCCCGCGGAAAGACGTGCAATTATGGCGCAGCCTGTTGGGCCCATAAGGAAACATCAGCGACACTTGCGCGTCAACGACGAAGATGCAGTAGCGCTCCTGGACTCGGGTAGTGTCATAACGCTGGTTCAGCCCCATTTGGCACACTGCGACGCAGAGGCTCCGCAAGTGTCAGTGTCCTGTGTGCACGGGGACACAAAGTTGTATCCCACAGCGCAGATCACCCTGACAACCACCAAGGGGGTCTGCTCGATGACAGCCAGCGTGATACCCAACCTGCCGGTAGCGCTGCTGATTGGTCGAGACTGCCCCCTGTATCGCCAGCTGTGCTCAGCCGTCATCTCCCCGCGCACCCCACCCTCCACGGGTAAACCGAGGAAGAGGAAAGGATTACGTCAGCCGAAGGTGTGTGCTCTGAATGTAACGGGGAGTGAGACTGAGACGGCATCAGATGTGTGTGACGACGCGCCGGAGCCCCTGAATATAACGGGGAGTGAGACGGAGACGGCATCAGGTGTGGGTGACGACGCGCCAGCGCCCCAAGCGGGCCCCGAGACAGATAGCAGTGACGAGGACCCATTTGCAGAGTTCCCCCAGGCGGACGAGGTGGGGAGGGACCTGGCGGGTCAGTTCGGAACGGCCCAGCTGGAAGACGCAGGCCCGGGCGAATATTAAAACCGTAGATGGAAATCCAGTGGAGGGGGTGAGTAACCTGTCATATCCTCACTTTGCAATAAAAAGACAACTGCTGTACCAAGTCGTAAAAAAGAATGATGAGGTTAAAGATCTATTGCTGGTGCCGAAATTCTTTATTCTCACTGTACTCCAGCTAGCGCATTCACATATCCTCGGAGCACACCTGGGCGTGGACAAAACCATGGAGCGCATAAAGGCGCGTTTCCATTGGCCGGGCATGAAGAGAGCGGTAGAGGACTACTGCAGGAGCTGCCCAGAGTGTCAACGCGCAGCACCAAAGGTACACTATAAAAATCCTCTGATCCCACTGCCCATCATTGAGACCCCATTCTCAAGAATTGCCCTCGACGTGGTGGGCCCTCTAGTCAAATCGTCCCGAGGCCACCAGTATATACTGGTAATCATTGATTATGCAACACGTTACCCCGAAGCCATCCCGTTACGCACGGTGACGGCCAAAATTGTGGCACGGGAGCTCTTTCATTTGTTTAGTCGGGTGGGAATTGCCGACTCCATTCTCACTGATCAGGGCTCGTGCTTTATGTCGCGGGTCATGAAAGAAATGTGCAAACTAATGAAAGTGGAACAGCTGCGAACCTCCATATACCATCCACAGACAGATGGGCTGTGCGAACGCTTCAACAAAACACTGAAAAGCATGCTAAGAAAGGTGATGGAGAAGGATGGGAAGAATTGGGATCAGTTGTTGCCCTTTCTGATGTTCTCTGTGCGTGAGGTCCCACAGGCTTCCACTGGCTTCTCGCCGTTTGAGCTGCTCTACGCCCGCAAGCCGCGGGGTCTCCTGGACATCGCAAAGGAGATTTGGGAGGAACAGCCGTCGCCCCACCGGTCTCTCATAGAGCATGTGCAGGTAATGAGAGACAGGATGAAGGCGCTCTGGCCAGTGGTGAGAGAACATATGCAACAGGCCCAAGATGCACAGAAGCGCATTTATGACCGGGGCGCACAGCCACGGGAGTTTAATGTGGGGGACCGGGTCCTCGTACTGGTTCCGACAGCAGAGTGCAAGTTCCTAGCCAAATGGCAGGGACCCTACGACATAATCGAAAAAGTGGGTCCCGTCAACTACAAGGTCCACCAGCCCAACCGTAGGAAGCATCGACAGTTATACCATGTTAACCTGTTGAAGAAATGGCATGCCCGGGATGTGTTGCTCTCGCCCCCCCCTCTCCCCCCTTTTGCGCAGGAGGTGGCAGAGGCGGCCGATGTTCCCATCGGGGAACAGTTGTCCCCGACCCAACGGCAGGAGCTTCGGGAGCTGGTCCAACAGAACCGGGACGTGTTTTCGGCCACGCCGGGCCGCACCACATTGGCCCAGCACCACATTGGCCCAGCACCACATCATTACCAGCCCGGGAGACAAGGTAAAGCTGAAGCCCTATCGTATCCCAGAGGCAAAAAGAGAGGCCGTCAGAAGAGAAGTGCGGGTCATGCTGGAGATGGGAGTGATTGAGGAGTCTCATAGCGGGTGGTCCAGTCCTATTGTTTTAGTGCTGAAACCCGACTCAACAACCAGGTTCTGCAATGATTTCAGGAAGCTTAATGACATTTCAAAGTTTGACGCCTATCCCATGCCTAGAGTGGATGAGCTCATTGATAGACTGGGCCTGGCCAGGTTTATCACAACACTAGATCTAACGAAGGGTTATTGGCAAGTCCCTCTGGCCCCCGCCTCGAGGGAGAAGACGGCTTTCTCCACCCCAGACGGGCTGTTTCACTATAAAGTTCTCCCGTTTGGCCTGCATGGGGCGCCATCTACCTTTCAGAGGCTGATGGACAGAGTACTACGGCCCCATCGGGATTATGCAGCCGCATATCTCGATGACATTATCATTCATTCATCAGATTGGGACTCCCACCTCCAAAAGGTGAGAGCGGTGTTGGGTGCCCTCCGGGAGGCGGGTCTCACCGCCAACCCAAAGAAATGCAGGCTGGGACTAGAAGAGGCAGAGTACCTGGGGTTCACAATAGGCCGGGGCAATGTAAAACCGCAGAAGAGGAAAATTGATGCGATAAGGGAGTGGCCTCGCCCTTTAACCAAGAAGCAGGTCAGGACATTTAATGGGCTAGCGAGCTATTATAGGAGGTTTATCCCTAACTTCGCTGCTCGCGCTGCTCCCCTCACAGATCTGACCCAGGCGCGGCGGCCGTTCACGGTGAAGTGGACACCGGAGGCGGAGGTGGCGTTCGAGGACCTCAAGACGGCCCTCTGTTCGGGACCGGTGCTGATCTCCCCGAACTTCGACAAGGAGATGACGGTACAGACAGATGCATCAGAGGTGGGACTGGGAGCGGTCCTCTCCCAGCAACTGGAGGGTGAGGAACATCCAATCTTATATGTGAGCAGGAAGCTGCTGTCCCACGAGCGCAACTATTCTGCGGTGGAGCGCGAAGGTCTGGCAATTAAGTGGGCACTGGAGACACTCCGTTATTATCTGCTGGGGAGGCGCTTCACGCTGGTGACGGATCACGCCCCCCTCATCTGGATGGCCAAGACAAAGGGGACCAATGCCAGGGTGACTCGATGGTTTCTGGAGTTGCAATCGTTTAACTTTTCTGTCATCCACAGGTCCGGGGTGGCGCATGGCAACGCAGACGCCCTCTCCAGGAAGGATGCCTGTTGGGCGTCGGACGCTCTTCCCCGACGGTCGGAGCTGGAGGGGGGGTACTGTGGCAACCCCAAGCCACCCCTGGGCTTGGTGATTGATGGGCGCTACGTGGCGACCCAATGGCTGGGCGCTGCCCATGTTTGGGCGTCCGCTTCCGGACGCACCTGTCACTAGAGACCCATCAGGAGTGATTATGTGATTATCGAATCACGGCGCGGTGCGCCTGTTGGGGAGTGGGGACTTAATGGAGCCGAGGAGCCTCCTCTCAGTCCCCCGTAGCAGCGCAAGGCGAGAGGCCACAGAGCGGAGACGCCGCCCGGCCGACAGATTACCGCCAGCAAGCGATCATTATTTAAATAGAAAATAAAGAGTATGATTTTGGGAACTGCAACCTGTCTGTGTGTTGTTTATTCTGCCACCCCTACACCTGGAATTGCCACAGTACCTAAAGCGAGTAGAGTAGAGTAGGGTAGAGTCGAGTAGGTACCATGCAATGGAAAAGAGGCATTAGTGCAGCGGTCTATGTCGTCGCCCGCGGAGCGGGAGACCCGAGTTCGACTCCCTCGGGGCATCAGCATTTAATACACAACGCAGAGGAGTCCGATACGATCAGTCACATATGTTCTATGCATGTATGTGTAACGGATATGTGCCACGACAGTGTGACTACGGCACATAGAAGTAAAACTCACTCCCCAGAGGCATCCAAACTGAGCGCTTAGGAGGGAATTCTTTTCTTGGCGCAGCGGTTTGCGATGCTGGCTCCGGTGCGGACGCCCGGGGTTCGACTCCCACTCAAGGCATGGTCGAAGTAGTGGCAGGTTCAGCGTTGAACCGTAAATAAGTACATAAGTAAATAAAAAAAGTTTCAAAAAAAATCAAAAAAATAAACGTAAGTCTTCAGGGGTAGGGCCCGACAAGCCTAGTGCTTCTCCCTAGCCTTTTTAGGACAATTGGACAATGCTGCAATAGCAGCTGGTAAAACGTTGGCGATTTATGGAATGACCGTTGTTATGTGTCCAAAGCCCGAAATAAAAAATGACTGAACTGAACTGAACTGAATTGTCATTTGCATAGATACTCTGCTTCAGTTCATAGCATTTCTTTCTAAAGAGTGTCTGTAATACTGCTTGGCTATCCTGCTCTAATGACTAATGAGGAATGGTGCCACTAATGAAGCATAACTCATATGACATTGACTATGTTTATATGGACTGCAATATTATGATATTAACCCGGCAATATATTGGAAAAATAGAGCCTGCACATCCACTCTGGTGATCAGGTGCCGGGCAAACTTTTTCTATTTTTTTTTTACTTCTCCACTGTACTATAATCTGATGACCTGTATCATGTCTTCTACTACCTGTACCTCCCCTCCCCCATGCTGTTATGATGCCTGAAATTCCCCAAGGGGATCAATAAAGGAATATCTTATCTTAACTAAAGATAAGCATAAAAAAGTATAGAATCTGCACACTGTTAAATTTTCTCCCTCTGTCTTTATTGTGATCAAGGTTTTGATCAAAGGATACTGATGAACACCCTTTGATCGAAACGCTGATCCCAATAAATAAAGAGGGAGCCATTTTAACAGTGTGCGCATTATATAATTTTAATGATTAACCCGATAATACTCTGAATAAGAAATTGCCATGTAAACAGCATATTCTGATGACCTTATAGTCAGAGTAAGCAATATTCAAATCAAAAGTGTTGTAAGTGGTATTTTATTGTTAAAATAAGTGTTAAATAGCTCTACATTCCGACAGCCATCACTGATATAGAGTGTTTGGTCAGTAACATGGGTCTCCCAGTCCCTCGTCTCTGCAGTAAACACAAAATAAATGTTCTGGTATCTCGGTCCATTTTATCTAATCAGGAGAGAGAACCGTAGATATTTTTACTTATATCAAGAAGTCTTGCCAAGACAAATTTGTGGAGTTCTCTATCTTGATTGGATAATGTGAGAACGGGACTTCTGTTTACTGCAGAGTGGAGGGACTGGGAGACTCATGTTACTGACCAAACACTCGATATCAGTGATAGCTGATAGAGATAACATTTTAACACATAGACCAATTATTTTAACAAAGAAATACCACCTACTGCACCTTTAAGATATGGAGTATTTCGATTTTAGGCGCAATATTGAAGGCTATTTTAGGTGTACACCTTAACCACACTATTGGAGTTTTCACAGCATTTTTCAACATGTACGAAAATCCAACTGCTTGACATGGTCTACCAGTTTGGGGAAGTGAAATTGCCATGAGGGTACAGTAGCCTATACCACGTTGCTAGCAACATGACAGAAAGAGATTGGCATTTAATATCGGAGGGAAACTCAGACATAGGACATAGCACTAAGGACGTAATGTGAAGGGGGTGTCATTAATCTATAGTCTATGCTCTGTAGCATGTAATGTAAACAGTAAATATGAATGGAATAGTTCAATAGGGCTGTTTGCATCTGTGAGGATGTGGCCAAGCAGTGGAAAAACTGTAGTCAGAGGCAAGTTGTCATCACCCGGTGATTGGTGTTTATTTTCAAATATTCGTATGCTTCCCAGTGGGAAAAACAGGCAAAAAACATATTTATTATCATAATTAAATACAAAAATATTACACTTTCTATGAACAAAATATCAACAACTAGGCCCTTGGCTATAAGGGCACTAGCTCCAGCACAGCTGAGTCTCTCTCCAAGCCTGCTTCTACTTCCTCCTGAGAGGAGCTTCCATCCCTGGCTTTATCCTGGAAGCTCCTCCTACAGGGACAAACCAAAAACACAACAATCAATTAATTAATACAGACATTATTTTATACATTCAATAATTCTGTACAACAGGGATACATCACTCCATACTGATCTACCATCACAAAACACTAAACAGTGTTTAGCGCGCTTCATAAGCCTATTCCCTTCTCATTATGAAAATCCCCCCCCTGTACTCTACCACACTTGGTTCCTTCCAAATCTCCCCTCCAGAAAAGGTTTTGGCCTCTCCCAGTTCTGGTTGGGCAGCCAGACATTCTACAAGGAACCAAGTGGGAGCACAGACAAAAAAGGGTATTTGTTAACACATTTATTTACTTTAAATCCACATAACATGTTTATAATTGAACAGAAGGTTTGTCTTCTGTGCCTGGGTTCTACCACGAAAATATAACAAAGCCAAAAAGCCTGAGCTAAATGTTTGGTAGCATGACCAGGGCTAAACCAATTAAGACTGTGAAGCAACCATTATAGGGCATGGGTAGCCCTAGCCCCTTTCGTGACTTTCGGTTTGCAAGCCTGGGGCTTTTGTGACCACAGTCACTTATTTACCTGCCGCTACCACCCATGAAAATAACAACCAAGCGTGATCGCGGGGCTGGGGGTGTGTCAAAGATATATCATATATGAATTTCAAAGATACCCAGCGTACAATATGGGTTTAACACAGCTTCACGATGGGTTCTGGAAGCTCGGAGTTGCTCATAAACATTTTAAATCATTTTTATAAAACGAGTGTACTCACAGAGCGAACCTTGGCAAAATGGCTGGTGCGTCCGGCAATCACTGCGCTCCTCATCGGTCCCTGTTGGTCATTACCTATAGGCCATTACAGGGTAGAATCTGCTGAGCGCGTCTCCTGTGTATTGTTGTAATGACTGGGATCTGTTTGCTCCACTCTCATCGCCCACCGCTACGAGGAAGCGGCCGTGAGTTTCAGCGTTTTTGTTTATCATTTTCGATACAAACTGCTCTGATCTATTCACCCAACTACATAAATCATTTAACGTCGGTCACAGAATTATAAACGACCCCCCTCCGTTCACCCGCGCATGATCAGTCATAACGTTTAGGACCATGTACAGTTGAAATGTTTAATATATCGTTGATCGGTATCAAACGGCATTTGATAATCTAATATATGCATTTATGTCTATATCTCACGTTCTAGGAAATACTGCAGAAAACGATAAAAACATATTTATACTCTAGACGGTATTTTCGTATGAATGTGAATGAAAAAGTAAAACGTTCCTACATCCTGCACGATAGATAATCGATGTTGAATGGGCTATAGTAATGTCAATTTAGCAATACAATTAAAAAAGTTATAGCCCTGCAAAGAAGGTGAACATCTCCATAGACTTACAGTACTGGCAGAGAATGGTATAAGATGATCAAAGTGGTGGAAGGGAATGGGTTAAAAATATGGCTTATTGATGTTATTATTTATAATGTATATTGTTGAGGCCAAATATTATTCATAATGTATACTGTTCTGTGGCCAAATAATAAACCATAACCATATAAATTAATCCTTAAGTTGTTTTAGTGAAGTATATATACAGTAGACATTTGCCATGTTATTCTGACAGTGAGTAAAAATATCCTATAGGAAATTCTGCTACCTGATAGAACCACAGTTGTAATATTACAACATTTCAATAAAACTTAAAAAAAAATTTAACTATATTTTCCTCTCCAAAGTACTCCTACAATCTGAAAGGTTGAAGGAAAAAAATTTGCAAGTAGAAATATATCCGGGTCTTGCAGGGTTAAGCAACCCATGTAAACAGTTTATTGTCTCGTTCAGAATAAGGGCCAAGGCCAATAATCTGATTATTGCAGTCCATGTAACAGCTCGTCAACAGAATCTGTCTCACAACATACATGTAATGAGCAATGTAAAAACCCTCACTCACTTCATACATTGTCAGAATGATTCTCACAGCTGGCTGAGTTTGTAAATGGATACCAGGGACTGTGATTGAGCTGTAACATTAACCATGGTGTGTTAGCTTCACGTGACTCATGGTGATCGATTCCATTAGCTACCCGGGTTGAAGGATTGTCACTGTTCGAAACAACGTCCGTAACACAAAACGGGAACAAATGAGTGGGATTTCTTTGGTGGCATGAAAGTGCTAGAGCAAAGAGAGGGAGAGAAAAGGAGAGAGAAGGAAAGAGAGAATACTGTGTGATTTTGGAACCTCCAAATATGTGTGACTCTTCTCGTTTCTCCCACACACCACAATACTGAACTGTAGTGTGGAATAAAGTGGCACCAGAGTTTGTCACATACCATCAGCGCTCATGGCTAACAGCTGCTCTCAGCCATATGGCCCTTCGAGCTGTGGAGGGGACTCATTAAAGACCTCATGGACCATTGGCCCAAGGAACTGACTGTCTCTCAGCTCTCTGACGGTCTGCGTCTCCCTCCCTCAGACGGATTCCGGTGTCTGTGTCTTGTGAAATGGCTGCTTGCGCTATTTCATGTGTTTGTTTGAACTTAAAGCAATGCAATAATTAGCATTATCCACCTTTTCAAAACATCCTATGACCATCCTCTATCAGGAGGTCTCATTGTGCCATGGTGTCTCAGTCAGCCCTGCACCACCAGGGTTGTTATTCCATCCTTTCTTTTCTTTGTAGACAACACCTGTGCTTTAGTTCCGCAAATGTTCACACCCTCTCCCATACGTTAACTAATAAATATGCTCTTGTAGCAAATATGCATTTTATTTTTAATATTGAGCCGTCAGAAGAGGTTGGTGAAGTATGTCATCCAACAGAAAGTTGTATGTAGTGCATTGTCCCTGAAACCATCCATGCACGAAAATTGTGCACGAAAAAGTGACCACCTCCGGTTTCACCTCCCGGTGACCGGACCAGTCACCTCTGATGGTGAAAATTATTGAAATTTGTAGCCAATAAAATTCTGGAAATGACGATATATGACGTGAGGGATGTTTACCAGGAAGTATATGTTTTTTTCTCTTGCGAAAGAAGAACGCTCAAGAAGACTCCTGCGTGTGCGAATGCATTGGTGCTAATGGAAATTTTGGATAAACATACCAGGCATTAGAAAAACATGTGTAAAACACTCATTCTCTGTGGTATTGTTATCACCAGCTCATACCTCTCAGCTGGAACTCTTTTTGCAGGCATCTGTTTGCAAAATAATTCGGACGTAAGTAAAACAATATATATAGAAAAAAATATTAAACTGTGTGTTTAATGTGCGTTCAAAACTCTGTAACTCTATTACATTAGCACTCTGAGTGATTCTTCCTGTTGTGAAAGAAAATTATTCTGAATGTTTCCTTTCAAAAGAGGCCATGTGCTATAAATGGTTCAAAAGTATTTTCCCTTTTTTTTTTTTTTTTTTTGCTAATTAAAGAAATGTATTTATTATTTAAATGCCTTTATTTCATATTCGACGCAGACGGTAGGCTATAGCACATTTAGTTATTAATCTTATTAAACTGTATAGATGCTTCACCAATCACCTTCTCAGCCGCTACTGTCTATGTCACCAACATCTTTATTTAATCACACTTTCATCATTAACACTTTGAGCGCCACGCCTGGTTTTCCGTTTTACCGGCTGAATGCCACCATCGGCGCCAATGTTAACGTTAATATCGCCTAATCTATGTTTTAAATTATGGCTATGTGTCTAATCTGCCCATCGCATTATCAAAGACTATTTTCCAGTCAGTGCTGTCAAGGCAGATTGTTCTTTTATCGCGTCGTTTCCGTTTTAGAGCATTTAGAAAAGCCCCCGTTTTGATATAAAAAACAGCTCATTCTGGAGCATTCTATGAAAATCGTCTTTTAGTGGAATATTCCACAGCGTTGATATTCGTCTGCCTTTTTATGAATCGTTTTCAAATAAACGCTAGATGATCAATATTATTACCTGACATCAGATGGTATCCAACTGGTATATTCCAATTCCTGATCACCATTCGGAAAAATCGATACGTGTATGGATCCAACGCGATACTGTAGATCTCCATGATCCGCGGGGATCTGAGGTTCCAGAATGAACTGTGGTAACCCCGGCTGGATCAGTGAACTGGAAAATGTGGAGTACCGGATTTTTTTCCGCATTCATTTTCATTGAGTCCATTCCAAAATCACTTATGTCATCTGGGAGACGACAGGGGGCGCTTTTTTCCACAGTGATCGCCGGCGCCCCTCGGCTATACTCGGGTAGGCTCGGATGATGCAATAATTTTTCAGATCACTAAAAGAAAAAAAAAAAAAAATCAGAGAAATCTCGTGAGTGGCTAGCAACCACCTATAAAAAAAACCCAGAGAAATCTCGTGAGTGGCACGGAAAGTGTTAAGCAGGTAACCATCAATCTTGGTATCCAAGCTGATAAAATCACTCCATTAATAGAAAGAGCAGGAGCTAAGTCTTTTCAGCCATCTTTTCCTGAGCATTATTAGCAGTGAAGTGTAGAAGAGAGGAGACGGAATGCGATGGTTGATCTTCACAATATAATAATGTTTTTATTGTGCATAGCGGATCACTCAGTTGCTCATATAACAAAAAGGGTGAGACCCAAAGTCTCCACAAACCCTACAGTATATAACATAAAGAAAAGGTGAGACAGCACAGTCTCCGCAATATGTGTCTGGTGAACCCACAACATTTTTTAAACAATGCAGAGTCCAGTTTGCTGCTGATATTAAGAGCTTCAGCTGCTTCGCGAAGCTCTTGGAAGCTGAATGCTCTCTTCTTGAGAGCCAAGCATGACACCTGTTTCAGGTAATTCTGATGAGAGAAGTCAAACCATTTGTCTAGGTAAGCGAGCGCTCTCTGATAGAAAATTAAAAAAGTCCTGTTCGATCGCAGCAGCCTGTGTGGTAGGAAACCTCTGCATGAGAGCACTGGTCTCGAATCCAAAATAACGGTCCTTTGATCGTTGTTCAAGTTTCAGTCTTAGACTGGTTATGAGCTGGAAAAGCTCACAGACAGTTGTGTCATCCCCCTCAACTTCAAGCACTGCGTCGTAAAAAAGCTTTAGGCTATTCTGCAGAAACATCAGGTATGACTGACGTCACACTAGGGCTGACCCCTATTCATCGATTAGTCGACTAATCGGTCGAAAGGGGCCGTAGTCGACTGGCCAACCTCTTAGTCGAATATAATATATATATATATTTTTTAATATATATATATATTTTTTTTTTTTAAAGAAAAGAGGCATAGAAGCGTGGCTAAAGCTAATGGCACGCATACCAGAGGCTAACTGCCTACGAAAACAGGCACAGAGGCACTGAAAGAGGATTTCACCCATCTAATGAACACACTATACTAGACAAATATCAAGATGTATCCATCAGTGGACCAATTGCATGCTTTTGCAGAGGACAAGAAGCCTTCAGTCGACTCCTTCAGACATTAAGCACCCCCCACAGCCCAAATGGAATGATAAAAAAAAAAAAAAATTTAATTTAAAATATTATATTTTTCGCAGGACAGGTGGGCACCCTAGCCATATGGCCCTTTGAGGGGACCCATTAACACCTCATTGGCCCAAGGAACTGAATGTTTTTCAGCTCTCTTGTCATCCAACAGAAAGTGTAGTTGAAACCTAGTAGTCCATACAATTTTTTTTTTGTGTATGACAAAATTGTTTTTAGCAAGGCAGTGTTAGGTTAATACGTGATGTATATATAAGGCAATGCTTTGTCTACAATGGCCACTTGCTTCCCTCTAGTGGTACGATAACTATTATTGCAGCTTTAAAGCTTTGGAAGACAAATATTTTCTTCTGATCTTGGTTCATGTTGCTGATCACCCGGGCGGAAGCCTCAGCCATGTCTCTAACTATCTTGTACCTATTTGATCTATCTACAGTAGCTAATAAACCATATTATCCGGATCCACTTGACTTAGTAAGTTATTCCTATAAATTATATCTTCTACAATGCCGAGGTACTTAAAACTGCTCACTCTCTCGACCGGTGCCCCGTCGATGCTGAGGGGGCTGTAGTCCCTGGCCCCTGACCTCCTAAAGTCCACAATCATATCTTTCATTTTGCTGACGTTCAGGGAGAGGCTGTTCTCCTGACACCATCGCGCCAGGTCCTCTACCTCTTCCAGGTAGGCCCTCTCATCGTTTGCAGAGATCAGGCCCACCACGACTGTGTCGTCAACAAACTTGATAATTGTGTTGTTGTTCTGCTGTGCCACACAGTCATGTGTGTACAGCGAGTAGAGGAGGGGGCTCAAAACACAGCCCTGGGGGGCCCCTGTGTTGAGAGTGATGGATGAGGAGATGCAGTTGCCTGCTCTCACCTGGGGTCTTCCTGTCAGGAAGTCCAAGACCCACTGGCAGAGGTAATAATTCAAGCCCAGGTCCCTGAGCTTGGCTACGAGTTTGAAGGGGACTATGGTATTGAATGCTGAGCTGTATTCGATGAATAGCATTCTCACATAGTTCCCCTGCCTTTTGTCCAGGTGTGATGCTGCTGTGTGCAGCACATGGGCAATGGTGTCCTACATGGACCTGTTCGGGCGATATGCAAATTGCAGGGGGTCTAGGGTGTTGGCGAGGGAGGAACAGAGGAACAGTAGCCCTTCACTAGCTTCTCAAAGCACTTCATGGCTATGGAGGTGAGAGCTACAGGGTGATAGTCGTTGAGGCAAGCGGGCATGGATTCTTTGGGTACAGGGATAATGGTGGACTTTTCCAGACAGGGGATGACAGACTGTTCTAAGGACAGCTTGAATATGTCAGTGAATACCGGGGCCAGTTGGTCGGCACAGACTTTTAGGACACGGCCGGGGATACCATCCAGTCCTGCTGCTTTCCTGATATTCACTTTCTTAAAGGTCCTCCTCACCTCATGTTCTGTTATCCTGAACACTGAGTCTCCACCGGCAGTGGCTCCCCTTTCTATTTCAGTGGTCTGTAGGCTGTAGGCCGATATGTTATTCATATTATATGTTATTCACAGCCTCAAACCTTGCATAGAAGGTATTTAACTCATCCGCCAGGGCAATATCATTGTTCAGCTTGTGGGAGGTGCCTTTGTAATCTGTCATCGTTTTGAGGCCCTGCCACATACCTCTGGAATCAGCCTGTTCAAATTGAAGTTCAACCTTATCCCTGTATCGCCTTTTTGCCTCTATTATTCCTTACGTTGTATTTCGCCTTGTGCTTGTTCATGTTGCCTGTCACAAGCCCAGTGTTGTAAGCTGAGGTGGGTGCTTTCAGAGCCTCACGGACGGATTTATCTACCCAGGGCTTTTGTTTGGGGAAAATTCTAATTGTGGAGGGGATTGTTTCTTCTACCAGGGTACCAACAAAGTCCAGCACTGTTTCAGTGTAATCTTTTATATGATCTGTGTTCTCACGGAACACCCTCCAGTCTGTGCACGTGAGTGCCTCTTGCAATATTCTCCGATTCCACAGACAGACCAATGCTTTGCTTCTCGCATTACTATGGGAACGCGCTTGAGACTTTGTCTGTACTCTGGCATAAGAAAGATGGCGACATGATCAGATTTGCCGAATGGACTACGAACCTGTGACTTGTACCCGTCTTTAAATTGCAAGTAGCAGTGGTCTAATATATATTTTCACCTCTGGTGGGACAAGTCACATGCTGATGGAAATTCTGTAAAACTTTTTTAAGATTCGCCCTGTTGAAATCACCTGCAACCAAAATAGCAGCGTCAGCATTAGCAGTTTAAAGTTTATTTACCTCGTCGTGTAACATTGAAAGCGCTTCCACAGTGCTTGCTTGAGGTGGGATGTACACTCCAATAAAAATGACAGACGTTAATTCTCTCGGTAGGAAGAACGGTCGGCATTTGATTGTTATATTCCAGGTTTGGGGAGCAGTGGTTTGATAATTCCTTCACGTTGCCTGGATCACACCATTCATTGTTCAACATGAAAGCTATCCCTCCGCCGCTTTTCTTGCCCGATTCTTCCATTCGATCCTTGCAGTGGACGTAGAAGTTATCGGCCGGTTTTATGGCATGGTCCGGGACATCTGGCGTCAGCCAAGTTTTGGTGAAGCACAGAACGTTGCAGTCTCGAATGTCCCTTTGGAATTTAATCCCCGCTCTGATGTCATCCAGTTTATTCTGAATCGATTGAACATTGGCCAGTAGTATGGAGGGTAATGGAGTTTTGTGTCTCCTGGATCGCAGTCTGTTTCGGATTCCGGCCCTTCTTCCTCGCCGTCTCCTCTGCTGCTTTGCTGGGCTTGTGTTTCCTGAAGCAATTGTTAGTCTTCAGCGATCCGATCCAGAGAGCTGTCCAAGCGGTGAGTGTATTTTAATCCAATGTCTATAAGTGACTGACGGTCATATACATTAAATGCACCAACAGTTGGTACATCAAAAACATGTAAAACTATAAAAATGAAAAGAATTAAGCACAATCTCGACGGAGCCCACAGAGAGGCAGCCGGACAGTGCGGTGCCATTTTGCATGACACATGGCTTCTAAAGGGGCACTCTGTACGATTGTCAATCACTTGGAACGAGGACAATATGGACGCAACCAATTCCAATTGGCTTACGTGAAATAAACACATTGTTTAAATCACTTGGTAACCCTTCCGATACACTGGCTCTCCCCACCTTTCTTAACATTTGCCATGTGGTAGGCCATGCGGTGATGTATTGTTATGTAGCATCAGCATTGTCAATAACATGGCCGCTCGCATCAAGTGAACTTTGTTGCAGTTGGCAATGCTGTTTTCATTATGGGCCATGTTCTACACGCGTATGCCTTATCTTCAGATGGGGCTAGCCATGGTCTAGCATGGTATGGTATGGTTAGGTTTGTGTCTCCATTGCATTTCTTGTAAACTCTCTGGTTGCTAGGCAACCGTAAAAAATTTACACCACCAACTGTTTTGCACCAAAGTGTCACAAGAGAAAAGCTGGATCAATGGAAAGCTAGGAATGATCTGTTTGGCTGTGGTGTTGTTACCCACCATGACCTGCCAAGTTTACATAGAAATGAAGATGCATTGTTTAAGTGCAATGTTGGTTCACTTTGTTTCAAAGGGTTATATTTTGGGGATTTGTGTTGAGATTGGAAACAAATTTCAAGCTAAACCATTCTAAAGGCAATGGAGTTGCCTACTGTGCGTCAGACAGGCCACAGCACGGCTATACCCTGGTTAGTGGAGACAAGGTATTAGTCTGTAGTTCCACAGCATAACAGTTTATAGGCATTTGGCAATGCGCTCAGGTTTCTTTATTGAGTGCTTATCCTCTTCCCTATCATTACAAGTACTTGTGTGTCTTTTATTAGTATAGAGCAGGGGTGGCCAACCAGTCAGAGTCTAAGAGCCACACAAAATACTGTGGTACCACAAAGAGCCACAGCATATGGCTCAACATTTCTTTCAGTCACGGCACCCTTCATGTCTTTATAGGTTCTCTGAAGTTGCTAATGTGTTTTTTATTTGGGCCTCACAGGGTTAAAAGTACCATGTGAGACCCACAGTTGCAAAATTACAAAATCACTTGTAGCCATTTAAAAAGAAAAGTGTAAATGTTTATTTAAAAATGTTTAAGCACATAGTCAATGGGTCCTGTTGTTCAGCCTCACTATGCTATTGGATAGTAAATGTGTTTATAGGTCCCACCCTCTGGCCTCTGAAGTTGCTAATGTCTTTTTTATTTGGGCCTCACAGGGTTAACCTCTTAACCTCAACTCATTCTCTGCCACGCTGGGAACGGGATATGTGCTGCCACGCAATGGGGTTGGTCACCTTGTTTGCAGGGCTATAACTATATTCTATATTATAGCTATGGATGCAATACTATGGCCCATTTGACATCGAGTATCTATCGTTCAAGATGTGAAAAATAAAAAAAATGTCCATCCATACATTCCCGTTTTATACCGGGAATGTATGGTATAAATATGGTTTTAGAGCGGTTTAGGGTAATTCCTGGGAGGCTAGTAATAGCCTGGGGCGTATATTATACTTAATCCATTGGCATTTCGTCCCTATATACACACTACAATAAATAATTCAAATGCATATGATTGGTATATAAAGTTCCATCATGAATGCATGAAAGGGGGGGGGGGGGTCGTTTCTGATTAATTGATTGTCAATAACGGCATTCCTTAGTACAACAACATACGCTGATCAGGGTGATGGCTATGAAAACAAGGCACAATCAAGCTTAAATTGACGTTAAATTGCTCTTACCTGTGGCCGGTGGGATTCCAAAAAGAATATTCCAATTATTTGATTGCCATCTGGTAGATCGTATGTCCATTTGCATGTTCTATGGACCTCAGTGAATGTCTTCCCAGCGTCAGAAATATTGTGCTTAAATTGTGATGAAACAAAGGAGAATATTAATTATGATTTTTCTTTGCATCTTTGACAGTGAATAACACCATGCTAAAAATTACCAGGCATGAAAAACTGCCACTGATCTCGTTCAGTACCTTCTTGAGATCACATGTACAAAAAATCCTAAAGGGAAGATGATTAAACAGAAGGTTTTATACAGTACTGAATTCTCCCATCCGGACCAATGCAATTTGAAATATGATTATAGAATATAGAATAGCAGGTGTAAGGGTCCACCTGTTCTAGGACCCTCCCCTCCTGTCTGTACTGCTCAACAACCCCCACCTTTGCACATACTCTTCCATGGACTTCCTCCACCGGCTGGACATTTCTCAACATTGCACCTTGTTCATTTATATCTGCTCAATATCTTTACCATCTTGTTTACCTCCTTAGTGTCCTTGCCTGTAATTATGTTGTCTGCATTGTTTCTCCTGCCTTAGTCTAGTGTTGTTCAGTGTGGGTATTTGTATTTCGGCCCAGTGTTGTTTTCAAGTTCAAGTTTCAAGTTTCTTTAATAGTTGTCATACAGAAGTACAGAATACTTTTATACAAAATGCTTCTTACTGTTACGCTCCAGAGACTGTGCAAGACAAGATAAGTATGAAATAAAATAACATAGTATAGCATGTAAATTAGAAGTAAAAAATGAGGTCACAATGTTCTATGCAGAATAGACGTAATTGAGTTACCATATAATATACAATACTATGCAGTGTACTAATATACAATACTATATAGTGCAAGGCAGAAATGGGATGAGGTGCAATTTAGGTACAATTTACAGTAGGTGTACGAGTTGTAGTGCAAATACTTTATCAATAAATATAAAGTGTGTTTGTGTGATCTAAAGTGTGGAGAGTGGGTGCTGCAGTGTGTTGTTTGTTTAAGTGAGTGTGTGCGTGTGGGTGTGTGTGCTGTGTGCATTTGATGGTTGTTGCATAGTGTTTATTGTTCATTTAGCAGCCTGATGGCCTGGGGATAGAAGCTTCTTCTGAGTCTTTCTGTGCTCGCCTTAAGACTCCGGTATCGCTTGCCTGACCGCAGCAGTTCAAAGAGGCAGTTGTTCGGGTGGCTCGAGTCCTTAATAATTCTCTTAGCCTTCCCCCTGCACCGCTTGTTGTAAATTTTGTGTTTTGTGTTCTAGCCTAGTTTATTCCCCTGTGTGTTTTGGCCTTGTGTTAGTTCTGTTTTCTCCCAGGTGTGTCTTCTTACCAATTACCCTCTTGTGTTAATAAGCCTCTGTATATATGCATGTGTGTTCCTTGTATTCCCTGTGGCGTCATTTAGTTTCCTGCTTTGCTCTAGGTGTTTGTTTCTCCCCGATGGTCTGTTCCTGCCGAGTTCTTGTTTATCGTGACGCTCCCTATGTATCCGTTCACTCGCCTGGTAACGTTTTGCACTATGTTCCTTTTCCAGCTTAGTTGTGTTTTTGTTTTTGTTTGTTTTCTAGCCTTCTCAGTTTAGTGTTGCTACTGTTTGATTGCTTTCTTTATTTGAAGTGTCTTTTGCGAGTATTTTGCAGCACCATCGTGTGACATGTTTTTTTGTTTGTACTTTGTGGGGGACTTGCTCTCTCCTCTCTTTTCGTTACCAGTTACTTGAATTAAAGGAGCAGTGCTCAATTTCGAGAACCTACATCAATATCTCGTTGTGTCTGTTCTGCGTTTGGGTCCTCTTCCAACACAATCCCTAACAGAATGACACCACCATGTTTGGACCCAGCGAACAGGACGAGAGAGGCCTTGAGCACCCTGGCTGTCCTAGCCATGAGCGATGTTCAAGCCTTCTCCATGAAGGAGAAGGGGGCCGCCCAGCAGCTAATCCACTCTGTCATGGATTGGAACCCTGAGCCGACCCCACAGCTGGACAGGTACTTGAGGTCCTGGATAGAGTGCCTCTTCCAGCCTCCAGCCTCTAGTCAAGCCTCCAGCCAAGCCTCTACTGCTGGTAAGACCTCTACTGCCAGCATGGCCCCAGTTGTTAGTATAGCTACTGCCAGCACCTTAGCCCCGTCTGCTAGCGTAGCTCATACTTTTAACAAGTCTCTGAGAGCTAGTAAGTCTAGGAAAGCTAGCATAGCCTTATCTGCTAGAGTACCTACAGCTAGCAAGACCTCAGCTGCTAGCGTAGCCTTAGCAGCTAACTAAGCCTCAACAGCTAGTACAGCCCCGTCTGCTAGCTTAGCCTCTGCAGCTAGCCGGGCCTCCACAGCTAGTACAGCCCCGTCTGCTAGCTTAGCCTCTGCAGCTAGCTGGGCATCCACAGCTAGTACTGCCCCGCCTGCTAGCGTAGCACGCACAGCTAGCAAGTCTCAGAAGACTAGCAAAGCTAAGAAGACTAGCATGGCCTCAGCTGCTAGAGTAGCCCCGTCAGCTAGTTCAGCCCAGGCTACTCGCACAGTCCCCACTGCTAGCTTAGCCCCTGCCAGCTTACCCCAGACTGCTAATGTAGCCCCTGCTGCTAGCGTCTCAGTTCCATCCACTAGAGCTCTTGCTGCTAGTGTTCTAGTCCTGTCTGCTAGGGTCCCTAAGCCTAGTACCTCAGTTCCGCATGCTAGAGTACCTACTGCTACTGCTAACGCCTTAGCCCCGACGGCTAGTGTAGTCACAGCAGCTAGCACCCTTGTCCCTCCGACTGGAGTCACTCCGACTGCTAGCACCTTGGCCCTGCCTGCTAGGGTAGTCACTACTGCTAGTACCCGAAACCTCTCGGCTAGTGTAGCCTCTGCAGCTAGTACAGTTCCTGCAGCTAGCACTGCTCGGGCAGCTAACCCAGCTTCAACTATCAACCTAGCACCTGCTAGTGTAGGCCGTGCAGCTAGCACTGCCCAGGTAGCCAACCCAGCCTCTACTGCCAGCCTAGCCCCTGCTAGTATAGCCCCAGCTACTACGCCCGGTCCGGCTTCTACGCCCGCCCGGCCTCCACTCCCGGTCCGGCTCCCACGCCTGGCCCAGCCGCTACGCCCGGCCCGGCTTCTACGCCCAGCTTCTACGCCCGGCCCGGCCTCCACACCCGGTCCGGCTCCCACGCCTGGCCCGGCCTCTACACCCGGCCCTGCCTTCTCAGTTTAGTGTCGCTACTGTTTGTTTGCCTTCTTTATTTGAAGTGTCTCTTTTGCGAGTATTTTGTAGCACCATCATGTTTTTTTATTTGTACTTGCTCTCTCCTCTCTTTTCGTTACAAGTTACTCTAATTAAAGGAGCAGTGCTCAATTTCGAGAACCTACATCAACCTCTCGTCGTGTCTGTTCTGCATTTGGGTCCTCTGCCAACACAATCCCTAACAGCAGGCTTATAAATTACCTTATTATAGCCAATTCGCACATTTATGGATTGTGCCAAATCTTATCTTTCAAATGCCCAAGTTCAATTTGGATTTAGTATCACCAGGCGTGCATAAGAACAGATAATGAAATCTACTGTATGTACAGTAGGTTAATTATTCTGGCCAGAGTGCCGCCATTTTGAAACTAATTTCAAATCTGATTGTTGCTACATGCTAAAAATAGGAGAGACAAACTAACTCCAATATATGCCAATAACGTTAAGTTTTGTAATCATCATCAGGTGGCTTCTTCGTTCCGAAGGTTGCCTATCACTCTCCAACCCATTCCCCACTTCTTATCTCCAACTCTGTGACTCCGCCTCTCACTCCGCTCCAATCACAGACGTTGTCTACCCAGCCTCTTCTTGGTCTTCCACTTCCTCTCTTTCCATCCACATTCCCCATAACCACCTTCTTGAACATCTCCCCGCTGGATTCTCTCAGAACATGCCCGCACAACTCGATCTTTCTCTTTTTCAACCTCTCCAGCAGCTGTCCTCCTTGCATACCCGCTCTTCTCAGTACCTCCTCATTCTTGATCTTATCCTTCCATGTTATCTTCAGCATCTTCCTCAGCGTCCACATTTGAAAATAGTCTATCATCCTCTTTGCCTCTTCATTCAGCGTCCATGCTTCTGCCCCGTATGAAAAGAGTAATAAGAGATATTAAAAAAATTCATACAGAAGTAATTTGCTTGAAGCCCCACAGAGGCTTTTGGGAAGTGTCGTTCAGAAAAAGTCCTACGCTCATTGAAAGCTCTCGAATTCCCGACGGTACATTTTTCAAAATGGCCGACTTTCGCGAACTTAACAACAGAAAAAAAACTAAAATCTATCTAACACTTTAACCTATTGGTAAACTAGCGTATTGATGATAATATACATTATAACTGTTGTTGTGACATGGTTATGATGTTTATACTTGAATAGGTTTGAGAAAAAAAACTATAATTTTGTCAGACAGTCTGGAGAGGTTGATTTATGACGTGATGTAATTTGCGGTCCGCCGACGGACCGCATGGGCGGAAGAGGTTAATGGCAGTTAGACAATTGTGCAAAACAGATAGTTTGTCAGTCTCATCAGGCTTAAAAGAGACATACTGTACAGCTGAATATCATCAGTGTAACAGTGATATGAGATACCTTTAAATGTACGAATAATATGACATAAGGGAAGCATATACAAGGCAAATAATAGGGATGCCCCGATCGATCGGCCACCGATCGTTATCGGCCGATAATCAGTATAAATATGCGATCGGGGAATTCCGATAATTAGTCATATTCGCCGATCGCGGAAACTGATCAAGTGGATATCTCACTCGCTTGTCTCAGACGCACAGGACCTGCAAACTGCTCCTCCTCCCTAGCCCCGCCCGTACCCGTGTAGAGTTTGTAAACACAGAGGAGGCGGACCTCCTCTGCTGAGTCTAGATAGTGCATTCGACCTGAGCTAACGTTAGCTACCTAGCTATCGTTACTGTTTAAACAAAATTACCCAGTCAACTATTCACTTTTAGTAGGCATTGTCTAACGGTATTTAGCCGGCTAGCTACTGATAGCTCCGGATATCAACAAATGCCCCAGGAAGTCTAGTAGCCCATGTTGATATCTCCGTTAGCTTGCGTTAGCTTGCGTTAGCTGACGTTAGTTCACGGTTCAAAACGAAATGTCCGATTGAACTAAATAGTTGTCTTAACGTCATCTAGCCGGCTAGCAGTAGCTACAGATAGCTCCTGATATCAATGTCTTATAACATTGATTGAATGCGTATTCGAGCTGAGGGCTTGCTGAATGTGAAATGACCAAAGCATAACGTTACCAAGGCAATAGGGTCCCGCTGCAGCGCCGGAGAATCCTTTTTGGAGCTAGGGCTACTAGAGTACACACAGACAGTGGAGCTGTTTGCAGATAGCGAGCATTTTGACTTGTTGCGTGGTGGCGATGTCTCGCAGATAATACAAGTACAAGTCTAATTATATAATATATATATTTTATAAAAAAAAAAAAAAAAAACGTTTTATATAAAATAATTTTTAATTTCTTTTTAATCAAAAACGGTATCGGATCGGTATCGGCCGATATGGCTCACGACGATCGGTGATCGGTATCGGTGGCAAAAAACGTGATCGGGGCATCCCTAGCAAATAATATAGGACCCAAGACAGAACCCTGAGGCACAACATAGAAAAGAGCTGTAGTTTCAGACATAGGTACCAAGTGACACAGAAAAACTCCTGTCTTAGAAATAGGCAGTCCCGGCGGCATGGGCGGGCATTGGGGGTCCGGGCCCGCCCACTGAGTCAGCTGTGCCCGCCCTGGCTCTGTTCCTAGGATGATGACGGAATGACCTGCCCTACTCTGCCTCTGATTGGCTTACACTGATATTCCTACTCTATAACTCTGACCCTAACCAATCTCACTCCTCATGCCTAAAACCTAGCCAATCCAACCAACGAAGGCAACATACAAGCCAATCACTGGCAGAGGAGTGCGGGTCATTGACTCATGCCGTCGCCATCTTAGGAACGTTAGCAACAATATGGATCATGGATATCAGGAATTTTTTCAAAATAAGTAGGGCAGCTGGGTCGTCAGAGGAGAGTTGTGAGGTAAGGGGCAGCGTGGGAGGATGTGCCAGTTTGGGCCAGAGCAGCACTGATTCAAATAATAACACCACTGAGGCTAGCACTCATCTAGCACACACTGCTGCTGGAGAAATGACCTCCACCTGCGACTGTCACCTTACAGATACTCCATCCAACGTCTGACACTCACTCATACACTCATCAAATGTGGGATTAAGTGGCGCCTGTGAAAGGTTTGGTTTCATTGGCTACGTTTTTGTGAAAAACGTAGCGAATGTAATTAGAGCAAAGGTAGACAATAGAGGATTTCGAAGCTAGCTATGTAGCTATGGAACCAGTGCTTTATTAGCTCATGTACACTAGCCGAAATGCTAACGGTTATACTGGGAAATACCAGTCACATTAGCACATAAGCTAACAAAATTAGCTATCATGCAGGGAAAAGTGCCATAAGTGGCTGTGACAGCTAAGAAAGAAAACATGAGACATTTCACTTGAGCATTACTAATAATGATATCCATGTGGTGGTTTCTGGCCTACAAGAGTAGAATACCTTTTTGTAATTGAATATTTATTGTTTTTTTTTTGCTTTTTTTATGCATCTTATTTTGACAGTTTGTATGAATTCAGTACAGTGATGAATAAATGGAGACCCTCCAATGATATATATCCGTTCAGTCAGTTTTTGTATAAGTGAATGTTCTCAAGAGAGAGAGAAATTCGATTTTTCAGTTGCCTCTCTGCTGTTTAGTTCAGCACCAAGCAAGCCACAGTGCCGCTGTCCCAGCTGAAATGGATGAAAGGGAACCTGTTACGTTGAAAAATAATTGTGCCCCCCCCCCCCCCCCCCCCCGAGAACATTTTATGCCCACCCACTAATTTGTTTCTGCAGCCGGGTCTGGATATAGGAGAACCAGTCCAGGATGTTCCCAGATACTGTACACCCGCCCACTGCCTAAGTCTCTCAGCCAGGATGCTGTTATCTACAGTATCAAAAGTTGCGCTAAGATCCAGCAGCACCAAGACAGAATATTCAACTACATCAGAAGCCATCATTATATAATTTGAGACTCTAAGAAGAGCTGTTTCAGTGGAATGCTTCTGATGGAAACCAGATGAAACCCTGGGCCCTCATTTATCAATGGTGCATACGCACAGATATGTGCGTAACCCGTGCATACGATCATTTCTAAGCAAAGTGTGGGACTTATCAATTTGAACGTGTGCTTGACTTTGTGCGTATATATACGCACTGCTCGGACCATGCGTACCTGGCGCCCAGCGGTAGAATATGGAAACTGCAGATGCGGAAATAAGCTTTCGTGCATTAGTTTGACTGACGTGGTCGGTATGACCCCCCGTAATTCATTATAGTTAATTGTAAAATAGCGACAGTAGTGTAATTATTGTTAAAACCCTATAAATAGCATTTGGAATAGGTCTTTCTTTCAGAATGAATGCAGCATGGTTTATCTATAGCGTTATCGGAATACTACGGGGTGTACTGACTGCGCTCCGTGTAACTCAACTCATTATTATTTTGCGCATAGATTGCAGAAATACGGGAACATTTTGATTATATTTAAAAGGCTTTGCCATTGTTAAACGAAATAATTGGAATGTCGAAGGTGTAAGCAGAATACAAGTCATATGAACACCCACGATATAGTGTTATTCCCCCTTCCTACTGTATAAGAAATAATTTAAAACGCATTGCAACGAGAACAGAGGTTATTTGTTGAGTTTATGTGTATTACAAAACCCTTGCAATAAATGTGTCTTAAATTAATGAAAAGCATACATGCTCTGGAGGTAGCATATATTGTGTGGGTGATATGACTTGTATTCTGCTTACAACGTCGAAATTCGTTTTACAATGTCAAAGCCTTTTAAATATAATCAAAACGTTCCCGTATTTCTGCAATCTATGCGCAAAATAATAACAAGTTGAGTTCTAACAAATAACGTATTACATGCTGGGTAGGCTGATAGAGTAAACTGTAAATAAAATAGCCTATAACATTATAAAGGATATGGGCTATAGCAGGGGTTCCCAACCTTTATTCCCCAGAGCCCCATGATTCCTTGGAGACATAATTATAGGAATATGATATGATATAAGGTATACTGGTCCGTCAGCGAGGAGATAGCCCACAGCGGATAGCCATTAAATGCCATTTGAGAATATAGGCTATTAAAGGCAAAAACGACGGCCTATAGCCTATACATATTATTTAATGTTTTCATAAGCGTAAAGATACAACAGCTAGATTAACGATCAAGTTAGTTTACTGTATGCAGGCTTCGCAGGGCTGTGCCATGTGTTATTATATATGTGCAAGTTACTGTTGCATAATTTAGGCTATGGCTGCTATTATATCTAATTTATATAGGCTACCTAATACGGACAACAGAATAGATTGTATGCCTCTACAAATCATATTATACCCGGTCGCCAATTGAACAAAACGAATAAAGGCATTCATTATGCAGCATGGTTATAATGACACACCAACGCCAAACAGTGGTTAACGGTCTTTATTAGTATTTTGAGCTGTCCAGGCAGAATTGCAGCAATGGTCTTAGGGAGTCGTTCTCAGAGTTCGCTAGGGTTAGCTATTATTTCACATCCCATGGGGGTGTTTCATTACCATATATGGATAATCATGCACGAGCATTGACGGTAAGAACAAATTGTATTTATCAACACGCAGTGATGGGCAAGCTACTTGGAAAATGTAGCAAGCTACACTACAAGTTACTCTCGATTAAATATAGCTAAACTACAATGGAAGCTATCCCCAGAGAAATTTAGCAAGCTACACTACAAGAACATGGCAAAAATAGCTAGCTACATCGGCACTACTTTTTTTTTTTTTACTTTGTGATCAAGTTTACACCAAACAAATAGGCAGGCAAAAAAATAGCTCAGTTTGATTGTTTATTATAAAACTGAAACAAGCCCTCGGTCTGGCTTTTTGTGTCATCCTTTTAACATGAGGAAAGAACTGTGGAAACGTAATAAATAAAAGGCAGTGAAACAATAATAAAATAAACACAAATATATACTCTCTCTATTGGAATGGAGACTTTTCAGCACAGGATAAACTACTGTTTCAACTCAAACCACAGTAGCAAAATGACAATAACCTGGCCAAAGAAAAAGTGCAAGAAACATTTGTCTACAAAATAGACATTAACGAAATCCTATGTGTAACTGAGGGGTACAATTCCCTGACTGTATTACTAGATATGATACTTACTACCACTACCTTTGTACTTAATATTCGGCCACCCAGTACTCGGCATAAATATATTATGATGAACACTGTCACGTAGATGAAACGGATCCAACACAAATGTACGAATTAGAAATAGGTCTTTATTTCTACACAGCGATGGTGTGTAGAGCAAGCACTTAATCAAATCAATCACATTTATGAATGGGAATTAGTATGCACTTGTATGGCAAGAGTATTCGTCGGTATATCAATAGAGAATGTCCAATCTCTGAAGGCGCAGGTGGTACATATACGACCTGGAATAGTTAAGGAATAACAGCAATGGTACTTTAATGATTATAGACTGGATACACTAGGGGGGGGGGTAAACCGGTCGCTTGTAAGCCGACAGGAGTAGGAAGGGGGGGGGATAGAATCCGGCTGCCTCATCCGGCCAAGGGTATCCCAGGTGAACCCACTGTAGTGCCGTTCAATGCGCCGGCGATCCTTGGACCACAGATGAAAGCAGGTGGACTCTTTGTGGGCCGGCGTCCTCCGGTCCACGGAGGAGAGACGTGAAGCGACCTCGTCTTGCAGAGCGTCTCCTCACCTTGCGTCCTCTCCAGGGGGGGGGGGTTCCAACACACGGCAGTGTTGGGGGTCTTTATCCATGGAATAATCAACGTATACAAAGCATAATCCGTGCCTGGGAAGGCGGGCTGTCGTCGGTAGAATAATCCGGTATACAGGTCCACTCGCTCGTCGGCTCTGGGGCTCCTCGGGTGCAGCTTCACGTGGGGTCAACCACCCTGGATAAGCAGCCAGTTTTCTGCCCGAAACGATGGGGTGCTGACTACGGTAGTATTCTCACCGCACGAAGCACTATATATTAACAGACTATTATTAGCTTAATAGACTACGTCCAACTCGACGATATAGTGCCAAATATGACTATTCAAATATTAATATACACGATGTCTCAATACCGATGGTAGGCGAACTTGGCCTTACTCCCACACGTGGCGTCGCGGGGAGGCTTTACGTCTGTAACTCTATTGGAGGGTAAGAAACTGGACTGAAAAGGAAGTCCTACTTTAGTAGCGCAGTATACATACGCACTATGAACAAATAGTCCCATTAGTGGTGCGGTAGCCAGATTCCTACGCGGAACTAGGACTTGTTCGTACATGTTGAGCGGTACGTTTGAACTGGGTCTGAGGGGTATGGCAGCCTGGCACCAAGGTCTCGACCAATAGTAGAATGGAGACTATTATGGGATGTTCAGTAGGCTAGAATGGATATTCAATGCATATTGTACAAGGAATATACAAGGGATATCAAGGAATATTAGAGAATATACAAATACAATTAAATATATATATATAAATAAATATATATATTCGGTTTAATCTGGCCCTTCACAACAGCCACCCCCTGATTGGTCCCAGACCTAATCAGTTAAACAGAGACAGATTAATCGCGTTGTCTATTTACACATAAGGGTTTGCTGTAGGGGTCAGTCAACTTCACAAAGTCATAGGGTTATAGGGTCATGGTCATCATCGATTGTGTCTGGGAGTCGGGGCAGTTCTATGAGCCTCGCCACGGGACGGGTGTAAGTGCGCCCTGGACAAGCACTTCAGCTGCTCGGACCTTGCCATCGGCACCGGTGATCACTTTGCTTACGCGGCCGGCCGGCCACATAGCTCTGGGCAGTGATTGATCAATAATCATGACGACTGTTCCTTCTGTCAAATTGTCTCTCTCCTTTACCCACTTCTGGCGGGTCTGTAGAGACGGTAGGTAGTGCAGTAGGAAACTGCTCCAAAACTTGTCGGCTAATACTTGGCTGTACCTCCACATTCGTCGGCCGTTCGCTTCTTCAGGCCGGTACATTGTCTGGGGTAATGCAGGATCTAGCCGCCCCATCAGGAGTGTGTTGGGGTCTGCGGAGCTAACAGTGCTCAATCCACAGAACACAGGCTTCGTATTCTCAGCCTCCTCCTGACTGGCTTCCCTCGGGATAGGCGTGGGCCACTCTCCTTCCGGGAGCTTTAGGAATGCGGGGCCGTCACTGTAAGCATTGTGACGGGTGAGGTCATCTAGGGGGATTCCCCGGGTGATGACGTCAGCTGGGTTCTGTTTTGTATCAACGTAGCGCCACTCTGTTTCTCCGGTTAACTCTTCGGTTAAGTCTTGAATCTCGGTGACTCTGACTCCCACGAAGACTTTGTACTTGCATGAGTCCGATTTGATCCAGGCGAGTACTGTCGTGGAATCTGACCACAGGATTGCTCTAGACACCGGTATGGTGAGCTCACGTTGGATGAGCGTGGCTAGGTGCGCTCCGGCTAGGGCTGCGCAGAGCTCTAGGCATGGGATAGATTGTTGCTTGCGTGGGGCTATTCTCGAGCGGGCGAGGACAAATGCTGTGTAGATCTCTCCCCCCCTTTCTTGGGCCCGCAAGTAGGCTACTGATCCGTATGCGACCTCTGAGGCGTCACTGAAGACGTGTAAGTCCATTTTACATGTCTCTGGCCTCACCGTGGGTGGGAAGTAGCTTCGGCGCATATTAACGCCTGGGAGTGAGTGGAGCTCCATCTCCCACTCTCTCCAGGTGGATGCAAGGTGTGCGGGAATGGGGTCGTCCCAGCCCTGGTCCTTGTCCCACAATGCTCGTACAATAATTTTTGCCCTGGTGGTGTACGGTAGAATACATCCTAGCGGGTCATATTGTCGGGCGAGTGTTGTGTACACACTCCGTCTGGTGGTCGGCGCCGCCGCCGGCCTTCCCTGGTCCGTAGTCAGGGGCTTGTGTCTGTAGTGAAGCGAATCTGTTTTGAATCGCCACACCAATCCCAGGGTCATCTCCTGGGCTTCTCCCGGGATTGTAGCCATCCAGGTCTCTCTGCTGGCTGCCTTGTCCTCGGAGGAGAGGCTGCGCAGTACTTGCGGATCGCTGCTGGCCCACTGCCTGAGATCAAAGCCGCCTTTGATCAATGAGGCGCGGAGTTTAATCAGGAGAGCCTCGGCTTCTTCCTGGGTTGAAAGGCTTTGTAGACAGTTGTCTACGTAGAAGCTGTTCTTTACGCTGTGTCGGACCTCTTCGTCCGCTGCTGGGTCCTCTGCTACATGTTTCTGTAGTGCAAATGTAGCACAGCAGGGGCTGCACGTCGTTCCGAAGGGGAGGACTTCCCATTGGTAGATGGCTGGGTGCTCATCTCCTGGCTTCTCTCTCCATAGGAACCGTAACAGGGGCTTGTCCTCCTCTACTAATCTCACCTGCAGGAACATTCCTTTAATGTCCCCGCTGATGGCCACCTTTTCCTGGCGGAAGCGGAGTAGAACGCCGAGTAGGGAGGGGCCGAGTGTGGGACCGGGCAGTAACTCTTTATTCAGATTTTGGGATCCGATCTGGTAGCTGCAGTTAAATACTATGCGGTCTTTACCGTTGTGATGGACCTTGTGGTGAGGCACGTACCACGATTCAGTGGTCTGGTCAGCCTCTTTAATGTCCATCTTTGTGACGTGTCCCGCTGTGATGAGCTTCTCAATCTCAGCGCGGTATACACTCTCTTGGGCGGGGTTCTTGGCTAAGCGCCGCTCCGTGTTCAGCAGGTACCGTTCTGTGGCGTCTGTCTTGGCGTGGAAAGTAGGCATTCCTTCTCGCCGCAGGAGTGGCGTGGCGTATCTCAACACGCCGTTGACCGGGACTCTCTTGGTCCCTGTCTCGAGGAGGTGAATGGTGTAAATGTCATCTTTAGAGCGAATGTCTTTCTTTCCGTTCTTAAAGGGCATTTGTTCCAAGGTCCATAACCGCTCTACGTGTTGCAGGAGTGCGGTTTCTCCCTCTGTGACTCGGGAGTGGAGACATCTAGTGGCTGTACTTCGGTTGAGAGATTTGGCGAGCGGGCCTTGGAGAGTCCATCCCAAACGGGTCTCGACTGCTGCAGGACAGCCTCCGGGTCCGGTATGAACCCGGTCTATCGGGACAATGAGGTCTGCATGGTCGGAGCCTATCAACAGGGTCGGCATAGCATTGTCTATGAGCGGGATCGGTAACTTGCGCAGATGTACATATTTCTCCATCAGCTTGGCGACGGGGTATGTGTACCGCGACAGTCCTATTTCTTGGCTGGTGAAAGCGTCTGTAATCTGGTACCGTCGCTCAGGCTGGCCGCTTGCTGCGATAGAGAATGAGACATTCTCGCCCTTTATCGTCTTCAAATCTCGTCTTATTGTCCGAATTGTCATTTGGGTTTCGCTTCCCCGCAGCCCTAGCTGGGCCGCAGCGGAGGCGAGCAGAAGGGTCTTCTCTGACCCGTCATCGAGGACGGCGTAAGTGTCCAGGACTTTATTCTGGTAGCTTAGTGTCACACGCACTACTTTTAGGAGTACTCGGGCTCCACTGCTGCTGGCGGGATCGATGTACATGACGCTCGCTTTGCTGCTGGATGGTGCGGGTGAAGGGCGCCGTCTGTTACTGTCGTGAAGTATGTCCAGATGGGCTCCATCGCACTTGGTGCACCTTTTCTTTAAGCGGCATTCGGCTGCCATGTGTGAGCGCGCACAGCGAAAACAGCGCTTGTTGGACTTTATCCATTGACTTGCTTCCTCCGCGTTCAGCTTGGGGAAGGAGTCACATTGCGCTAGCCAGTGTTCTTTCTCACAGTAGGGGCACACTATCTTCCACTTCTCCGTTCTGGAGGGGGTACTGTGGCTCCTGCTGCTCGGTACTGACTCCGATTGGTGCATCACAGTCACCGATCTTCTTCCATCATTTAGTCGTCTGGTTCCTTCTCTGGAGCCAGGGGTGCTCCGTCCGAATGTATCTAGCCGTAGGCTGCTGACTTCTCTCGCCAGGAAGTCTGCTAGATCGAGGAGGTTCGGTTCGGGGCCATTCGGGTCTCGGTGGTCTCTCTGCCGTCTAAAACGCTCCTGTCGAGCGGGCGGCAGCTTCTCCAAGATCCTTTCCACATTTGAGTTGGCGTAAAGTTCATGCCTCCCCTTCTCTCTCTGCGCTCCCAACATCCCTACCAGGGACTGCACTCTGATGGACAGGTCGTCCAGTGCTCGATTGTCTATTGCTGGGGGTAAGCGGTCGATGTGTCGGATCTCCTGGATCACGTAATCCCATATGCGCCCATACCTCTGGTCCAATGCTACCAGCGCTGCTGTGTATGGGGTGGTGGAAGTCGCGTAGGCGAGCGCTATATTATGTGCGCGGGGTACCTTTAAGTGCTTCAGTAGGATGGCGTATTTATGGCGTTCATCCAATACGTCCACCAACATGGTCTCCAGACACATGCGGAGTTCTGTATACTGGGCCCGGTTCTCTTGGGTGAAGTCGGGTACCATAGGCGTGCCAATGTATGACGCTGACTGTGGATACATCGGCGAGCGTTGGGGGAGAGGCCTCCTAGGCGAGTCTCCTCCCGCTCCTTGGTATGGGCTGGTACCGGCAGTGTACCATGGCCCGCTTGTCCAGGTGCTGTTCCTCGGTGCGGGTCGTGCGTCGTGCTCACCCGGGTATAGAGTCGGGGGTCTGTAGCGCAGCTCCGCGGGAGTATAGCCTGGGCTGTACCGGACCTCCTGGTCCGGTAGAGTACTGTGCTGTCGTCGGGCGTGGTTCTCCTCCTCTTCCTCTTCGTCTTCAGTTAGGTCATCCAGTGCTTGTAGTCTCTGGTTTAGCCTCTCCACAGGATATGCTGCTCCTTCCCGGTTGCTAGGTCTCGCTTGGACCGGTGGGGGGAGGTGGTCTGTGGGGGGTATAGACCTCGTCTGTTGGTCAAGTTCAGGGTTGTTTACTCGGCTAGGGGATGCCGCCCTGGAGGTGTGTCTAGATGAGTTCCTGGAGCCTCTGGCGGAGGGAGAGGGTGTTGTCCGTCTGATCAGCTGTTCTATTAGTTGCGCTTGCTGTCTGTCGCGCTCTGCGTCCCGTAGAGCACCAGCAGCTGCTCGCTGGCTGTCTGCTCGGTCTCGGGCCACATTCTCTTCCCTCTGAATGCGTCTTATTTCTAGACGTATATGCTCTTCTTCGCTCCGCTGCTGGATCTGCAGTCGGTCGCGTTCAGCAGCGGCGTTCAGGCTGATGAGGAAGGCCTGCTGTAGGGTCCTCTCTGCCTCGCTGGGAGAAGGCGGTTGTATAGGGGAGCCTTCCCTCGGGGTACTCCTTGCGGAGCCTTGGAGCTCTATCTCCACGGTGCTCTCCCCGTCTTCTTCCGTGCCGAGTTCTCTCTCGGTAGCGTTGTATTCCTCCCGGGACTCATCGGGGACTACTTCTTCAGTACTGGCGGGGTGTGAAGTCATGTCTGGTTCCCACTGGTCCCCACCGTGAACTTGGTCAGTTACATTAGAGCCCGTAGGGGCCTCTATGGTCGGGGTAGTCTGGGCGTTGGGGTTAGACATACTTTTACTTTCTAGTTTTACCGCGTTTACTGTTAGTAGAAGACTAGGTTGTTGACTGACAGCGTAAGCCTCTAAGTACTGAGGGAGCCGTCGTTCGCGCTGCGGGCGTTGGTTAGGAGGATCGTTTCGTGGAGTGTTCATCATAGGCCATTTCAATATTAATAACACTATATTAATATTACACTAATTACCCTCCGGCTCGAAGGACCAATTGTAACTGAGGGGTACAATTCCCTGACTGTATTACTAGATATGATACTTACTACCACTACCTTTGTACTTAATATTCGGCCACCCAGTACTCGGCATAAATATATTATGATGAACACTGTCACGTAGATGAAACGGATCCAACACAAATGTACGAATTAGAAATAGGTCTTTATTTCTACACAGCGATGGTGTGTAGAGCAAGCACTTAATCAAATCAATCACATTTATGAATGGGAATTAGTATGCACTTTTATGGCAAGAGTATTCGTCGGTATATCAATAGAGAATGTCCAATCTCTGAAGGCGCAGGTGGTACATATACGACCTGGAATAGTTAAGGAATAACAGCAATGGTACTTTAATGATTATAGACTGGATACACTAGGGGGGGGGGTAATCCGGTCGCTTGTAAGCCGACAGGAGTAGGAAGGGGGGGGGGTAGAATCCGGCTGCCTCATCCGGCCAAGGGTATCCCAGGTGAACCCACTGTAGTGCCGTTCAATGCGCCGGCGATCCTTGGACCACAGATGAAAGCAGGTGGACTCTTTGTGGGCCGGCGTCCTCCGGTCCACGGAGGAGAGACGTGAAGCGACCTCGTCTTGCAGAGCGTCTCCTCACCTTGCGTCCTCTCCAGGGGGGGGGGGTTCCAACACACGGCAGTGTCGGGGGTCTTTATCCATGGAATAATCAACGTATACAAAGCATAATCCGTGCCTGGGAAGGCGGGCTGTCGTCGGTAGAATAATCCGGTATACAGGTCCACTCGCTCGTCGGCTCTGGGGCTCCTCGGGTGCAGCTTCACGTGGGGTCAACCACCCTGGATAAGCAGCCAGTTTTCTGCCCGAAACGATGGGGTGCTGACTACGGTAGTATTCTCACCGCACGAAGCACTATATATTAACAGACTATTATTAGCTTAATAGACTACGTCCAACTCGACGATATACTGCCAAATATGACTATTCAAATATTAATATACACGATGTCTCAATACCGATGGTAGGCGAACTTGGCCTTACTCCCACACGTGGCGTCGCGGGGAGGCTTTACGTCTGTAACTCTATTGGAGGGTAAGAAACTGGACTGAAAAGGAAGTCCTACTTTAGTAGCGCAGTATATATACGCACTATGAACAAATAGTCCCATTAGTGGTGCGGTAGCCAGATTCCTACGCGGAACTAGGACTTGTTCGTACATGTTGAGCGGTACGTTTGAACTGGGTCTGAGGGGTATGGCAGCCTGGCACCAAGGTCTCGACCAATAGTAGAATGGAGACTATTATGGGATGTTCAGTAGGCTAGAATGGATATTCAATGCATATTGTACAAGGAATATACAAGGGATATCAAGGAATATTAGAGAATATACAAATACAATTAAATATATATATATAAATAAATATATATATTCGGTTTAATCTGGCCCTTCACAACACTATGTAACATTTATACATTCTTAAGTACGGAAATAAGCAGCATGGGGTAATCGGCATTGGAACTTTCACATCGCCTCCATCCTCCCTGAGCAGTTTGCTCACGCATCTGTGCACCGTCAGGTTAGCCAGAACAAAACAGAACTTCTATAAAACTTTCAAAATTGTACGCTCCTTCAGTAAATACTGTAAACTTCCCAGATATATATATATATATATCTATCTTGCTCTCTCTATGTATATCTATCTGTACCTCCCTCTGAATTGTCCTCTGTCTGTTCCCATCAAATATGAACTTTATAGGACATGAGAGGCTATTATTATGTATAAATAAAAGGCAGTGAAACAATAATAAAATAAACACAAATATACTCTCTCTATTAGAATGGAGACTTTTCAGCACAGGATAAACTACTGTTTCAACTCAAACCACAGTAGCAAAATTACAATAACCTGGCCAACCACCCCCATACTATTGTTCATAGCAGCTAGCCTATCTCAGACTGTTAGTTAAAGCTGTTGATAAAAAGTGCACTGACTTGTGTGCTGTTTGGGAACAGTTGACAATGTTTATGTAAAGACAGTAAAGGTTTTCATCAGCTCACCTGAATATGTGTTCTCAAGTTAGTATTGGACGTGTGGGACGTTGAAAGCAGCTTCGTTTTTGGTTGACACAATAAACACCTAAACACATATGTTTTAGGCGTTTTTTCAGTCAAACTCATCAACGTGTCCAGGTAGGGCCATGGATATTCATTGTTGTTATTGTTGTTGACATCATCTTCATCAATGCCATCAGTGGAAACATCAAATCCCTCTGCCATTATTTCGCGCGGACTGGTTCTGTTATTGTAAATTGCATCCATTCATTCTCATTCAGTGGTCTGCGTTTCGATTTTCACTTCCTGGTTTGCGGGCTGGAGTCCCGCCCTATCCTGCCTCTGATTGGCCTACCCGTAATGTTTTGGCCTAACCATACCCAATCGTGAGTCGTCATACTCATATCTAAACCAACCAACCAATCATAGTGGGTTTTCTACGGGGAGTTTTTTTCTCTCTTCCCAAATCTTTATAGTCTAGACTGTTTCTCCCGACAGTACTACAGTAGCGTTGTAGCGTTTCCTCATCGCTACGTCACTACTTCGTTCTATAAATAGCTCCGCTACAGAAAACGCTACATGATTCAAAAGTAGCAACGCTACCATCACGCTACTGAGAATTGTAGTTAAGCTATGTAGCGTCGCTACTTGTAGCTAGCTACTGCCCATCACTGTCAACACGGAGTGTGCGTACGACCTGTGTACGCACGTGTGAGAAATCCAGATTTTTCGGTACGTACACACATTCTAAATTATGTGCTTAAGAACGAAAATAGAACACTTTTTAAGAATTGTTGATAAATGAGGGCCCAGGTATTTATCTAAAATGTTAAGATTATTACTTTAATCTTGGTTTGGATTCTTAGAAACACAGCACAGGTTAGTAAGCCCCTAGTGTCCTTGTGTAACATTGGGCAAATTGCTATTATCTTCCGGTGAGTGTCTGCAACAGCCGTGACAAGGCATAAGAATGAGTGCAATTAAGTTGCCATGTTTTCATTAATCAAACAGAAGGCACACTTGGAAGGTGCCGCATGCTCTCTTGAATGTTGAAGACCTGTTGACTGGACACAGCACACACATCCACACGTACACACTCACTTTAAATGGACAACTCACTGTAGCACTCACTTTAGACCAGGGGTCAGCAACCTTTTTGACATGAAGTGCCTGTTTGAAATATAGTTGTACTAGTGTGCCATATCAACAATATTCCATGCATCGTAATTTTTTCTCTCATAATCAGGTATTTTTAATGATAATTTTTACATTATTACATCATTATTGTTATTGTCATTATTAACAATATTATTATGATGGTTGTATCAACCCTAAATCTGAGTTGGGGCGGGGGTGCAATGCAGACAAACAGTTTTGCTTTACTGAGCTCCGTTATCTGGGGGCTGTAGTTGGTCATTTTAAGCTGCACACCGGAGCATCTTTTAATCCAGCTGTTTGCTGTTCTCTGATATTTTCTGACATTTCGTTGATGCGTCGCTCGACACTTCAAGCTGCCATGGGGATATCTTTTATCCTTGATTTGATTGTCATACACCGTTTTTTTTGGCACAGATTTTTTTTTTTTTTTTGTCTTGAAATAGAGAAGCTGAAAAAGGTAGCAGGATGTTGCCTATATTGTCAACAGATATGGTTGAAAAACAGACAATGTTTTAAATGTATTGATACAATTTCTTTAATTGAATCAACTTAAACTAGAAAAGTAAATACAAACTAAATTAACAATGTAAGTTACATTGTTAATTTAGTTTGTATTTACTTTTAGTTTAAGTTAATTCAATTAAAGAAATAGTTTTACACACAAACACAAAAGCAAACTTAAAATAATCAGACAACTTGTGTTTACTTGGTTCTTTATTTTGAGAAGGGGAAAAAGTACACATCACTTAAATTTGTTCAATGTAATTTGTTTCACAACAGTGGTTTCAAAACAGTTTCAAGTTTCTTTAATAGTTGTCATACAGAAGTACAGAATACTTTTATACAAAATGCTTCTTACTGTTACGCTCCAGAGACTGTGCTAGACAAGATAAGTATGAAATAAAATAAAGTAGCATGTAAAAAGAAGTAAAAATAGAGGTCCCAGTGTTCAGTATAGACATATGTACAATGTTTGATGCAGACTAGAAGTAACTGAGTTACCATACAATCAGTCAAGCAAGCCCCCACCAAGTGGTCCTGGGCCTATGATTTGGTTTTGCTATCCTCGTTCTCTTGTCCTCAGCTGAGCCATGGCCTCTCAGCCAAGTTGCAACATATGTTGTTGAATCCCAGAACTCTGGAGGTGGCCCGTTGATCTTAATGAACATCAAAGATGCTACCCGTGAAATCATTAACCGTGTGCGTGTTGGGGTGATAATTTGATTCATGGCACTGAATCCCCTTTCACATTCTGCAGTGCTACATGGAATTACTTTTGTGCAATTCAATAAAGGCCTAAGCTCATCGGGTATCATTTCTCCATTGCTCTCAATAAAGTCCCTGAATCCATCAATGCAAGTTAACATTCCATGGCAATGACAGACACAGCCCATCGTTCACACCAAACCTGATGAGGGGCAGGGATTCAATGTGAAACGCCCTACCCAAAGCTGTAAAGGAATGTGAATCACTATTCAAAAACACTCAAAACCCAGTTGTACTGTCAGTATTCCAATGTACAGTGTGCCCCCCCCCCCCAATGTACAGCCCCCCACCCACCCAACATCCTCCAATGTACAGTTTCTACGTCAAATGTATATACACTCTTTTTCTGGACACTTTTTGTATCACAAACAGTACTGTATTTGCAAATCTGATATGTCATAAATGTATAGATGTAGCAGTACTGTCTATCTGTATGTCATGTATGTCATATATATGTTATGATGAATTGAAAATGGGGGACCCTGATGTAAACAAGACGAAAGTATTTCTCTGGTCTGCATCCCCTTAACAATTGTATGTATTGAGCTGTACTGTACTGTACCCATTCTGCAATCTGTTAATACACTTTTCAATCAATCAATCAATAATATTGTTCATAGCAGCTAGCCTATCTCAGACTGTTAGTTAAAGCTGTTGATAAAAAGTGCACTGACTTGTGTGCTGTTTGGGAACAGTTGACAATGTTTATGTAAAGACAGTAAGGGTTTTCATCAGCTCACCTGAATATGTGTTCTCAAGTTAGTATTGGACGTGTGGGACGTCGAGAGCAGCTTCGTTTTTGGTTGACACAATAAACACCTAAACACATATGTTTTAGGCGTTTTTTCAGTCAAACTCATAAACGTGTCCAGGTAGGGCCATGGAGATGCAGTGTTGTTATTGTTGTTGACATCATCTTCATCAATGCCATCAGTGGAAACATCAAATCCCTCTGCCATTATTTCGCGCTGACTGGTTCTGTTATTGTAAATTGCATGATCCATTCATTCTCATTCAGTGGTCTGCGTTTCGATTTTCACTTCCTGGTTTGCGGCCTGGAGTCCCGCCCTATCCTGCCTCTGATTGGCCTACCCGTAAAGTTTTGGCCTACCATACCCAATCGTGAGTCGTCACTCATATCTAAACAAACCAACCAATCATAGTGGGTTTTTTACGGGGAGTTTTTTTTTCTCCTCGCAGATCTTCTAGTCTAGACTCTCTCCCGAAAGTAGCGTGTAACGTTTTTGTGTGCGTGACTGCGCGTACACGCGGGAACATATCCGTGCGCGATTGCGCGTACTTCAGCCTCAGTGACCGAGGTAAAACGCTGTTTTCCCGCGGTTGACCAGCACTGCACCACTGCCCCCCCCCCCCCCCCCCTTTCATGCATTCGTGGTGGAACATCATACCGATCATATGCAGTTTGAGTTTTAACTGTAGCTGTATATCCTAAATGCCATTGGATTTAACGTTAGTAGCTATTAGCCCTGTATCTCGCGTTCCAGGAAATATCCCTGCCGAAATCCCTTATAACGCTTATATTCAAGACTTAAGCACGATTTTGAAAACAGGGCCCGGTGTTTCAAAACACTACACACAATTAGCACAACCACACACAATGGACCTATCTCAAACCCTGCCCTCTTTTCTTGATCCTCCAATCACAGCTGTCGCTTACCTCGGACTTCGTTTTATTATATATTCTTACTGTCATTGATTGTTTTCTCTATACCAGAAATCGTATGGCATGGGGTGTAGGCCTGCTTGTGTGTGTTTGTTTGTTCAGGGGGGGGGGGGGGGGGGGGGGATTTTATTTTATTTTATATTTTATATTTATCTTGATATAATGTAATTTTGCTTCCTGGTGAATGCCACATGCAAGCCCCTTGAGGGTTTTTAGGCAATTCTCCTACACATCCCTTGTGGACTATATTGTATTATATATGTAACTGTTTTTATATGTGTAAATAAACAAACAAACAAACAAACAAACAAGAAAAGGGGCAGGGTTTGAGATAGGTCTATTATCAGAACACCTCAGATCCTTTGCTAAATTAAACACAAACTATACACTAATTTATAAAAACTACATTTTGTTACCATATGAAACACGTTTCATATGACTTAATTCTGTTTGAACCAGTTACACACTGCTGTGCTTAACCTAAAACACATTTAGCAATTCTACTTCTCAGTGATTAGAGTATACTGTAAGTGAAGTACACAGAGAATGTGCAAATATACAATACATTCACCAAACACTACACAAGACCAATGCTGTAGACTGATGAAAATATAATTTATTTATCTCCATATACCCAAACCAATGATGCAGACTGATGAAAAAAAAAATTCTCTCCATATACCCAAATCAATGATGCAGACTGATGAAAATATAAATTTTCTCTCCATATAACCAAATCAGTCAACATTTCAACATGGAGAATCACAACAAAACATGTCCCAGTTTTCATGCTACTACAGTGTGCATAACACAGTAAGCTCAGCAAATATCAGACAAACATAAATACTGTATCCAGTACAGGTTAAAATTACAGTAAAACAAAAACAAAAATAGAAAACATTTAAATAGAGTACAGAAAATACTAGACATTATCTCTTTGCCTAGCTGGATCTGGCAAGAGATCTTTTTGTTGTGATTCTCCATGTTGACATGTTGACTGATTTGGGTATATGGAGAGAAAATTTATATTTTCATCAGTCTGCATCATTGGTTGTCTTGTGTAGTGTTTGGTGAATGTATTGTATATTTCCACATTCTCTGTGTACAGTACTTCACTCTCCTTCCATTTTGGTTGAAGGCAGGTGAACTCACCTGCTGCATTTTTATAGTGCTTAAACCTGATTGGTGTATCTACAATTAAGCAATGGTGTGTTTGTGCATCTGATTGCTGTGTTTAACCAATTGGCTCATATGTGTGGTAATTTGACATTCTATGTGTAATGTAATGCAAGTGTGTTTAGTGTTTTGCAAATCACTGTGTATTGTTTTGCAAAGAGTGTGAGGCTGACTTTGCTTATAGGGGTGCAAATCTGGGCCTATGTTTTTCTCCTTGAGTGTAAGGTTTTGATAATTGTGTAATACTTTTGATTTGAGTGTTTATGCAATCGAAGAAAACTGTAAAGACTAGAGATTAACTGTTTATTTCTTTTGTACATAGGCTGTGCATATGTTTGTTTGTTTATTTGCTTATGTGTTTTTATTTTGTTATTGGTGTATATGTGTGTATGTATGTATATGTATGTATGTATGTATGTATGTATGTATGTATGTATGTATGTATGTATGTATGTATGTATGTATGTATGTATGTATGTATGTATGTATGTATGTATGTATGTATGTATGTATGTATATGTGTATGTATGTATGTATGTATATGTGTATGTATGTATATGTGTATATATGTATATTTGTACTCTCGTTGGGGCCTCTTGGACCATATCAATGTTTTATCTGGCTAAATAAAGGTTAAATAAATAAATAATCTAATCTATATCTTCAGTATTCGTCTCTAATTACTCAAAAATTGCGTATTTCTGTGTGTAAGTATTTTTTTTTTAACGAGGGGGGGGGGGGGGGGGGGGGGGGGGCTCCACCCCCCCGGGCTGAAGCCCCCAATGTTTTCTAACCCTAAAAACGCCCCTGGTGCTAACCACTGTGTCACCATGCTGCCCACAATTATGTTGGCTTCAGAACATCCCACTCCACTGACACATACCTTCTCTATTTGAACGACCACATCAAACAAGAGGTGGACGTGGGCAAATACTGCGGCATGGTCATGCTGGACCTACAAAAGGCCTTCGACACTGTCAATCACTCCATTCTGATTGACGAGCTCAAATCAATTGGTTTTGATAGTATCAGTGAGATCAGATAAATCAGTGAGCTGGATGCAATCCTACCTGGAGGGGAGGGAACAGCTGGTGGAGGTAAACGGAACTCTACCCCCCCCCCCCCCTCCCAGTGAGCTGTGGTGTTCCACAAGCAAGCATACTAGGACCGTTACTGTTCCTAATTTATGCAAATGACATGTCGTCAGCTTGTGACGGCAACTTGTTCCTGTTCGCGGACGACTCAGCCCTGCTGGTCTCTGACAAGAACAAGTTACAGATTGAAAAAACCCTCAGCTCGGAGCTCGGAACAGAGTCCATTCTCTTCGGATCAAATAACAAACTCAGCAAGACGGCTTCTCAGTTACAGTGGGTGACAATATTGCCACAAGGAAAGATGAAATTACATACCTGGGTTCCATCCTAGAGGCAAATCTTTCCTCTGACAAAATGGCATCCAATGTAATAAAAAAAAGTCAACCAACGAACTAGATTCTTGTACCGGATCTCCTCTCTGGTAAACAAGAATACCCTGAAGACTCTAACAGGAGCACTCATTAACACTTTGAGTGCCAGCGATGTGTTTTGTCGTCATTTCATGCCCCCCGTTGAGTGCAGACGACGCAAATTGTCGTTTGATTTTTTTATTAGCGATCTGAATTCATATTTCATCAACCGAGTCTCCCGTTGGTACAGCAGCCCCTCTAGTAGCTCCGATGGGAAAATACCGCCCCCTATCCCTGTGTAACTGCTGGTGGATCTGTGGGGGGGGAGCCTACTGGCTCCACTATGCTAGCGAGGGATCTGATCAAGAGGGAAGTGATCGCGAGATGGAAAGCAGCCTGGAATATATATTTACAGCAGCCAATAATCAATCAATAAACGCGATCGATATTTGGAATGGCGATCAGGAATTGGAATAATCTTTTTTGGAGAACATCTGATCTAAGGTAAGGAGTCTATGTTACCAGTTTTAGGATAATCAGAGCTGTCTTCACTGAGATAACAGCGTGTCCTGTATATGTGTGTGTGTGTGTGTGTGTGTGTGTGTGTGTGTGTGTGTGTGTGTGTGTGTGTGTGTGTGCTGTTGAGGAAATAAGAGAATGGATTTCTCAGCTCGCTTCTATAGCGTGCATAAGTACACATATACTATCGATAATCTAGCGTTTATTTGAAAACAATTCATAAATAGGCCGACAAATGACAACGTGTCTAGTGTATTCGAGAATATTCCAATAAATGCCGTTTATGACGGAATCTTTCTATTTTCCTGAAATTTTCGAGAAAACGATAGCTTTTCGAAATGCTATAAAAAGGATATGAACCGATTAAAAAACAATCCGTTTCGACAATGTTGACTGCAAACAAGTCATTGATAAGCAACGGGCAGATTAGACACATAGCCATAATTTAAAACATAGATTATGCGTTTTTAACGCTATCATTGAAGTGGATGATGGCACTCAAGGACATTAATCAACGTTAATGGCCGGCACTGAAAGTGTTAAACGGTACTACGACTATGCTTGCACCTCATGGTACCAAAGCACCTTAAAGGCACTAAAAACCAGATTACAATCATCACAAAATAAACTGGTCAGACTACTGCTTGACCTTACTCCTAAAAACCACCTCACCCCTGCCCATTTTGACAACCTAGTATGGCTTAGAGTAGACAACAGAGTACAGAAACTTGCAATGGGCCTGGTCTACAAGATACACTACACCACTAAGATACCCATCTACATGTCGAAATACCTCCCAAAGGTCAGTGAATACCACGACCACAACACCAGAGAGAGTTCCACAAATCATGTTCAACCCAGATTCGGCACAAACAAGGGACTAAACACGTTTCGCAATTATGCCACAACAATGTGGAACGCCCTTCCCACAGCCGTAACTTTTTTTTGAATCCCTAACTGTTGTGTATTGACATTCTAAGTTTGCCCCTTATTAGATACTGTCACGCCCCCTGCTAATAAGTACGGGCGTCATTGTAATCATAGATATCTATATAGAACACTAGATAGCTTAAGGCGGAGTCACCAGCGTCACTGAACCGCCGCCATCTTGCTCGAGTCAGCCTTGAGTGAGGGTGAGTGAGCTGCACAGACAAAAATACTCATAACTCGTTGATATAAATATTGACGGATTTACAAACGGTTTGGTTTATTACAAGCATTATTAACATGGCTATGATTCAAGCGGTTTGTAAAAAAAAAGAAAAGAAAAAAACTGCCTTTAAGTAAAAAAGTTGACATTAATGTTATCAGTAGCTGAGCTGCCTCGAGCAAGATGGCCGCCCTACGACGACGTCGCTCTACATTGGCCGGCAGTGCGGGTAAGCTATCTAGTGTTCTATATAGATATCTATGATTGTAATCACCTGTGTTGAGTTTACCACTAAAGAGCTGTCAACTGGAAATTACCCTTGTCTCATGTCTCCTTATTATTATATGTTATACGAATAACCAGATGAGTATACAACAAAACTGGCAACGAGGATAATACGTAATCTCACGTTGTGTTTGTTATTGTCTGCGAAAGTCCGCATCTGACGCGTTTGTTTGTTTTCGCGAGTGTACAGCGCGACGTCAGAGCTACGGTAACTAGGCAACGGTGCAAACTATACTGCTGTGTTGACACTGTTACGGGCGAAATAAAAGAAAAAGGAGAAATCTCTGCGATGGAAAGGAGACTGAGTAAATGAAGAGGGAAGGATGGTGCCAGGACCAAAGACAGTAACTCAAACGAAACAAGGATAATACTAATAGCTTGAAAATGGCTGCACTGTTTGGACATATTGGACCATTTGAGGAAACAGAACAATGGAGTTCTTACACCGAGAGGTTTGATTATTTTGCACTTGCTAATAAGATAGAAGAGGATATCATAGTACCAACATTTTTAAGTGTTATGGGAGCAAAAACATAACCTACTGCGCAGTCTAGTGCAACCGGAGAAGCCAGGGAACAAGTCCTATGAAGACATAGTGGGAATATTAAAAGATCACTACTCTCCTAAGCCACTGGTCATTGCAGAGCATTTCAGATTCCATAAAAGGAACCAAGAAGAGGGTGAATCTGTTTCACAGTTTGTAGCTGTACTTAAACGCCTGTCTGAATATTGTGAATTTGGTATTTCACTCAATGACACCATACGTGACAGACTGGAGGAATATGGTCTGAGAGTCCGGGAAGACAAATGCGAGTTTTTCCAACCTTCTGTCGAGTACCTGGGGCACATAATTGACAGCACTGGACTCCACAAAGCACAGTTAAAGGTGAAGGCTATTGTGGAGGCTCCATCTCCGAAGAATGTGAGTCAGTTGAGATCATTCCTTGGCCTGCTGACATACTATGCAAAGTGTGTGCCTAACCTTGCCAATAAGTTGAAACCGCTCCATGAGCTGCTAAACAAAACCCAAACATGGAATTTGACAGACAAATGTGAGACAGCTTTCAAAGGAGCAAAGACAGCCTCTCTCAGTCTGAAGCCCTCACCCACTTTGACCCCACCTTGTCACTTCAGCTGGCATGTGACGCCTCACCTTATGGTGTGGGTACAGTAGTACCACACATCATGCCATCAGGGGAAGAGAGACCTATCGCCTTTGCATCAAGGACGCTGAGCAAAGCTGAAAGCAATTATGCACAGATAAAGACATTTCATCAATATCTCTACGGCAGTAAATTCACGCTACTGACAGACCATCGACCTCTCACCTCTATCTTCGGTCCTCATACAGGCATTCCATCGCTTGCGGCCAGTCGTATGCAGCGACGGGGTTTGTTACTGTCTGCCCACCAGTATGACATTAGGTATAGGAAGTCGGACCAGCACGGGAATGCTGACCGGTTCTCAAGGCTCCCGTTGCCTGTCACACATAATCAGACACCACAAGCTGAGATCTTCTACTTCAAGGAAGTGACTGCTGCTCCAGTGACCTCGACTCATGTGAAGAAACACACACACACGGACCCAGTCATGTCTGAGGTTATGGACATCGTCACTCGTGGGAGGGGAGGAGAGATGACACCAAGCTTGAAGCCTTACCTGGTGAGACGAAACGAGTTGTCAGTCCAGTCTGGATGCCTATTGTGGGGCTATCGTGTCATTATTCCCCCACCACTAAGAGAGAGAAAGTGCTTGACGAGCTCCACTCTGGACACTGTGGTGTGGTGCGAATGAAAAAAATTGCATGCAGCTATTTCTGGTGGCCAGGCCTGGATGCAGCTATAGAGGAGAAAGCAAAGTCATGTTCTGCCTGCCAGAAAGTGAGAAACCTCCCACAGCTGGCTCCATTACATCCGTAGGACTGGCCTGAAGAACCATGGCAAAGAGTCCACATAGACTTTGCTGGACCATTGGAGAACCACATGTTCTTAATCGTAGTCGACGCTCATAGCAAATGGCCTGAGGTTGTCCTCATGACGAGCACCTCCTCTATGAGAACCATCGAAGAACTAAGGTCTATCTTCAGCCGCTTTGGTCTACCATAACAGCTTGTTAGTGATAACGGCCCCCAACTAGTGTCTGAAGAGTTCAAGACATTCATGGAAGAGAATGGTATTCAGCACATCAAGTCTGCGCCATATCACCCAGCTACCAATGGGCTCGCTGAAAGATTTGTACAGACCATGAAGCAAGCTCTCAAGTCCTCTCAAGGTACACAGTCCATCAACAGGCGCCTCAGTGCTTTCCTGCTGTCATACCGAAACACACCTCATGCTACGACAAAAGTCTCGCCTGCCTCGGCTATGCTCAAGAGACAACTCCGCACTCGACTTGACCTCCTGAGACCCCAAAAGACGAGGGAGATTGTGCATCTGCAACAGAGAGCTCAAGTGGAGAGGCGAGCGAAAGCAAAGTTTCGGAGCTTCACAGCTGGAGACAGGGTTCTCGCCCGGAACTATACCAAAGGGGTCAAATGGATGCCTGCAACAGTTGTTGCAAAAACAAGTCCTGTGTCATATACAGTAGAAACCAGGGATAATCTCATCTGGAGAAGACACATCGATCAACTGCTCCACACTGCTGGTTTCCATGATGACTCACCTCAGCCGCCATCCATTGTTCCAGAGCAGGAGACCTACCAGGAGCAGCATTCATCACCAGAAGAGCCCCAGACGCAATCTGCAAGAGTGGCCCCTGTCCCAGGCACACCTAGACCTGCTCAGGTCCCTATCCCAGCCATCACTTCTCCCAGACCCGGACTCACTTGCCTACAGGTCTTACCCCAGTAGAGTCAGACGCCCTCCTGATAGACTAACCCTTACAATTGGGGCAGAATAATCCCCAGGGTTCAGTCTGGGAATTGAGGTAGTCTACCCTCTTTCCCTAGTTCAGGCAAAGGTTACTAGCCAATGACAGTTTAAGTTTAAAAACGTTTTGTTAAGTTAATTATAGAATGAGGAAAACCACAGTGACACTTAGTGTTTTTGTTAATGTTTAAATACTTACTTTTTAGGGGAACCTTCAAAGTTAAGGGGGAGGGATATGTTGTGTATTGACATTCTAAGTTTGCCCCTTATTAGATACTGTCACGCCCCCTGCTAATAAGTACAGGCGTCATTGTAATCACCTGTGTTGAGTTTACCACTAAAGAGCTGTCAACTGGAAATTACCCTTGTCTCATGTCTCCTCATTATTATATGTTGTACAAATAACCAGATGAGTATACAACACTACCCACCTTCAAAACTGCTCTCAAAGAGCACCTACGGGAGGCTGCAATTCGAAACTGGCCACCGTAAATGTCCAAAACCCTCCAACTCCAATGTACAGTTCCTTCCCCCTCTAATGTATATAATTTCTTTTATGATCTCTGTCTCTTAAACAGTACTGTATATTTGTATGTCGTGTATGTCATAAATGTCATGATGAATTGAAAATGGGGGACCCTGATGTAAACAAGACGAAAGTATTCCTCTGGTCTGCATCCCCTCAACAATTGTGTGTATTGAGCCTGTTGTGGAATATTTAAAATTAGCTATGACAGTGAACTGTAGAAATTAGATAGTCAGTTGTATATAAAAACATAGAACATAGTTTAATATCTGTGCTTCCACAGAGATCAGTTTATAGAGAGACACACATGTGTACACACAAGCGTCTGACCAGAAAGTGACCAAGAGGTCTGGTCAGAATGTACATTAATACATCATTGAAATGACGTACATTAGACATCCAGATATGACAAGAAGGGTAAACCAAATATGCCCTAGTTAGGGAGTCATAACAAAGATTAGCTATGGCCTTTGTTACAGGTACCAGGATATGGCACCTGATAGCAGATATATGTTCAACCTATAAAACAGGTTGTAGTTGGACAAAAGGAGGCGCGGACATGATGTTACTGGTTCTGAATCCTCTCAGTTGTTTATTACAACAGCACTAATTTATTCATAAGAATCTTCAATCAATCATTATAATATCATACAATCAATTATTTCAATTATCTTACATTACTTCTTAATACATTCAATTATATTGTCTTTCTTGTCATCAATTCAAAGGCATATTCATCATTACAGTACACATTCTACCCTTTTAGGATACCCTGGTTCACTTCAGTAGCATTTTCCTTTCAAATGTTGTCATCCAGCATTATATACTGTACATTGTAATTAATTATGTATTTATGCATATTTGGTGCCTTAAATATAAGCATGTGAAAAGGGAGCATTCTACTGTTAATCTCAGTCTAGGCATATTGGAAGAGAACATCATATCTGTATTCTTTTAATAAAACACTGTCATTCTAATTGTCTGTCAAACAATTCCTTACATCATCAATAGCTATTACCTTTATCATCATTCGTTTATCATCAGTCATAACGGCGCCAGAGAATTGGCCTTGCGGGAGCTTTGGAGGGGCTGGATTCTTTATAGCAGGGGCTAATGAATTTTAATGCAACAAACAAAATACCGGCTAATATAGGCTAGGGGTCGGCTATTAGGTTTGGCCACGGGCCATATTTTCCACAAGCCGTTTCTTGGCGGGCCAGGATCAAAAACAATGGCTAATTTAATATACTGATATTGAAAAAAAATAAAAACGTTTTTCTCTGGTCTGCACCCCCTTAACAATTGTGTGTATTGCGCCGTACTGTATTGTACCCGTTCTGCAATCTGTTTTTCATTCATTCATTCATTCATGAACAGCAGATCAGCTGTTGCAGTCAGATCACCGCGGCGGGTGACGAACAGATCAGAATGCATGCAAACACGACTCACCCTACCTTGTTTGTTGTTAAGTCCTCCAAAATCCCTGCTAATGTTTGAAACATGTCACATATCCACTCGCCGCCCTCCAATTCCAGATTGGTGTTGAATGCAGCAGCTACTTTATCTGCCAACTTGCCTCGTTGTTGTTGTTGTTGTTGTTGTTGTCGCCACATATTATGCAGAGAGGACGTCGGCTCGGCACGCAAGAATCACCGATCTGTTGCGATAAACCCGTATTTTATGTATGGCTCCTGTTTATTAAAAGAAGCGTTATATTTCCCCGAATCGTTCTTATTTATATCCAAAGATGTTTGTTTTGTTTTTTGAACTCGCACGCATCTCGAACGCGGAAGTGAAGGTGCGTTAGGGACTTTTGGTGTAGTCCCAGTGGGACTATTCCATTGGTTCTCCCAGTCCACGTGACCATTTCTAGCATTTCAATTGGCTATAGTGACAGACATGCTTTTGATGACGTCCGGTAGATAGATACAGCTTCACAATAAAAGAGGTGGAGATACTCATCACGCAAACCCACGATAATGTTGCCGTCTCTCTGCCAAATTTCTCAGTTCTTCGCTAAAATACATTCGTAATGTATTTTATATATAAATAAAATAAAAAACATAACTGGGAGGGGGGGCTTAGAGGGGGCTAAGCCTTTTTCAGAGGGGGCTTAAGACCCTGCTAGCTCCTCCCCCCCGCCGCCCCATATCCACTATTCTATAGTGCACAGGAATAACCTCACCACCTCTGTGGCACCCATATTTGTGTTCCAACTCAAGTTCGTTTGAACCTTTAATCAATGTGCATCGAAAGTGCATTTATATAATGTATATGGCTGATCTCAGCCTGACTAGGAGTTGCTAAACCGTGACCATGGTGAAACCCAAAGGAATAGATTTATATTTACATTTAACAGAGAGCGGGATAGAAAGAGCGAGAGAGAGAAAGAGAAAGAGAGGGAGAGAGAGAGGGGGAGAGAGAGAGAGTGAGCACGAGGGGCGGCTCTAGTACCTAGCTAACTTCTAGCTAGTGTGGGCTAATTCTAGTCCTCTAAACCATCTTTTAACACTTATACCAAATATTTCAATATTCATTTACCAAACAGCATTTCAACTCAAACAGTACATATTTCCCAAACATAACCTGTATAACCCCCTTGGAGATACTTAGCTCCGACACTTTAATGATGAATGGGGAATTGTATTTCAACACGCGTTTTAACGTGCCACGAGACACGGCGTCATCAATTGACGGTTAACTTCTAAACCACTTTACTCATCTTCTTAAACTTGACTCAAGCATCACCTCATTGGGCTCTCGACATTGCATGTATCATTGTTAACCTTTATGTGTGTTTTGTAATGTATTACCCACCTATAAAACAGGTTGTAGTTAGTCATGGACAAAAGGAGGCACGGACATGATGTTACTGGTTCTGAATCCTCTCAGTTGTGAGAATCAACTCGCCTCGTGCGCCCGTAGGTAGCAGGGTACGGTTCCCTAGAAGGCGAAGTTACTGAACACAAGTCCTATACTGCCACCTATTGACCAAATTATATTAATGTTGTCCATTAAGTATGACATGACTGTTCTACCTTATTTCTGATGGAAGTAATACTGTACAAGTATGATCACAACGTTTTGACACATAATCTAATGATATTAAGGTGATACCACTTCTAGTGGGCATCACACCTTGCTATGGCTCACACTAGGACTGAAAGAGATAGGCCAAATGTCATCTCTCCCCAACCTTGGTCGTTGTTAAAGAGACAGTCAGACTGTCTCCTAGTGTCTGAGCTGTTATACTAGTTGACCTATATTAAACTAGTCAAGCTGTACAGAGATTTAAACACAGATGGACATAGATAACATTTCCATTACAAGCCGTACTGTATTTTTTTTATCCACTTTTTTTCTCCTTTTTCTATTTTTCTCCCATCCCAATTCCACTGTGCCAATTCTCCCCTCCCCTGTCTTGAACGTTGCTCGCATATGCCCCCCACTGGCCGGTTGTAGGGAGGATAGAAGCCTTGCCTCGTTGGTGACAAGTGCAATGTCCGCTGCGCCACCCAGCCGCCAAGCTGTACTGTATTGTACCCATTCTGCAATCTGTTAATACAGTTTTCAATCAATCAATCAATCAATCAATCAATCAATCAATCAATCAATGCTTTGGAATAGCAAGGAAGTGACATCATCATATACTTCTGTGTCTAATGTATACAAGTGTGTTTAGTGTTTTGTAAATCACTGTCTGTATTGTTTTGCAAAAGGTATTAGGCTGCCATTGTGCTTATAGTGGTGCAAAAATATTTTGCTCCTTGAGTGTAAGGTTTTGATAATTGTGTAATACATTTGATTTTAGTGTTTAGGCAATCGGAAAAAAAGAATGCAAAAGTCTCTTTCGAAAAGTTGTATTAACATGTTCCACCCCACGGGGACGGTACCGACCCCTTTTTGACATTATTATCATATATTAATATTTTTATGAGTGATGCAATAAATTAACGTTTTTAAAATCAAACGTTTTCAAGTATTATTATCACTACTATGTCACAAATACATGTAGAATGTAAAACGTTAGGTTGGCAATAGTTTAGCAATAGGTTAAAAGTGAGTTTATATCATTTTAAGTTTTTATTTTTCACTCGCGTTTTTGACCCGGAAGCGGAAAAAAAAATGTTGAACGATCGGAATTGGAATCTTTTTGTGGCCATTTTGAAGAGGGCCTCGCCAGCTATCTGCCAGCGTCGGAATTTCTCCAATCTACACTTCCTGTGGTCCGCTATGGCGTTTCAAAGTTCAGCATTCTGAATTAATCATATCAATAATTGTTATGATTCGCGATAATAAGCTACAAAAGGTAACGTTTTTGACAAATATTGAAACGCAGTCAGTTTCTCCACACTATTGTAATCATGTAGGAATAATTAGATCTGAAATTAGTTACAAAATGGTTACACTGTGGGAGAAATAAAAAAGTACAGTCGATTACATTAAATATCTGTATATGTTATTATGCATGCCTGGTGATACTATATCCAAATTGAACTCGGCCATTTGAAAGATACTATATGTATATATATATAAATGTGCGAATTGGCTATAATAAGGTAATGTATAAGCATATATTCTATATTCTATAATAATATTTCAAATTGCATTGGTCCGGATGGGAGAATTCAGTACTGTATATACAAAACCTTCAATTTTATCATCTTCCCTTTATTAATTTCCTTAGATCTTTTGTACACATGATCTCAAGAGGGTACTGAATGAGCTCAGTGGCAGTTTTTTAAGTTTGGTCATTATTATCATGGTTTTATTCACTGTCAAAGATGAAAAGAAAAATCATAATTCATATTTTCCTTTGTTTCATCAGAATTTAAGCAAGCCTAGTAATAGACACAATATTCCTGACACTGAGAATACATTCATTGAGGTCCATAGATGTTCCTAGATACCAAGAATATGCAAATAGCCGTTGTAGAAGTGGAGCAATATTCCATTTACCTAGGTATACATTTTATGCAGATTTCACCTGGGGTGGAACAGGAATTATGATAACTCGTAAATAATACAGCTATGTTAAAACGTGAAGTGGCAGGGTTTATGGGAAATGTGGGTTATTTGGTAGCTAATTCTCATGATAAGACTATATTTCCCATAACCCCAATCGTCACACTTCCTTGCACGTCATAGCATCCCGCATTCAGGTTACTAAATGCGTTAAATAAATCACATGGAAATGTAACATGGAGGTCAAGTGTGTGTGTGTGTGTGTGTGTGTGTGTGTGTGTGTGTGTGTGTGTGTGTGTGTGTGTGTGTGTGTGTGTGTGTGTGTGTGTGTGTGTGTGTGTGTGTGTGTGTGTGTGTGTGTGTGTGTGTGTGTGTGTGTGTGTGTGTGTGTGTGTGTGTGTGTGTGTGTGTGTGTGTGTGTGTGTGTGTTCTCATGCCAATTGTCAAAAAAGGGGCTGGCTATAGAAGTGGCCTATCGCAAAAAGGCACATAACTTACAAATGGATGCATAGTCTTGCACAAGATTTTCTGGAAAGGTTGGTCATGAGCTAACGGACATCTGATTAACTGTTCATGCCAATTGGCAAAATGGGGGCATTGCAGTGAGAGTGACAGATAGACAGACATTGATTGATTGATTGATTGATTGATTGATTGATTGATTGATTGAGTGAAAACTTTATTAACAGATTGCAGAATGGGTACAATACAGTACAGCTCAATAGAAACGGATATTGTAGAAATCTTCAGCTCATTACTCTGAACACATACATACCAAAGATGGGTTCTTACTAAAACGATAAACTGGAATTATTAAGTAAATCCTATAGTATCACATGTTTAGATAAAACAATAAGGTCAAAGCGTTACTCATTCAGTGTTTGATGATAATTAAATGTTGTTTAAATATTGGAAAACCTTTTAAACTAATGGAATATTCAAACTGCTTGTCTGATAACCCAATATTTTCAGGGATTTCACTATGATGTTTAATATGAGGAAACCAGAGACAAATGTTTAACAAGATATGATATGATATAATGCAAAAGTCCTTTTTTGGTCAAATAAGTAAATGTGTAAAAACATTAGCAGAGAGAGGAGCGTTATTTTTTTTCGTAGCCGACACCTGTTTCTACACTGGTTAAAGGGGAGATGAAGCATTGAACAATGTGATCCTAGTTTGTTTGTTGTGTACCTTGTGTAAGACAGGGTCCTATAATCAAATGTGAAATCCTGCTTATTTGTCTGAAAAATCAAATATAATTTCCCTGTTTTCGCCATGGGCGGCGCCATTTTAGATGGTGACGTCACGGTGTTGGTTTGGTGTATACACTGCTGGTTAGCTGCCTATAGTAAACATGGATTGTCGGGTCAGTCAGTAAATAAAATGTTGCCTACCAAACAACGGGACTGAGGTGGTTCTTTTTGTATTGCTCCTGGCTGTTAAAACAAATTTTACCGTGTGAAAGAGAGAGGAAAGTTGGTTCATTTCCACAAGTGAAAAAAACAGTGTTGTTGGCACGTTGGCTGGCTGCACTCAAGCCGGCGGCGCGATCAGCCTGTTGGACAGGGAATGAAGATCTGCAGCGAACACTTCATTGCCTCGGATTATGTTGTTGGGGGTGGGAGGTTTGTCCACTAATCAGCTGAAGCCCGATGCGGTTCCCTCGGTCTTCGACAGACAGACCGGCGCAGGCAGTTGATCCAGCGTCGTGGAGCATTTAGCTACCTGGCTACCTAGCTCCAGTTCAACCAGCATCGCGGGGCATTTAGCCTGCTGGCTACCTAGCTATGGTTCAGCTAACTAGCTACATGCAGCATTTAGCGAGCTGGGTTAGCCGGCTAGTTGGCTTTGAACGCGCATCCCGGCTAGGTAGCCAGCAGGCTAAATGCTCCTGGTTGAACTGGAGCTAGGTAGCCAGGTAGCTAAATGGCCCGCGACGCTGGTTGAACTGGAGCTAGGTAGCCAGCAGGCTAAATGCTCCTGGTTGAACTGGAGCTAGGTAGCCAGGTAGCTAAATGGCCTGGGACGCTGGTTGAACTGGAGCTAGGTAGCCAGGTAGGCTGGTTCAACTGCCTGCGCCGGTCTGTCTGTCGAAGACCGAGGGAACCGCATCGGGCTTCAGCTGATTAGTGGACAAACCTCCCACCCCCAACAACATAATCCGAGGCAATGAAGTGTTCGCTGCAGATCTTCATTCCCTGTCCAACAGGCTGATCGCGCCGCCGGCTTGAGTGCAGCCAGCCAACGTGCCAACAACACTGTTTTTTTCACTGGTAGTTTGTGGAAATGAACCAACTTTCCTCTCTCTTTCACACGGTAAAATTAGTTTGAACAGCCAGAAGCAATACAAAAAGAACCACCACGGTACCGTTGTTTGGTAGGCAACATTTTATTTACTGACTGACCCGACAATCGATGTTTACTATAGGCAGCTAACCAGCAGTGTATACACCAAACCAACACCGTGACGTCAGCAACAAAATGGCGGCGCACATGTTCATGAATGCTACATTAATGGACATAACAAATAGTTTTTTCTTAGAAACGCCTTATTTTTAGAACGTGATTTTTTCTGTGGTTTATCTAAATACTAATTTGATGCTATGACTATGTTTATATTGCTATGCTTCATCTCCCCTTTAAGCTTAGGCACTCTTTCGAAGTTGGTTAAGGTTACTACTACTGCTGAAACCTGCTATTAAGAACTTCTATGTTAGACAAAGATCAGAACTTGTAAGACCAATACTTTTCTCGGTGCACTCCAGACCATCGTTGTGACTCTTCAATCTACAGTTCCGACATCTGCATTTCGGCCAGTGGCCAAACACACATGCAGAGACAATTAGTACATTATTAATAGATTAACACACTTGCATATGCTCCATATAAAGGTTTTTTTTATTTATTTTTTATTACTTAGTTCTACCCTTGAGCACTCCTTTGAAATGAATGATTATTATTTTATGAATTTCGTTTAGTGTTAAATATTGGTTACTTAATAATGTTCTATTTTCTCCCCCTTTCTTTTGTTTACTTCCTTTGCATAGTATGTATATATATATATATATATATATATATATATTTACATTTAATCGTTTTGTCATTTGAGTTTTCCAGCAAAAAAAATTATAATTGAGTCTAGTGTGTAAATTACTACCTTCTTTATTATTATTATTATTATTATTATTATTATTATTATTATTATTATTATTATTATTATTATTATTATTATTATTGTTATTATTATTATTATTATTATTGTTATTATTATTAATTACTTGTTTTCTTCATGTTTTTTTCGATTCATTTGTTTTTCCATTACTAAAATTCTCCTCAAACTAAATGTACTATAGTTTAGTATATAAACACTTGCAATAACAAAATACTTAACAGATGATAGACAATATCACACATTCATAGTCACCATATTTTGATGGTTAAATAAAATGCTACTAGGCGATATTATCAGTACTATTTATTATTGCTGTTTCTTATTTGTTTTTACTTTTACTCAAGAACACCAATTATTTAATGGTGATACCAACAAAGTAAAAGTAATTGTCATACTTTTGGCCAATACTCCTTTTATTTTTACCTGCTGCTCTTCAGTTATTTTTTTTTTTTTTATTTTTTTTTATCTTAACCACCATCTGCATAGTCCATCATAGGATTAATCTGGGTGGTGTAGTTCTGCGAGGTCTCTCTGTGCAGAGGGACATAGTTAAGCTATCTAAGATACTTATTAATTGGATAAACACAACGTTTTTTTTGTTTTTTTTTAACATTATTTTTATCAATTTGACAAATGTCATAAAGATATATTCCAACTGAATAGTTGCTTAGACACCTGTTAATCAATACTGTTTACTCCAATTGCACAGAGAGCCGACCAGCACACAGCCACCCACTGGGACATGAGGAGATGAGCTTCCTTTTGCAGCTATGTCACAACCCTGTGTTAGATATACAGGGTGGGGAGGATCTACGTGGGAGGGGCACCAATCACCTTTGTTTTTTCTTGTTTTTTTTGTTTCGTTTTTGAAGTTTTTGTAGTTTTTTAAAATTCTTACATATTTTTTTTGTTAAGATGGGGTGGGTTATATGGGCCTTTTTTTTCCTTATGTGCATACTTTGGGCATCTCGTCAACAAAGACCAAATTTGGGTTATCTATTAGTACAGATTCATATACTTTTGAATTATTTTATTTCATATTATAAATGTCGTCTTTAGCTATTTTTTCATGGAACGTTAAAGGTCTTAACAATTCCATTAAAAGGGCTAGCTGTCTTGATACTATATCAAGAAATCGAGTTGAAATATGCATGTTTCAAGAAACGCACTTGCTTGAAAGAGATATGCACAAATTAGAAAATCAGCGTTATAAAGTGGCTTCTTCTGCTTCAGCTTTGAATAAAACCAAAGGGGTTGCTATAATCATTGATAAAAAATGCAAAATTACCATCATAGGCAAAGGCAGTGATCAAGAAGGAAGAATAGCTTTTCTAAAATGTATTCATAATGGTAAAAAAATTGCGTTTATTAATGTCTATGCACCCAACTGTTATGAACCAGACTTTTTTCAATCATTGAATAAAATCCTAATGGAACTAGCTGATTTCCAGTTGATTATTGGGTCGGATATGAATTCTGTTTTGGATCATACCTGGGATAAATCAAAAGCAGTTAATCATAATGCTCGCTCGACAAACGCTTTAAAGCACTTGCTATCTGACTTTAATCTTATTGATATTTGGCGGGTTCATAATCCAGGCAACAGGGAGTATACTTTTTTCTCTAATAGACATCTATCATTTTCCCGTATTGATTTAGTTTTAATATCAGCATCCTTATTTTCAGACGTAAAAAAAATTGAAATCCGACCTATGAGTTTATCAGATCACCATGCCTATTTCTGTCAATTTCAATTCAGCCAGGCTAAGAAAAAGGCCACAAGATGGCGCTTTAACTGCTCTTTATTGGATAATCCAGCATTCTGTGAGCAATTTCAGTCTGAGCTAGCCCAATTTTTAATGTTTAATAATAACTCCGTGGATGATTTCAGGATACTTTGGGACGCTACTAAAGGCTTTGTCAGAAATAATGCTATTACTTTCTCTTCAAGTCTTAATAAATCTCAGCTAAAACGAATATCGGAATTAGAAACCATGCTGTCTACCTTGGACCTATCTCAACAGAGGCGTTACTCTCAACAGACTGCCGCCACACTAGCCAATGTTAAGAGTGAACTAAACGATCTTATCAGGAAAAGAGCCGAATCCTCCATCCATAAAGGTAGAGTAAACCAATACTTTCATGGTAGTCGACCGAGTCAAATATTGGCCAACAAACTACGCAATAGTGATCTTGTAGGAAATATTACTACTGTTACATCAGAAAATGGTGAGCTGCTTACAGATCCAAAATTAATCAATACAAGATTTGCAAAATTGTATAATGATTTATATACTACAGAAGGCGAGCGTCCCTCTGAAGAGATTGAATCCTTTTTAAGTGGCCTTAACCTCTCTGTTTTGTCACCAGTTGAATCAAGTTTAATGGGTGCTCCTATATCATTGCAAGAACTCAAAACATCTCTGGAAAATATGAATAAAGGCAAGTCTCCAGGGTGGGATGGCATTCCCCCTGAATTTTATTTGCGGTTCTGGGACGTCTTAGGCCCGCTACTACTTGAGATGATTAATATATCCATATCTAAAGGCTCCTTAGGGAGAGACGTGAATATGTCCCTAATCTCTCTTTTATTAAAAAAAGGTAAAGATCCAAACCAGTGTTCTAATTGGCGCCCTATTTCTTTAATTAATACAGATGCCAAACTATTTTCTAAAGTATTATCTTGCCGTCTTGAAAAGTTTTTACCTAAACTGATTCACCCAGATCAAAGTGGTTTTGTTAAAAAAAGGCTTTCGTCTGATAATTTGCGACGTCTCCTTCACATTGTCAACTCCGCCTCTCAAGCTAAAGTGTCGTCAGCTGTTCTCTCTGTTGACGCAGAGAAGGCCTTTGACCGTCTGGAGTGGACCTATCTTTGGGCTGTACTGAAACATATGGGACTAGGTCAAAATTTTATAAATATGGTAAAAATAATATTTTCTAATCCATCAGCCAGTGTCATAACCGGAGATATTAGTTCTCCTCCTTTCAAAATCACTCGTGGAAGCAGGCAAGGGGATCCGATCTCTGCATGCTTGTTTATTTTATCCCTTGAACCTTTAGCCCAAGCTATACGGCAATCAGAAAACATTAAGCCAATCTCTGTAAATTCTACTGATCATCATATTTCGCTTTATGCGGATGACATCTTGTTATATATGGAGAATGTATCTCAGTCTCTCTCAAGCCTCCTGAAAATCTTTGAAAAATTCAGTTCAATTTCAAGTTATAAAATAAACTGGACCAAATCAGCACTAATGTACCTAAGAACCACTCCTAACTCTGTGCTTGACCATGAGATCCCGGTTGTAACACAATTTAAATATCTTGGTATTGATATATTTCCTTCAATTGAAAAAATTGTGTCCGGCAATCTGGTGGTTTAACTGTGCCAAATTTTAAGTTATATTTTCAAGCGTTATCATTTCGTCCTCTGTTGAGTTGGTTTAATTTAAATTCTGAGGCCCCCTGGCTTAATATTGAAAAACATATTGTGGCGCCGATTCGTTTACAAGACATTGTCTTTACAGATATTTCACTAAAGCAATGTAGATTACGTTATGGTCCGATAATAGCGCATGCCATATCTTTATGGCGCAAATATGAAAAGTTACTTAATTGGGATACTAAGTGGCATGAGCAGACTCCCTTATTTCATAACCCGTTTTTGCTTAGCGGAGGCCGCAGTTTTGTAGCTCAATCATGGTCCAACTGTGGCATTCATGTACTTGGCGATGTTATGGAGGACAATGGTCTAAGAACATTCTCAGATCTGAAAGAGTCATATAACTTACCTAGCACCTCCTTTTTTTATATTTACAGCTCCGCTCGGCTATGCGAGCCTATGGAGTTCCATGGACCAAACAAACTACTCACCCGTTAATTACTTTCTCTAAAAAAACTGCAGGTCTCTCTCTCCAAAGGACAAGTCTCTATAATTTATAAAGATCTATCACAAAGATGTACTTCGTTAATACCTGTTATCCAATCGTGGAGCACAGAATTGGGATTAGAACACCATCACTATCAATTGGACCAGAGTTTGGGGAAATGTTACTATGGCATCACGAAACCCAAATCATCAGCAGATTAATTTCAATTTTGTCCATAAAACATATTTAACCCCCCAGAAAGCTTATAGAATGAGACGTGCTATGTCACCAAACTGTACACTTTGTTCTCTAAATACTACTGGTACTTTTACACATATGATGTGGGAATGCCCCACAGTTAAAAGTTTCTGGGAACAGATAACTAATTATCTATCTAAAGTATTACAAAAACATCTTCCCTGTTGTCCCAAATTACTTCTCCTTAATGATGATGATTCTTTAGCTTTAAGTATTGTTCAGAGACGATTTTGGCTGGCAGGAAGTACTGCTGCAAAAAAAAATTTGGCGCTGCGATGGCAAGCTCCACACTCTGCCCTTTAATCACTGGAAACAGTTATTAGCTGATGTTGTAACAATGGAGCTTTCTACAGCTAGATTAAATGGGGCAAGATATCAAACAATAGATAGCTGGAACCATATTCTCTATCAAGTTAGGACCTTCAATATATAGCTAGCAGGACAAACTAATTATATCTGTATAATTCCTTTGAGTTTCTTTTTTTAGTTTTTCGGTCTTTGTTGAAATTTTTGTTCAATAAATTTTCTTCTCAGGCCTATGACGGGGTGGGTTGGGGGGGGGTTACTATTATTATTATTATTTTATATTATTATTATTATTTTATTTATTTTTTGTCAACGGTGGTTGGTGCAGGGGTTAGGGGGTAGGAGTTTTTTTATTTTAAATGAGGCAAGGGGCAAGCCAATGCAAGTAATTGGCAAAAAATGTAAATGTATGTTTTTATGTGCATTGTATGTGCATTGTATGTGCATTATATATCCTGCCTTTTCTTCCAAAAAATGAAATAAAAATATATAAAAAAAAAAAATAGATACCACACAACTGCTGCCAACCAGATTGCAATATTCGACTTGTTAACCCCTAAAACCCGTGCTGTGGATATCTCCAGATATATCACATTGAGATAAGTGAGAATCCATACCTTCGGGCATATCTTGTCTGGGTGTATCCATCGTGAAGCAATAAAAATGTTGGCGGCTGTGAGGCCGGCTAGAATGAGTCTCTTCACATGTATAGAGGTTGGTAATTGAGAAACATCATTCAATAACAATACAGAAGGCAGGTATGGTCTGAGAGAAAATATCTGATAGCTGGGAGGTAACATTTTCCCCAAAAAGCTCAACAGGAGGACATTCCCAGTACATATGCATAAATGTTCCGGTGACACCGTTTGGACATAAGGTACATCGAGAGTCAGGTCTGAGACCCATTAGATTCAATCGTCTAGGGGTCAAATAAGTCCTATGAACAACATTTTGATGAATCTGTTGGTGATCTGGGTTGGTGAGGACAGCCGGACATTTCCCCAGATTGCATCCCATTAAAAATCTACATCCAACTCCGGGACATCCTTTCTCCAAATCGTATCCAGGGGGAGGTCCTTATACGAGGATGTAAGTAAATGGCGATAAAAGTCAGAAACGAAGCCTCTCGATGTCTTTGTCATAAAATAATTTGTGAAAACGGTAACGCTCTAGTGGAACATCCCATGGAACGCCATGAGCCCTCAGAGCTGCTCTTATTTGTAAATAAAAGAAAAAGGAGGTTTCGGGGAGATCATATCCGTTGGATAGATCTTGGAAAGAACGGAGACCAGAGTTATCGAAGATATCCCCCAACGTGTGGATGCCTTTCTTTTCGCATCTAGGGTACCTAATAGGTTGTTGTCCAATAAGGAGTAAATTGTTATTAAATAGAGGGGAATGCATGTGCCATTTATGGCGGTTAGTACATGCTTTCTGGGTGTCACGCCAGGTCTGGATCACATGTGTTATAAGAGGGCCAAATCGTAATTTGCATTGCTTAATTGAAATGTTGGTATACACAATATCCTGAAGTCTATGTGGGGACACCATCTTCTCCTCCAATGGTCGCCAAGACACGGCTGCTTGAGCGTCAAACCAAGTGATCAGAGGTCTCAGAGAGAAAGCTTGAAAATAATATTTAAAGTCTGGAAATGCTAAGCCTCCATCGAGTTTACTTCTTTGGGCAGTTGATCTCTTCAAGCGTGGGCGTTTATTGTTCCAAACGAATTTATATGAGGCAGAGGGCAATTTCTGCCAGTAACCAACAGGAGGAGGCAACGGGAGCATTGAACTGATACAATTTATTCTGGGTAAAATATTCATTTTAATTATTGACGCACAGGCCTGTAATGCATTTTTTTATTTGGACCATCTGTTGAACTCATTCGTAATCCTGTCACCCAAGCTGGAGTAATTATACCTTACCGTCTGGCTAATAGTGGGGAATATTTCAATCCCGAGACATTTAAAGTGCTCCACCATAAGTATGTTTGCAGGTAGGATGGTAGCCTTCGCAGGCTCATTAAGTGGAAGAAAAGCAGATTTTGGCCAGTTGATCTTAAATCCGGACAGGCTGCCAAAATCATCTATCACGTTGAGAAGATGAGGCAGAGAGATGGAGGGATTATGCATAAACAGGAGTACATCCATCTGCGTATAAGCTGATATGGTGATGTGTGCCCTGAATAACTCTAGTAGACAGTCTTCTTAAACAATGTATTTCTGGACCTCATACATTGGTTGTGATGGTTGCCTGCTCGCTCAAGGGATGAGCATAAGAAAAAGGAAAATAGAAACACAAATAAATAACGTCATCGACAGACAGCACAACTGGCACATCTATACAGCTTTACTATTTACCGGCCATGGAGATTTTTGTAACAACTTAAGCTAGAATCGAGGGCTCGCTCATCAATGAGTCAATGTTGAACGTGGAATCATGAGGCTCTGGAGCGTCTATGGAGCTGTAGGTCACTTCATCATCCTCATCGGACTCCAGTCGTGGTCTTTTACTGGGTCTAACGCCTTCACAGGTGTTGAGGTGGAGGGTGCCTGTTGACTAGACCAGTAGCCAGTAGTTGGGGTTCCGACTCCGACAGCTACAGACACCACTTTTGCCTGAACAGCTATTTAGAAAACATAGTTTAGTCAAAGAAGGGAGACTATAGTTCAAACTGTACAGATTGCTATAGATACAAGATTGTTTATTGTCATGTGCAGTTAAACAGGCCGCAGTTAAAAATGTGCTTTAGTGATTCAGAGTTGGGGGGAAGGGTGACAGTCAGATCAGAGAGCCTGGCAGGCACAAAACTGGGTGGGGGGGGGGGATGATATGTAAAGGCTATTATAGCTGCCAAAACTACATGTGTGTTGGAATACATTAATTGCTAATTGATCAGAAATTTTACAAACCTCGACTCTTGACATGTGACCGTAGAGTTTTCTTAGACAGCTGTGTGCCAACAGTCATATTTGGGGGGTCGGTCTGGCAACTGATGTCCCTGGAAGCTGGACGCAGGCAAAGCTGGGCGCTGGGCCTTGTGGCCTAAGTAAGGACAAATAGTAAAACAATTACATTATATAATACAAGCCACAAAGGGATGTATAGGATAATTGCATAAAAACCCTATAGGGCTTGCATGTGGCATTCACCTGGAAGCAAAATTCCATTGATATTACATCAATATAAATAAACAGAAATAAAATACCCCACCCCCCCAAACACAGCTATCTCACTCCGTCGAACACACACAGTGAACTAACGTTAGATTTTCTTGATAAGATACCCCACCCCACCCCAGTGGCGGCTGGTGAATTCTTCTCCAGGGGGGGCGCTATACCAAACATTTGCAAACATGTACCGAGGTATCACAATGTCACACACACACACACATGCACGCATTGGCGAAACCACACACTGAGTAGCCTACTGTGCACGTCAGAGCTTCGGGGAAACCACAAGGTACGAATATTTAAGTAGGTAGAGTACAACTATCACCATTGCCATCAATCAATATATGATCACAGTCAATGCAGCCACGTTTCCAATAGCGCCTACACAAACACGCACGCCCAGGTCTCTCTCTCTCTCTCTCTCTCTCTCTCTCTCTCTCTCTCTCTCTCTCTCTCTCTCTCTCTCTCTCTCTCTTTCTCCCACGCCCGTATTCAGATCCGTACAATAATAATCACAGATGTATATCTTGCATTTGAAACAAGTTACCATTATATTGTCCCGGGTGATTATGCCCCCTGCGGCGAAATTAATTAGTATCCCCCTCTATCTCTCTCTTTCTCTCTCTCTCACATACACACACACAGCATGACGTGGAATCCCAGCTATCGTTACAAGACTTACATAGACTTACCATCACAAGAGTTGAAGGGGGCGAGATATTCAGCTGTCCACAACACAAGCCATAATCAATTTTTTTTTTTAAATCCACTCAAAAAGAAACTCCAGTAACAGTCCATACCATGGGTAGCTGGTAGCTGCATCCAGCTAGCCATATAGCTTCTTGTTAGCCACCACAAGTACCACCAGCTAGAAAACGACAGAGTATATCCTTCCTCTGTCTGTTGATTGTTTCTGAATTGAGGAGATATCAGGCTGATGAGGTCGAAACTCTTTCACTCCAGTGTTCATCTCTCAAAAGGTATTGTTTTGAGGGATTTACCTGCATTCGAGGTTGTAATGTCCTGCCTTCATGATCCATGGTAGCTACTAGTAAGCTAGCAAACTCTCTGTGTGGACTGGGGGAGTGACAACACAGCAGGACCCTGCTTGCTTGGAGCGCTAGAAAAACGTGCTCCGATTACATCATATTACATCATATATGAACGCACTGATAGGCGAAATGTATTTGCTTGACCTATTTAATTGGCTGCGTGCAGTACAGAGCACGCCCACTGTGTGCGCGCTACGTCTCGCCCAGCTTTAGAGGTACTCTCTATATCATATCAGACAGTGACGTCATGTGAATCACAAAACAATGATTTATATTTGATATATTAACGTTGTTGTGCATTTGAAACACAAACATACTTAAAATGAGTATGGGCGGGCCGCCACTGCCCCCCCCCCCCCCCCCCCCCCCCCCCCAAACAATGCTATCTCACTCGGTAGAATGAACACACACAGTGAAATTCCAATGATATTACATCAATATAAATAAACAGAAATAAAATACCCCACCCCACCAAACACAGCTATCTCACTCCGTCGAACACACACAGTGAACTAACGTTAGATTTTCTTGATAAGATACCCCCCCCCCTCCCCAAACAATGCTATCTCACTCGGTAGAATGAACACACACACACACACACAGTGAACGTAGCAACAATTAGTTAGTTAGCTGACTATTTACGACATATCTACTTACTCTTTCTGGCGGGTCCCGAATAGTTGGTACAACTCCTTTCTTTAGAACAAGCCAGGAAACCACCCCAGCATCATAAAGTGATTGATTCGCAACGTCGTCGGTGCAAAAATGTGCGGTACACACCCGAGTATGAGACGTTGCGACAGCACTAGGAGGGTCCCCAAAAACGAACTTGGTCCATTGCTGGCGAAGCATGACATCCTCGGGAAAAGTGTGCAAAGACGTATTAGGAGCTTTACAGCCAGGAACAGCACATGTCCTGCATGTTTTGCTCATCGTGGAAGTTAGGCAAGTTACTGCACTTCTGTCCTGCGGTCTGCCTGCTGTATGTTGAGGGCTGCCCAGGTAGATTGTGGGCGGGCATTAGCTCCAACCACAGAGCCAATCGCATCACTGTCCGCTTCCCCAGCGTCACGTGATGTCACCATGCCCGTCAAATCAGAACGACCTGATTAAAATGGAAACCTGAATGACGGCAATCCACCAATATGGTATTTAGACACAAAAACACATTGATACTAACTCCTATTACTATAATGCATGTCACCTTTAAATCATACAGGTAAGTACAATTTCATATCAATTATTAATATAATCCATAAATCAAAATATATATTTTTTGTTACAGGTTTCCCATCAAATAAAATTTGGTCAATATGGCTCCAACACTGGGAGACTGTGTCGTCAGTGGACCTGTTTGTCCTATATGCAAACTGCAATGGCTCCATGTTACTGGGGAGGGAGGCACAGATGTAATCCTTGACCAGCCTCTCAAAGCATTTCATGACCACAGAGGTGAGTGCCACCGGTCTGTAGTCATTTAGGCTGCTGGGGAGGAGTTTTTTGGCACAGGGATTATAGTGGACACCTTGAAGCAGGCAGGGACCACGGACTCGGCCAGGGATAGGTTGAATATAGTGGTGAACACTGGAGCCAGCTGATTGGCACAGGACCTAAGTCCTGTTATCCCATCCGGGCCTGCAGCTTTTCCAGTGTTCACCCCCAAGAACGCTCTCCTCACGCTGTGTTCCGTCAATTGGCGAGTGTGCTCCTCCCCCGCGGAGGACCCCCTCCCCTCCCCAAAGAGAATGCAATGAAATACAGTGAGCTGTTTGAGAATGCTCTCTGTGCATAAATGATTATTAAGCATATATCGTACTTGAATAGTTTGAAATTAAATCTGAATTGAATTAGTTTGGCTAGCTAAAAGTTTACTGTGGAATGTTAGCTTAAAGAAATATTTCACTTTAGTAGAACTTGTCATTTTTCAGCCGTCTTACTTTTATCTAAAGTAATCTACAAGTAAGCTAGTGACCACTGCTGGCCCTGTCGTCTGCTGTCAACACCACCCTTCCTCCCAGGTGTCAGGCTCCTGCAGAGAGACCCCTCAACAAGGTGAGGTTCAGGTGACAAGGCAGTTTTCCTCTTCTTTGTTCATTATTTTATCAAGTGTCTCTTTCTCTCTGGTGGTATCCATTCAGAATAATATAATAATAATGCAGGACCTGTCGCAGAGGTCTTTAATTGGCATGCAACAACACTCAATGTTAGCGGCACACAGCGGTTAGTTAGCACACGCATGCATTGTCTTTTAGGATCGCCGACGCGATACTCCTCTGCGCTTAACCCATCCCGTCGTCCTTCCCCCCAAGGGCAGCCGGGCTGTCTTCGTCACGGAGGCGACAGCGTTAGAGATCTGTTGTTCTGCATGGTTATAGCGGGGGGGGGGGAGAGGGGGGGGGAACCCTTGCGAGCACGGGGAGAACATGCAAACTCCACACAGAAAGGCCCGGGAGATACCCCACCTGGGTACCTGGCATCGCGGAAACCTGGGGATCGAACCCTGGACCTTCTTGCTGTGAGGCGACAGTGTTAACCACTGCACCACCGTGCAGTGCAGAGGTTAGGTCTTCTTGAAGATGTTAACTGATAAACCTTCAATGCAATAACTGGTGTTTCCAAGGTGCCGATCTGCTTAGAACCTTGTCCATCGGGCGAAATCCTAGCAGCAATTTCCATAGTTACGGGTGCTTTCTCTTCTAAATATATCAGTAATCCAATATTCCACGTGGGTTACACATTGCTGATAGAGCGAGTCGCGCTAGTTAATCCCCGTGAAAGAAATTAGTCTGATCCCCAAGATTCAGCCACTATTGATTCTCCCTTTTATTGTTCTTTGATTTCCATTTTGGTTATTAAGCGGATGATGGATTGGTGACCTTCAAGCTGCGAAACTGCCGTCTCTCTCTCTCTCTCTCTCTCTCTCTCTCTCTCTCTCTCTCTCTCTCTCTCACTCTCTCTCTCTCTCTCTCTCTCTCTCTCTCTCTCTCTCTCTCTCTCTCTCTCTCTCTCTCTCTGGCATTTCTGTTTTGTTCGTCCCAGGCTGGCGGCCGGTCTCTCCGAGTCTAACACTTGTACGCGACCCTGACAATGCCCCCCCCCCCCCTCCCCTCTCTTAACCAACCTGTCTCTATCTCTTAAGCACTGCAGCAACTGTGTGTAGTGTGTCCTTACTGAATAATTGAGCAAGTGAGCGAAAAATGTAAAGAGCATGCAGGCGTGAACAGTGGAATAAGAATAAAGAGTAAAGGTGATTTGAGATGTTTCACGCCCCAACAGCCTCCCCTATGACACTGGGCCCGGGGGTCGAAAAGGCCTAATCCATTGGATTCTGGGTGTTTGATTGAGAAGATTAGAGAGAAAATGTTATTCCCGACCCAGAGTTGTTTGATATTCTGGCCTTGTTTTCCTGCAGCTCTGATTTATTTGTCTTCATAATAGATGAAAGAGAAATTAGCTTTGTACATGTGAATGCCTGAACAGAAATTACCCAATAACAGTAGGGCTAATCAGGGCCGTAGCCAGGGTTTAGAAATTAGGGAGGTCCATTTATGTTTTTGGCCCAGACCGGCCCACTATAATCGGTCGGACACCACCCACCAGTACACCATCCTTGCGGTTCCCTTAAATATGCGTACCTACTGTACTATTCCCCCAACCCACTACAAAGCTGGGTAGTAAGTGCCATGGACAAGTGGACCAGTGTACTCACTCGCTCTTGGCTGAATCTTGTTTTGGGTGGTGATGTAAAAACACTTGCATCATAGCAGGCTCAGGACGGGCAAAGTAGTCTATAGCCTGTTCATCCCTGTCTCTCTCCTCCACAACCTAGCTTGACTAGACATAAGGAGAGAGAGATGATTACAATTAACTGGTACATTCAGGTCCAGAATTGTTGGAATTCCCTGACAAAGATGTGCAAAAAGCTGTACAATTTAAACAATACCATACTGGTAATGAGCAAATAGTTGTTTATTCAATGAATGCATGGAGCTGTTCCATCTTATTTCATTTGATACTAACTACTCATACAGATTTCAAGTATTCAAATATCAATGATGAATATTGCATAAGGTTTACACAGTTAATAGATCACCTTCTTGTTTTATATTCATGTTCAGAGAGGAGTAATCATTAGATCTTTGTATGTGATTTATATGGCAATTAAATCGATGGTGTGTTTGTTTGGGGAGTTTGACCTACAGTTAATGTGCCTACCAGGTGAAGGTGCATGATCAATGGACAGCATAAAAACAATTTGTGTAGGTGGAGACTAGAGCTACCACAGATAGTAATAAGTTATTAAGAGTAAGTAATCCATACCATTATATCCTAATAGTTACCTTATTACCATACTTGGCTGAAAATAAACTTTGCTGCCTGTTGTGAATGTGTTTTTCCCGAGGCTGTCGGCTAATACATAAGTATAGGCATACATTTTTGCAGTTGAGAAAAAATTAGCAGTTGAGTAGGCTATATGTGCTGTGTTTTTATGTCTTCCATCGAGGACCACCTTGGAAATAAGTGTTTTGATTAATGCTTTTAGGTGATATCCGCAGGAATACAAATTGGTCAAGATAATTTGTTTTTAATTTCCAAATAAATCTAATCAAATAAAAAAAGCAGTTTTTGCAGTTGAGCTACAGGTGTTGTATATTATACAGCCTTTTCATGCATCTTTATCAAGGGAACCCTTATCCTAATGATTTAAAAAAATCTATTATGATGATACGATATGGACCTAGTAGTTGGGTCATCTGTGGCACTTCGTTTCTCAATGGATTTGTCATCTAGGAGGGTTAATAAAGAAATTTAACCGGGGTGTATTTTTTAAAAAGGCGGGGGAAATTTGTGAGAGACCAAAATCCAAAATGGCTGCTGTGGAAATTAACTTTTTAATGGTTTGACCTACAATGATGCACAATACATGGTACAAGCCCCCTCTCAGTCATGTACCAGCCCCCTCTCAGTCATGTACCAGCCAGCCCCCTCTCAGTCATGTACCAGCCCCCTCTCCGTCATGTATACCAGCCCCCTCTCCAGGGACGCGGGAACTAGGCGTGAGGCAGGGGATGCAGCACCCCCTGCTGGCGGGGAGTGTAACTGCAACTGCAAGGTTGTTTTGGATTTTATTCCAAATTTGTAACCGAGGCTACTCATGTCACAGAGCGAGCGGCACTGCAGATTTACCCTACTCTTGGAATTCATTCAGATTGTCATAGGGGCGCTGTCTCGATAATGCAGTGTTATTAACAGCGTGTAGCCGACGCATGAACCGGTTGGGATTCGAATAGACGCGGCCTGGAAGTGTCAACGCGGAACTGGAAATCCGTTGGTAAAAAAAATAGACACAGCGGCTGCGCCCTGGGATCGTTTTGGGACGCTGAATTTGCAGTAAAGGAATATATGAACAAGCCAGCAGAACTATCCGAGCCCCCGGGAGGGTGGTCGAAGACCTTTTGCATGTCGGCGATCATGTATGCGGGGAACGAATTGCAGAGGGAGGGCGCAACAGCCAGGTGGGGTAAGCTGGGCTGTCATGTGTGCATCAGAACGGTTACATTGTTTGTCTCGCACGCTCAGAGCGCGGAGTTGGGCAGCGGTATCCTCTAGTGAACGAGAGTGTTGGTTATGACGTGACAGACAGTGGAGCTGTTTGCAGATAGCGAGCATTTTGACGTGTTGCGTGGTGGCGATGTCTCGCAGACAATACAACTACAAGTATAATTATATAATATATATATTTTATAAAAAAATTAATTATATATAAAAAAGAAAAAATGTATCAATAACGATCGATATCTCAGCACCCCCACTTCCCGCGGACTTCCCCTGGGCCCACGTCCCTGCCCCTCTCAGTCATCTACCAGCCCCCTCTCAGTCATGTACCACAGCCCCCTCTCAGTCATGTACCACAGCCCCATCTGAGTCATGTACCAGCCCCCTCTCAGTCATGCAGAGCTGGTGCAGCTGCAACAACCTGGAGCTCAATGCTCAAAAGACAGTGGAGATGGTAGTGGACTTCAGGAAGAAAGCAGCCCTGCCCCCTCCCATCATACTGGGAGGCACTCAGGTGACCTCCGTGGATTCCTTGGCATGACCATCTCCCGGGATTTGAAGTGGGAGCTCAACATCACGGGCCTGCTCAAGAAGGCCCAGGGGAGGATGTTCTTCCTCCGGCAGTTGAAGAAATATAAACTGCCGAGGACCATGATGGCCCAATTCTACACGGCCATCATTGAGTCCATCCTCACCCACTCCATCATCTCCTGGTTCCCCGCTGCAGCGGCAAAAGATCTTGCCAAGCTGCAGCGGGTGATTCGCTCCGCGGAGAGGGTGATCGGCTGTCCCCTGCCCTCCCTCAGGTCCCTGCACGACTCCAGGGCGCTGAAGAGGGCGAGGAAGATCATGGCCGACCCATCCCACCCCGGTCACAGCCTCTTCACCCTGCTCCCCTCTGGAAGAAGGCTGAGGATCCCAAAGGCTGTGAAAGCTCGACACAGACTGAGCTTCTTCCCCTCAGCCGCCAGGCTGATCAATGCCTCAGGTCCCCCCCCCCCCCCTCGGTACCCCCCCCCCCCCCCCCCCCCCCCTCCTCTGTGAGCTGTTTGAGAATGCTCTCTGTGCATAAATGATTATTAAGCATATATCGTACTTGAATAGTTTGAAATTAAATCTGAATAGAATTAGTTTGGCACACTGGCACAATGACACTGACTGCACTGCACTAGTCCGTACTGGATCTCTGCACTCTTCACTTTATATATATGTACTTTATTGATTAATCCCCCACTGCACTGTTTCGTTTCTTGTCTGTGTTGGTGTTGTTTACTGTGAAGAAAGATAGAAAATGCATACACTGTATTGCTGCAAAAATTACCAATGTGTTTTACACAAATGGCTCAATAAAGGAATCTGAATCTGAATCTGAATGTACCAGCCCCCTCTCATTCATGTACCAGCCTCCTCTCAGTCATGTATACCAGCCCCCTCTCAGTCCTGTATACCAGCCCCCTCTCAGTCATGTACCAGCGCCCTCTCAGTCATGTACCACAGCCCCCTCTCAGTCATGTACCACAGCCCCATCACAGTCATGTACCACAGCCCCATCTGTCCAGACCTCGGTGACCTCATAGCTGGCTACGGCCATCGGGCTAATTAGCCATTGTCTACATGCTCAGTATTATACACAGTTAAAGGCCAACTTGCAGGTTAAACCCTACTCTGCAATTATGGGTAGTTTACATCATTGGTATCTAATTTAATTATGTATTTGTTTCCATTTGACGCCGGAAATGCCACTCAGAAATGGTTAAAAAGGTCCACGCACGAATAACATGCACGGAGCGAATCAAAAAGCTTATCAGACGCTAGCACGGCCGTGACGTCACTTCAGTCAACTTATGTCTTATGCCCGTCCGGGTCATAGTACTACTGGCTATATGGCTATATGGCTCCTGCTAACGTTAGCATTATGTCTACTGTCGTGAATCATTTAAAATCGGGCCATGCAAAAGAGTTTGGGGAACGAGTAAAATGTGCAAGTCCTCTTCTCAGACCTGTGGGGCAAAGCACTGCACACACATCATGCCGGCTAGAAAGCTACACGTCGCGGCATGTTGATAGCACAATAGTAGCCCACTCTGTGCATCAGTCACAAAACGGGCTACCACGATAGCTATGAGCTAACTAACGTTACAAGCTCAAACACCTTATAACTACTACTATTGTCGTGTCCATAAGTTCCTTGGCAGAATACTTGTGAGGACAAAGGTATACAAAGAGGAGAGAACCATTTTAAATCAGGCATTCATGCCGGCTAGCACGCTATGCGTCATGGAATGTTGATAAGCATGAACTGGTTGGAATTCGATGTTGATAAGCATGAACCGGTTGGGATTCGAATAGACGCAGCGCCACTCGGTGCATCAGTCACGATAGCTATGAGCAACTAACGTTACAAGCTCAAACAACTTATAACTACTACTATTGTCGTGTCCATAAATTCCCTGGCAGAATACTTGTGAGGACAAAGGTATACAAAGAGGAGAGAACCATTTTAAATGAGTTTTGTTATGAGTTTCGAGAATTCTGGCTACCAAGCTAAGCTAAGCTACGTTAGCTAACTTAGCTAGCTACTAATGTTATATACACAATATGTACAACGACACAATGATTTACATTATTACAAATATGGTAACGTGGTTGTGGCTTTTACAAATAGTGGTTCGCTTTAGAGATGAATGGCTATGATCACGGAGCAATAGTGTTAGTGAAACAGATACATTTTCATTCATCACTCCTCGGCTAGTAGTAGCAAGGCTCTCTGCTTCCTGCCACTAGCTGTGTGTGACTCTCAGAGCCCCTCACTGCCCTGCACCTGATGTGACGTCAGCATTAAGATGACACACGCACGCTATTGATCCATGGATTAAAATATGCATGTGCGTGGAGCTTGTGGTTTGATCGACAAAATGTTTGATAAAAACGCTAAAACTGGGTCAATTTCGATAATTTCTTTCCCTCTTCATGAAAGTCAGCCTGCAAGTTGGCCTTTAAGGAGGCATGTGGTGATACTCTACTGACAGATACAGAGAGCATTGAGTTGAATATGTCAGAATCTTTTGGATTGTGTCATGCTGTGGGTGACATTGAAAGAATAGGTAACACTTAACACTTTCAGCGCCAGCCATTATCTCCATCCTTGTAGTCAATGGGCCACGCTTTAACACTAGCACAGCCATGGAGAAAATGCCACTAATTCCCGCCAGGAACGGGTCAGACGACCCGACAGCTTACGTATATGAGAAATATGAGAAAAATAAACAGTGTAAACTATATAATTACTTCTGAATATAAAAATATGAGGTTTACCACAATGAAATGTAGGTTTGAGTAACGTAAAAAAATATATTATAATATAATAAAATAATAATAAAATAATAAAATAATAATAAAAAAAATGTGGATGGAAGAGCCACACATTGGCGGGCAAATAGCCACATGCAGCTCGCGAGCCACGGGTTGGCCACCCCTGCGCTAGACGCTCGCAAAGTGCTGTGACTTTCGTCTGTTCCAATGGCCCATATGTGGAATAACGTTCTAATTACATTTTCCTTAAGTCATTTTGAAATTTCAGAAACCGTGCCAGATAAAACGGGGACTTTTAGGAAAAGTCATTGAGTGACAGAGCTGGAGCTCGACCGAGTGACGAGGATACATTTATAAAAAATGCCTAGGGGTTATGTGACCCCTTGTCGGCTGTGCTAGTGTTAAAAGATAGGCATTTTCATTGTGCGTCACGATGTTTGCAGAGCTATATCTATATTCTATATTATAGCTATGGAGATAATAATATGGCTCATTTGATAGTCACTATCTCTCGTCCACATGTAAAAAAGAGTTAATTTTTGCATGTATTTGTTTGCGTGTTATCCCGTGGTGAATATTGTATAGTTTCAGAGTGATCCTGGCTAATTCCTGGAAGCTGCGTTATGGAGCACTATGTGCATTTTGCTAAAAGTGTTTGCGTTGCTTGCCTGGACACATTACTATTTCCAAATCAAAGGTATATAATAGGTATTATGTTTCATCATGAATGCATCAAGGGGGGGGGGGTCGTTTTTTGATGCTCTGATCGTCAGCAACGGCATACGTTTTGGAGTATGTAACATTATGATCATTGCGATTGATGTGAAATCATTGCTGGATCAAAGTAGGTTTGATGTCATATAGTCCTTACCTTTACTAGGAGGTATCCCAAAAAGAATATTCCAATTGTCTGATCGCGATTTCCAGTATTGATGTTCATCGGGTCCCTGACATTAACTGGCACAAATTATGCATGAAGTGTGCTGAATGCGTTCCAAAGTTCTCGGATGAAGCGATTCACTTGCCTGAGTCCAAATTCTCTGCCCGGACTATATAATGTAACACACAGTGTGAAATAAGGTTTCAAAGGGTGGGCGATATTTCCACCTAGCAGGATTCGGCCAGCATTGCACTCTCTGCGTCTCAGAATGAGTCCCAATGATACACAGAGGTCCGTGAGACTGTATAGAATAAAAAAATCTAATAAAAGAAAAAACTGAAAACGATCGAAAACCCGACTATACTCGGGTTCTGGCGTTCAACGGTTGGTGAGATAACCCGACTATAGTCATGGTTGGCCGTGAATGAGTTAACCCTCTAGAGTCTGGGCTGTTGGCCCCTCCTCCCTGGACATTTTCAATTTTTTTTTTTATACATAATATAAAACTACAGGTTCATACCTTCAAAATAAGCCATTGTGGTGCCAGAAACGATACAGGATAAAAATGGTTGACGAAATAGCAACCCAGCCGAGGTTAGCAAACAGCTACAGATCGGCCGGTCAGATGGTTTTTGTTGATAGGGGCCGTAAACAACTGACTTCAGTAGAGACTCCGGCCAACTGTGACAAAATGACAATGACTGGCCGGGCTGAGGGTCAGCACACAGCCTTCAACCGAGTCCTCGAGCCTGAGGCATCAGTTAAATGTGTTTATACAGAACTTTAGAGCTATTTATGACTCCATTAGACCAACAGTTCAAAGAAAACTCTATTTCTAATCTTTCGAGCAGCTGTACTAGACTGACCACTCTAAACAGAAGGTAATCCTATAGAAGCCACTCCTTTTAAGCTGTTGAGAATAAATGAAAGGGAATTAAATGACTAGGCATGCCAGAAACAAGAATTAATATTTACCCCATTACTTGTTATTCTCATAGACAATTACATACAGTAATATGAAACAACAATTATCTAGCACACTGTGACACTTAATTTAGAATAACTCCATATATAGGTTGTAAGCAACTGGAATATTGTGTTCAAATGATACTGAGGATTGTCTTGATCTACTAGATCATACTTGGAAATTAAATAGAGTTAAAAGAATGATATAATATGCTCTAATTGTGTCTTTTCAGCTATACAGAAGGTACAAATGATAACAAAAGCAATGTTTGTTTATGAAAGTTACAAAACTATATATATATATTATATATTTATATATATATATGTCTATTTGAAATTAATAAGTGTAATGTTTTAATCAGGATAAAACTAATCTCTAAATATACGTGAAAGGGGAGTGTCTAGAAAGACTCCCCCATTACCCAAGATGGCCGCATACATCTCCAATTGGCTGTGCGCTGGCAATCGTCATTGATGATGACATTTGCAAGAAGGCGTGACAACTGGTTTAAAATACGGCTCCCCAGTAACATGAACACACGAACGTTGAGAGAGCTGAAGAAGACACACGCCATCCAGGATCTTGGACTTGATCGATGATAAAGACGCATTCTGCTGCTGACTGCAAATCTGAGAAGAGAACTCTGTTAGACTCTGCCAAATCTTTGTAAAGCTATACTTCTTTGGAAACTAGGTATACCTTGTCATAGTGGTATACTTTAGAATCCTCCAGAGTGTGTACTTTTTGTGGAGAGTGCTTTGAGACGACCGCTGCCAGGACGATTCAATAAAAGCTCCACTTCTTTAATACCACTCTAATTCACCTGTGTGGGCAGGGGCGTAGCTGTAGATTCTGGGCCCCTGAAAGAATCCTTATGGGCCCCTAATATAAGCGAGCGCAAGTTAAACCTCCACTCTTCCCAAAGGAGAAATGATATTTATTATAGTGGGGCTTGACACCCACTGTTCAAACCAAGGGCAAAGGGTAATGGAGAACAAACAGGAAATATACAAATAAGACAAACAAACATTTAAGCAAAGGTAAACACTGGGAACCACCCAGCACTAAAACACTACAGTATATATATAATTATATATATATCCCTTGATGGAGGGAGATGGCGCAGAGGCCAATAATATATACTATAATAATCCCACCTGTTAGGGAAGCACACAACAGTGGAAGACAAGACCAACACAATAATATTGCCCCCACACAGTGGTTAATGGCTTTGACAATTTAGGCTACAAAAGTATCCACTCAATAGTGGCAAACTAGCGGCCACCTCCACACTCCACTCTGGTCGGTGGCAGTGATTCAATGAGGCGCCCCGATGTGTGTCACTTCCCACTCTTTTAACCACCCATCTCCACTGCCTGCTTGAAGATGCACCAATCAGGTGCAACCAATCCAATCAGGGAGATGAGTGGCATCTGCGGAACAGAAACAGGCGATTAGGAGATGACACAACACCACACAAGAGAACAACACAAATAATATATTACCCTGATGCTACATGGTGTTAAAATATATGGCAATAATGATAATGTACAACCCACGTACGTAACACCTCCCCCCATAGAAGCGAACCCACCGGGTGAGCAAAACATTATTGCCTATACAACCAACATCAGAGTAGGACCCCCAGACCTACCCTCTGGACAAGGCATCGGCCACAACATTGTCCACCCCCTTTTTGTGACGGATGACAATGTTGTAGCCCTGCACCAGCAAGGCCCAACGCATCAACCTCTGGTTGTGATTGTACATGCGAGCCAAGAACACCAGGGGATTGTGGTCCGTGTAGACCAACACCGGAATAGCGCTGGAACCCACGTACACCTCAAAGTGCTGGAGAGCGAGGAGCATCGCCAGCGTCTCCTTCTCGATGGTCGAGTAGTTCAACTGACTGTAGCTTGAACTTCACCGAGAAGTAGCAAACCGGATGATGCACCTCGCCCTCCCCCGCCTGCAACAGCACAGCTCCAGCCCCAGCAGCACTCGCGTCGACCTCCAGCTGAAAGGGCAACGCAAAGTCAGGGGCTGCCAGAACAGGAGCACTGCATAGGAGAAATTTAGCAGCCTCGAAGGCGCACTGATACTCCTCGGACCACACACAAGGTACAATAGGACTACACAAAGAAGTGAGGGGAGCCACCACCACAGAAAAATTCCTACAAAAACACCGGTAATACCCCGCCATCCCCAGGAAACGCTGTAGCTCGCGCCTCATGGAAGGAGCCGGATACGCCAGGATCGCTGTCACCTTAGCGTCCACCGGGCGGACCTGTCCGTGACCCACCTGCTTCCCCAAGTACGTCACCATGGCTTTCCCAAACTCACACTTGGCGAGGTTCAGAGTCAACGAAGCCTCCGCCAAGCGTGCAAAAACCACCCGTAAGTTGGCGATGTGCTCCCCCCAAGTATCGGAGTACACCACCACATCGTCCAAATAGACGTTACACCTAGACACACCCCCCAACACCATGTGCATCAAACGTTGGAACGTGGCCGGTGCGTTCCTCATCCCGAAGGCCATAACGGTGTACTGCAAAAAATGGTCTGGTGTAACGAACGCCGAAATATCAGATGCTCGCTCTGCCAGTACCCCTTCAAGAGATTGAGTTTCGTAATAAATACAGCGGGACCAATACTGTCAATGCAGTCATCCATTCTGGGCAACGAGTCAGGCACCGTCACCGCGTTCACCTTCCTGTAATCAGTGCAGAACCGGGGAGACCCATCAGCCTTAGGAGCTAAAAGGCAAGGAGAGCTCCAGGGACTACGGCTATCCTTAGCCATCCCATTATCCATCAGATACTCAGCCTCCTTCCTCATCACCTCCCTCTTCGCCACCGGACACCGATATGCGTGTTGTTTAATGGGGGTCGCACCCCCCACATCAATATCGTGCTCCAGGATGGTCGTTCTGGAAGGCACATTAGACAACAACACAGGATAGGATAACAACAGTTGACGTACATCATCACTCTGTGACTCGGGCAGATACAACAGATGGGCAGTGACCTCACTCATGAACTCCGAGTTAGTCAAACACCCCGTCTGCTGACCCTCGGACAACGCCTTCAAATCGTCGTCCGGCAGGGGATTAACACATGTCAACAAAACAGCTGGAACAGCTCCTGGGCTGCCAGACTGCACCTCCTGCTCACTCTCACCAGCACGGGTGAGATACTTCTTCAACATGTTAATATGACACAACCGTGTCTTCCTGCGCCTCTCGGGCATACATATAACATAATTGGTGTCTGATACTTTCCTCTCCACCTTATAGGGCCCTGCAAACCGGGCAGAGAGAGCTGACCCAGGCATGGGCAGCAAAACCAGCACTTCATCGCCAGCCTCGAACTGCCACCCCACCGCCTTCTTGTCAAACCTCACCTTCATCTCCCCCTGGGCAGAGGCGAGGGCCTCCCTAGCCAACGAGGACGCACAGCGGAGACGCTCGTTGCACCGGGAGACAAAATCAAACACAGTCGATTTAGGAGAAGAACCAGACAACATCTTCTCTTTGAGCAGCTTCAACGGACCACGCACACTGTGACCAAACACTAGCTCTGCTGGGCTAAACCCAAGTGTCTCCTGTTTAGCATCCCGAATAGCAAACAGTACAAATGGCACCCCCTCGTCCCAACCACAACCCATATCAACATAGAACTTTTTTAGCATCGCCTTCAGCGTCTGGTGCCAGCGCTCCAGCGCCCCCTGTGATTCAGGATGGTACGCGCTAGACACCGTGTGACTGATACCCAAAGCCTGTAATGATTGAGTAAAGGTCTTAGACATGAAATTCGAGCCTTGATCACTTTGCACGGTTTTTGGTAAACCGTAAGTTGCGAAAAACTTGTTTAATGCCTTGGTAATTGCTGGGGCAGTAATTTTCCTCAGAGGTATTGCCTCTGGGAAATGGGTGGCAAGACACATAATAGTCAACATGTATTGGTGACCTGCCTTTGTCTTAGGCAGGGGGCCAACACAGTCAATTATCACATGTTCAAAAGGTTCCCCTATCGCTGGAATGGGGTGCAGGGGAGCTAAAGGAACCCCCTGATTTGGCTTCCCCACAATTTGACATGTACTACAAGTACTACAAAATTTTACCACATCGGCCTTCAGACCGGGCCAAAAGAAATTTTGCAGTATTCTGTCATACGTCTTTGAAATACCCAGATGACCAGACCAAATATGTTCATGTGCTAACATCAAAACGTGACGTCTACACTCCACTGGTAATACAACCTGGTGCACTACATTCCAGGCATCCCCACACTCTAAGCCTGTCACACCTGGCCTAACTACCCAAGTTCGCATCAATACCCCTTCCTCTATTAAGAAGGTGTGTTTCCTACTATCAGTAGTGCTGGCTACTGCCGCAAAACAACTTGTTAGGGAGGAATAATTTTTCGGAGCGTCAATCAACGCTTGACGCGTTAGAGGCAACGGCATGTCTGAAAACTGGGGATTTACCAGTTTCCCCTGAACGCTACTCACACCCCTTTTCATCTCGCCACTAGACGGCCACCTGTCCTCAGCGAGAGCCTCGCCACAGATGGAGTCACGCAGCGTCACCGCCTGCTCTCGTTGTCTCTCCTGAGCCCTAGTCACAGCACAGATAGGAAAAACATTTGGGTGACTTTTAATCAACGCATCGCACAGAAACTCAGACACTGGGGCATCCACCATCTCCAGAAATGGAATTACCTTCCCCCCAGCTATATCATTCCCCATGATGAAATCAATTCCGGCTACCGGAAAAGATGAACGAACCGCCACGGAAAAACAACCGGTGACTAGTTCTGATCTCACATGTATCATATGTAACGGAGCGGGTGTAAAGCCGATTTCTATCCCGCGCACAATAGCACTTGATTTACAAGACGACTCCTCATTTAACGGCAATACATCCGCCAGAATAAAGGACTGCGAACCACCTGTATCACGAAGGATCCTCACCTCGCGTTGGTCACAGACTTTACCCGACAGTGACACAAAACCAGAAAATATAAAAGGTTCAAAACAACTGTCTGGTTTCTCCTGCTCTGGGCGTGAGACAGTGCTAATCAACCCCACGCCCTTTGGTTTCTGAGCTGGCCTTTTAGTATCCTGCCGATCGCGATTGCGTAATGCATGACAGTCCGCCATCAAATGACCTGGCCTCTTACAATAATGACATTGTCTCCTGTCAGACGGAGGCGAGCGTGGCCGATACGCTCGCTCGCCATTTCCCTGAAATGGTAATTCCAGAGAGGGAAACGCACCGCCTTTAACATACACAGTATCGTTACGCACAGAAGCATGTTTGTGCGTCAACGCCAATTCATCCGCCAAAACCGCAGCGTCTTGGAGAGTAGACACTTTCTGTTCATTCAGATACAGCTCGGTTCGTTCGGGCATACAGAGTTTAAATTGTTCCATGAGTACCAACTCGTTCATGGCTGAAAGATCCTGCACCTTACTCGCCGTGCACCATTGTTCAAAAAGATTCCTCTGTTCACGGGAGAAATCTGTATTCGTCTGAGAAGGGGATTTTCTGAGCGAGCGAAAACGCTGTCTATATGCTTCAGGAACCAACTCATACACACGTAAAACAGCATTCTTCACTCGCTCATAATCTTGACTGTCGTCCATAGTTAATGACGCAAACGCTGTACTGGCTTTGCCAGTGAGTCTGGTCTGAAGTAAAATCACCCACATATCCTCCGGCCAATGAAAAATAAGCCTCTACCTCTGACTCTCGGAACATGGGCACCAGAGAAACGTGCTGGCCGATACTAAAGTGAGCCGGGGAAACTCCAGCTGGAGAGGAGGCAGCACTACCACTACCAGCTCCAGCCTCCAACCTCAGCTTCTCTATGGTCAGTTGGAGTTCCCTGTCTTTCTCTTCCTTTCTCTCCAGCCAGTCCCTCTCTCTCTCTCTCTCCTGTCCCTCTCTGTCCCTCTCTCTCTCTCCTCTCTATCTCTCTCTCTCTCCTCTCTATCTCGTACAGCCGCTCTGTCCTCTCTGTCTCTCTCTCTCTCCTCCCTGTCTCTCACCTCCCTGCGCAAAACCGCTCTCTCCTCCATCTGGAGACGGGCAAAACGCAGGCCAGAGCGCTTATGGCCAGAAGACGTGAATTCTTCATCTGAATCGACTGCGCCCTCACTTTCAGCTCTGGGAATACTACAATTTTTTCCTAATAGCACCACCCTCCGGGCTAAGATCACCTAAGGGAGATTTATCGCCAGTGTTTTTAACCTCCTGGTCCACTAACAGTGAGTCACTATGACTTACCACTCCCGAGCCGTGCCGAACACCTGTTGCTCCACTAACCCAGTTATTACAGCCGCCTTCAAATCAGCCTTGGACTGGGAACTTTGCACAGAAATGTTATAATATTTAGCAATAAGGCATAACTCCGCCTTAGTGCAACCGTCCAAATGATCCTCTGACGGATCCACTACAAAGACCTCCAAAACAAACGCCGACGCAGCCATAATATGTCTTTATGCGTGACTATGATACACCACAAAAAAATATATAACGTCCTCACTTAGCCAACCATGACCGTGCGCAATAATAATAGACACATTCTGCATTTATACCTCTGACCACATCTACTAAATGAAAACAATAATAAATGTTCCTAACCACTCAACTAGGATCACCTGTGTCACTCTAGCCTATCCCAGCTAAACTACTCCCCTAACGGGATGAGGGCTACACATATCTTCAGTCGCTTACCGATTTCATTGCGCGCTCCACCGGAATCACGACTCGTGCCCCCCACCCCCTAACCAGGCAGGTGACCCCCCTGTTACCTATGTGGTAGAAAAAAGAGATCTGGTTAAGAACATACACGAATGGTTAATTATTATACAAAAACACGGCATGGATACATAAATACTAATAAACAACGCCACCTTACCTCTCACCATCAGCCCCTATGTCAAACGTACACAGAAGACCGGCATTGAGCCCCCATGTCACATAGTAATGTCTAATGACAATATAAAATATAAGCTGAAGCGGGCTGTATGTGAAAACCAGCCCCTTCAGTAGTGCACTACGCACGGTCCCGAGCAGATAAGAAATAAACACAAGGGGTTGTTCCAAATAGTAAATTATATTTATTATACAGGGTAGGGATTTAAACCTCCACTGTTCCCAAAGGAGAAATGATATTTATTATAGTGGGGCTTGAAACCCACTGTTCAAACCAAGGGCAAAGGGTAATGGAGAACAAACAGGAAATATACAAATAAGACAAACAAACATTTAAGCAAAGGTAAACACTGGGAACCACCCAGCACTAAAACACTACAGTATATATATATATATATATATATATATATATATATATATATATCCCTTGATGGAGGGAGATGGCGCAGAGGCCAATAATATATACTATAATAATCCCACCTGTTAGGGAAGCACACAACATTGGAAGACAAGACCAACACAATAATATTGCCCACACACAGTGGTTAATGGCTTTGACAATTTAGGCTACAAAAGTATCCACTCAATAGTGGCAAACTAGCGGCCACCTCCACACTCCACTCTGGTCGGTGGCAGTGATTCAATGAGGCGCCCCGATGTGTGTCACTTCCCACTCTTTTAACCACCCATCTCCACTGCCTGCTTGAAGATTCACCAATCAGGTGCAACCAATCCAATCAGGGAGATGAGTGGCATCTGCGGAACAGAAACAGGCGATTAGGAGATGACACAACACCACACAAGAGAACAACACAAATAATATATTACCCTGATGCTACATGGTGTTAAAATATATGGCAATAATGATAATGCACAAACCACGTACGTAACACACACACACACACACACACACACACACACCCACACACACACACATACAGTGTGCAGGTTAGTTACAGTAGGAGATGGGCTTCTATCATATTATCTTCTATCATTCTATAATGCATTCCTCTATTTTATTTTCATTTCAGGTAGTTGTACCTTAAAGGAAAACTCCAACATTTTTGGAAATTAGCTCATTTAACATCTTCCCTGGAGTTAGACAAGAAGATACATACCTTTTTTGTCTCTGTGCGTGCATTTAGCTTTGGGAACAGTCGCTCCGTTAGCGTAGCTTAGCTTCATCACTGGAAGTGGGGGAGGACAATAGCCTGACGTTCCCTTACAGTGTATACAGTCACCAAATACACTCCAAAAACTCCAAAACGTCCATGTAAACATGTTGTGACCTGTGTATTTACCACGTGGAGAAATAAAAAATAATTGAATTAGACAATTACGTTTTCTAAGCAAATATACTCGGAACTATGTTTTGCCTAAGCACTCGTCTCTGGGCGCAGTCAGTGATTTCAACGTGAAGCCGTGTTTGTTGATATTCTCATTAATTCAAAGGATCCGAACCGATTGAAGTTTATGGATACCATGACTTAAAATCCTCTTACATTGACGATTAAAAGCCTCCCCAATTTAGAAAACAGTAATCCAATGGCTGGTATTGATAATATAATACTAACTACTGCACGTAGCTAACCGGAGCTAACACAGAACCGGACGGTCAGTAAAGCAAATATAATGACTTCCTTTCTGGGGGGTTTCAAAATAAAAGAGCAACGTCTATAGCAGCGGAAAACGTTTATTTTGTACATTATCTAACATTAACACGAACCTAAACTAACGTTACAACTAACCTAAAGTTAGTTTAGGTTCGTGTTAACGTTAGATAATGTACAAAATAAACGTTTTCCACGTGGTAAATACACAGGTCACAACATGTTTACATGAATGTTTTGGAGTTGTATTTGGAGTGTATTTGGTGACTATACACTGTAAGGGAACGTCAGGCTATTGTCCTCCCCCACTTCCAGTGATGAAGCTAAGCTATGCTAACGGAGCGACTGTTCCCAAAGCTAAATGCACGCACAAGGACAAAAAACGTATGTATCTTCTTGTCTAACTCCAGGGAAGATGTTAAATAAGCTAATTTCCCAAAATGTTGGAGTTTTCCTTTAAGATACTTGAAGGCTGGCATCTGTAAATGCAGATATGATGGTATATGATGGAAAATATGAAAGTCAATGCTTGAAGGAAAATGATAGTTGTGAGTTGATGAGACAAGGAGTGGCAGCTGTTTGCACATCTGTAATCAGAGGTAGCAAGGGAGAGCGAGCACAGAGGAAGAGAGCTAGTGGGAGACCGAGGTAACTAGTGGAGAGAGAGAGAGAGAGAGAGAGAGAGAGAGAGGGAGAGAGGGAGGGAGGGAGGGAGAGAGGGAGAGAGAGAGAGAGAGAGAGAGAGAGAGAGAGAGAGAGAGAGAGAGAGCTTAGCACAATGAATTGAAGCGGACAGTGTCGGTTAGCTAGGCAACGTCGGTCTCGCTCGCTCTTCATTGAGACTGACTGAGACAAAATTGGTCTAATTCTCATCTGTCCTCTTTGCCGTGAACACAGAATTCTCCAATACGATTGATAGCTGCTGCCGACGCTAAATGCTCTGTTGTCGATAGCTTTTCTGCTCAGAGCTCAGTCACAGTGTTTACTTATGGAGTACTGCCTCTTTGAACTGCTGCGGTCAGGCAAGCGATGCCGGAGTCTCATGGCAAGCACAGAAAGACTCAGAAGAAGCTTCTATCCCCAGGCCATCAGGATGCTCAACGAACAATAACACTATGTAACAACCATCAAATGCACTCACAGCACACACATCCACACGCACACACTCACTTTAAACAAACAACTCACTGCAGCACCCACTTTACACACTTTAGAACACCTAAACACACTTTATATTTATTGGTAAAGAATCTGTAACAAAAACAAGGTTATGTACATGCATACAAGTAAATAAAATACAAAATGACAGTAGCAATAGTATACAAGGACAACAATAAATAAGGGAGAGAGAATGAAAGGGAGAGAGGGAAAAAGAGAAAGGAAGAGTGAGAACCAGAGGGAGAGAGAGGGAGAGCAAGAACCAGAGGGAGAGAGAGAGAAGAAAGGGGGAGAGGGAGGGAGGTAGGTGAGGGGGCTTAGGGGGAGGAGAGAATATTCTGAGGGTTATGCGTGCGATTGGGAGGCAGTCAGGAGGTGCAACAGTCGGTTAAGATCTGTTGCAGATTTTGTTTAAAAGCAGTGAGCGATGTGAGGGCAGTGAGTTTAAGGGTGTTTTGTAATGTCTTCCAGTCAGATGCAGCAGCAAATCGGAAGGCGTTGCATCCAGAAACCGTGCAGGCTTTGGGGATGGTGAGTTTGATGAAGTTGCTGGACCTTTGGCTGTAGTTAGAAGTGGAGACGTGCAGAAGGGAGGAGAGGTAGAGAGGTGTTTTACCAAGTATGGTTTTGTAAATTATTTGAAGCCAGTGAAGAAGCCTTCTGGTGTGAAGAGATGTCCAGTCCACCAGGTTATAAAGGTCACAATGGTGAGTGGTGAAGGGTGCACTAGTGGCAAAACGGATGTAGCTCAAGAGACAAGTTGAATAGCCTATATACACCTATATAACTCTGTATGATAGCATTATACAATAATGCTGTATATACCGTAGGCCTATATATTTTTTTTTTCTTCTTACCATATCCTATTACCTATTACTAGAAAAATTAATGGGTCAATTAACGTCCGAGTCCTCATCTGCACCTTCCGAGTCATTAATGCAGTCAATACTCTAGTCCAAGTCCGAGTCATCAGTGCTCAAGTCCAAATCTAGTCACGAGTCCTGAAAATCAGTCCAGGACTCGAGTACTATAACACTGCAACTCTATACATACATCTGATTAGCAATACACCCAGCAGTACTCACAATATTTTATACACAGTTTGATCACCTGTACATTGTATATTACTATTGCATTTTACTGTTACATTTGGATGACAAACCTCTTTTCGTTGTAATGTACTTGCAATAAATTTGTATCTAATCTCATTTGGTTTACCCTATGACCTTTCCTAGCACCACCATCAAGCCAAACTCAGAATAAGATATCTCGAAAAGTAATGCCCGGATTACCATAAAACTTGCTTACTTCAGTTCTTACATAGTCTTACCTCTATCTAAAGTAATATACAAGTAAGTTAGCGATCACTGCTCTGTCTCTTGTCTGCTGCTTTCAACACCGCCATTCCTCACAGGTGTCAGCAGGCCTCATTCACTTCCACTCAGGCATGCAGTGGTGGTCAAACGCAGTTAAACGCCGTTTAGGCTACGTCACTGAGGCAGAAGTGCGTGCATCCTATTATTATGCAAAGTCTAGGTGATAAGTGCCGGCCGGGGTATACGGCGCAACGACACAAAAATTACTCGTCTCGCCATATACGCCGGCCGGCACTTATCACCTAGACTTTGTGTGTGTGTGTGTGTGTGTGTGTGTGTGTGTGTGTGTGTGTGTGTGTGTGCGTGTGCGTGTGTGTGCGTGTGTGTGGAGTGTTGGGCGTGTGTTATGTGACAAAAGACTGCCCGTCTCGTCCCCAGCTCCGCCTCATGAAAGAGGAGAGAGACATGTATGCGCGTGCGCGTGCACGCCTGCGCGTGTGCGGGAGCGCGCGTGCACGTGGCGTTTGGCCTTGGCCCATATTACGACTGCACCACTGCTTCCACTCGATATTATACTTGGTTATAGATCACTGCCCCTGATTGAGGCCTACTGGTTGTTATTGGAAAACCAGGCCAGAGAATGCGAATGAGATGCATGCTCTTGTGTGATAAAACAAAGCCGTCATATCCGAGTGAAAGACCTCTAGTTAGTAGTTTTTCTTTCAACAAAGGCATCTTTGATTTCTCTTCTCTTCAGCATGCGCATGTTGTTGGAGTGCCGACTTCTCTATCACTTGGCCATTTATTGATGAAATTGTTTAATGAAACCCTGTAAGTTCGCCTGTTGCTAGTGTAGAAGGGTGGATTATCCCTGCTTGTGGGAGTAGTAGTACACAGCCACTGGGTAGCAGGATACTATAGACCCCCGTCTTTGGCCCGGAACGCCGTTCTGGTCGGCTTGCAGCAGGAGTGGATGGGGCCCAGGATTTACTAACCTGGGGAAGGGTACTCTGGTCTCCCTCGCCTTCCAAGGCGGTCAGCAGTAGCTCCCCACACACTCTCACTTCCCCCAGTACCTCCGACAGCCCTCCCACACCCGGTGACTGTCAGTTCAATAGTATTATTGGGCTTCCCTTTAAGCAGTACCCTTCCTTGACCACCTGTATAGACCCTTCAAATGCTATTCTGTGAATGGGGGTAAGGGTTAAATAATTATGCAGTCACAGTATTTACCCAGGGGTTAGGTTAGCAAATGGAAGGCCCACGTTACCAAAATAAAACCTACAAAAGCCGGCTTATATTGTTTGGGGTACCCCTTAGACACTGGTTGTTAGCGTTCACTTGAATGGACGTTGATGTGGATACACGAGGTACCGTTCATACTTAGCCAAGATGGCGGACCCACTCTTATCACCTCTCGTCCAGGTGACAAGATGGCGTCGGGCGATCCCGCGAGCACAGCCAGCGGGCTGGGGCAACAGCATGGGCAGTGGTGAACTGGAGGAGCGTGCTGTGATGGCGACCTCTGCTGGTGGGAAGAGGCGTCCTCTGCGACGTCAGGGAGACATTCACTGCTGGCTGTTGCTTGCTGCTGTCGCGCGAGCTAATACTGTTGGCTACCCTAAACACAGCTAAACTTCGGGTCTGGATGCACCCTCCTGCTATATCGGCTATACTACTAACGCAACGTGGCTGACTATACCACCGGTCTTCAGCGCCGCGCGCCCGGTAGTCTACTGGAGTCAGACGGAGCCGTTAGCAGCATGCTAATACACCGCACACTTACTACTATAACCCGTTAACTATAGACGTTAGTCCTGTTAACTATGGACGTTAGTCCTTCGTTCTGTATCGCTTACTCACACACTATCACTGGTACTTCTAGGATAACACGTCAACTAGCAAGTACTTCTTATCACCCGTCGCTCTCCAACGGGGCTCTTCCACATAGCTTCTGCAACGGGGCTCTTCCAGAGCACACGCCCGCTGCGACTGTTCATGGTCGAGTTCACTGCCGAAGAGAGCTTCCTGGTCCTCTGGCCCCCAGGTAATTCCCTCTTCCTCGTTGCTTCCCTCTCTCCTCCGCTCTAACTGCCACCACTGCCACTCCGCCCCCTGCTGGCAACCGCCACTGATCCCACTCTATGACCACTCCAGAAAGGGAGAAAGGTGCTTCAATGTTATTGTTAGTGATCCATACTGAAGCCGGAGAAGAGTAGCACCTCACCTCGTTATTAGACTGGGCGAGATATCAAAAGGAACACTGTTTATGCAAAGTGTGCACATTTATACATCGTCTGAGTTGAACAATCATTTTCAGTCAGAATACAGTATGATCATTCAAGAGGAGAGCAATGCTGAGCAGAGGTCAAGTAATGTAATTATACACCACTTGAGTACCATAGATATCACAAGTTCTTTTATGAAAGAGAGACATCGAGAGGATTTGTTACGGACTTTTACCATCACTTACTTACATCTTCGTATGAAGCCCTTCCCCTAGACTCAGTTTGGAGGATGGATATACCAGACCTGGAAGTAGATTTTGATTGGGCTGAGGTCTGGGCAAACGTTCGGCTATCGTCACGTAACCCGGATCATCAACAGATTAATCTTAATTTTATTCATAGGACTTACCTAACTCCTATTCGATTGAACCATATGGGGCTTAAACAAGACCCTCGATGTTCCTTATGTACAAACGGTGATAATGGTACATTTATGCATATGTATTGGGAATGTCCGCCTGTTAAGATATTTTGGGAAGAAATAACCACACTATTATCAGGATTTTTGTATTTGACAATACCTGTAATGCCTTCTGTATTGTTGCTGAATGATGTCTCTCAGTTATCACACTCTGTACACATAAAGAGGCTAATCTTGTCCGGTATTACGGCTGCCAAAAAGCTAATAGCATCACGCTGGATTCAACCTGATCAAATGTGCCGGAGGGTATGGATTCTTACCTATCTTGATGTGATTTACCTGGAGATATCTACTGCACGAATTCTAGGTATTAATGAAGCCAGCATAGAAATCTGGTTAGGGGTGGTGGAGAGGATAAAACATTATATGAACTATTAATCATTGGTATCAAACGGAATAATGGATGTATTCAAGGGGGGTCCGGTGGGGGGGGAAGAACGAGTAAGAGCATGTATGTGTTTTATAGTGGATTTCTACTGTAAAGGTTTGTATGTCATGTCAAAAAAATAAAAAAATAAAAAAACATTTGTTCAAAAAAAAAGTTATGTAATTATAACACCAGGCTAATACCGCCAATAATTATTATTCTTGGTTTTCCTCTACCAGCAGTTCTGTTTCGTTATGGCTTCGCTCAGCACCAGTTGCACTGTACTTCACTTCGTGCACGAGCACTGAATAAAAAATTCCACCATGTACCTTTACATCCCAACATTCGTCTGGCCACACCCCCATCCGCTTACCTTCATAAGCAGGAGTGTGGTCACCTACTCGCCTCCTTCTTCACTTTCACCACAAGGAAGTGCCTTCGGTAGATCCCCACTTGACGAGGTTGTTAGTAGAAGAAAGTTGGAAAACAAAAGAACGGAAGATACGTTGACATCATATCTTTATTTTCTCTCTCACTATTTTCGTGAAAATACGGCGATATTGTCTTTGTTACTGGAGTGTCTGGAAGATGATGGTCATTCCGACCTTCAGCGGCTTTTTCGTATTAGGAGCTCACGCCGCTGACATGCTCCCCAGCTACAGTCCTCCTTGCTGCGGCTGGATGGGGTTGCCCTCCGGCCACACAGCTGGACTGTGGGAAGCACCGACTGTTGTGAGAAGCGGTTGTTTCCAGGTTGGGTACGTACTGTTTTGCTTGCGAGCTCTGGTTGTTGTTGATGCTGTGGGGGTTAGCTGACAATTTACGAAACGCCGACTTCAGGCTGGGGTCCTCTGCTTGGCTTAAACGGCGGTCGGAGGATCTTGGTCTGACGCCCATGATGGTCAATCTAGTGGGCCCCGACCAGGACCTGGTGATCCCAGGATTCTCGAGCGGATGCTTCTCTGTCCCGTGCAGGCCCCATCTTTCATATACAAATGAAAGTATACCCTAACGAGAAAATGTGGGCATAGGATCTTCTTTATCGGGAGTTCCATGCTCAAAGTCGGCTGCAGCCCGAAATGGGAACTGTGCTGGCCCCGCTGCATGTCTGGATCACCGTTGAAAACTGTGTTCTGACATTCTTTTTCTTTTCCCTCTTAGGGGAGGGACGTGGACAGCGGCCTGTCTGAAGTGTGGCTTGTTATGTCGTTGTGTACAGTTCAGGTGATAGCTGCTTAGCTTGCGTGCTAGTTGTGGACTACTGTGTTAGCCAGTCAGCTGTTAGCTGCGACGCTAGCCCGCTGTGTTACCAGGCTAGTAAACGTTAGCTTGTTGCTATCGGTCGAACGGCTGTTAGCTTAATGCTACACTGTTGAACGTTTTCTATGACTATAACATGCCTTAAACACTCTGACTACGACGTCATCTTTGACAGAGGATGTTAGTCGAACCTAAACCGGAGCCCTGCCAGCGAGGACTGCGTCAAACATGGAGAATCGTAGCGGCTGGGTGGTGCAACAACGTTACCCTCGTCGTCAACACAGGGATGCTGTGTTCAACTTCGGTGCCCCGTTAGCCAGATTGCAGTTCTCTTGGCCGGCGCTCAGGGTAGGAAGGTCCCGACCGGACCTTAAACACTTCTTCTTTCCTTCCCTTCTAAATGTTTTGTAATAACGATGTTTTCCAAAACGTGTGTTGCTGCAATACATTGAGGATACGGCGCGTGTTGTGTGTGAATTGTCTTGTCACTGGTATAGCTTCTCTCTCCATAGAAATCGGGTTGTTGTTTACATGTGTAAAAATGATCTGGTTAGTTGTGATGAGAACATGTGTGTTCATGTAACGAGAACTCACAACTAAGGGGGTTATTTAACCTATAAAGCTATGCTTAGTGACATGTGATTGAGGAATGAATTCTTTTCTCAGCCTGTAATGACAATGAACAGTGTGTTCACATATTAACAGGGTTGCCTGTTCAACTTGGTCGTATCAAGGGTAAGGAAGGTTCCCTGGGCCTTCCCCACCCTCCTCTCAGACATGTTGTTTACAATATATTGTGTCACTGTGTTTGTGGGGATACGATGTAACCCTCAGCTTAATTGCTGGGGTTGTGCTAACCGCTTGAGAAACTATATTTTCCTAAAGAAAAGATTGTTTGGTCACTTATCGTGTGTGCTTAGCAAGGCCTGTGGCCAATACATAATCGAGGATTCTGTATTCTCTCGTTATGAAAAACGGCGTTCCTCTGTAGCAAGAGTGTACTTTTGCCATTTTTTGTTGTGATGAAGGGTTGTGTGTGTCTTGTGATCTACAACTGGGTTAGGTTTGGCCACAGAAGCACATGTGTAAGTCTGGTACCGGGGCTCTCTATTCTGTGTTTTTTCCTTAGTAAAAATCAGATAGCAGGCGAGGGTGGTGGGATGTAAAAATGTAAACGATTTTTACCCTCAGCTGCGTCACGTGGGATTCATGTCAGTCTGTGTTTCTTTCTTTTTTGAATAAAAAGAGGAAGGTACATGAAGCACGACGGCTCTGTGTCGTTCTCCCAGGCGACTTGGAGGAACAATGTTTGGTGTCTTGCTAGACTATCCATTGATGTGTTTGGGTCTCGACGCATACATAGTGCTGGCTCGGTGTGTTTCTGTTAAAGAATCACGCAGGGGCTAAGTGCGCCTTGGTTGCTTGTTAAAACACCGTTTTTATAGGGCAACTGGGATGGAGTTTTGTCTCTTCCGAGCGCCAGTTTACTAGGTTGTCTCGATGAATTCTCGTTCATATCATCCCTGTCTCCGGCTGTCCCTGAGCAATGACCGGAGTGTTGAATGTCCCGTGATTAAGACGGGGAGGACGCGACCCTCTCTGCGCCGCCCCTGTGCCTCAAATAGATTCGCTATCAGCTCTATCTTCAATCTTTCAAAATATTCAGTTGCTATCGCTATCAGCTCTATCTTTAATCTTTCAAAATGTTCAGTTGCTATTGCATGCACTCATCTGTGTTTCACTACACACTTGAGTGCATGCTTACCAACTGTCCGTCTGCAACACTACTATCACCGACATCTAAGAAGGGAGATCCCCCCTTGAATGGCCCTTCTAAGGTTTCTCTCCTCCACACTGAGAAGCTAGTAAAGGGCTACATCTGCTCCTCCCTCCCCATCAACATGGACCCCCTGCAATTTGCATACCGCCCCAACAGGTCCACGGAGGACGCCATAGCCCATGTGCTGCACACAGCAGCATCACACCTGGACAAGAGGCAGGGGAACTATGTGAGAATGCTATTCATCGACTACAGCTCAGCATTCAATACCATAGTCCCCTCCATACTCATAGCCAAGCTCAGGGACCTGGGCTTGAACTATGACCTCTGCCAGTGGGTCTTGGACTTCCTGACGGGCAGACCCCAGGTGGTGAGAGCAGGCAACTGCACCTCGTCATCCATCACCCTCAACATAGGGGCCCCCCAGGGCTGTGTTCTGAGTCCCCTCCTCTACTCCCTGTACACACACGACTGTGTGGCTCAGCGGAGTAGCAATACAATCATCAAATTTGCTGACGACACAGTGGTGGTGGGCCTGATCTCTGCCAACGACGAGAGGGCCTACCTGGAAGAGGTCAATGTCCTGGCGGGATGGTGCCAGGAAAACAGCCTCTCCCTGAACGTCAGCAAAACAAAGAAGATGATTGTGGACTTCAGGAGGTCGGGGGTCAAGGACTACAGCCCCCTCAGCATCGACGGGGCACCGGTTGAGAGAGTCAACAGCTTTAAGTACCTCGGAGCCTACATATCCGAGGACTTGACATGGACCACACACATTGACAGTGTTGTGAAGAAGGCACGACAACGCCTCTACTTCCTCAGGCGCCTAAGGAAGTTCCAAGTCAGTCAGAAGATCCTTAAGAACTTCTACTCATGTACAATAGAGAGCATCCTGACTGGCAACATCACCTCCTGGTTTGGGAATAGCACTGCACAAGACCGAAGCAGACTACAAAGAGTGACACGTTCAGCCGAACGCACAATTGGAGGGGGGCACCCTCCAGAACATTTACAACAAGCGTTGCAGGGGCAAGGCTAAGAGAATCATTAAAGACCCCAGTCACCCGAACAACTGCCTCTTTGAACTGCTGCGGTCAGGCAAGCGATACCGGAGTCTCAAGGCGAGCACAGAAAGACTCAGAAGAAGCTTCTATCCCCAGGCCATCAGGCTGCTAAACGAACAATGAACACTACACAACAACAACCATCAAACGCACATAGCACACACATCCACACGCACACACTCACTTTAAACAAACACACTGTAGCACCCACTCCACACACTTTATAGCACACACCCACTTTAAACAAACACACTGTAGCACCCACTCCCCACACTTTATCAAGTCCATTCATTTTCGACCTGGCAAAATGGTCGCTGCACATGTGCATGTAAAATATGTTTAGTGTTGACCTGACAAAATGGCAGATAACCATTATGTGTGTGCATCAGCACACATGTACATTTATAAAGGTCTTGTGTTCAACCCATCCTCGGCACACTATAAACACTTGGTGTAAAAAATGTATTCACTTCAGATAAAAGCACCATTTTGGTACACCATGTAAAGTGCATTCACATTCATGCTATAATATAAAAGCATAATGAACTATTTATAACACTTGAAGTGGATAATATGTGTTCACTTCAGGTAAGGCACACCATGTACAGTGCATTACAGTAGCAAAAACAACATACAATGTGTATATATTCAAGTCCATTCATTTTCGACCTGGCAAAATGGTCGCTGCACATGTGCATGTAAAATATGTTTAGTGTTGACCTGACAAAATGGCAGATAACCATTATGTGTGTGCATCAGCACACATGTACATTTATTTATAAAGGTCTTGTGTTCAACCCATCCTCGGCACACTATAAACACTTGGTGTAAAAAATGTATTCACTTCAGATAAAAGCACCATTTTGGTACACCATGTAAAGTGCATTCACATATGTACATAGTGTGTTAGTTAGTAAAGTGAGCCATATGTACTCTGTGAAACTCTGTGAAAATAATCAGCAGCTAACACCAGGACACTGATGAACGGCATTGACAAGATAGACCAACATTGCTACTCTGAAAGTGGACCAAGAATAGTGTTTCAAATATATCCATGTGCACAGTAAATTTTGCAGAGTAAATTTTACTCAAACTGAGTCCATTTGAGCCCAAATGGACTCAGTCTATGCTAATATTCTGGTCTGGCTGAAATAGCTCCTGGAATCGGTTGACAAGGTAATCTAGGACCGGGCGTACTTTGTACAGTTTATCAGCCTTGTCTGCTGTCTCGTTGTTGCTAAAATGTAGAAACCTCCAAATGACCTGGTATCTATTACGTGCCATTGTTTTGGAGAAATAGGCGCAATGGAAACATTTTAGAGTTGACCAGTACAGTTTGAGTAAAATGTACTCAGTTTGAGTAAAATATACTCAGCAAAATTTACTGTGTGCCAACACCTTTGTTCTGTACAACCAGTAATACCTATATTGTGAAATACTTACACTATTTACAAGACACTATACAATATACTACACACCCTCAATAACCCTACGCTCTGTATCGTCTGGCCGCCTCAGACACACATTGTTACTCAGCTGATAGAGTTGTGCCCGTCCTGATGACTTGTCGTACAGAACCTGTAAGTCACTTTGGATAAAAGTGTCAGCTAAATGACTAAATGTATACACTCATATATCATAACACATACTACGGGGAAGTACGCACCCATCCATATATATATATATTTCATGGAGAGTGTTTCCACTCTTAGCACACAACGAGAGTTTATGCTAGCGATAATGCTCAGCTAGCATAATCTCTCTTTGTGTGGTAGGGTGTGAAACACTCTTGATGTAGGGGGACTCCACACTTCGAGCAGTATGATCTGGTTTCCCGCCTAATGCCTTTTTTTTTACAGACCCGGCACTCTCTCGTGGGAATGCGTCTTTTTTGGGGTGGGTGGGTACTTCTCCATAACATGCATTTTTAGCTTGCCATCCAACCTGCAGTGTGGATCTGTCTTTTGGGCCCTGGAAGCTCCCTCCCACCTCACACCCCCCACCCCCCCACCTGCGGCACCTGCCTCTGCCTCATCTGCCTCACCTGCGGCACGTGCGGCACTGGCCACTGTGCGAGCTAAATCGGCTGCATCTGCCTCATCACACAAGTCAGCGATGACTTGTATTTGAAACTGCATGAGTGACTTGTGCGGTCCTGTTGGCTGTCTGGCTCTGTACAGAACATAGGCATTGTTCATGGCTATTTGAATCAAATATACTACGAACTTCTTGGTCCACTTTGCAGTCTTCCTAATGAACGGATAGTAACTGATATGTTGATCTAACTTGTCAACTCCGTTCATGCAGACATTATAGGTGAGCACACAGTCTGGCTTCATTGCCGGTACCTTAGTCCTATGACCCTTCTTCCAGACGAGTGTTTCCATTAGAGTGCCATGGTGAAAGCTGCTGATCATTTTGACAATCCGCTTGTCTCTCCAGGTGATAACCATGACCCGATTGTTGTGCAGTGCCATGGTCTCGCCCACCGGCAGCTCAACATTGGTTACACGCTTTATCTGCGCCGGTTCTCCCCGGTGCATCCTCAAGGTACCGCAGATGTGGGTCCTCAACTGTAGGAGTATGTCAGACAAGGCCACTGAATTATAGAAGTTATCCATGTATAAAAAGTAACCTTTGTTCGACAGACGTCCTAGGAGCCCAACAACCGTGTCCTTGAGGGGTACATAGTCCCCACAAAATGGTCGCAGTGAAAAGCAGTAACCAGTGTGAGAATCACAGAGCACATATGACCTGATCCCATATTTGGTGGGCTTCAGGGGGCTGAACACTCTGAATTGTAGTTTGCCACGCCAGGCCAGCATCCCCTCGTCTATGCTAATATTCTTGTCTGGCTGAAATAGCTCCCGGAATCGGTTGACAAGGTAGTCAAGGACCGGGCGTACTTTGTACATTTTATCAGACTTGTCTGCTGTCTCATTGTTGCTAAAATGTAGAAACCTCCAAATGACCTGGTATCTATTACGTGCCATTGTTTTGGAGAAATAGGCGCAATGGAAAAACTTTAGAGTTGACCAGTACATATATAGTTGCGGCTTCCGATCGATCCCCGTTAGGAATAGTATTCCTAGGAACTTCCACAATTCTGCAAGGGTGACAGGCGTCCAACTCCGTAGCCTGTTACTCTGCCTGTTGGGATCAATGACGGCCATTGTTTGTTCAGCATACAAGTTTGTTTCCTGTACAATGCCACCCATGAGTTCATCGGTGAGGAACAGCCGCAGAAAGGCAAGGGGCTTGGTGGATGTGATGGTGGCCGCATCGTGTAGTGGTCCTGGCTCTGCGTCAAAGGTAAATTTAAGTGGCACAAAACTGTCTGTACCTTTGATCCACTCATCGCTCCCACCAGCAGCTGTGCTTTTACGGCCTCGACCTCTGCCTCTGCCCCGGCCTCGACCTTTGCCTGTAAATTATGAGATTACAATAACTAACTGGTATACTACAATGCACTGTAGACACATTCATATAATACATATTTAGAAACTTGTGTGAGTGAATGAGTCAGTGTGAGATAGTGATCAAAACTCACCCCGCTGCTTAGCGTGGACATCCTCTTCTTCAGAAGAATCTGTCTCTGCCTCAGCAGCTGGTCCTGCTTTCGCTGAAGCTGAAATAACAAGGGACGTCAGCTTTGTCACAATGCATGAGAGAGAAAGAGAGAGAGATAGAGAGAGCGAGATATATACACACCTATCGGAGGTGTGCATGGTCTCCTTGCTGTACGCATGGCAACTTCGACATCGGAGTCAACGGACTCCATGTCATCTATTGCGCCTTCTGCAATCTCCTCCACAGAGTCTGTGTCAGAATCTGCAATAAAAAACAGTACTAACATGCCCAACAGATATAACAATTGAGCCATGCATGCAACATCAAAGCACATCAAAAGACACAACGTGGCTATTGGCTACTAGCCTACCCAGACACAGAGACAGAGAGAGAGAGACTTCCCAGTAACAATCAATTAGAGAGAGAGAGAGAGAGAGAGAGAGAGAGAGAGAGAGAGAGAGAGAGAGAGAGAGAGAGAGAGAGAGAGAGAGAGAGAGAGAGAGAGAGAGAGAGTGAGTGTGTGCAGGGGTGGGGGTGGGGATGGGGGGGGGGGGAACTAACACCTGTATGTATGTATGCCCAACAGATATAACAATTGAGCCATGCATCAAAGCACATCAAATCATTGCTGGGTGGGGGGGGGGGTGGGGAGAGAGACAGAGACAGAGAGACAGAGAGAGACACAGAGACAGAGAGAGAGAGACTTCCCAGTAACAATCAATTACAGAGAGAGAGAGAGAGAGAGAGAGAGAGAGAGAGAGAGAGAGAGAGAGAGAGAGAGAGAGAGAAATAGAGAGAGAGAGAGAGAGAGAGAGAGAGAGAGATAGAGAGAGAGAGAGAGAGAGAGAGAGAGAGAAAGAGAGAGAGAGAGAGATAGTGAGAGAGTGTGCAGGGGTGGGGATGGGGGGGGGGGGGGGTTACTAACATGCCCAACAGACATAACAATTGAGCCATGCATGCAACATCAAAGCACATCAAAAGACACAACATGGCTACTGGCGCTACTTCAATCAATGTCATTCACCATGCTGCATTAAGACCAGATCAAAGACCACGTGGCGATATCATGCATGCAGTCACAAAACATTCTAAAATCAAATTGTAATTTTATATGCACTATATTATGCATAAGCATAACCTACCCAGTCTCCTGTTGTACGGCCAAACACCCTCACGTTCTTGCATGGGTTCATCATCGTCGTCCATGTCTTCCATGTCCATTCTGCCTGGACCTATAAAGATATATATATAATAAATCACAGTTAGCATCAATGGTCAAACATTCAATCATGAACCAGGCCATATCTAGGCCGTGCACTTTGCTTTTCATGACATTGACTAAACACATGCATATATTCGCGTTACTGTGTATATACCCCGCGTTACAGACGCAATATAGCGACACAATAATAATAATTCATTGATTTTTATAGCACTTTTCAAAGACCCACATTCGCTGATCATATACATACGCTGCACATGCATATATTAGCTTGCAATGTATCTACAAACATTCGATCATACGAGATACATTCACGCACATGGATTCAATAAACACATGCATATATATATATATATATTCGAGTTACACATGCCTTGAATTGACCATTTATTGAATTGAAATTACCTGGCATCCACTCGTCATTATCATCAGCGATGTCGATCTCAGACTCGTCCGTGGTGTGGGAGGACGGCGGCGACACATGCCGGGTCTTCGCAACCCGCTTCATTGTTGCTCTGACCGGGAGTGGCGCGATCGTTACCGGAGAACTGATCGGTGCCGGCCTCACCTGAGGCGGAGGTGCATGGCTTGTACCCGCTGTAGCTGCGGTAACCGGGGCCCCAACCCGCTTCTTTGTGGCTCTGACCGGGAGCGGCGCGATCGTTACCGGAGAGCCGGTGGCAGCGGCCACGACCGGAGAACTGATCGGTGCCGGCCTCACCTGAGGCGGAGGTGCACGGCTTGTCCCAGCGACAGCTGCGGTAACCGGGGCCCCAACCCGCTTCTTTGTGGCTCTGACCGGGAGCGGCGCAATCGTTACCGGAGAGCCGGTGGCAGCGGCCACGACTGGAGAACTGATCGGTGCTGGCGGAGGTGCACGGCTCGTCCCAGCGGCAGCTGGTGGAACCGGGGCCTGGGTGAACGGCAGTGTGGTCTGGACGTATCGGTCCGGGAGTTTGCCTCTCCTAACCGACTTCCTCGTTCTCCTCATTGTGAATACCTACTCTCAACTATTACTATAAAAACGGCTATGAAAATCTACTAACTAGTGTTACTAAAACACGGACTAAGCACTTATCTAAAAGTGCTGTACTTGCTACAGTACTGCAACTAATATTACCTGGTACTACAAAAGAAAATAAGTATTACAAAATGAAGAAAATATATTATCAATCACTACTACTACTAGAAATACTATCACTACTACTATCAATGCTAAATGCTCAAAATCAAATCAAATCAAAACGCTAATCTCTCTCTATCTCTCTATCTATCTATCTATCTATCTCTCTCTCTCTCTCTCTCTCTCTCTCTCTCAATGATAACTGTATTCACAAAATCCGAAGACGCACTGAGCTCACGCTGGGTGTGTTCAGGTTAAATATCAGGTGGGCAGGTCAAGATCGTCACGATCTTTACTATCGACCAATCACAGCAGAGATCCATCATCCTTATAATAATGCAGGTAGATTGACTGATAACATTATACATGTGTTACAACATAGGGCTATACTGCCACCTGGCGGAATCGAGCGAAGTTGCATGTCTAGACGTTCAGAAATGTGGTAGCAAGATGGCCGCCGATGTCTAGTTCACGAAAAAAAATAAAAAAAAAAAATAAAAAAAAATCCGAGAAATCTTGTGAGTGGCATGCAACCACCTAAAAAAATAAACGAGAAATCTCATGAGTGGCACTCAAAGTGTTAATAGTGCTAATTAGATGTATGTACAGAGTTGTAATATCAATATACAGTGATACAGGTATAAAGACAATATGGTAGTAGCAGGGCCATCAGGGGGTGTGCGAGCAGTGCGGTCGCACAGGGCCTCGCGGGAAGGGGGGCCCCGCAAGGCCCTTTTTCATCACAGACCTAAAATCTAGTTTTGCTTATATGCTTATTGTAACTGAGGGGTACAATTCCCTGACTGTATTACTAGATATGATACTTACTACCACTACCTTTGTACTTAATATTCGGCCACCCAGTACACGGCATAAATATATTATCATGAACACTCTCACGTAGATGAAACGGATCCAACACAAATGTACGAATTAGAAGCAGGTCTTTATTTCCTACACAGCGATGGTGTGTAAAATAAACACTTAATCACTTAATTACATTTATGAATTGAAATAGTATGCACTTTTATGGCAAGGAGTATTCGTCGGTATATCAATAGATAATGTCCAATCTCTGAAGGCGCAGGTGGTAAATATACGACCTGGAATAGTTAAGGAATAACAGCAATGATACTTTAATGATTATAGGCTGGATACACTAGAGGGGGTTAATCCGGTCGCTTGTAAGCCGACAGGAGTAGGAGGGGGGGGGGGGTAGAATCCAGCTGCCTCGTCCGGCCAAGGGTATCCCAGGTGAACCCACTGTAGTGCCGTTCAATGCGCCGGCGATCCTTGGACCACAGATGAAAGCAGGTGGACTCTTTGTGGGCCGGCTCTCTCCGGTCCACGGGGGAGAGATGTGGAGAGACCTCGTCTTGCAGAGCGTCTCCTCACCTTGCGTCCTCTCCAGGGGGGGGGGTTCCAACACACGGTAGTGTCGGGGGTCTTTATCCATAGAATAATCAAAGTATCCAAAGCATAATCCGTGCCTGGGAAGGCGGGCTGTCGTCGGTAGAATAATCCGGTATACAGGTCCACTCGCTCGTCGGCTCTGGGGCTCCTCGGGTGCAGCTTCACATAGGGTCAACCACCCTGGGTAAGCAGCCAGTTATCTGCCCGAAACGATGGGGTACTGACTACGGTAGTATTCTCACCGCACGAAGCACTATATATTAACAGACTATTATTAGCTTAATAGACTACGTCCAACTCGACGATATAGTGCCAAATATGACTATTCAAATATTAATATACACGATGTCTCAATACCGATGGTAGGCCGAACTTGGCCTTACTCCCACACGTGGCATCGCGGGGAGGCTTTACGTCTGTGACTCTATTGGAGGGTAAGAAACTGGACTGAAAAGAAAGTCCTACTTTAGTAGCGCAGTATATATACGCACTATGAACAAATAGTCCCATTAGTGGTGCGGTAGCCAAATTCCTACGCGGAACTAGGACTTGTTCGTACATGTCGAGCGGTACGTTTGAACTGGGTCTGAGGGGTATGGCAGCCTGGCACCAAGGTCTCGACCAATAGTAGAATGGAGACTATTATGGGATGTTCAGTAGGCTAGAATGGATATTCAATGCATATTGTACAAGGAATATACAAGGGATATCAGGGAATATTAGAGAATATACAAATACAATTAAATATATATATATAAATAAATATATATATTCGGTTTAATCTGGCCCTTCACAACACTTATATATTTCACATTAGACACGTTTGTAGAATGTGTCTGACTTGTTCCTGGGTCTGCAGACATACTCACTATTGGAGCTCTGGGGCTCTGCAGCAGACATACTATTGGTTTCAACGAAGGGAGTGGTTACATCATGTGTACGCCGGCGTGAGTCAGCTGCGTTTGACTATTTCGCGCATGCAGCTTTGGAGGTTATGCTTAGTTATGCCAGCCAAGACGAAGAGGTCGGTCATTATCAGTCGGTCGGTCACCAAGGAACGTTGACGAAAGGCCTCTCGCTGGCGGGACAAAAAGAAGCTATGGTGGAGCCTTGTCATGGTGCAGTCGGGATATAGCCATGATGATGTCGGCTAGTAGCTAGCTTAGCTAAAGGCTAACTAGCGTTAGCTAACCTAGAGACAGCGCATGCAGCCAAGATGAAGAGGATGGTCGTTTGGCAGATGAACTTCGTCAACTCCACGCGGTTGTCTCCATCCTCTTGGCCGTTTGGTGAGTTTTTAACCTATTCTATTAACTCTATTCTATTCCCCGCGTGGATCTCTCTCTCTCTCTCTCTCTCTCTCTCTCTCTCTCTCTCTCTGGAGCCAAACTGGCCGACTAGCTGTTGTAGCTAACGGTGTGTGGCCTGGTGTCAGCACCTGTATTGCTTTTCTCACGTTGTACAGTTGTTCAGTGGTAGCCGCATAGCTTGCTTCTGCGTTAGCTAATGGTTAGCGATAGCCGGGTTGAGCTAACTGTTAGCCAGTTAGCTGTTTAGCTATGACGTTAGCTGCCGGCTGCGCTCGGCTGGGAACGTTAGCTTGATGCTATCAGTTAGCCTAGAGTTAGCTGTTAGCTTGTGCTACGACCATTGACATTAGCCGTGAGAATAGCAGGGGGTTCTGGCACTCTGACTACGACATCATCTTTGACAGAAGATGTAGTCGGGCCTGCACCATGACAAGGCTCCGGCCATAGCTTATTTTTGTCCCGCCAGCGAGAGGCCTTTCGTCAACGTGGAGACCTGTGTTGCGGCCTTTCGCCCTGCGTTCCTTGGTGCAGGTAAGATGAATGAAAATGTCATGACATTACCCCACTCTTCCTTCCTTCCCCTCCCGAATGTTTTGTTAATAACGATGTTTTTTTCCAGGCAAAACATATGTTACTTCACAACATTTGGAGATACGACATGTGCTGTGTGTGAATAAATTGTCTTGGTCGTTTGTGTAGCTTGGGTAGCGTTGGGCCGTTGGCCAAAGCTGTGTGTGGCCTGGTGTCAGTAGCCTACCTGGCTAGCCTATTTAGCTGATGTCGGCCATCGGCTCCGTGCTGCTTTGTTTTCTCTGGTATAGACCCTCTTCTCTTTGGATTTAAGTGTTGATCTTTGTCCTTTTGGATCTATGTATATTCATGTTGCCTTTGTGAAGTTATCTTTTCCTTCTGTTTTGTTCTTTCATTAAAAGTTGAATATCCTTTAGGGGGTCATCTTTGCTTATCTCTCTCATACATGCTATCTCTCTAACACACACACACGACAAACTGGAGAAAATCCTAAAAACTGCCTGTCGGAATAAGCTGAGACTACTATACAGTAACTACCCCTCCGCTATGACCAGCCTGAACATCTGCTCTCTCTCTCTCTCTCCAAAAGGAGAGAGGAGCTGTGTCTCAGTAATGCCAGACATATCCTGAAATCTCAAATGAATGAGCTACCCCCCCCCCACACACACAAACTTCTCTGTGTCTGTTAGGAACTATAGACAGGTGGAAAGCTCCACCATGCAAGGGCAAGAGCTGTGCACTATTCGAAGTCTACCATCCCCTATCTGACCAGATTACTGATTGCACACCATTGACATTTGCCATATTTAGTGTATCTACAGATAAGTATCGAACGATATGATCGTCACAGTCCACGGTCCATATTGTCCCATTTTACTATTGTGATGTATCGTGTCACGAATCGATATACCGTTACACCCCTTTCACTAGCTTTTCTTTATGTTGTGCGTCCAGACTTTTGGATACTGATTTTACTTTCAGATGCTAAAGTGACAGAGGAAAGAAGCAAAAAGAGGAAAAGTTCTTTGTGGCACAGATATTTTAAGGTAATGTATATGCCTCAAAGCTGAAACCGGATGGATTAGACGCGAGGAAATAACACGTCAGGAAACCGTTGTAGTCCTAAGACAGAGGAGACCCAGGGCTTTCAATGGACATACATTTCATAAAACTACACACCAGCCTCTGTGAAAGCTACTGAAAATATTCTTTGTGAAATATTCTGCCGTTATTTTCGTGATTATATCTCACGGGTCGAACAAACCTGAATGTTATTTCCATAAAATACAATGTAGATTGTTTCTTTACCTTTCTGTGAACGTCTAGAAAAAAAAACGTGTCTCAATCTGATGAAGAATGCTGGAGCTATTTACATTATAAAAAAGTATAGAAAGTCATTCACAGTCTTTGTTGCCCTGTCACAGGCACCTGGTTTTACTAAATCCAGATTGAACTCTGCCATTGGAAAGAAGAGATGTGGCCCAATCTATAGATGTATGACTTGGCCATAATAAGATATAAGATATATAGGCATGATATTCTATATTCATATTTTAAATTGCATGTGTCCGCATGGCAAAATGCAGTACTGTATCTACAAAAAACCCTGTAAATCATCTGCCCTTTATTAAATTGCTTAGATTTTGTACACTTGATCTCAAGAAGGTGCTGAATGCGCTCTGTGGCAATTTGTCACATCTGGTCAATGTTAGCATGGTGTTATTCACCATCAATTACACCATCAAGCATAGTAACTGAATACATTCCCTAGATACCAAGAACATCCAAATAGCCCTTGTGGA